>NC_134724.1:5820000-6445000 GCF_049634645.1 Pelodiscus sinensis | reverse complement strand
CCCCCCCCCCCCCCCCCCCCCGCTGCGACTCTGCATTAGGAGCCCGGCAGCGCTGCGCAGGGCTGGCTCGTGCAGGCTCCGGGAGCTCAGACCCCTCAGGGCGGGGGCTGCTGCCCCTTCATCAGAGGCAGCGGGGCCACAGGCAGCCGGTCCGTGAGGGCCGCTGGTTTTTCACCTGGCTCCCTTTGGGCACCGGCTCCCACACTTACAGGCTGTGTCTACACTGGCCACTTAGTCCAGGAAAGCAGCCGCTTTTCCGGAATAACTTGCCAGCCGTCTACACGGGCCCCTTGAATTTCCCGAAAAGCACTGACGAGCTCCTGTAAAATCATCCGTGCTTTTCCGGAAAACCTATGCTGCTCCCGTTCGGGTAAAAGTCATTTTCTGGAAATCTGTTCCGGAAAAGGGCCAGAGTAGACTGCACAGTTGTGTTTTCCGCAAAAAAAGCCCCGATCGTGAAAATGACGATCGGGGCTTTTTTGCGGAAAAGCGCGTCTACATTGGCACGGACGCTTTTCCGGAAAAAGTGCTTTTCCGGAAAAGCATCCTGCCAATGTAGATGTGCTTTTTCCGGAAATACTTATAACGGAAAACTGTTCTGTTTTAAGCATTTCCGGAAAAGGGTGCCAGTGTAGACGTAGCCATAGAGAGGCAGTAGTGTGGAGTGGCAGGGGGCTCCTTAAGAGAGGGGCTGGCGCGCACTGGCCCCGCCCCCGGGGACTATAGAATAGTCGAGGAACCGATAAGAATTTATGAGGTTAATCAACGGTTCAATTAACTGATATTTAACATCCCTAGCCTTTGGCAGCAGCGAAAAAGGACCGTCTGTTTCTCCTTCTGTTGCACATAGGGATGATTTGCCTTCATTTCCTGGCTGTGCTGGGCGCTCATTGGCTCTTCTCACCTTGCCCCAGGGAGCCCAGGAAAGAGCCGCTCATAGACCGGCTGGAGGTGGTGACCCTGCCATCCCTTTCGCCAAGGGGCCTTCCTGTGAAAAACTGCGCCCAACAGTTTCAACTGCCTACCCACAACTGGCCGGATACAGGTCCCCCTGGCCAGTTTGATGTCGGGGTGGTGGCATCGTTTGGACGCCTTCTGAGTGAGGATCTCATTCTTCAGTTTCCATAGTAAGTCAGATATGATGGGACAGCAGGCTGTTTTGGGGTATGGTCTGTATTTCTTGTCCTCTTGCCTGTCTTGCCCACACAAGCTAGTTGTAAGTTGTCTGTGTAATTGTGGTTAAAGTAGCACGTGAAAAGCCCATCTAAGCCAGTGTTTCTCAGATGCGGCCAGCAGGGCCTCATTTTCTTGCCACAGTTTTCAGGGCAGTGATTTGGAGAAGGGTGGCACAGCAGCAGCACCTTCCCACAGGCCGGTGGTAGAGCCCCACCCTCTTTGGAGACCAGGTAAAGGAGAAGACAGTCAGTGAGCTTCCCAGGAGTGGTGGGGTTGGGCTTTAGCTCCTGGGGTGTCATGTGAAAGATTCCACAAAGCTTTGGGCTTTGTCCCAGGCCCTGCTTTCTGAGTGTGAGGCTTTATTCCACGGCTGTGGGATGGTGGACTTTGACCCCACGCTCACCCCGCCATCATTTTTGGCCCCTGGCCTCTGTACCCACCTCCCCATCCAGGGCTCCCCAGGCTTCCAAGGTCTGAGTAAGGCTGCTGTGCAAAGTGATATGATCAGATATACAGAAATCACCTTTCACAGTAGACGTAGTTAGACCTAGTGAGTCTTAAAAACCAACCCCCCCCAACATCCTAAAAAGGCAAAAAAATCAATAAGGGAAAAAAGCCCAAGAGCATTCAAAGTACCTTATTTATGTTTTTATTCTGCTTAGGTGCGGTAAAGAATAGAGACCGCTGTACATTACTTTTATTATTGAGTCTGGAAAAATAAACCTAAGCCCTGTAGAGAGAAACTTACAATGATTTGGACATGTATATGTGCATATTTTTTTTTTTTTTTACTTGTGTGAAGCCCCTGACTGACTTTTTTGTGGGTCAGTGGACCCTGATCCTAAAAAGGTTCCCCACCACTGAATGAATTAGTTAACTGCCAAAAGTTCAACTGGTTAAACAGGATTGTACATCTCTAATACAGAAATGGCTTTAAAACAAGTTCATGAGGTCCTTCTAAATACTTGGTGTGTTCCTCTGTGCCAAACATTATGCTACTCAGTATAAATATGCCTTTAACATGCTTATTTGCTCTTAGAATTGATATTTTAAATATCAATTAGGGTTTTCAGTACATCTGAAAGGCTAAAACATGTTTTCACAAAGTTCAGTATAATAAATGGTTAATACCCATTTATGTGTGTTATGGATTTACTGGTCCTATTCTAATTTAAAAATATTCTGATTCAGTGGCGTGTTGAATGTCCATCCAAGCTATCTCCCAAGGTGGCGTGGCCCTGCTCCAATAGTCCACACAGTGCTTCACGGTGATACAGTAACTGGGGTGACAATTATGCAAATTAAGCCTAAAAGGTACTGCGAACATCATTTTTTAAAAAGATTCAATCACTGCAATGTCTGTCTTTCATAAATATTAACTTCCTCTTGTGTGGAATAGTCATTGTTTTTAAGTTATAATACTGATGTTAACTTTCATTTAAAATAAATATATGCACAAACACAGATGTTTTAATATTAAATACTTGAACGTTTTACCTGAACTGCTGTGACTCTTGTATACAGCTTGAGAGTGGACAAATTATTTTTCCACCAGAACCACCCTATCACAACTGTCTGAGTACTTTGTGCTGTACAAGTTAAACGTAGCACTAGATCTGCAGGACTACTGATCTTAAGTCAACTGTGCAGTGAAACTGGTAAATTACTTCTGTCCTCTGATAATCTGCTTCTCTAGATGTTATATGGAATACTCCCAGATTCTGCAGACACATTTCTGAAACTGAACATCAAATGAAGTGGCATAGTGTACTGAGTCCATTCAAAGGTGCACGCTGTGTCCCTTTACTGTGGACCTGTCCATCTTTTAGCTATACTACAGGACTGTTATTCCTGTCATACTTCTGTTGGCTAACGTACCTCAATGCATGAAAGCCTGAAATTTTCAAGGTGAATAAGTGCTAAGTCATGGTGGACAATAATTTTTTCACGGGGGCCACTTCATTAATTTTGGTACATGGGCTGGCTCTGCCCCAGGAAGAGGCAGGGGTGAGGGTGGGACTATAGAAGGAGAGAGCGTGTGAGTGAGAGACTGTGTGTGTGTGTGTGGGGGGGGGGAAGCGCTATGCATTGCTTTTTTTGGGGATACCAGAGGTATCCCGGAAGAATAATGCCGTATCCAAGGAATTCATCCGCTTTTTTGAAAAAGTGGATATGCTTTTTACCATCCCTGTAAACCTTGTTCTACGAGGAATAAGGGATGTGTTGAAAGAGCTCTTCCTTTTGACATTTGGCACCGTACAAATGTGCCAATTTTCAAAAGATCCTCTTTTGAAAGTAAACCAAAAAGATACTCAATTTGCATATGGCAAAGCGCGTTTCTTTTTCCGAGATAATATTGCAGTGTAGACCTAGCCATAAACATAGTGCTCTGCCTCTTATGCACAGAAGTGCCCATCTTCACTTACCATCCATCCTTCAGGGTACGTCTAGACTACAGACTTTTGTCGACAGAAGTTTTGTTGACAGATACTGTCGACAAAGCTTCTGTCGACAGAGCGTCTAGACTACATCCAGTTCTGTCGACAGAGCAAGCCACTTTGTCGACATGACCGTGTAGATGAAAGGACAGTGTAGATGCAATAACGTCTTCTGTCGACAGAACTCTGTCGACAAAAGGCATCATTCCTCGTAGAATGAGGTTTACAGCTGTTAACATCAACAGAACTCAGCAGTTTTGTCATGTCGACAGAACTCAGCGGCAGTGTAGACGCGGGTATACTTTTGTCGACAAAAGTGGACTTTTGTCGACAAAACCCTGTAGTCTAGACACACCCTCGGAGTGGAGCAGCTCTGCTGTGTGTGTCTCTCCCCAACCCCTGTTCTGCAAAGATGTGGTACAGGAGCACAGAAATGCTCTGAATTCAGCACTTTCCTCCCCACTGCACAGCTGGCAGGAGAATCCTGGGAGCAGCTGGGTTTTAGGATGGAGCAAAGTGGAGGGGGTGGGGGTAGCTGAACATAGGCTGCTGGCTAGAAGTATGCCTACTCTGCCAATCAGCCTGGCGGGCCGGAGCGAAATGCTTGGGTGGGCCTGATTTTGTCCACACCTGTGCTAAGTCATATACTTGGGCCTATTTTAGCTTTGCTATGTAATCCAGTCCTTCTTGTTTCAGTAATGTTGTCTTCTGAACTAGGGGTGTGTACGACTAGTCTACTATCCGATAAGCAAATGCTTATCTGATAGTCGTGTCGAATAGTCGCTTCCCCTGCCCCTTGCTGCCTCTATCAGAAAGAGGCAGTAAGGGGGGGGGGGGAACTGGAGGGGGTACTTCAAAGCGGCAGTGCCACGTGGAGCCTGGGGCCAGACTACGGGCTCCAGAAGGCACTGCCACTTGGAAACACCATGTGCAGCCTGGGGTCAGCTGGGGTGCCCCCAGGCTGCATGTGGCTTTTCAAAGCGACAGTGCTGTGTGGAGCCCAGGATCAGCTGGGAATTCCTGGGCTTTGAAACGCTGTGTGGAGCCTGATGGTAGGGCGGAGGTGGGCTGTCAGCTAATCAAGTAGTTGATGCAAATCGCATCAACTATTTGATTAGCCAATTACTGAAGTTTAACCCCTTTATTCTGAACCCAGTGTTAAAATTTTCTTTTTCTTTCTTTCTGTTTGCAGTAGCAGGTAACTGAGTTAATATAAAGGCCTTATGCTAAATCAGGGGTGGGTGAGGGGACTTCCGCTGGCCACATCCGGCCCACCAAGCAAATTAATCCAACCCACAGGTGTCCTGTTGCTCCTCTGCCCCATGGCCAATCAGGGGCATGTGGTGCTTAGAGTGATCTACCAGCTAAACAGCTGGCAGTTCACTCTAGGTGTTGCATGCCTCTTGCAGGGCAGGGGCAGGGAGGCAAGAGACTTCATGCACTCCCCCGCACCCAGGCCCTGTTTGACCTGGGGGTGGCGAAAGTGCATGAAGTCTCCTCCGGCGACAGGACGTAGCTGCCTAGAAGGAACCGCCAGCTGTTCAGAACAGTTGGCAGGTCTCTTGGGGAAGAGGGGCAGGGCCAAATTCTTCATGTGCTCCCACCACCCCCCGGCCAATTAGGGTCTGTGGGTGGAGGGCACAGATGTGTCATGGCCCTGCCCCTTCTTCCTGAGGTCCCGCCTGTTCTGGAGCGGCCTTGGGCCTCAAAAATTTTTGAGAAGTGGGCCCCCTATTCTAAAATTGTTGCCCACCCCTGTGCTAAATTGTACACTGAATCAATGAAGCCAAGGTCACTGGAGGAAGAAGCTAATAGATATCTGTTTTGTTTTTATTTTAGGTTTGATGTAGGCCCAATTATTAAGCAGGAAAAGTTTGCCGTTCCTTCCCAGTGCACAGCAAAAGAACTAGAAGCAATATTATCAAAATTGGGTGCGAACATGGTAAACCTATGCTAGTAACTGCTCACCTTATTCACTGCATTGATCTCAAAGTTGCCATTCTGAGAAGCATTCCTTGTTATGTACTATTTGTAAGTACATTAGAAAACAAAGGAGTATATCCTTGCAATACACACAAATTAAGGATGTTAAAAAGTGGTTCATTAGGTAACCGTGTAACTGCTGAAAATCGTAGTGGTTACACACCGTGGGGTCTGCAGAGCTGGCACGCACTGGCTCCTGCCTGCCGCTCCGCTCCTGGGGAGCGGACTACAGAGCCAGCAGCAGGAGTGGGGGTGGGAGCTGGCGTGTAACCATTACAGTAATCGATAAGCTATGCTTACTGGTTAACCATTTAAATGGTTATACTATTACAGCCCTAACACAAACCTAACTGCTTTTAATGCTAGCATGATTTAGCTGGAAAAACTTTAAAAAGAACAAATGGTCATGCAGCACCTTAGAGACTAACAAAAACTGTAGATGGTATCCTGAGCTTTCATGGGCACAACCCACTTCTTCAGGTGAATGGAGTTAAGGAGTCTAGTTTTCAAATAAATAGCACGGGGGGGGGGGAGGGAAGAAAGATGAGGAAAAAGGGGAAAGAAATTGCCAATTAGTGTCCATGCTAAATGAAGCTGATAAGAATACTTAGTACCCACTTTAAGTACCCTTTGGATTTTTATGTCATTAGGATGTGAAGTGTGCCCCTCTGCCGTGTATATTAGCCAAACTGGACAGTTTCTACAAGAGAGATTTAATGGACACAAATCAGATATCCAAAAAAGCAACACATAGAAACTTGTTGGAGAACATCTGAACTTGCGCGGGCCCTCATTAATGGATTTCAAAGTCACTGTATTATTTCAAACCAATTTCAAAAGCCAGCTTGACAGGGAAGCTACAGAACTTAATTTCATTTACAAGTTTGAATCCTACAACAGAAGTCTAAACAAAGACATTGAGTGGATGGCCCGCTATATTCCACATTCTAATGACATAAGAAAAACAAAGGATACTTAAAGTGGATACTAAGTATTCTTATCAGCTTCATTTAGCATGAACGCTCTGACATTTTCCCCTTTTTTTTTTTCTTCTTTTCTCCCCCCTCCCTACCCCACCCATCCTGATAAGCAAATGCTTGTTAGCTAGTTGCTTCCCCTCTACCTGCTGCCTCTATGGGTGTGTCTAGACTACAGGGCTCTTTCAAAAAAAGTGGCTTTTAAAAAAACAAAAAAAAACAAAAACCTTCCCCTGGATCTAGACTGCTGCCACGTTCTTTGGAAAGTAAATTGAAAGAATGCTGCAGTGTTTTCGACCGCAGAAAACCTCGTTTTCTGAGCACTAACGCCTTTTTTCAAAAGTGCTCTTTCGAAAAAAGACGCTATGTAATGCAAACTGTGCTTTTTCGAAAGAGCATCCATACTGCCTGGGTGCTCTCTTTCGGTAAAGCGGCTTGCTTTTTCTGAAGTACTGGTTGTAGTGTAGATGCTCTTTTTCGAAAGAGGCTTGCAGTCTAGACATAGCCTATCAGAAATAGCCAGCAACTGGGGGAAAGAAGAGGGTTGCTTCAAAGTGGCAGACCCTGGGGGAGTCCCCAGATGGTCCGTGCTGCACAGTGTTTCAAAGTGACGGTGCCGCATGGAGCCCGGGGTCACGCTGGCGCTGGGCCCCATGTGGCGCTGCCGCTTTGAAACACCGTGTAGAACCTGATGCTGGGCTCCCTGCGGTGTTTCAAAGCAGTAGCACCACACGGAGCCTGGGGTCAGCTGGAGACTCAAGCAGTCCCCGGCTGGCCCCATGCTCCCTGCAGCGTTTTCACCTTTGAAGTGTAGCAACAAGGCTGTTGCTACACTTTAAAGGCAAAAGCGCCCTTATTGACTAATCAAATAGTCAATGAAATTTGCATCAACTATTAGATTAGCCACATAATTGAAATTTTACATCCCTACTTTTAAAACACATTGTCTGAATATTCAGGTTGACACTGCTGCCACTGTAGTCAATGGCAGCTTTTTCACTTGATTTTATATCAGTTTCCATCCAGGTCCAAGAATAAGGTGACTGTAGCGGGCTCGCTGCCAGAAGGAGGCTGAGGAATTTCATTTTAACTGGAAAAAAATCCTTTATAACATAATTAGGTGTTCTGAGTTCAGTGAAATTAGTTTCTTTTGAGCTTTGACATATTCAGACTGATCAAAATGTGTATGCTTTGTAAGTCTTGGAGGAATACTACTGGAAATATATTTAATATAATGCTCATGTGCTCTTTAATATTTTTTATAATATTTTTTTCTTTTGCAGCTTGTTTCAGTATTGAAAAACTTACCTGAATGTTTAAAAAACAAGAGAGAGCAGCCAAATGAAGGAGTAACATTTGGTAGGTACTGAATATTTAATGCTAATTGTATGTTTTGTCTTTATTTTTCTTTTTATAGAATTCAGTTCCTGTGCTCGTACACGGAGTTTGGGGGCGTGGGATGAGCACTCTTGTGCATGTTGACTCTAATTTAGGGCTGCATCCACATCTCTTACAATCAACAGAAAACTTCTATATTGGTTAAGGATTATTATCTCTTGGGGGTAGAATACTGCAGAATCTTTCTTTGAAATTTAGCAGTAGCAAGTTTCTGGCAGCAACTACTAAAGGAAAGACTACGTCATAAGATTCTATTTAGTTTCATGCTGTTCCTGTTTGCATAACCAGAACATGAACTTTTAGGCTTAAGTTTAGATAACATAAGAACGGCCGTACTGGGTCAGACCAAAGGTCCATCTAGCCCAGTATCCTGTCTACCGACAGTGGCCAGCACCAGGTACCCCAGAGAGGGTTGACCGAAGACAATGATCAAGCGATTTGTCTCCTGCCATCCCTCTCCAGCCTCTGACAAACAGAGGCCAAGGACACCATTTTATCCCCTGGCTAATAGCCTTTTATGGACCTAACCTCCATGATTAACTTATTTTATCTTCTGGTGCTAATTGGTGCATCAAGACGACAGACTTAAATGTTTTTAATGGCTTTACAAATTACACTTTAAACTGTTCAATTGTAAATACAAAGTAAAAAATAAGATTTTTTGCTTTGCTTTTTTTTCTAGCTCCTAAAGTCACCATTGGTATGAGCTGTATAAAATGGGAAGAGCAAACTCCTGAGCAGATATTACGACTACAACGTGCCATAGGAGCCACCGTAAGACAAAATAGTAATAATTTTTTTGCAAGCTTTCCTTTAAGGGAAATCTTGCCTCAGTTGAGCGTGTAGTTCTTTTTAGAGAGGCAGGTCAGTCAAGTGGCATGAGGATAGGGCATGGATCCACAAATTCTAGCTCTGCTAGCTCACTATGTCTTTGCCACATTATTTAACCTCTCTGATTCAATTTCCCTGTCATAAAATAATAGGGGTAATATCTTTGGTACTTCACAGATATAGCATTATTCCTCTGAATGAATGTACTCTCTGAAGTATTGTGTAAGGTTATAGTTAACTGTCTTAAAGGATGCAAACATATTCTTCCAATATTAACTGTAAACATACCAGGTTTGTGTGCACTAACTTCTTGTTTGTGAAACGTTAAATTAAATTTCATATGGAGTTTGAGTCCTCTATACACGTGCATTTAGATAGAAAAACTTAAAAAACAACAAATACAGGCAGTCCCCGAGTTACGCGGATCCGAATTACGGCAGACCAGGGAGACGTGGAGCAAAGCCCGGGGCCTGTGGTAGAGCAGGGGGGGCGCTGCCGGTTGGTCCCGCAGCACCGCTCCTTGGCGCTACTGGACCAACCCGGCAGCACCCCAGCTGCTCTGCCCCAGGTGTCCTGATTCAGCCGCTGCTGATCAGTTCCAGCAGCGGCTGAATCAGGACGCCTGGGGCAGAGCAGCTGGGGTGCTGCTGGGTTGGTCCAGTAGTGCCGAGGAGCGGCTGCGCTACTGGACCAACCCAGCAGCACCCGAGCTGCTCTGCCCCAGGCATCCCCAAGTCAGCCGCTGCTGAAACTGACCAGCGGCTGACTACAGGAAGCCCGAGGCAGAGTTGCTCTGCCCCAGGCTACCTGGAATCTGCCGCTGATCAGTTTCAGCAGCGGCTGAATCTGGATGCCAGTTCTGACTTACATACAGATTCAACTTAAGAACAAACCTACAGTCCCTATCTTGTATGTAACCCGGGGACTGTCTGTAGTCTTTAAGGTGCTGCAAGACTAGCAAAACATGTAGATGGTATCATGAGCTGTCATGGGCATAACCCAATTCTTCAGATGAATGGAGTTAAAAGTCCAGTTTTGAAATAAATAGGGCATGGGGCAGTGGAGAAAAGGGGGCTGGGGAAGGGAAAGAAATTGTCAGAGACTCCATGCTACATGAAGCTGATAGAGAAGTTGCAGATTTGTCTTAAGTACCCATTGGTTGTTTTTTTATGTCATTAGGATGTAGAATGTATTGGGCCATCCAGTCAATGTTTTTATTCAGAACTTTGTGATAGGAATCAAACCTGTAAATTAAATTAAGTTCCAAGGCTTCCCTGTGTATTTGGCTTTTGAAATGGGCCTGAAACAGTACGTGACTTAGAGATCCATGAATGAGTGTCTGGGCAAGTTAAAATGTTCTCAGCAGGTTTGTGTGTTACCTTTTGGGATATCTGATTTGCATCCAATAAATCTTTCCCATGGAGACTGTCCAGTTTGGCCCATATATAACTGGCAGAGGGGCATTGCTGGCATTTGATGGCATAGATCGCATTAGTGATGTGCAGTTAAATGAGCCTCTGATGTGGTTAGGGTTATGCCCACAAAAGTTCATGATACCATCTATACGTTTTGTTAGTCTTTAAGGTGCTGCAAGTCTATTTGTTGTGTTTTAAGTTCTTCCATTTACAGACTAACTTGGATACCCCTGTGAAGCTATTTAGGTAGAGTTAGCTAATTGATCACTTGCAGTTAGAGCTACAAAAATAACTTTTTGTTAATGTGTAGCTAATGTGGTTGTAAAAAAGTTTTGAGAGGAAGGAGTATGAGAAGAACAATTGCTTATATATATTATGACATGTAAACAGTCCACCTTTCCAGGAATAGTCCCTAAACCTAAGTCCGCCAACTTGGCGCTGGCCACTGTCGGCAGACAGTCTACTTGGCTAGATGGACCTTTGGTCTGTCCCAGTACGGCCGTTCTTATGTTCTTTGCCTTAGTGCTGTTTACCGCACTTCTTACATGAAAAAACTAAGCACCTGACTGAGACTCCTGTAATAATGTTCTTGGTTTGTCATATCTCCTTATATGTACTTCCAGATTCCATTGCAGACCCAGTGGATGGGAAATACCATTAAACTTCTGGATTTTGTGGAAGTGCATAACATCCATGGCTTTGCTGGTATTTACTTTACTTTAATTTGTTAACATTCTTTTTCACACAATTTACCCAAACTCTGAAAGTGATTTAATTTAATTGGAAATGAACGTGAAGCTGTTCTAGGCAACAGTTACGTGATGAAAGAGATTAATTAGGAGTCTAGTGGCATGAAACAAGACTAAACAGTCTAATCTAAGTATGTAGAAACTTACAAATTACTCCCAATGTATTTTCATTAATGACTCTAATAATGCGATGAAGTGTGTGCGTATAAAATTTGCAGATGACACCAAGATGGTGGTGATGGGAAGGTTTGCAAGCACTTTGACGGACAGGATTAGCAGGGCTCAACAAACCACTGAATCTACTTGCCCGTGGCAAGTAGATTTCAGCCGGTCACTCTGAGCACCCCATTCACCAGGGCTTTGCGCATGCGCAGTGCCAGTCTGGCGAGTGGATCTCGCTGTGGTTTGTCAAGCCCTGAGGATTAGAACAGAAAATGGTCTTGACAGACTGGAGCGTTGGTCCAAATTCATTGGGATGGAAGTCAGTAACGACAAATGTAGCGTGCCATCTTTTTGGAAGGAGAAATCCAATGCATCAATACAAAATAACTGCCTGGACAGTATCACTGCTAAAAAGGACGTGGGGCTTACAGTGGATTCCAAGCTGATTTATGAGCCAACACTATGATGCTGTTACAAAAAAGCTAATGTCATTCTGAGGTGTATTAAGAGGAGGGTCGTGTTTAAGGCATTTGATTTAATTGTTCCTCTTTACGTGGCACTGATGAGCGTCAGCTGGAGTTTTGTGCCCAATTGTGTGAGCCACAATTTAGGATAAATAGGAGAGAAAGCGAGTTCAGAGGAGAGTAGCCAAAATATGTGAAGGTTTAGACCACCTGACTTATGAGGAACAGTTAAATCTGGGTATGTTTAGTCTTGAGAAAAGAAAGGTGGGGGAGACAGAGAAGGACAACTGGATGGGACTGGTTAACTGCCTCAAATACATTAAGGGCTGTTATAAAGAGCATGATGGTCAGTTGTTCTCCATCTCCACTCAAGGTAGGGCAGGACGTAAAGAGCTTAACCTGAAGCAAGAGTGACTTAGTTATTTTTGTTTCTTTTCTTCCTCCACTCTCGCATGAGGAGATGGGTTTTTTCCCCACAAAAGCTCATGATACTATATAAATAGTTTTGTTAGTCTGTAAGGTGCTACAGGATTACTTGGGTGTTTTGTTTTTGTTAAGTTTTTCTTATTATCTAAGAAGTCAGGAGTCATGCTAGAGATCTTCGGCTATGTAGGGGATGCTTTCACCCCTTATGCTGACTTGCTCAACTCTGCTCTATATCATAAATAATGATTTTTTGGTGCAAATTGATATTTCTAGATAACTGTCCAGTTCCAGAGGCAGATATAAAAATAAGCGTAATATTTTTTTTTACTTATTCAGTAACATGAAAATGCAAAAAGCTCCTTATTTGTTTGCAGATAAATTATTAAATGAACGTGGAATTGTTCCAGGATCAGTATTGTACCATAAATTGTCACAGACATTGGTCATTCGTTGCAAGGTATGTTTCTGTCTTTGTTTTATAGTCAAGGTCCTGAAGATGACTTTTAGAGTGCTACCTCTGTTTGTTGTTTAATATCTGCACCCTAATTATATGCCTGTGTCTAATCTGGCACATCTGTGCAATATGAATCTTATATGGTATACTGAGTTCTTTCCATTGCCTGATCACTGGATTTTAATTTACACATGAGAATTAGACTCAAATATAGACCATAAAGAAAATCCCAAACTGCTTCAGTGTTCTATAATCTTAAAGGTAGTTGCTATGTTAGGTTTTAGAACATTTTAGGAGAGACTTAGTGTCTGCATCTTTATCTTCCTTTCTAGGGAGACTGGGTCGGAGTCAAAACTGTCATCTTCAAGAAGAAGCTTACTGCAGCTGACTTTTATAATGGGTACTTACATCCCTGGTTCCAGCAGAATTCACAAATGCTTCAAGGGGAGTGCAGATTTCACACACTCAAACTTACCACAGGGAAGAAGCCTGAAAGACAAGGAAAGGGTGGTGCACATTATAATACCATAAGTGCATGAAATTTGTCAAACCGGACAGCTGTAAATGAATAGAAACATTAAATATTTAATCGTCCACTACAATAAATGAAGCCGGTATTTATTTAAAGGTGTTTCAACTGCAAAATGTGTGCTGTTGGTATCATAAGCCAGGAGGTCTTCCTCATAACTCACTTATGAAGTACTGCCTTTTATTCGTAAGAGAAGATCACATGTTAGTGAATGCTTAATTAAGACCAAGAATAAATCCTTGTTTTTATAGTTAGACAATAAATTATTTTTATACATAACTTACAAAAGCTTGTTTTCTTTCAGTGTGACTTTGTCAGAGGGTAAATCAGTATAAATGTGTTAATTATGCTTATTGGACAAACTTTGAAGTAGTTTGTCCTTAAATAGGAAATTAATGAGAACACACTCTTCTACCTGTAAGTTTCTACGTAAAATCTATTTTGGTAAGTAATATCTGCCAAACTCCTATTGGCTCCAAGTATAATTATTTGTACAAAGGCATATGGTAGCTGTGTAGTATTTCAAGTCAGCTTTGTAATTTTAATTAGTGGAACATTTACAGGTGGGATTTGTTCTGGGAGATAATACTGATGATTTTGCTAGTTTTTATAAATTAAAATAAGCTGGAGAACATACAGCAGAAATTGTCTCTAAATCAATATCCATTGTAATGAGAATCGTTCTGAGAGTACACACCATTTGGCTAGTGATTGGTTGGATTATAGCCATCCAGAAAAATTGTCTAATGGAAGAAAAGCTAGTAAAACTTTGGCAATGAGCACTTATATTGAATTTGTTTATGGTCATTCAAACATTTTGGCACTTGTATTTATCTCGGTAGACTGCAATATGACAGCTTAATTATAGGAAGCAGTACTTTTTTCAAAACGTTATCAGAACAACAATGTAGAAGGCTTTATCACTTCATCTCTTTATCTGGCTGCAGGAATATCTCTTGTTTAATGAAGGTAGTCCGGAATGCTTTGTCATCCAGGCTTATCACACAGATCTTTCAGAAACCTTGGCTTGACATTAGAGGAAACAGACAGAAATTTAGTACTTTCTTTTGAAGAAAAACTTTTCTACCAGTTGTGTGTGAACTTCAGTTTTAAAGACGAAGGGTCAAGAAGTCTTGTTTTTTTTCCCAAAGAGGAGACACAACTGGCTGGTGTTGACTATAGAAAAGTAATCGGCAAACACCAGTGCTTGGATGCTTTTTGTGTCCTCTTTCAGAGTTGCAGTTGCCACTTTAATCTTGATATACTTAAAAAGACGCACAATTTAATATCTAAATGGAAAAATGTTTTCCATAAGTTTTCTTTCTATTTACATTAAGATTATTTAATGGAATGACTTGTATCATAGTAACACTTTTGTTATGCTTGTAAATTAACTTGTGCCACCAAGCTTAGGTTGCCATTTAATTAGATTTTGAACAATCATTTTCAGCAGTTTATTGCCATCCAACTCTGGCAATAACTAGACAAATATTTGGAGGTACATCTGACTGGTACTTATAAACAACTGATAGAAAATTATGCTGAACAGTTTATTAGATGGACAACTGACCAGCTAAAGAGCTAAGACAGGAGGAGCTACAGAGGTCTAGGGGCAACAACTTAAGAGCATGCAGTCCTCAGTTGTGGAGAAGTGAGTACAGTGCTGGGATTTCTAGCAAGTTTTTATCCTTGAACCTGCAATGGTGTTGCCACCTATTGCACCAACTTCTGATTTTTAGGTATGCAAAAAAACCTAGAAGTTCTACCACCCTGTAGTTGGAGGATAGGCAAGATTTTTGGCCTGAGGGCCTATGTTCCCTCTAAACTTTTCCATCAACGTGCAGAATATTTTTTTATGTACACCAAGCCAAGGTATGAATGTGCATCACCAGTATGAAAAAACCCTAGCTGTGAGTGATGTGCTAATCAGTCGCGAGGCTTTGGAAACTCCTGAATAGCTGTACAGGTGCGCAGCTTATAAGCCAAGGGCCATATCTGGGTAGGGAAATTGCGTGGTGGGCCATGAAATAGGGCTGGGGCAGGGGGTTTGGATGGGGGAGGGGTGTGGGCTCTGGCCTCATGCTGCTTACGTTGGATAGCTCTGGTGTGACAGTGCGGAGGGGTTAAGGTAGGTTCCCTGGCTCCACGTGGCTCCTGGAAGTGCTCAGCATGTCCAACAGCAGTTCCTAGTTGTGGGTGAAGTCAGGTAGCTCCATTCACAGGCACTGCGTTCACAGCTCCCTGGTTCCCTGTTTCTGACCAATGGGAGCTATGTGGGTTAGTGCCTGGAGCAGAGGCAGCACGTGGAGACTACTCCTGCTCACCTCTAGGGTCCTGCTGGCCACTTCCAGGAGCAGTACAGGGATACTTTCAGCCCTAGACTGTGCCACTGGACTGGTAATCCCACGATTGCATTAAAAGCCCCGATGGCCTATATGCGGTCTGTAGTTTGCCCACTCTGGCCTTAGCTGCTGGAAGCAGGAAGATGCATTCTGTTCTTTTTCCCTCTGGAACTGTCTGGCTGCTGTGTATTGCCCTCTTGCAGAATATTTGGGCTGCTGTAAAGGGGACTGGTCTTTGCTACTCTACCCTCCCCAGTCTCCTGCTTGCTAAGGAGAGATGGAAGAAAAATATGTTGGGTGGTATAATGGAGTGGAGGGATTGAGAGCTTCTCTGGGCATAACCTTAGTGTTCATGTCTGCACTAAGGGTGTTATGGACTAGTCAATTCCCCCCCTTCCCCCCCCCCCCCCCCGGCCTTGCTGCCTCTATTAGAGGCAGCAAAGGGGGGGAAGAAGAGGTACTTCAAAGGGGTAGTGCTGCATAGCTGATCCCGGGATCAGCTGTGCGGCGCTGCTGCTTTGAAATGCAGAGGTGGTGTTTCAGAGGGGCAGTGCTGCATGGAGCCCAGGGTCATCTGGGGAAATGCTGTGCGGGAATCCCCAGCTGATCCTGGGTTCTGTGGAAATGCTGCGCGGAGTCCGTGGCTGACCCCAGGCTCTGCGTGGCATTTCAAAGCAGCAGCGCAACATGGGGCCCGGAGTTAGAGGGGCACTCGAGTCCCCTGCTAACCCCGAGCTCCATGCTGGCACTTTCGCTTCGAAATGCGTAAGAGCCCCTACTGGGGGCTCTTGTCCATTTCAAAGCTGGCACCTGCATGCAGCCCGGAGTCAGCGGGACTTCCCGCTGGTCCCAGGCTACATGAGGAATTCTGCATTCCTCCTTTGAAATGTGCAAAAGCCCCATCTACTACTCAACTAGTAAATTAATCGTTAGTTAACATCCCTAGTCTGCTCCCACCTGTAGCTTTCACAAGCAGCATGAACTTGACCTGATTCTTGATTATTTTTCTATTGAATATTTGGAGTGTTGTGATTTTTCACTTTCCTACTACTTGGGAGAAGCTGGAGCAGCAGCAGAGCTACTGGAGTTGTTGGCAAAATCAGGAAGAGATACTGCATTGATTTCCATTCAGTTCATATTTGCAAAGTTATCAATGAAATCCTAAGGACTGTACGGTATAAATCTATAAATTCTATACAAATAGATGGCTCAAGTTCTTATAGTCACTCAATAAATGTTCTCATGTTAGTGGATATGCTTTAACTTTTCCCTTCTGGCCCAGTTAGTTGCCTTGTTGGCTGCCTTGATTTTAATGTCATGGTGTACATATCCTTTCACATATAAAGAAGGATGTGATTAAAGCTGGAACAGAAGCACAGACTAAAATAATTCTAAAGGTACAGACACCAAGGTGACAGGTACCCTACAAATATCTTGATGGGTTGAGCCTAAGAGCAAAATTCATTAAAAATGCATTACACAATACACCACTAAGGAAAATGTTTTAATGGTGCATGTGTCACAATACTTTTTTTATATTTTTTTTCTTCGATCTATCCATGAATCTTTAATAGGTTTTCCAAAAGGAGTCTACACGGCTCCTTTTTATGCAAAAACCCCCTCTTGCGAAGAGCCATTCAGGAACTACAGCCCTTGCACAAGAGGGGCTTTTCGCGCAAAAGCCCTTGCACAAAATTGTGGCTCATTGTATGCAAATGAGGCATGGTGATATTCACCACTTTGCCTCATTTGCATATTTTCTTGCACAAGAGAGGGCAGTGTAGATGTAGCCAGACTCTTCCAAGAGGTTTAGGCCTTTTGACTCATAAACCTGGAATCAATTGCCTGGTAAAAGACTGGATCTTGTTGAGAGAGTTTGGATCAATTTGAAATAATTGCACATAATCAGGCTTGTAACTTATTATGCTCTTACGAATTACAAACACTGGCTGCTTGAATTTGTGCAAGAGCACTGATGTTCTAATGTAAGAATGTAGTGCTTCTTGCACAAATACTTTGACTCTCCTGCTCAGGGATAAGCCCTCTTGCAAGAGGGCCAGTGTAGACAGGCACCTTAATTTTTTGCACAAGAAAGCCCGATGGCTAAAATGGCCATCAGAGCTTTCTTGTGCAAAAGCGCGTCTCTACTGGGCACAGAAGCTTTTGCGTAAAAGCACTTTTTGCGCAAAAGCATCCGTGCCAATCTAGACGCTCTTTTGCGGAAATACTTTTAACGGAAAAATCATGCCAGTCTAGACGCAGCCGTGGAGAACAGAGGACCTGGGGAATTAGAGCAGTTTGGCTAACGTAAAAACCTGGGAAGCTACTGGAGCAAATTATTAAACTATCAGTTTGTAGGCACTTCATTTCCAATATATATATTATCCTGTATCTGTCTGAGCAAGAAACTCCTAAAGGGTAAGAAGAGCTAGGGCCACCAACTTTGGTAGTTGGCTTCTTCTTACCCTAACATAAAGCAAGGTAGGGGTTTGGTTGGGCCAGGGACATGGGAAGTGGCAGGATTGGGGCTGTTTTCCACAACATGAAAAGGGAGGGGCAGAGAGAGGAGGGATGTGATCTCCACCCTCACCGTTGTGGGCAGCAAGCGGGGCCAGGGTACTGCAGAGTGAGCACTGGGAACAGCTACTCCAGCATGAGACTGACTGGCTGGGGACGGAGTCCTGCATGTTGCTGGTCACTTTTGATAGGTAATGTTCCCTTACATCTGCAGCTACAGACCCTGGGTATTACTTCCCCCTGCTTGGGGCCTGTACCATCCCCCTGCAACTACACACAGCTGCATCACTTCATCTCCCCTGCACCACTCCTCTCAGGGCCTGGGGATTTTCTCTTCCCCTCCCCACCCCATGCAGCTTATCATGGGGCCAGACCCTGCCCTCCTTTTTAAAAATGAGTGTCATTTCCATAACACATCTGCATTTTCCTTTATTTCCCAGCAAAGACCAGCCAAACATTTCGTAACATCCAAGCAGCACTGGGTAAACCTGCTAATAGGGTTATAAGGAAAAACCAGCATGGATTTATCAAGGAGGCATCATGCAACCCAATCTATTTTCTCCTTTAACAATTGTACTAGCCTAGTGAATAGTGGGGAAGTGATAAAGGTGACATCTTGATTTTTCGTAAGGCTTTTGCCACAACCCTGCATGACATTCTGATAAGAAAGCTAGGAAAATGTGGTCTAGATTAACTTCCTATGAAGGGGGGTGTGCAATTGGTTAAAAGACCATACTCAAATGAGTAGTTTGCAAGGTTTTGCTGTCAAACAGGGTGGAGAGTGGCAATCTAATGAGGCCCTGTAGGGGTCAATGTTGGGGCTTGTAGGATTCCATATTTTCATTAATGGCCTGGAAAATGGAGTGGAGAGTATGCTTATAAAATTTGTAACTATCTCAAGCTGGGGAGGGGTTGTAGGTACTTTGGGGGAGAGGATTAGACTTCAAAACAACCTTGCAAAATGGAATAATTGTTCTGACATCAAGATAAAATTCAATAAGCACAAGTACAATGCACTACGCTTAGGAATGCAAACATCAAAAGCACGTCTACGAGATGGGGAATAACTGAGTAGACATTGTACTTCTGGGAAAAGGGCATGGGAGTTACAGTGGCTCACAAGTTGCATATAAGCCAACAATATGATGCAGTTACGAAAGAGGCTAATTTAATTCTGAGTGCATGAACAGGAGTGTCGCATTTAAGACTCAGGAGTTAATTGTCCTGCTTTACTCCGCAGCAGGGAGACCATAGCAGGAGTAATGTGCCCAATTTTGGGTGCCAAACTTTAGGAAAGATGTGGACAAACGGGAGATAGTCCACTCGGGACAATGATACTTGTGATGTCATACAACTGTGGCTTTATAAGTAAGTAATAACAAGAGTCTCCTTAATAGAGAGCAATGGAGGCAATAAATCATTTAGCATTTAATGTGACGATGACTGAAATGCTGCAGCTGCGGAACAGATGCTGTAGGCAGGAGCAGCTTTGCCCACACCTCCCCCAACACACTTGATCTGTGAGGACTGAGAAGCTAGATCCATGTGTCTGTTCATTTGGTCCTGACCAAAAGGAATAAGCAGTAACATCTGTAACTTGAATGAGGTGTGGAATACTTAACGTGCTGTGTTGGGGATGAAGGTTTTCTGGTGACTAGCCTATATAATTCATCTGTCTTGTTCATGTGGATGCTTTAAAACAATCCCTTGTAATGCCTTTTGGTTTTTCTTTAATTTCTCCTTCCTTCAGTGCTTTTTAACGTGGCTGGGTCTATCAAGTTGCCTCTAAACCAAAATGATGAGGTATTTAGCGGGTCTAAAAGGAGATCTTTCTGTGAGATACTAAGGATTGGGCACAAATGCTGTTCTGATGTTTGCTTGCAAGTTAGTGTTCACAGGGCAGAAACGCCCCCCCCCACCCCCCCGTCATTGTGCAGTAGGTGCCTTTTCAGTCTTTGTGGAGTCTGTGTAGTAGTTTGATAGTGGCACTCTACCAGAGTGCTACTGAAGTTTCTACATTTCTTGCTGTTGTTTCAGATTGCACCTTTTGTGAGATCCATTGCTGGTTTGCTGTGATTTCAAGCTATAGTGCAGCTGTTTCTTTATTTGTGACTTTCTGGATATTCAAAAAGTTAGTCTGTAACTTTAAAAAACGTGTAGCCCTGTGGCACCTTAGAGACTGACAAAAATATATGTATATAGCATCATGAACTTTTGAAAGTAACATACAGTCAAGAGATCAGCAGATGGTGCTGTCTGCATTTGATCCTGACCTTTATGTGCCTTATGTGAGTAGCATATTCCCCTGGATGCAGACAGAAGTATCTGTTTAAGTATATGGTTCAGTTGTGGCAGAATTACAAAGGAAATACAGGGTTCAGAAAACCTCTGATTCTTTGTCTCATGGAAAAATAATGTTTAATCCTTTCTGTGGCTAGAGCTGCCCAGTTTTGCTCATGATGAAATCTTTCACACCATCTAAAGTTCTGTTTGAGGCTGGTGATAGCAATGTAGCTGTGTTAGTCTGGTGTAGCTGAAACAAAAAACAGGACTATGTAGCACTTAAAAGACTAACAAGATGGTTTATTAGGTGATGAGCTTTCATGGGCCAGACCCACTTCCTCAGATCAAAGGCTGCTAATTCATTGTTTTACCAAAGCAACTTTATATCTTAAATGTTAGGAAATTCTCATAAGTAGGGTCAGGCCAAAGATCCATCTAGCCTAGGGTCCTGTTTTCTGACAGTGGCCAATGCCAAGTGCTCTGGAGGAAATGAACCGAACAGGGAATTATCAAGTTATCAATAATTTATAAATAATCAGGGAATTATCAAGTTATAAATAATTATCAATGATTCCTCCTCTGTCACCCATTCCCGGCTTCCGAAGCTAAGGACACCAGCGATGTCCTAATAGCCATCGATGGACCTAACCTCCAAGATTCAATTCCCTGCATCACTATGAAGGTTAAGAACAGCAACCTTAGTATGCAGAAATTGGTGCTAGATAAGCAGAACAACTCTTGCCTTTTCTGAGTAGAGAGAAAATGGCAGCAACTTTGTATTCTTAAGCCAATAGTCACTGAGGCTTTAATTTGTTACGGGCCTTATAAGCCAAGTCAGTAGGGGACCAGAAGACTTTTTGAATCCTGGAGAGACATTGATGTTGGATATGGATACTGTTATTTTTAATTTCAAATAAACACCAGACAGAATAGGAAACCTTGTGGGGTATTTTTGTACAGATGGGATCTAGGGATCATAGTGGACCACCAGCTAAATATGAATCGACAGTGTGACGCTGTTGGGGGAGGTGAGGGAAGCAAACATGAGTCTGGGATGTATTAACTGGAGTGTTGTGAGCAAGACACGAGAAGTAATTATTCCGCTCTACTCTGAGCAGATTATGCCTGAACTGGATTGGTGTGTCAAGTTCTGGGCATCATCATGTTTCAGGAAAGATGTGGAGAAATTGGAGAGGGTCCAGAGAAGAGCAACAAAAATGATGAAAGGTCTAGAAAACATGGCTTGTGAGGGAAGACTGAAAGAACTGGGCTTGTATCGTTTAGAAAAGAGAAGACTGAGAGGGGACATGATAGCAGCTTTCAAAACGTGTTACGAGGAGGAGGGAGAAAAATTATTCTCCTTGTCATCTGGTGATAGGACAAGAAGCAATGGGCTTAAATTGCAGCAAGGGAGGTTTAGGTTGGACACAGGGCCGGATTATGGTGCCCCCCCACATATGTAATTCAAAATAAAAACAATACTATACTGTAAAATGCCCCTGCTTTGCTGATGCCCTAAACACCTGCTTAGTCTGCCTGTTGGGTAATCCAGCCCTGGTTGGACATCAGGGTGGTTAATCACTGGACTAAATTGCCTAGGGGGGTTGTGGAATCTCTGTCACTGGAGATATTTAAGAGCAGACACCTAGTAGTCAGGGATGATCTGGATCAGTGGTCTTCAAACTTTTTTTGTCTCATGACTCAGTTAAAGAAAATCCTTGATGCCTGCAACTCAATATAATTTGACTAGAGCCTGAGCTCTGGGGTGGGGCTGAGGAGAGCTTTGGGGTGCAAGAGGGGGCTCCAGTTTTGGGGGTGTCAGAAGTGTGGAAGGAGGGGCTTACCTTCAGTGGCTCCCCATCAGCGGTGCAGCGGGGAGGCTAAGGCAGCTTCCTGCCTGTCCTGGCACTGCAGACCATGCTGCGCCCCAGAAGTAGCCAGCAGCAGGTTCCCAGCCAGTGGGAATGTGGAGCTAGTGCTCAGGACAGGGGCAGTGGGCGGAGCCCTGTGTGCTCCCGCCCACCTAGGAACCAGGCTTGCTGCTGGCACTTCTCAGGCACAGCGCGGTCTTAGCACCCCCTACTGGTCACCTGATCATCCTGCAGCAATGAGAGAGAGTGCCTGGCATTCCATGACCCCGCGCTGGGTGTGGACCCGCAGTTTGAAATCTACTGCTCTAAATGGTGCTTGATCCTGCTGTGAGTGCGGAGGACTTAGACCTGATGACTGCTCAAGGTCCCTTCTAGTTTTATGATTCTATGATAGTAAGTGCAGCAACTAGGGTGCTCCTTCTCGAAAGATAAGGATTTTTTTAGAGCTTTCTCCTAGTTTTGCTGAATATTTTGCAGATAACTAAAGGTGAGTCAGTGCAGACCCACACAAAGCCCTGGAGGCTAAGCCGCATACATTTTAAGAAGTTACAGTTGTGATTGTATTAAAAAAACCTCCTTTTCCTGTGTCTTATCCCAGCAGTTGAGACCAACCAACAAATGCTTGATGGTTTTGCTCCATCTAAAACTAACGGAGGTTTTGCCATTGACTTCAGTGGGAATAGGATTTCCTGGTAAATGTCCGTTTGCGGTTGGGAGACAGTGTGTTGTCGGTGGAACAAATTTCCCTGTTAGTCCCTAATTTGTGACTCTTTCTGTGCAGCAGGAGGCCGGTCTACTTGATTAGTACCTAGGTTGGCACTCCCCTCCCCCCCCCTCTGAATTTGAGTTTTCCTGTGGGAGTTGTTCTTGAGTTCCCTATAGTTGACATGATCTAGCTGTGCGTGTGTGTGTGTAGTGACTATGTGCATTACGCTGTAGGTTGCAGCTGATGCATCTCAAGCAATACGATCAAAATGAGAGCTACGTATTCTGGAAATCAAAGGACAGATGCCAAGGAAGGGCACAAGATTGAGGACTATAATAAAGATTGCGGATGGGGCTGGCTGAGTTTTGTTTAATCGGTTTTCTTAAAGCTGTGCGGAGACGAGAGAGCTCCTGAGATTGGTAATGGGGTGTGGAGCCCTTCTTGCTTATGTTAGCAGAGAGAGGATGTTAGCCTCTGACTGGAGGCTTTTGAGCTCACATGAAATGAGTCCATGAGCTCCACATCCAGAAAACTCACCTCGCTTGGTGCTCCGTGACAACCTTGTCAGCATGGGTGAAGCAAGCCCCCAGCCCCGCCTCCAGCCCTGCTCCTTCTGCTGAGGCCCCGCCCCTAATGGGAGTCAAGTTGCCTCCCTGCCCCCCCTCACCATGGGGAGGCAGGGTAGTGTGCTGCTCATGACCGCCCCCCCCCAACCACAGGGAGGGAAGGGGAGCAGGTGGGTGCACCTCTGTCTCCCAGCCTCCCTGGCCTCAGAGCACTGGGGAGGTGGAGCAGTGTGTGGCCCCAGCCTTCTCAGTACCAGGGAGGGTGGACAGTCTGCAGCTTCAGCCTCCCCGGCCTGGAGTACCAGAGAGAGACGATGGTACGTGGCCCCAGCCTCTCCTGCCCCAGATCACAGGGATGGCAGGCACTCAGGGGCAACAACTCTCTGCCCCATAGTAGGTGTTCTGGGGGCAGAATGCGGATGGGGCCAGGGTGGCGGTTTGGGAAATGAGTGCCTTCTCCCACCTAGGATACCGGCCGCCCATGCTTGTTAGCAGTCTCAGGAGAGAGATCGAGGACTGAACAGGTATGGAGTCCTAATTCACCTTGCCCTTCTAGGTTGAAGGTGGGGCAGTATGGAGCAGCTTGCTTTACAGCTTCAGATGCTCTCTCCATGCTCTGGATAAGCAGGATTTCAGTCCTCCAGGCTGTGAATCCGGACCCTTTCATCAGCACTAAATGAATTTTAGAAAGTTCTCCCAATAGGAAAAAACTAGTTTCTGCAGAGTCTTTGTTGAGCGTCCACATGCTCTGGGTTGGATTCTGAGCTCACTTGCGTCCGTGTAAACCCCGTGTACCTGTTGAAGTCCATATTGTTATTCCAGATTTAAAGTGAGGTAGCCAACACCAGCGTTTTACATTCTGTGTCTGAAAAGAAAGTGTTTAGTCTGAAAAGCACATTGCTGAACTAGACAAGCCAGGAACTTGGAAGGAAAAACCAACCCAGTTATCCAGCTTGGCTCGGATAGCAGGAGCTGAAGGCAAACTATTGCAGAGTAGACACAAATGAAAATGGAAACGCTCAAGGTCTAAGGTTATGATTGTGAAAAGGGGCAAATGGCAGAATATTCTCGAGCTTTCTTTTCACTTGACCTCATTAGTTGACAGTTTGATCCACTAGAACAGGGCTCGTTATGGATGGCATTTCTTGCCCATTAATCAGAGCTCTTGATACTGCTTTTTAAAAAAAAAAAAAATTACAATCAGTCTGGCTGAAATGCTTTTCCCATTCCTCCCCTCCCTCCCAACATAGCTCACTGAGGACCGATGCACTAAAGTAGGTTGAAAGACTTCCATCGACTTGAGTAAGCTTTGGCTCAGGCTCAAATATATTGTCTGCTTTAGAAATTACTTACTACACATTGGGGTACGTCTACACAGCAGTGTTATTTCAGAATAATGGCCGTTATTCCGAAAGAACAATTCGAACATCTACACAGCAATTCCGTTATTTTGAAATAATTTTGAAATAATGGACGGCTTATTTTGAAGTCTGTAAACCTCTTTCCATGAGGAATAACGCCTATTCTGAAATAGCTATTTTGGAATAGCTGTAGCGTGGACCTGCTGCTATTTCAAAATAGCTCCTCCCCAGGGTCATTCAAAATAATTACTCCCCAGTGCCTCCCGGGGCTCTAAATTGAAGTGGCACGTCTGCATTAGGGAAGCCTGCATCGGACTAGGCTTCCAGGTAGTGTAGACCTGCTATTTCGAAATAAGCTAGTTTGTAAAAAAAATTCCGAAATAGTTTATTTCGAAATAAGCATGCTGTGTAGACATACCCTTAATGAAAAGTAAGGAAAACTTGGACCTGAATATTTGTTTCCCTTCTGAAGTGAATTTTTTCCTTTTTGAGATATCTTTCCAGTGCTAGAGATTTATTGTCCCAAACCTCAACCTTAAATATTCATTTCCAATGGTATGTGTGATGGTAAAATGCCCAATTTGCCCTTTGTTGGTTAGTTGCATTTGCCAGTCATTCAGGGAAGAGAAGCAAAACCTTATGCCTTGTGCAGCTAGCCAATGCAACACAGATTGTGAATATTTGCTATTAATGGTTCTTGAGCAATCAGCAGGTTAGGGTCTAAGTGCTGAAGAAATTCACACAAACTTTCCAGGAATGAGCAAAGTTAGATCTCTAAAGAACAAGCAAGGGCTAGATCAGCTGAGGAGATAGGGGAAGTACTTTCCCTGTCTCAAGGGATGCTGGGTGCCAATTTTGCTGCTGTTGATCCTGAGAGTAGCCTCATGGCTGCTCTAAATTACACTGGCTTGTAATAGAAGGAGTTGCCACAATACGCTCTGACTATGCCCGTCATAGTATGGAAGAATCTCTAGTTGCCCATTTAAAGCAGTTTTCACGGCTGCTTTGTGCTGCCAAAGCTGGGCCCTCAGAATGTGGCTCAAATTGAAGATTTTGTGATGTGTTTTGTGAATTGTTTGTGAAAAGAAAAAAATTGCACTTTACATTTAGCAAATTTATTCCTTGCCAGTGATTTGTTTGGCTCTTCTGCGCCTATTTAGTTACTTGAGCATAGACCCCCTCAGACACAGAAGAAATGCAGCGCTATCAAAGTTATAAAAATTATCTTTTTATTACCTACACTATTCTACAATGTGGACTTTTTACTTGAATCAAGCAAGAAGCAAAATAGAACTGTAGTGTTTGGCAAGCAAAGGCTAAAAATCCACATAATTTCTTCTCCATATGCTACAAAAATGTGAAATAAAATAAATGCACTAGACAATACTTCAGAGATGAATACGCAGTTCTAAAAAGAGCATGAAATAAATAAAATATTTACATTTCAAGTACAAAATCGTGCAGCTGAATTCAGTACGAAAAATCAGTTTATTCTTTTCTATTGTTTCCAACTACTTTTCATGTACTCCTAGCTGGCAAAGTCTTTGGATCCAGAACATAGAAAAATATTTTATGTGCATTGTTTAAATCTCTGAATTTTTTCCCTTTGGGCGTAAGTTTGAATCAAGCAAGAATATAATTTTTATGGTGATTGTATTTAACTAAGGATGCGAACATGGTAATATGGTTGCTTCATATCTCTGCTTTGTGGTGACATAAAAAAGAAAAGTAGAAATTGAACAAACCTCAATTACTAGAGTTGAGTGAGGATAGAAATGATGTCTCAAGAATTTAGTAACAATTCCCAACTGCAGCTGGGCAGATGTACTTAGATTAGCTTATTTGCAGGTAGCTGTTCTTTTTAGAATATATTTAATGAAATCTGGATAGCATACTGGTGCTTTGGCACGCTTCTAATCCATTGGCACAGGCTAAACTCTTGGTAAACTTCTGCATTGTGTAACCCTTCTCATACTGGCATGGCCAGTGCAAGTTTCTCTTTGTCTCCTTCTGATCCTGGGTCTTTCCCCCTGCTTAGCTGAATTCTGCTGAGGCTGGAATAAGCTTTGCTGTGCCACCTCTTTTTCAGCGCAGTTAAAAATTAATGCTATGCCTACATCGCTCTTCATAGCTCTGGAAGTACCATCAGACGTGCCATCGAAACATCTACCCAGAGCTATTTCCTTGGCTATGCTAGGGTTCTGGTCAGTGACTGTGTAAATTCCATAATTATGTCCAAGAGGATCAAGAGGTGCTAACATCGTGTACTCACCTGACTTGTTATTTACGGCAAAAGGTAGATGGTTCACTAGATATTCCTGGAGCATGCTGTTAACACTTTCTCTATAGCAGTTTCCTTGGGGAATGATTCTTACCAGTGTACGGTCCACTCGGTCCTGGTCATACAGCATGCCACTGCACTTAAATTCCAGGCACACGGTTGAAAGATTCGGTTGCTCCATGTCTCGAATGGTGCGCACATCTCGGATGCCGTAAAGCTTGCCAGCTGTGTATGGATGTGTGCCGCCCATGTTGCGAGATCTTACGTTCACCTCTTGGGGGCCGTTAATTTTGACTTTAATGTAACAGGCCCTGTACTCCATTGGATTAGGCCACCAAGCCTGGTAGTCTTCAGTCCAACTCATCGGGTCATTTTCATTGAAGGGAACTGTGTTGTAATCATACCTGTCTCCTTCTACTCTGTAAAATCTGAAATGAGCGGCACTGTAATGTGCTTGCTCGCATTCTCTTAGGTTTTCAGCAGCGTAGATGGGGCCATTGCTCTCTTCTACAGTGCTTGGACTTGGTTTGGCCACTGTGATACTGAAGGCCGTTTTCTTGATTCTAGGATCTATATGATCTGTTCTCCTGTAGTTGAGCTTGTTGAGATATGGCTGTGGGACTCCAATGGCATGAGGGTTGAGTCTGGGAGAAGAGGACACCACTTCAAGTTCTTCTCCCCGAAGACTCGCCATGATATAAGCTGAGTAGGCATCTGGACGTTGCTCATCGCAGAAAGCTGGCAAGCAAGCCCCGTTGGGCCCAGTGACTGCACTGTCAAAGCGACCCCAGGCTCTCGGGTTGGATGAAAAACCTGCTGCAGGCTCCATGTTGATAATGGAAATCACAACCCCCTCAACTTGTTCGCTTGGCAGAAATCTCTCACTTCGGTAAGCTCGGACCTTGACGTAACATCTTCTGCTCTCCGGGACATCCAGGTTGAAGAGCCTCCTCTCTCTGATCTCCATGTTCCCAACCAAGAAAGTCCTTTCCTCCCGTTTGCGACGTGTGCTTGTGTCAGGTTCAAAGTCCCCTTCTTCCTCCCACAATCCTGTCTCTGGGTTCAACGACCAAAGCTTTATCTGCTGTAGGTGTTCTGGTATCCTGACCTGCGCAGAGTCCAGGTGAACCTTTACCTTCCCTGCATTAAGAGACTCGGAGGCTGTTTCGTCTGTGAAGTCCATGGAAAACATGCCATATGTGTGCAGTGGGAGCATGTCACCTTCCTCACTTATGTAGTTCAGGTCACTTTGTGCAGCTGTGGCTGTTGACATGTTTCTTGGGTCCAGAAATGTAATGCTGGCTTTCACTTTGCCTGTGTAGAGTTCACCGTTCTGCCTATAAAATGTATTGGGAGGAATTTCTAGTTCCGCTATTGGGTCATCCCCTTCCATGTCTCCTAAGGGAATCGTGTTGGTTTCAGAGGACTCTATCATAACCGGGGCTTGCTTTCTTAGTAACTTGATCTCATGAAACACGGCTCCTCCCTTTTTGTTGAAAGGCAGAACTTTAGTTGTGTTCACAAACTTTTGTAGGCGGTCGACAAAAGTAAGAACCAGCCTCTCTGTGTCTGCTGGGATTTGGATAGCGAAGTTTCCTTTGTAGCCCGTCATGCCGATTCTTTTGTTCCCTAGGTAGATGTGGCCAAATCTCATTGGTTCCCCATTATCTGTAGCTGTGGCTCTCCCCCGGACGGTTGTCTTGACCTCAGTGCACACGCCACAGTCACATTCCACAGCAACTTTAGTGGGAAGGGTATATCCACGGCACTCTATCTCTCTTGTTTCCATTTTAGAGACGCCACAGCAGTAAGCGGTGCTGTCTTTGCACTGGAATCCTATATCTGTCTTTCCAGCACATTTGTGTGCTGGACATTTACCAACATCATAGTAGAAGGAGTTAGTTGTGTTTTGGAAACAGTCGTGTGGGAGCCTGATAAAGTAGCTTTCGGGTCTTGGATTGCAGAAAGCTTCATCGGTTGCTGTTAAAATAGAAGTTAGTAAATGTTACCTATTTCTGTGCAGTTCATCGCCACATCTGAGCCCTTCAGAGGTTGAGTTATTTCAATAGCAATAAGGTTTCAGAATACAGAATAATTGCATGTGTTACACGCTTCTGTTTACTCAAATGCCCATGGTTCTAGTTGAGCAAAGCATATGTTTAAAGATGTGATTAAAGTCAGTTCTATGCAGAAAAGCCCTGAGGTCAGATCTACACAACACCCTGATGATCGGGTCAAGGTACATCAACGCCCAGCTATGTTATTTAAGTTATTTATGTAGCTGTAGTTGCATACCTTAAGCCATGCTTGGCACCGTCTCCACAATAAGAGGTTGATGGGAGAAACACTCCTGTCGACTTCCCTTACTCCTTGTAACAGCGAGGAGTACTGGTGCCGATAGAGGCAACCTCAGCATTCAATTTAGTGGGTCTACTAGACCCGCTAAATTGAACCCTGTAAAATGGATCACCAGATCCTCCAGTAAATGGAGATGTGGATCCTCCTTATGTGGATCCTCCAGTAAGTGGAGAAGTGGCCTCAGGCATGTGCTAACATCCCATTCAAATGAAGCGTATCCATTTGTTATTAAAGTTAAGCGTGTGCCTGAGGGTTTTGTCGGGATGACCTGAAATATATGTGGAGCTCTGCATGGATATAAAACTGTTAATCCATGTTCACTGGAAACAACATGCTTCTGATCTACAATCTGCTCCCTGCCTTTAAAGTGTATCTGCATCCACACCTCTGCAGCAGCAAGCGGTCTCACCGTATCCTGCTCTCAGGAGGAGCGTCTGTGTGGGTGGATGCATGTCCTAGGGATGCTTGTCCTGCTTTGTCCCTCCTAGGCGCTCCTACCAGGGACGCTCCTGTGGAGGGCTATGGTCGGGGAATGGTGCTTGGTCTGCTCAGCCCTGCCAGGGAGTGGGACAAGCACTCTTCCCGGACCATGTTCCTCCGCTGGAGCACTCTGAAGACCACTCCCCAGTAAGCGCTGGGCTGGGCGGAGCGGGACAAGCAGCCGTGCGGAGCCCTTTTTGTAATATCCACATCTGCTCTAATAGCTGCAAAAATTAATTGTGGATATGGAGCGGACGTACACCGCTCTAGAAGTATGCTTAAAGCAAGGCACAGGCTTAAATGCTTTGTTGAATCAGGGCTTCAGCCCCAGTTTCTTAAAGTACTGAGACTTAAGAACAGCCATGCTGGGTCAGACCAAAGGTCCATCTAGCCCAGTATCCTGTCTGCGGACAGTGGTCAATACTAGATGCCCCAGAGGGAGGGAACAGAACAGTCCCTCAAACAGTCCCTCTCCAATCACCCATTCCCAGCCTCTGACAGAAGCTAGGGACACCATTCGTACCAATCCTAGATAACCTTCATTAGTCTATCTAGCTCTTTTTTGAACCCTGTTAAAGTCCTAGTCTTCACTACCTCCTCTGGCAAGGAGTTCCACAGGTTGACTGTGTGCTGCGTGAAGAAAAACTTCCTTTTGTTTGTTTTAAACCTTCTGCCTATTAATTTCATTTGGTGACCCTTAGTTCTTATGTTGTGGGAACAAATAAATAACTTCTCCTTATTCACTTTTTCCACACAGTCATATGGGACCCATTCCAAATCCTTAATCATTTTTTGTTGCCTTTTTCTGAACCTTTTCCAGTGCCAATGTATCTTTTTTGAGATGAAGCGGCCACATCTGTACGCAGTATTCAAGATGTGGGCGTACCATGGTTTTATATAGAGGCAGTAGGATAGTCTGTCTTTTTCCCTATCCCTTTTTAATGTTTCCTAACATTCTGTTTCCTTTTTTGACTGCTGCTGCACACTGAGTGGATATTTTCAGAGAACTATCCACAATGACTCCAAGATCTCGTAGTTGTAGCTGATAGACTTTAAGGTCAGAAGGGACCATTATGATCATCTAGTCTGACCCCCTGCACAGTGCAGGCCACAGAATCTCACCCACCCCCTCCTAGAATAATCCTCTCACCTAGATCTCAGATATTGAAGCCTTCAAATACTTTGAAGACCCCAAGATGCAGAGAATCCTCCAGCTGTGATCTGTACCCCATGTTACAGAGGAAAGCGAAAAACCTCCAGGCCCTCTGCCAATCTACCCTGGAGGAAAATTCCTTCCCGACCCCAAATATGGCGATCAGCTAAATCCTGAGCATGTAGGCAAGACTCACCAGCCAGACACCCAGAAAGTTCTCTACAGTAACTCCTATCATCCCTCCATTGACCTATTTCCCACTGATAATGAATAGTCAATTAGTTACCAAGATCATGTTATCTCATCAAACCATCCCCTTCATAAACCCATCTAGCTAAATTAGTCCCCATCATATTGTACAGGGCCAGATGACCATTTTGCGGGGCCCAGGGTAGCCCAATTTCGTAGGGCCCCCCTTTGCCATGGCGCATGCGTAGTGGCGCCATGGCGCATGGCTTCTTGAAGCGCGGGGCCCGGGCTGGCTGCCTCGCTCGCCCTGCCCTATATCTGCCCCTGATATTGTATGTATAGTTGGGATTACTCTTTCCAATGTACATTACTTGACATTTTTCAACAGACACTCCACTCTTTGAAACAATTATTTGGGGGCAGGTCATTAAACTGGAGTTTGGTAGATGATCCAAAGTGCACAAGGCTCCTTCTTTTGTGACTCTCTGGTTGGTAATAAATATATCTTGTATTGTGCCAATAATAAATATTATTTCTGTAAAATGTGTCCTAAATTGCCTCAAAATATGCGCCCACTGGTTTTGCACGTGAGCAATTCCCAAGCTTCTTGTAACGTGCACATTTTCTTACCTATGACCGAAAGTGTAGCAGCTTGGGATTTCACAGATCCTGCATCACTGCTAGCCTTGCAGAAATACTCCCCAGCCTGGTCCATGTTCAGGTTCCGTAACACCAGCTTGCTATTATATTTATACACCGAAGAGTCCAGCAAAGTTCCATTGTGGTACCTGTAAGAGACAGAAATCATTCTGGAGCCTGGTTCAAAAGTCAAGCAACTGGACAGGACAAGAAAAGGATGGTCTAGTGCAGGGGTGGCGAATCCATTGAAGAACGAGAGCCGAAACAGCAGCGGGAAAAGTGCAACAAGCTGCACCAAAGTTGTCAAGCAAAAAAAAAAAAAAGAAAAGCCCCCCTCCCTCACCCCAGAATTGTCAAGCAACAAGAAAAATAATGGAAAAGGAGGCCGCCCCTTTAAGAAACAATCTTAGGCTTTTTGGCCATATCCTATCAGGCTCCTGTCAATGGCTGCTATCTTGGGTGCCCATTTTGAATCGCCGTCCCGGTGAGCACAGAGGTGTTCGGGGGAGGGGGAATTCAGAGGCTGTGGAGAGGGGGGTGCAGGAGCGGCTTTACAAGCCGCACTTTTGGGGGAGAAGAGACGCATGCGGCTCATGAGCCACGAGTTGGCCACCCCTGGTCTAGTGCAAGAGGGGCAACACAAAGGTTGCTGGGTAGGCCTCATGAGCGGCCCTTCTTCATCTCAGTGGGCTGCAAGATTCTTGCAACCAAGACGGTCTCCCGGGATAGGGTAGTTTTGCTCACTGTGCTTGCGTTCCTAGAATTTGCATATGATTTGAAGTGTAGCCCCGCTTTTGGCTCTCAACATTGTGAGCAATCGGTACCCGCCTCACTTCATATGCCCTCTCTTTAAGTGCGTGTGACTTTTGTAATTCTGGTAGGTGGAAAAAAAAATGCAGACAAAAACCAGTGGAATCTGGCAACCCTGTGCGTGGGCAACGGTAAACAAAATGTCTCGTGGGCCACACGCACAACCCCAATAGGACCGCATGCAGCTCTGGACTGCAGCTTGCTCCCCACTAATGTAGTGGTTCGTACGCAGGATTATAAATAGAGAGATGGTTTCTATTCCTGCCTCTACCACGTATTGCTGGGTTGCGCAGTTTCCCCATCTGCAAAATTAGACTAGTATTATCTAACGAAGGTGCTTTGAGCTTTCAACTCTCGAATAATGGTCTTTGAAATCCTTAATTAGAAGGCACTGCAAGGTATTTTTATGAGTATCTGATAGATACATTATTTTAGGACACTGAGGGATACTTTGGCAACTCTCTAGGGGCTTGTAGCTCATCTTTGTTATACTTTACACTCACTGGTTACAATAAAAAACAGGACTGTGTAGCACTTTAAAGACTAACAAGATGGTTTAATAGGTGATGAGCTTTCATGGGCCAGACCCACTTCCTCAGATCATCACCTATCATCACCCACGAAAGCTCATCACCTATTAAACCATCTTGTTAGTCTTTAAAGTGCTACACAGTCCTGTTTTTTGTTTCAGCTGCACCAGACTAACACGGCTACATCTCTACCACTGATTACAATAAATATATGCAACCAGCCCCTTTGTTGTCATTGATGACTGGCTTGAACTTGCTTGTTGGTTGAGTTCACCAGCACTGACACCAAAATGCCCAAGCCTTCACAGAGTCATTAGAGGGAGAGATTAGGCAAATCAATTTTTCTGTGGTTTCAAAGCTTTTACCAGGCATCTGTATTCTCTCCCTTTTTTTTTTTCTCCCCTCTCCCTGCTAGAAAGGAATAAGGAGTCTGTCTAGTGACTCCTGTGGGCATTGGGTCCATGCTACTTGTGTATTGGTCTCTCTCAAACTGGTAAAAACTTTCAGATGGGTAAAACTATGACCATTGCACGTCAGTCTTGGGCTGGATTCACATCTGAGCTGTGCTTGGGTAAATTTGGTGGTGTGAGACAAGTTCAGAATTCAGCTGTGGGTGTTGGGAATGTTAGGCCTTGTTTGCACTGAAAATTTCTTGCAGTTTTCCTACCATGGCCATTTGCCAGCTGGTTCAGCTTAACTGTTGCTAGAAACTGTGGAAATGCTAAAGGGACTGGTTTTTGCCACCATGTCATGAGGGCAATGTTCCCTCTCATCTTTTTCATCCATGTGTGGATTTTTCTCCATCCATGTGCAGAACAATGTTATGTGCCCTGAGCCATGTGCAAATGTGCACCACCAGGAGAAACACAAACCTAGCTGTGAGTGCTCTGCCAGTCAGCAGGGTGGCATTTGGATACCTCCTGAGTGGCCACACAAGTACACAACTTACAGGAAACACTGCACCAGGGTAAGATCTGTGGTGAGCAAAATGTTTTCATTTGGCCTCTGCTGGTGCTTCTACCATTGCCGGTGCATGTAGAACCACAATGATGCTAAACTTGGTAAAAATTATCGCAAATCCAGCTTTAGCATAACCAGCTCCCAGAGGTTGTAACTAAAACACAGCCGACTACTGTATGGCTGACAGTCCCATTTGACGGTTCTGCTGGGTTAAGTGTTCTAAAATTATATATATTTTCCAGTACAGCTGTGTACTAACTCTGACTGCAGACTTGTAGAAGGAGAAATATAGTATAAATTGTAGAGAAACAATGATTACAAAAACAATTTCCCAGGCTATAATTTGTAATTGCACACTAATAGCCTGAGGCAAGTGCTGTATGCCCTAGTCCACTCAAGAACTCATCCCACCTCCAGAGGGACCTTTCTCCTGTGTTGGCTCTGGCTGCTCTCAGGATGGGTGGAGGCAGGGATGCCTGTCACATTTCAAAAATGTATTTGGGAAGAAGATAGGGAGATAAAATGCTACAGAGAAAATTACTCTTTGATCCATCAGTTTTACTATAGTAAGTCATCGGACAAGTTAAGGGCTAGATAGTGAAATTCACAATCGGCAGTCCAATGAACTGACGAATAAAGTACTGCTTAAGGAATATTATACTCAGGCCCTAAGCCAGCAATGTCCCTTGATTTAAGCTGCATTTTTGGGTGATTTTTTTTTAAACTAAATCCTGCTTCAATAGCAGTAGAATTCCAGTGGGGATTTTTGAGATTCCAGATGCAAATGGCCAGACACATTATTGACTGCAAGCCTTTCGAGGCAGGGATTGGTTCTTTTCGGCAGTTCGACTGCACCCAGCGCAGATGGGGCATTTGGGTGCTACCGTAATATAAAATCCTGTGGCACCTTAAAAACTAACATTTGTTTGGGCATAAGCTTTTATGGGTAAAAAACCACTTTGCCAGATGCATGGAGTTGAGCGCTAGACTCCATGCATCTGACAAAGTGGTTTTTACCCATGAAAGTTTAAACCCAAATAAATCTTAGTCTTTAAGGTGCCACAGGACTCCTGGCTGTTTTTGCAGATACGGACTAACACAGCTACCCCTCTGAGACTTGTCACTAAGGGTACGTCTAAACTACATGGCTCCGTTGATGGAGCCATGTAGTTTTGTTTGTTCGGCAACGGGAAATGAAGCCGCGATTTAAATAATCGCGGCTTCATTTAAACTTAAATGGCTGCCCTGCTCTGCCGATCAGCTGTTTGTCAGCAGATCGGGGCAGTCTGGACGCTCCCCTGCCGACATGAAAGCCCTTTATCGACCTCCCCGGTAAACCTCATCCTACGAGGCATAACGGGGAGGTCGATAAAGGGCTTTCAGGTCGGCGCGGGAGCGTCTAGACTAGCACGCTGAGCCGACAAACAGCTGATCAGCTGTTTGTCGGCTCAGCGCGGCAGCCATTTAAATTTCAATGAAGTCGCGATTATTTAAATCGCGGCTTCATTGCGCTTTGCCGATCAGCCTAATCTACATGGCTCCATCGATGGAGCCATGTAGTTTAGACACACCCTAATATAAGGAGTTAGTGTGATTCGGCAAAGAAACCTAAATGCAGTAGATCTCGTAAGAGCACCAACACAATGTGGCATCTTTTTCTGTCTAGCATACTCAAAGGCAAAAAATAACTCTTTGTGGGCTGCTTCTAATTGCTTACCAGCGATACTGATCCGGGGCTGGATTCCCAACAGCTTTACAGCAGAGTGCCACGGTTTGCCCTATTTTCCTCACTTTGTCCACTGGATTATTGACCATGTATGGCTTGTCTGTGGGGAGGGAGAAGAAAATCAGTACTCTTTCCACTTTAAAACCTCAGTTAGATTGGGTGAGTGTTCAGAGCTAACTGCCAAGCAGTCAGTGGATCATAGCTGTAAATTTTCCTGCAAGGAGTCTCTTTGTCTGCAGTTACCTGCTCTTTTCAGACGCACATGGATTATTGAGGATTTCTCGGTGCTTTCCGGGACTGGGACAGTCGCCGTAGCGTATCTGACCTTTTTGATTTTAAGAATGTTTTTGCCGTCCGGGCACATGCCAGGAATCCTAAAGCCCCCATTGCTATCGGTCTCAGTCAACAGTTTCAGGTTCTCGGACTGCAGGTAGACAGTAGCTTCCGTGGCCGGCATGCCGTCTGCAAGGGTGACCCTCCCGTGCAGTATGTGGTCCTCACACATGCAGGCATTGCACTCAGCATTCACACGGCCCATGGAGCAAGTGAGGTTGCACTCTGAGAAAGAAAGGGGCAGTAGGTTAAAAGGAATCCCAGCTGGTGATGCTTTCCATAAAAGACCTTGCACCTTGCTTTAATTTAAATGCAATAAGGCAGAGATGGCACGTGAAATAAATTTATCCCAAACATATTTTTATTGATGATCCACAGCTGTCTATTTGACTGTTTTGCTGTCACTTAATGAAAGTGTATTCCCATTGGCCACTATCTTGAAACAGCTGGCTCTAGAGCAGTGGTCTCCAACCTTTTTACACCCAAGATCACTTTTTAAATGACAGACCAAGCCAAGATCTACCGCCCCGCCCCTTCCTTGAAGCCCCGCCCTCTCTATTCTCCTCCTCTCCATCACTTGCTATCCCCTAGCCTTATACTGCTACTTTAAAAAAAAAATTCCCACCATTTCTTGCAGCTACTCACCTGTGCTGTTGCTCGGTGAGTAGCTGCTCCTCAAATGAGGAAATCTAATGTAAATGTACTGCGCAGGCGCGCAGTTCGGAGAGGGCTCAAGAGCTACTCTTAGAGCCTCTGAGATCTACTGGTAGATCGCGATCTACTGGTTGGTGACCACGGCTCTAGAAAATACCCTGTTCCACCATCTAGCACTGAACCGGGGGGGAATCTGAATCTAGCTTTGGATGTGAACTTTCCAGCTTGGCCCCTGCTATCCAAGGGGGCAAACTAAAACCACAAATCCAGACACTGTAAACACTTGGAAAGTTTGGATGCAGATCCAAGTGCACAGCACGAGTCAGGTCCATTTATAAAATTAATGACCCAGTTAACTCTGGGGCCCTGGGTCTGTCCTGACTTGAGTACGCAATGGGAGACACTGCATGGACCTTCTCTAAGAACAGAATTAGGGGCTTCACAGATTAGCTTCAAAACAGTGAATCTTTTTGCTAAAACGAGCTATGCCTAACAGAGTGTTTCAGGGAACCATCTCCCTTTCTAATCCCAGTGGCTCGCACCGTTTCCTCTTCCATTCATAATAGCTTAATAGCTCCGTGGCAACAGTAACATTAGGAAAGTATAGAACATAGTTTGTCTACCTTTACTGCTGCTTACCATGTGCTAATAAGGATAGCTAACAGCTCTCAACTAGCAAGCAGACCACCAGGGAGTGCTCAGCAAATTACCAGCAGTCCCTGGGCAGTACCGGATTTATGCATAAACTAAGGGTACGTCTACACTGCAACACTATTTTGAATTAACTTGCGCTATTCCGAAATAATTTAGTCTGCCTCTCCGCAGCAGGCAGCTATTTCGAAATAGTGTCAAAATACTGTCGAGCTGGAGGACTTCTTACTCCGACTCCTGTAACCCTCATTGTACGAGGAGTAAGGGAAGTTGGAGGAAGAGTGCTCTGTTTCGAAATAAGTGCTGCATCTAAATAAGTGTCTAAATAAGACACTCCCTATTTTGAAGATACGCAATTGATGTAGCTCAATTTGCATAGCTTTTTTCAATTTAAGCCCTACAGTGTGGATATACCCTAAGGCTGTGTCTAGACTGGCAAGTTTTTCTGCAAAATCATCTGCTTTTGCGGAAAAACTTGCCAGCTGTCTACACTGGCCGCTTGAATTTCCGGAAAAGTACTGACGATCTCATGTAAGATCGTCAGTGCTTTTCCGGAAATACTATGCTGCTCCCGTTCGGGCAAAAGTATTTTTCCAAAAGACTTTTGTGCAAAAGGGCCAGTGTAAACAGCACAGTAGTGTTTTCCGCAAAAAAAGCCCCGATCGTGAAAATGGCGATCGGGGCTTTTTTGCGGAAAATCGCGTCTAGATTGGCCACGGACGCTTTTCCGCAAAAAGTGCTTTTGTGGAAAAGTGTCCTGCCAATCTAGATGTGCTTTTCCGAAAATTCTTTTAACGGAAAAGTTTTCTGTTAAAAACATTTTCAGAAAATCATGCCAGTGTAGACGTAGCCTAAGGGTATGTCTACACTTGCACCCTCTTTCGAGAGAGGGATGCAAATGAAGACATTTGAAATGGCAAATGAAGTCTGGATTTAAATATCCCGTGCTTCATTTGCATAATCGCATTATGGCACTATTTCAAAATAGCGCTATTTTGAAATAACAGATGTTATTTTGAGAGAAAGCCCTTCTCTCAAAATAAAAACGTATTCCTCATACAATGAGGTTTACCAGTTATTGCAAGAGAAGGGTTTTCTCTCAAAATAACGCGCCTACACAGCATGTTTATTTTGAAATAACGCTATTTCGAAATAGTGCCATAATGCAATTATGCAAATGAAGCGTGGGATATTTAAATCCCGGCTTCATTTGCAGTTTTGAATGTCTTCATTTGCATCCATCTATTGAAAGAGGGTGCAAGTGTAGACATACCCTAAGTGAGCTACAGCTTAGGCTGTATCTACCCAGCAGCGCTATTTCAGAATAACTGACATCCCAAAATAACACAGTCCGCATCTACACTATAAGCAGATATTTCGAAATAATGTTGAGTGGAGGACTTCTTACTCTGACTCCTGTAACCCTCATTGTACAAGGCGTAAGGGAAGTCGGAGGAAGAGTGCTCTTTCTTGATCTTCCTGCTGCGTAGACCGCGCTAAAAGCCGAAATAAGCTCTTTCGACTTAAGTGACGCAATTGACGTAGCTCGAGTTGCGCAGCTTATTTCAGTGTTAGCCCTGCTGTGCCCTTAGGGTCTCAGATTTTGAGGGGCCTCTAAATACAAAATCACATGGAGGAGGATGGAGGACACATCTGCAGAATATCTAGGGCAGGAGTGGGAAACCCTTTTTTGGCTGCTGACCCACAGAAAAGTCAGTTGAGGTCCACACACAAGTGAAAAGCTGGATTGGGGCTGAAGTGCCAGCATGGAGGATCCCTGATCCTCAAAGACTGGACCCAGGCAAGCCGGGGGCTGCATGCAGCCCCTGAGCCTGAGGTTCCCCACCCTGATCTAGGGGAACGGGGGGAGTTTTTAGTTGCATCCTCGCCTATGTACTGGGGTGTATATACAAATATCAAACTTTATTATTTCTATTTTCATTGTCCTTTGTGTTAGAATAATACACATATTTGGTAATGCTATGGGGCCTCTTAACTTGACATAGCTTAGGGCCTGTGCGTGTCTTAGTTCGGCCCTGTCTATGGGCCACAGTTTGGCTACGTCTACACTGGCATGATTTTCTGAAAATGCTTTTAACGGAAAAGTTTTCCGTTAGAAGAATTTTCGGAAAAGCACATCTAGATTGGCAGGATGCTTTTCCACAAAAGCACTTTTTGTGGAAAAGCGTCCGTGACCAATTTAGATGCGGTTTTCCACAAAAAAGCCCCGATCGCCATTTTCGTAATCGGAGCTTTTTTGCGGAAAACACTACTGTGCTGTCTACACTGGCCCTTTTGCGCAAAAGTCTTTCGGAAAAAGACTTTTGCCCGAACGGGAGCAGCATAGTATTTCCGGAAAAGCACTGACGATCTTACATGAGATCGTCAGTGCTTTTCCGGAAATTCAAGCGGCCAGTGTAGACAGCTGGCAAGTTTTTCCGCAAAAGCAGATGATTTTGCAGAAAAACTTGCCAGTCTAGACACAGCCTTTGAGAACTGCTGAGCAGCAATGAAAACATAGATGCTACTTAATCCACAAAATCCATGATGGAGCCCTGAGTGTTTCCTCGCCTTCGATCCCCTAATTTTGATGCTTTAGAGTTTTAATATCAGCTCATTCCTAGAGCCCTTTGTTAGCCTGTGCTTACCTGCCGTTTAACAGCAGGAGTATGAATTCCCTATCGGTGTACTTCAGCCCTGACCTAGCAGGACCACTGATGGGGTGAAAGGGGAAATCAGACTTTGTCACTTATTCACGCTTTGACCTCCTGCCGGACTGGCAAGAAAGATGCTAAAATCGCACTAGTGGCTCCAGTTGGAGAGAGACCGTGACACCATTTCATGCAGGTAAAGGACACTGCAATCAATTTTATACGAGCACCTGCACAAGAATGTCCAAAGCAGAGTCGTCCTTCCTCAGTCGGTTCCTTACAGTGCAGGTCCAAGCGGCTTTCTGCAAGGCAGGTTCTGATGCGGGTCTGAACCCCAGTTTTGCCACATGGTGCTGAGCATGCACTCCATGTCGACCACGGAGACCAAAACTGTTTTGAGTCTTGCAGCAGAGACCCTTGAATGACAGCATTGGGGTGTTACTACCATGCATGTTACATGCAGCGCATATTCTCTCCTGCCTGGCAAAAAGGTAGTGATTTTTTTAAAAAGCACATTGTAAGGCAAAGCACGTGGATTTAGATTTTAAAAACCCCAAAGCATATTCCAGATTCTGAGTAATAAGCTACGAGAAGACTTCCAAATGCATCTGGCTGAAATCTGTGCAGGATGCTACATTCAGATCTACTAAAGTAAAACTCAGGGGCAAGAGATGCGTAGTCCTGAATGTCTTTGTTTTAAAGGAAACCACACACATTGTCATTTAGATGGAAGGATTCAAGGATCCTAGAACACTAGAACTGGAAGGGATGTTGAGAGGTCATCAAGTCCAGTCCTCTGCCCTCCCAACAGGACCAAGCACTGTCTAGATCATCCCTGGTAGATGTTTATCTGTCCTGCTGTTAAATACCTCCAATGTTGGACTATGTAGCACTTAGCACTTGTTAGTTAAAGACTAACAAGATGGTTTATTAGATGATGAGCTTTTGTGGGCCAGACCCACTTCCTCAGATCAAATAGTGGAAGAAAATTGTCACAACCATATATACCAAAGGATACAATTTAAAAAAATGAACACAAATGAAAAGGACAAATCACATTTCAGAACAGGAGGGGGATGCTGGGAGGGAGGAGGAGGAAGGTAAATGTCTGTGAGCTAATGGTATTAGAGGTGATAATTGGGGAAGCTATCTTTGTAATGGGTAAGATAGTTAGTGTCTTTGTTGAGACCGACACGTAGAGTGTCGAATTTTAGCATGAATGACAGTTCAAAGGATTCCCTTTTAAGTGCAGATTTAAAAGGCTTCTGGAGCAGGATGCAGGTAATTAAGTCGTTGAGACAGTGTCCTTTCTGGTTGAAATGGCAAGAAACTGTTTTTTCTCCAATGTTGGAGACTCCACAATCTCCCGAGGCAATTTATTCCAGTGTTTAACCCCCCTGACAGGAAGTTTTTTCCTAATGTCCAACTTAAACCTACTTTGCTGCAATTGAAGAGAGTTGCCACAAGTTGGTTCAATGACTCTGATAGAAATTAAACGTTGTCTTCTATAACCCAGGTGCATTTCCATTGTGAGAATTACATTTGTTTAACTGAAGATAGAACAGACCCCTGGAATACTACTTAGTTTTTACATAGCATTTTATGGCTCTGATTATTTGCAGTGCATGTCAGGGGTCTTGTGGTGTGTGGTTGGACTCTTAAGACCCTTCATTTTTAATAATTACTAGATGGAATTAAATGGAAGGTGTTGCTTGCAAAATATACAATGGTTACAAATGAAAGTTGCCACACAGCATAGTTATTAAAATATTATTTTAAATACCTACCAATCTGCTGTGATGGAAAAAAAAAAGTATATGCACCATTTTATATGTTGTTCTTCCAGCTGTTATAATAAGCTAGCTAAAAAGGTCAGGTAACCTGGAAGAAATGCCAACAGGTGCCTAGCAAAGCATTGAATAACCGTGTTGGAACATGACCCCCGTCTTATAAAAGCAGATGTTTCTATGGACTTTGGTAGCTGGAGAAGGAAAGCAAAGTACCACGGCCACAGAACGGTAAGGGCTGGTTAGTCAGGAAGCGCTGTGGCTTAGCTGGACATTTGAAAGCTGTCGGCATCTGGTGCCTCACACCCAGCGTTCTGGTTGGTTGATCTGACAGAGAACCGTCTCAGAAGACAGCCGCACGGGTTAAAATGCTGTCGGAGGAGGGAGTGAGAAGTAGAGCCCAGTGTTTCACACAAACAGGAAATAGCACAACATAAAACAAAACCCGAAGAGGCAAACCACATCAAATGAAAACTCAACCCTCTGCTTGAGCTCCTGTGACCCTGGGCCTGATGAACGGAATTGCAGCACCACTGTATTTGGCCCAACTGATGATGAGGATGGGGGAGCGATCGGGTCAAATTGGAGTGAGTGGCACTGTGACCCGGTGTGCCAGGTCACGGCGCTAGGAGCAGGGAGCCAGGCCTAGCTATCCAGGACAGCAGCTGGCACTGCAGGTCCAAGTCAAAGAGGATTTGCTCTGCAACCATCCCCTGACGGCTTCCCCCAGAGGCAGGGCCCAACTCCACAGCAGGGGAATAGATCAATTATACCACAAAAATAAAATCAATGTCATGGGGCCAGCCAGTGTTTTATGTTTGGAGCCCACCTCAACAGCTGTGGGCTTGTGTTACTGTGTTGAACATAGCTGGGTAGGCATTGCAGCTCGGGGTCTGAAGCCTAAGGAGGACAATGGGATGGAGAGCAAGCTGCAACGTCTTACATGTACACAACTATTTTTAGTGCCCTAGCCCCACGCCATGGCATTGATCCGGGCTCCGAGATCCACTGCCACCATCTGTGGCTGGCGTGTTGGCCCTTCCATGCCAAATATTCATTGCAACCCTCCGGAGAGCTGCTGCACTTACCTGTGGGACACAGGAAACGTACGGCATAATTCAAACAGGTTTTCCCTGCAGGCTGCTCCTTATTCAAACACCAGAATCCCTCCGGGAGGCTAGCATGGACCACTTGGCCTGTGTTCTGGGCAGGAACCCAGTCCGTGGTCCGCGCTTCCATCCGCGTGGGCCTCTCGCACACCCTGTCCCTGAAGTAGAACCTGATGGCGTCTAAACGTTCGTAATCCCCGTTGCCACCCGGATGGTCCACGCTGAACCAGGAGGTCCACTCTCCAGGATCTGGGTAACAGAAAGGAGGCTGCGGTATGGACAGCCTGCTTCGGCGCAGGCTTCCCACGCTGTGTTCTGGCGCTTCTTCCCATTTCACTCTACTTTGAATGCTTTTTTTCCCCTTCTTTTTCCGTGTGTCCCCAGAAAAGAGCGTGGTCTGGTGATTAGAGCAAGGGCGGGGAACCTTTTCTGGGTCAGGGGCCGCTGACCCACAGAAAAATCAGTCGCACACAAGTGAGAAACAAACAACCCTCCCCAAATAAAATAAAACCCTCACTGATGAGCCACCCTGGATTAGAGGAAGGACTAGGTTCCCCACCCTGGATTAGAGGAAGGACTAGGTTCCCCACCCTGGATTAGAGGAAGGACCCAGCACGTCAGGAATCCTGGAAGCTAATGCCAGCTGTGCTGCGTTACCTCGAGTAAGACCCTTAACCTCGGTGCCAACAACGGTGGGTATAATGGCTGCCTGAGAGGGATGTCTGAGAGTTAATCAATTTGAGTTCGCACGATGTGCTGAGATCCCCCCGCCCCCTTCCTAGTGTGGTCCCTTCTAGAAGCTTCTGTTCCAAACAAATCTGTCAAATCTGAAATATTTTTCCTCGGCATGAAAGAGGGGTTATTGCCAAGGGCTGTGTTAGCTCTACCCACGGGTCTGGCAACACGCGTGAGTTTCCCCATCAGTGTAAGGGGGAAAGAAGCAGCCAGCACCAGCCCTTTCTGTGACATGCAGGAGGCGTGTCGCCGGTTCTGTGCTTTGAGCGCATCACACGTGGGCGGCTCGTTCCCACCCCGACCATAGCTCCTTGTGGCAACGAAGGGAAAATGCAATGGGAAGGCCTGGGGAGCTGCTGTGAGCGTGTGGCAATCCCGCTGTCTTAACATCGTTGTTGCTCATCGCTTTCAGTGCCCGCTGCGATATAAATCCCAGTTAACTGTGTGTGGCATGAGGGAATGTCACTTGAGGCCATGGGGTATTTCCTGATGATTCAGAAACAGCGGGGAGGAACTGGTGGGCAAAGATAGCTCAATGGCCGTTTATCAGCAAGAAACATCGTAGGCACCATTGTGGAAGGATCAGGGTTGGATGCAGGGTGACACAGGCATGTGCTGGGAGTTTAGAGGGTTCAGGCCTGATGGGCTAACCAGTTAAATGACTTGGCCCATCTGCCAGCATTCTGCTTGGGAGGGAAGCAGGGATGGAGGCAAGTTTTTGGCGGGGAGCTGAGGGTATGTCTACACTTGCACCCTATTTCGAGAGAGGGATGCAAATGAAGACATTCAAAATTGCAAATGAAGCTGGGATTTAAATATCCCGCGCTTCATTTGCATATTCACATTATGGCGCTCTTTCGAAATAAAACGTGCTGTGTAGACGCGTTATTTTGAGAGAAAATCCTTCTCTCGAAATAACTGGTAAACTTCATTTTAGGAGGAATAAGGGTTATTTCGAGAGAAGGATTTTCTCTCGAAATAACGCGTCTACACAGCACGTTTTATTTCAAAATAGCGCCATAACGTGAATATGCAAATGAAGTGTGGGATATTTAAATCCCGGCTTCATTTGCAATTTCGAATGTCTTCATTTGCATCCCTATTTTGAAATAGGGTGCAAGTGTAGACATACCCTCTCTAAAGAACTCGCCTCTGACTCATGGGCATGTTAGATGGGATTTATCTGCCACCTTTTAGCGCCCAGAGAGGTTCATGTCAGGGTAGAGTGTAGGGAGCTGGGGTAAATGAGGGAAGTTCCACTCACTTCTGTGGAGTGACACTGAATTAAAGTGACCAGAGTTTGCTGTGGCCACAAAAGCTCATGATACCATCTACATCAGTGGTCCCCAACATGGTGCCCGCGGGAGCCATGGTGAGCGCCGGCCCTGGGAGTGCCGCGGATTGGCTGCCTGTGTTCTGGGCGCGTGGCGCTTGGGGGAGGGAGGGGTGTCAGCCCTGGGCGCGCGGCGCTTGGGGTGGGCACCAGCCCCGGGTGTGCAGCCCTTGGAGGGGGCACCACCCCGGGCGCGCGGCGCATGGGAGGGCCCCGCCCGCGGGCATGCGGCTATGGGGGGGCTCCGCCCCCGGGCGCGCAAGTGTCCCCGCCCTCTGGCGCCCGGCGGGTGAAAGGCCATGCCCCCTGGCGCCCGGCAACCTCAAATAGTTGAGGACCACTGATCTACATGTTTTGTTAGTCTATGAAGTGCTACCAGACCATTTGTTGTTTTTGAAGTTTATCCTGTACAGACTAACTCTGCTATCTCCTGAAGCTACTGAATTAAGGATTTGCCCAGTGCTGTGCACACAGGCCCCCTGCCTAATCCATGGCTTCTTCACCTGGACCTGGGTGCAGATTATGCCTAGTCCTGGCGGGAACTATGTGACTGGGGAAAGAAGGGGGGGATGTGGCCATCCAGAGCAGGGGGCACATTTACCTGCTTAGCAGCACCCATGCACCCGTTACAAGAGCATATGCGCACTGATCCAGAGCTTGTGGGGACCCCTGAGAAAGCAGGGCCATTGCTTTTGGCGGCGAGGGCTTGTTTTTTCATTGTGCAGGTCATGTGTGGGGAGGGCTCTGAATGACCAGAGTGGGCCTGGGCGCTTTTCTGCACAGCCCAACTTTCTCAGGGCCCCTCCCTTCTGCTTGTGCACAGCGTGGGGCAAAGTCTCCTCCTCGGAGGTTTCTGCTGGAGGGGCTTTGTGTGCGGGGGAAGAAGCGTGGGGCAGGGAGCGGTCCATCAAACTTCTGAGGACTCAGGCAGCCAGGTGTGGAAGAGGAGGGGTGTAATGGAACTGCTCCCCATTCGAGAGTTCTGTATGCCGCCTCCTCTCGAAGGAACTTTACGTCCCTCAGGGAATCGAGTGAGGCTGCATTCCAGCTAGAGGAATAGGCTGCGGTTGCCTGTTTGACCTTCAGTGTTCCAGGAGAGAAGCCAGAAGCATATTGCGGTGGTAGTCACATCCTGCCATAGGTGGGGATGAGTCCATTGCACCAGCGCCTCGTCTAATGAAACACGTTGGCTCCATTGTAAATTAAGTGTGAAAAAAAAAAAAACCGTGCACAGAACGACCCCGATCCCTGCTGCGTGTAGCTCCTGGAGACAGAAAACGGCTTACCTGCGGGGGGATGCTTTACAAAGCGAACGAGGGCTCTCTGTCTGGGCTGGATCCTGCCGCCGGATTGCTTCCAGACCCTCTCACCTGGGGGAGACATTTACAAAACCATTAACGAGAGAGGAGAAGAGCGCTTGTTTGGGGGGGAGGTGTTCGTAGCGACTGACTGTCCCCCCATCATTTCTTTGAACATCTCCCCCACGTTAGCACTGCGGGAGCCAAGGCCTGGCGCAATCTGACGAGATAGCCAAGTAGCTCACGTGTGTGTGTGTGTGTGTGTGTGTGTGTGTGTGTGTGTTTCCAAGGAGTCGTTGCCAGGAAAGTGACCGTGTTTTAAAAGCTGGAGATAACGATTTTAGAGGCAGCCCCAGCTTTGATACCCGTCGATTTCCTCTGGGGTTTGCTTCTCTGCCACAGGTCGCAGCTGCCAAGGGGGGAGTTGAGCTTTCTCAAAGCTGGGAGGGGCACGAAGCTCAGGCTCTGAGTTACGGGGGGGCAGGGCCGGCCCACAACATTTTGGAACCCAAGGCGGGGAGCTCAAATGATGCCCCCATCCCGCTCGCTTGGGCCAAAACTTTGAAAGGTCTCAATTCTGCCTCCTTCCTGTTCTACTCTAGAGCAGAGAGAATACATCTGCACCAGAAGCAGGCACAATTTTCTACACTCTGAGTCCTAATGGCGCCCTCTCGCCCTGCCCAGTCTGGCACCTGAGGCGGCCGCCTCAGTTCCCCTCATGGTAAGGCCAGCCCTAGGGGTGGGGGGAGGGCTCTCCCAGTGGCTGTAAAGGCAGCAGCACCCATATAACTTAGTGTGGAAGTGGCTTTGGAATGATTCGCCCTCTAGGCATAGGGGCCTGCCTGGAGAGTCTCATGTGGATCCATTTCTTGCTGGCTGTGTTTGGGTCCAGCGTTTCAGGGCATAAGCCATGCCAATGCTTCTGTTTTGCACCAGTAACGGCCTGGGAGGAGAATTGCTGTGACCCTTCTCAGTAGCAAAGGGCCTGTGTCCTTGCTGGCATTTAACAGTGGGCTGAAAATGACTTTTCTGTGTTGAGATTGTTTGCAAAGACAGACCTCACAATATTCCCCACCAGAAGCATCAGGTTTTCAGCCTGATTTTGTGCTTGCAACGGGATTAACTGCCCTTCCTCCCATGCCTTTTTACCCCTCTTCCAACCTCAGTATGTGGGGCCTGGTCTACACGAGGCCCTTAGTCCAAAATAATTCCCCCAAGGTCGAATTTCTGCACGAGGTATCCACTCTACCAAGGGGCTGTGGAATTCAAACGCTGTAGTCCTGATTTTCGTGAGGAAAAATGCTAATTCTGAACTTGTCAGTCCGAAATAATGTTAGTGTGGACGTGCCGGTGCTGCTAATTCAAACTAAGGGTGCGTCTAGATTACAGGGTTTTGTCAACGAAAGTGGACTTTTGTTGACAAAACTATACCTGCGTCTATACTACCACCGAGTTCTGTGGACATGAACTCGGCAGTTTTGTCAATGGTGGTAAACCTCATTCTAGGAGGAATAACTCCTTTTGTCGACAGAGTTCTGTTATTGCATCTACACTGTCCTTTGCGTCTATACTCTCAGGTCGACTTGCTTTGTCGACAGAACTGGATGTAGCCTAGACGCTCTTTGTTGACAGAAGCTTTGTCGAAAGTACCCTAATTGGCCTTCAGGAGGTCTCCCACAGCTCCCCAGACTGCTTAGGCTCTGAGTTTGAGGTAGCGCGTCCACATTAACGGAGCCTGCCTTGGACAACATTGTGAATCTTCCCCATAGCGAGGGAATTTGTAAACTCAGATGCCCTGAAGTCGAATGTAGTAAATTGGAAATAATCTCCTAGTACAGAAATGGCCAGAGACAAAAGGCATGAGGACCCCTCCGGAGTAGGGGAGATGTGAGGAGACAGAGTCTCCACACGGAAGGCTCAGGATCTGTGAGATCGTACCCTGATTTCCTTGTAAAGGGTTGGGCTCTGCAAGGTGTGAAGACTGTTCGCTTGTGGGATTGCAGCCCTTCTGAAGGCAGAATGCAAACAGGGATGGTACCCTGTTCTCCTGGCTGATTATTGCATGAAATATCCTGTGCTTGCCTGTATTGCTTTCTTGGCACATTCCTGCTGGTCCTTCCCAGTGTCTGTCTTTCCCTCACCCCCTTTGGTGTGAGTAAGAGATTACAGCCCCTGAATTGCCCTCTGCAGCATCCCCACAAGCTCAGTTTTCCCAGTTGCCCCACAGCTGAGTTTGTGTTTCAGGTCCCCAGATACAGAGACACACAGTTGCACCCTTCTCCAGATGTAGTTCGGTGGTTAGGAAAAGGAACAGCGGGGAAAACTGGGATTTGCCTGACACTAGGCCGGAGGATGCTGCTGACACATGGTCAGTGGCTGGATCAAAAAGGGGATGTGGTAGGAATGTGGGGAGAATCGGACTTCACTATGGAGGGCATGTTTACACTCGAAATGTGACAGTGGCACAGACGTGCTGTGGTAGCGCTCCAGTGTAGATGCTACCTGGGGTTCTCCCATCAGCGTAGGTAGCCCACCTCTCCAAGAGGCAGGAGCGCTGTGTACGTGGGAATTTAGGTCAGATGAATTATGGTAACCTAGGTCGATTGTTCACACCTTTGAGCAATGGAGTGAAGCTGACTTAATTTTCTAGTGCTGACCAGGCCTGAGTCAGCACCATATCAGGTGGGAGCCAATAGGGATTGTGGTAGAAATGACTACCAATTAGCGCAGGAGTGGGTGGCAGTTCGCCCGGGTTACCCCCTGGCGGGCTCTGCCACTTTATTTTACCTGCATCTCTGCAGGTAGGGGCTCTTGCAGCTCCCATTGGCCGCAGATCGCCATGCCTGGCCAATGGGAGCTGTGGGAAGTGGTGTCCCGGTTGGTGCCGCTTCTCACAGCTCCGATTGGCCGGGAACGGTGATTGCAGCCAATGGGAGCTGCTAGCGACCATACCTGCGGAGGTGCAGGTAAATACAGCAGCAGCCCACTGGGGGGGGCTAGCCCTGGTGAACCACGTCCAGCTAGCAGGCCGGTTGTAGCTCACCGCTGAATTAGTGGCACAATCTGGCCCTTTGTAAAGAGAACAGATTATCTCTGTTAACTCAATGGGATTATCGCTTACCCTCTCAGGCGATGTCTATGCTGCAATCCAAGGTGCCATTGCCAGCCCATACTGGACAGACTTATACAGCCCATACTGCTGCCCAGCCAGCTGCAGCTTCACAGCGCTTGTTATGTGAGCTGGCTAGGTCAAAGCGAGCGCTGGTAGGTCTGTGCAGACTGCAGTCACTCCCCTGATTGCAGCGTAGTCATAGTCTCTCAGTGCCTCATTTGTAAAATGAGGAGAATAACACTTCACTACTCCCCAGGATGGCTGTCGAACTGAATGCAATCACGTCTGTGAGATGCTCAGATCATACAGTGATAGGAGAAGGGGGTCGCACAGGTACCTAGGTGGCTAATAAATCACTGCAGTTTGGATACAGTATTATTTTACAATTTTCCGTAAAAAAAAAAATTGTGCCGTGTTGCTGCGTGCTGTTCAAGAGTTGCTGTGTTCCACCCCAGAGAGAGCTGCATTTCATAGGGCAGTAATAAAAGTCACAGATTCCATGTAAATTAAAGCACTTTCATATCCCTTCAAGATGAACCTTGATATCTATATGCAGGATTATTTACAGGGTTGTTGTTTTTTTAAATGAAATAAAAAAATCTGTTTCATGAGAAATAAAAACCTGAACTCTGGAAGAGGGGCTTTTCATTATGGAATGTGTATTTGTTTTTTCTGTAGGCACCGGTTGCCAGCGAGTGCATGGAGAGCTAGCAGCCTGTCTGCCCTGGGTTGTCTCGATGGCTTTTATAATTTGACTCCTGGCACTTGTGCAGAATGCTCCCCTGTATTCCTTCCTGCCGGCAAAGCAATGGAAATTAAGTGAGCCGAGCTGCTATGCAGCCAACAGGACCAAAACCTGGTCCCAGTGAAGCCAAAGACAAAAATCCCATTGACTTCAGTGTAACTGGAAATTTAGTCCAATTATCCATGTCTAGCATCGTTGACTCACTGAAAAAACCCATCCAAAGTGTGTTACTGATTCCCGGGCACAGCTGCCAACTGCTTTGTTTCATTAATGTTGCAGTTAACCCCCATGGTTAAGTCTTTAACACGGCGCTCTGCCCAAGATTGGGCACTGAGCAAATGTACAGGGGAAAAGAAGGAATTCCTCCCCCATGGCTGCAGCATGCGTCTCTGGCCCCCTCTCTGCCCCCGACGTAGCCCAGCCCCAGCTCTCGGATGGTTGGAACATGCTTAAGATTCAGTATCCAACGGACAATTGTAGTTGGTTTAGAATCAGAGAAACGGGGGCTGGAGGGGACCACAAGAGATCATCTAGGTCTAGCCCATCCCACTTCGGGATGTAAAAGCCTGTTTGTTTAGTTAATTGGTTAAATGTTACCTTTAACCGGTTAACTGATTAAACAGGGGCAGATAGGAGGGCTGCTACACCTGCTGTGGGTAGGAGCTGCTTCCGATTGGTCTGAAGTGCCCCCACTTGTGGCATACCTGGCCAGACCCACGGCAGGCAGGGGGCTGTTCCAGCCCCCACTGGTTAACTAATCAGTAAGCGTCACCTGCATCAGTAAGGCCCTGCATCCCTGAGTACAGCACAAGGGAGCTGCTTACCAGTTAAAAATTCACCTCCCTATTCCCCATGCATGTTGGGGAGCAATAATGAAGTTTTCCCCTCCCAAACAGATAAGTAGTTTGAGGCCCAGTAGTTTAATATAGCACAGGCAGGAGGTTATGTTTTGAATGGAATTTGGAACGGCTTAGACTGGAAATTCATAGGGCAGGCAGCAGAGAAAGGGCCTGCAGGGTGGGCTGGTAACACAAATGAGGAATTAGTTCACGGTCAGTGTGCCGATTAGATTTGTTTAAATGGCACTAGCTGAGAGAGAAGCCGTTTGTGTGTGTGTGCACACGGGCAGCAAAGGGAGGAACTAGATTTGTTTCTCTTGCCCTTTTCTTTAATTAAACGTGTGCTGCTGAAAGGTGTCAGATTGAACGCTAGAGTGGCTGGCCAGAAAAATGGAAACAGTCAGGAATTTTCCCCAAACTTTGTTTCTGCTTAATGTCATATTTTAATTTCCTAACCGTCTCCGCTGAGAGGGACTGAGATCTGCCTTGTGTCAGAAGAAGGGGGTTCTCTGCTCTGTTTTATCACACATGCCATATAACCGGAGGCTTCCTAACCCACATTGCCCCGTCCACATGTGGATCCTGCCTGGATACCATGTCTAAGGCAATGTTGTCTCTGTGGATTTCAGCAATGGGTAGCCAATCATTGATGTAGCTGCACTGCGCAAACTCCGAGTATGGACAGTTTATAAGACACAATTTGCACCAATCTAACTTAACCCTGCTTGAATCCAGAGTAACCTGTATCAATGCAACTCACATCTTTGCTGGGCCTGTGGATCAGGAAGCCGTCTGTTCGGGAATGTGGTGTGATACCTGTTCTAGATGGGGTTACGCTCCCGCTGAAAAAACAGGTACACAGCTTGGGAGTCCTCCTGGACCCTTTTTAAAGAGAACCAAAATTCTTCGGAGGCCAGGAGTGTTTTGGGGCAGCTTTGGCTGATCCGCCAGCTGTGACCCTTCCTGAACAAGCATGACTTGGCCACAGTGATCCATGCTCTTGTTACATCTTGACTGGACTATTCTAAGGCGCTTTATGTAGGGCTGCCTCTAAAGAGCCTTCGGAAACTTCAACTGGTCCAGAATGCGGCTGCTCGAGTCTTAATAATACTCGTTATACGGAGCACGTTATGCCAGTGTCCGGCAGCTGCACTGGCTTCCAGTGTGTTTCTGGGCACAATGTAAGGTCTCGGTTATGACCTATAAAGCCCTAAACGGGTTGGGTCCGGGGTATCTGAAGGACCGTCTTCGCCCATGTGAACCTGCCCGGGGACTGAGGTCAGATGGGAAAGCTCTGTTCAGTGTTCCTCCAATCATGGAGATACGATAAACATCTCCGCAGAGCAGGGCTTCTCAGCTTTCGCTCCCAGCTGTGGAATTCTCTCCCCCGGGCTACTCGCATGGCGCCAACGTTGGCATTGTTTCTGCATCAGGCTAAAGCCACCCTCTTTACTCATGTTTTTATTGGCGTGTGTGTGTGTGTGTCCCTCCTCTCGAGATGTCTTTGCATCTATGTCCCCCGGGGGTCTTGTATTTTAATTCTTATATACTTTTATATTGTGTGTTTAAAAATGTTGTAAGCCACCTGGAATATTTTAAATAGAGAGGTGGGGCAAAAATATTTTAAATATATGGGAGGGGGGCAGCAATTCAGCAGGGCCACTGATAACTGGCTGCTGATGATTAAAATTGACATCTCTATTCTGGTAATTTTCCCTAATGTAGAAGTGTGTCCACAACTTACGCCATGTTGTCTGGGGTCTGGCTCTCACTTACAGTGCCAGTAGGCCCGGGGTCAAATGTTTGTGGCAGAGGTGGGAGTGAAAAGCATGGGGCTTTGATGCGGGAGGAAGGATGGTCTAGTGGTTAGAGCAATAGCCTGGGCCTTGGGAAACGCAGCTTCAGTTGCTGTGTCTGCTACAGACTTCCTACGTAGCTATTTCAAAGTAAGGCCTGTGTAGACGCTCCATTGCTGCTATTTCAAAATAGGCCCTCACCAGGGCCATTTTAAGTTATTCCTCCTCAGTGCCTCCTGGGACTCTAAATCGAGGTAGCACGTCTACATGAGGGAAGCCTGCCTCGGGCTGATTCTGAGGCTTCCCTGCAGTGTAGACGTGCTATTTCAGAATAACTATTCTGAAATTAGTGTGCCGTGTAGACGTACCCAGGGGCTGTATCTACACTGGCACAATCTTGCGGCAAAGTGGCCACTTTTGCACAAAAACTTGCTGCCTGTCTACACTAGCCGCGAGTTCTTGCGCAAGTAAACTGACGTTCTAATGTATGAAATCAGGGCTTCTTGCGCAAGAACTATGATGCTCCTGCTCAGGAATAAGCCCTTTTGCGCAACTGTTCTTGCGCAAGAGGCTGGTGTAGACAGGCAATGTGAATTTCTTGCGCAAGAAAGCCCGATGGCTAAAATGGCCATCAGCTTTCTTGCGCAAGAGAGCGTCTACACCGGCATGGATGCTCTTGCGCAAAAGCACATCTCTTGTGCAAAAGCACACGCCAGTGTAGACGCTCTCTTGCACAACTACTTTAATGCAAGAACTCTTGCGTTAAAGAGTTTTTGCGCAAGATCATGCCAGTGTAGACGTAGCCTTAGTGTCTCTGGGTCTCAGTTCTCCGACTGTAAAACTGGGGTAATAGCACAGTACTATCTCACAAAGTTAGTGTGTGCAGGGCTCTGATCTTACTGTGACAGGGGCCCGGTCAGTACCCTTGATGGGAGATGTTAGCTGACAGTGTCAATGTGCCAGTGGCTTTTTCTGATGTGGGCAATTCCACTGGGAACTGGCCTGAAAACAACTGTTCCTTTCATCTATCAGCCATCCAACAGCCATTGGGAGGTGACAGCTTTTGGTCACTACCATAGTGTGGGTATAAATATTTAACCTTCATGTAGAACCGATGTGGCTTCCAGAAGAAGGAGCGAGAAAACCCATCCCCTTGCTGCAATCATCCTTTTCTTCGCTGGCCGAGCCCCCTCTGAGAATGGGGAGTCTTCAAATCATTTCAGTCCCGGGGTAGCTTCCCTGGATAAAGGTGCCTGTAAAGACAATTTCAATTGTCACGGGCCAGATCCAAAGCCTGCTGATGTCAGTCAAAGTGTTCCCATTGATGCCAATGGGATTTGGCATAGATCCTACACGATTGTTCTCTCAGAAGTCCTCCTGCAAAGCCAGATTTTCCCAGCCTTCCTTGTGCTGGGTAGCACCTCCCACCAGACAGAGTCTAGGTGATTTTCGGCCCCAGCATGTTACCACTGATGTCACTGGGGTTTCTCCATGTGTGGAGTACAATGCAACATAATTAGAGGTGTCAAAATCTGGTGCTAAAATAGCCAAAGATGCCTTTGATTCCTATATGCAAGACCTGCCTGCTAGGAATAGACATGAGTTTTGTTCTGAAGACAATGTGCCATGGACCCATGCCAGGGGTGGGCAAAGTAAGGCCCAGGGGGCAGATCCAGCACACCAAGCATTTCTCTCCGGCCCGCCCAGCTGATTAGCAAAGCAGGGATTACTTTTAGCCAGCAGCCTGTGTTCAGCTGCCTCTCCCCCACCCTGCTCCCTCCTGCAGCCCAGCTCTTACTATAGAGAACTTTTTTTACTATAGAGAACTTTCTGGGTGTCTGGCTGGTGAGTCTTGCCCACATGCTCAGGGTTTAGCTGATCGCCATATTTGGGGTCGGGAAGGAATTTTCCTCCAGGGTAGATTGGCAGAGGCCCTGGAGGTTTTTCGCCTTCCTCTGTAGCATGGGGCACAGATCACAGCTGGAGGATTCTCTGCATCTTGGGGCCTTCAAAGTATTTGAAGGCTTCAATATCTGAGATATAGGTGAGAGGATTATTCTACCAGTGGGTGGGTGAGATTCGGTGGCCTGCACTGTGCAGGGGGTCAGACTAGATGATCATAATGGTCCCTTCTGACCTTAAAGTCTATGAGTCTATGAGCTGCTCCCAGGATTCTCCTGCCAGCTGTGCAGAGAGGAGGGAGAGGGGAGAGCTGAGGTCAGAGTGTCCCCCTGCCCCCGTACTCCATCTCTGCAGAGCAGGGGTTGAGGAGAGGGAGACACACAGTAGAGCTGCTCCAATTTGAAGCATGGATGGTGAGTGACTCCGAGGAGGACCTGTCTGCAGAGGCAGTGCCCTGTTTGTAAGATTTCAGTGCTTGTGTGCACGTACACACACACACACACACACACACACACACACACACTTCCCCCCCTATATCCCTTCTCTTCAGAGCAGGGAAGGGAAGAGATATCAGCAAGACCGCTTTCCCTGTCTTAAAGAGACAGTGCCTGTCTTTTCTCAGAAACGTCCCCAGCAGCAGTCAGCAGACACACTCCGTGTCACTGTCACACATACCCAGTCTGTGCCCCCACTGTCTTTGTGCCACACACACACACACACACACACACACACACACACACACACTCTGCCGGACACTTCCCGCCTCTGTGCCACACATACTCAATCTGTCACCAAGTCTGTCTCTGGCACACACACAATATCTCTTTCCCACTCACACACTCTCTTTCTGTAGCCCCCATCCCCACTTCTTCGGCCTGAGGCCCCGCCCCTTCTGGGAGTCCTGGAGCCAGCCCGTGACCACGTACCAAAATTCATAAAGCGGCCCCCCCCCGACAAAATGTTGCCCACCTCTGTCCTATGCTGTATGACCATTCTCATTAAACATATATTTAGCTGTGTGGGCCAGAGATCACGGTGGGTAACCAAACCTGAGTCACAAGGGCTGTTTTTATCATCTCCAACTATTTTGGGGCCCTTGTGGTATAATAATGTAGTGTAAGTATTGCCCACCCACTATGCAATACGCTCCTTTGCCGCTTACACCCATCCCCCCCGTCCAACTTCCACGTGACACAGCGTTTGTCTCACCACTGATATCACCTCTGGATTCACAGACGTTATAGTCAGTAGAGAGACAAGTCTGACCTCCTGACGAGCTGAAGCCAAGGGCTACGTCTAGACTGGCATGATTTTCCGGAAATGCTTTTCACGGAAAAGTTTTCCGTGAAAAGCATTTTCAGAACAGAGCATCTAGATTGGCACGGACGCTTTTCCGCAAAAGCACTTTTTGCGGAAAAGCGTCCATGGCCAATCTAGACGCGCTTTTCCGCAAAAAAGCCCCGATCGCCATTTTTGCGATCGGGGCTTTTTTGTGCAAAACAAATCGCAGCTGTCTACGCTGGCCCTTTTGCGCAAAACTTTTGCACATAAGGGACTTTTGCCCGAACGGGAGCAGCATAGTATTTCTGCAAAAAGAACTGATTTCAGACAGTAGGAAGTCAGAGCTTTTGCGGAAATTCAAGTGGCCAGTGTAGACAGCTGGCAAGTTTTTCCGGAAAAGCGGCTGATTTTCTGGAAAAACTGGCCAGTCTAGACACAGCCTTAGAGTTTGGGCTTCTCTCTTTACCCCATCACAAACATGAGGGTTGATTTTTTTTTCTCTCACCGTGGTGGAACTCCATGGCTGTCAGCAGAATTCCTCATTTCGAGGTGTGTGCGAAGCATATCTGACAGTGTGCTAGTATTTGTATTCCCCTACCCCAAATGCATTCTGCAGATGTGCCCTCCCCCCCTCCCCCGCTCTGAGATGTTCTGCAGATGTGTCTCCCCAGCCCCCATCCTCCTCCATGTGTTCTGCAGACAGTAACTTCATGGAAGGCCATTACATGGTCTTCTCAGGGATTACATTTCTGCACAGGGACTGATGTTTCAGAACTGCTGCCGTCACCAACCCTGACAGTCCCACATTCCTTCTGACACCGCAGCCGTGCACCAAGAATGAGACCAGTACAGTGGCGCATGCGGGAAAGGAGTTGTGATCAATAGCAAATATTGTTTGGAAATAAAATACAGCTGGAACATACACCAGACAAGCTCCCGAGCCCTAGGCGCTGCAGATTAGATCAGAGGTCTCTGGCACCAGTATCGTTCTTTTATTTGCAACGTGGAATAGCGTACAGAGATCCAGTTTCCAGCTGACTCGCTGCGGGGGTTTCTGTAAGTGATATAATAACTGCTCTGTGGGTTGGTTTCCCCATTTGTAAACTGGGGATAGCTCCACCTTATTTAGCTGCCTCAGATGGGGCGTATGAGGACTGGTGTTTGTACAGTGCTTTGAAAATGTAAAAATTCTATATAAATGCAAAGTGTGTTAGAGACCAGGCAGGAGAGAGAATAGCTTTTATTGGACCAACTTCGGCTGGGGGCCGGTACAAGCTTTGGCACCAGACTGAGCTCTTCAAATCTGGGGAAGGACATCAGAGCTAACTCTTGTTACAACAAGCACATACAGCATGCGTTACCGTTTCTGCTGACCCATCAGTCCCAGCTTGTGTCTGGCGGAGGCACTCTGATGTCCTTCCCAGGCCCAAAGAATTCTGTCCAGCACAAAAGCTGGCCCAATAAAAGATATTACCTCTCCTGCCTTGTGTCCCTCATACCCTGGGACCAACCCACTGCAACAACACAGCAAAAAAGTATTATTAGTACATTTGTGGTTACAGACCAGTGATCGGCACTCAGGGCTTCAAAGCTGGATGCCCAGCTCTGCCTATGGCAGGACTGCTTTGAGTAAACCACAAAGGCCCAAATTTGCAAGTGTCCTGGATTTTTGAGGAGGCCCACCTTCTGCTCTGATTTTTTTCATTAATTTTGAGCTTCATCCCCCATTTGGGTCCCTTGGAGTTGTCAGTGTCTGAGGCGATGTCCCCAGTGTGAGGGACAAATTGAAAATATAGCCGTGACCGTTCTGCACCTCAGTTTACCCATCTGTAAAATGAGGATAAGATTTATGTATCTAGCAGGATCGTGGCAGAGCGTAACAACAGTAATGATAACGCCTACCTGTTAGAAAGCCGTGTTTCTGAAGGGCTCTGTGGAAAAAGTCCAATGGGGGAGGGGAAATATGTTTGACTGCTATGAGAGGCCAAAAAACGATATAGACAGGACATTAGGGACAATTTGTGGCTTTACAACGAGAACTTGAAAATGTGGTCTAACAATAGCAGAAAAAATGTCACTCTTAGTTAAAAATCTCTTCTCTTTTGGAGGCTTTTTTATTTATTTTTTGGTAGGTCAGTTCTAGCTTGTCATAAACTGGATTTCATGCAAATCTCAGCCAAGAATTAGAACATTTTTTCCTTTCTCCTAAGCTGTAGAAGCCAGTAATGGTCTATATTCCTGGAAGCCCAAGACCCAGCGGATTTTAAAACTGTTTGTTTTCAAGCTGGACTACTACGAAGCCAGAGAAGTTTAAGCTCTCTGTATGTTGTACACATTCCCCCTTTCTCGGGAAAAAGGATTATGAATCGGGAGCTAGTCCCAACATAGAAACATTCACATTCAGTGAGGTTGAACAGCTCCATGTAAATTTCGAGTCTCCCTTGCTTTGCACGTGTAGATTTTGTGCTTAAAACCCTGTATTTGAAATAGGCAGAAGATTGTGCTTTGAGAGCAGCTAGTATCTGTGCAGTCTAGAAATCTAGTAGCAGGAAGTCAGGAGATTTTTCTCCCACACACTGATTTGGGGTGAATAGAAATGAAAAGTGATCATTTCTGTCTTGGCAAACCATCTGTCTCATATTTGCATCAGACAACCTTTCAATGTATATTCCGCCCTTGCATGTTTTCTAACCTTCTCAGCATTCAGCCTCCGAAATACTTCCCTCAGCATGCCATCAATGAATTGCTATGTACGGCGTACAGCTCTTTCAGCCATAATCACAGTCAAATACAATTACTCAGCCTTAATCACATCTTTATGATCCATAATCTTGTACCCAGAAGGGGAATAAAAGCCAAGATAAATTCCTTTACACACACTGCCTAGAGAACAATTAAAGAAACATCCAGTCTCACTGTGCAAAGTTTTTAGCCAAGCTACAATAGAAGCGGCGTAGCAAGAGTTAGTTGCACTCAGGAATTTACAACCCTTAGTAGAAGAAATAGCGTTGCAGCTTACCAAACCTTCCCATCTGCTGCTTCGGAGTTGGGCTACTGTACAAGTGATCTCAGGAGCTTGAAACGGATGGGGTCTCTTATATAGCACAGCATGTAGCTTAGGAGGTGGCATCGAGCCACAGGACACAGAGGAAACCAAACAGAAGAGCGAGGAAACCACAGTCTGACTAATCCCTTAACAAGGTGGTTGCATATTCGAACTTGCTGCAAAACAATGCAAAGCAGCAGCCGACTGGGGAACGGCACTGCCCTAATGGGGATGAGGAAAGGGAGAGAGAAAAGGGGCTGATGAAGGATGTAGAAACGGCACCGGAGAGCAAGTATGGAGTTGAAGTATTGTTTTTTCTTTGCAGTCCCTAGGGCCCTACCAAATTCATGGCCGTGAAAAAATTGCCACAGACCATGGAATTTGGTCCCCACCCTGGTGAAATCTGGCCTTTTGTGTGCTTTTACCCTACACTACCGTCTATAGCAGGGCTACTCAACATGTGGCTCGTGGGTCGTATGCGGCCGGTGGCCTGTTTGTTTGCAGCCCATGGTGCGATTTGGGTGTACGTGGGGCTCAAAACACGGGTTCAAAACATGGCCTCCACTGGGAACACGCACCACAACAGTGCGTCAATATAACGGTCTTCTGTTGAAATGTGTTTTAGAAGTTAAATTCCTGGACTGTCATTGCTCTTTAAACGTGCTGTCCTGTGGGTGGACATCGGGTAAATGTTGCATTGTATTAATATCTGCAGCACTGACTTAAATGGGGCCTGCGTGTTGTGTAGTCTTGCCTTAATCTTTGTATTCATACCCGTCCGGCTGAAAGGCTGTTTGCATAGACATTTGCATGTCTATACAACCACACTTAAGTTGCAGCCTTGGGCATGTGCTCTGAGTATCATTGTGGCCCCCGGGGATTCCAAAGTTGAGTAGCCCTGGTCTGTAGATTTCACAGGGAGACGGGTGTTTCTCCAGTTGGGGGTCCTGATCCAAAAGGGAGTTGCAGGGGGTGACAGGGTTATTGTAGGGGGGTTGCAGTATTGCCCCCCCTTCCCTACACACTGCTTCAGAGGCAGGATAGAGAGCGCCAGCTGTTGGCTGAGGGCCCACTCTCTGCAGGAAGCATGGCTGATGGGTGAAGGCAGAGCTGAGAGAGGCAAGCCCCCAGCCCCACCCCTGCCCTGCCCATTTTGCCTAGGCCCTGTCCCCATGGGAGCCACGTCACCCCACTCCCCAGCACCAGGTGGAGGCAGGCTCCCAAGCCCAGGAGCACAGAGAGGGCGGGTGGCACGTGGCCCCAGCCTCCGCAGCCCCAGAGCTTGGGGAGGGCGGGCACAGGGGCAGCAACACTCCACCCACAGTAGGCCTCCTGGGGGGCGGAGAATGGGTGGGACCAGCCTGGCGGTTTGGGAAGGAAATGCCTTCGTCCACCTACACACCCGCTGCCCCTGGCAGGCAGCAGTGCAAAAGCTAGGGTAGCAGTACTGCACCCCCCCTACAATAACGTTGCAACCCTCCCCACCCCAACTCCTTTTTGGGTCAGGGCCCCTACAGTTCCAGCCCTGGGAAATTTCAGACTGAAATAGCTGAAATCATGAAATGTCCAATTTAAAAAAAAATCGTATGAAATTGACCAAAAGGGACTGTGAGTTTGGTAGGGCCCCACTTATGCCATGTCCTAAGGGGTGATAGCAGCCTCATGAAACAGGACGACAGGCAAGAGGGAGAGAGATCACTGTTATCGCTTTTACTCATGGAAGGGGTTTACATTCTAGGCCAAATAAGAACTCCGAGAAATAGTTAGGTCCCTGCCTTGAAGAGCTTTCACGTTCAGGTGTCTGTCGTACCATGAGAGCATGGGATCAGACAGGGCCATTTAAATGACATTATGTGATGTAAGCCCCAGGCCTGCGATGAGATGAGTATGGGAAAAGCCCCGTGCCCATTCACTGCTCATCACAGAACAGAGGCCTTGGCTAGTTCACATGCACTTCTTGAAGAACAGCCCTTCTTAGATACGTTTTCAGGGAGGCTTAGGGTGGTGGCGGTGGTGGGGGGGGGGAGTTTTTAACTGTTTTTATTATAGTTCTGTTCTCTTCTCTTCTTTCTTGGGCTGCGGCCAGGAGCGATTTAACGAGGTGAGCGTGCTGGGTCAGCAAAGAGGTTTTGGGGGAGAATTCCGGGCATTCTGGGTGGCAAGGCAGAAGGGGCAGAGATGCACATTAGAGAAGGAGATGGAGGGGAAACTGAGGCTGGACAGAGGCGACTGAGATGTTGGCAGAACCTGAGTGGTGAAGCAGGGCAAGAAGTGGGACTGCTGAAGAGGAAGGAGCACTGAGGATGGGTCTGATTGCTCTCTATGCACACAGCAGAGACATAAACACCAGGGCTGTGTCTAGACTGGCCAGTTTTTCCGGAAAATCAGCCGCTTTTCTGGAAAAACTTGCCAGCTGTCTACACTGGCCACTTGAATTTCCGCAAAAGCACTGACTTCCTACTGTCTGAAATCAGTGCTTCTTGTGGAAATACTATGCTGCTCCCGTTCGGGCAAAAGTCCCTTTTGCCCAAAACTTTTGCGCAAAAGGGCCAGTGTAGACAGCTGAGATTTGTTTTCCGCAAAAAAGCCCTGATCGTGAAAATGGCCATCGGGGCTTTTTTGCACAAAAGCGCGTCTAGATTGGCATGGACTCTTTTCCCCAAAAAGTGCTTTTGCGGAAAAGCGTCCTGCCAATCTAGATGCTCTGTTCCGAAAATGCTTTTAGCGGAAAACTTTTCCGTGAAAAGCATTTCCGGAAAATCATGCCAGTCTATACATAGCCCAGAGGGGCAGAGGAGTTATTTAAGTTAGTGGTTGGCACACGAACAAATGGATATAGACTGACCACCAATAGGGTTAGGCTTGGGACAAAAAGTTTCGAACCGTCAGAAGAGTGGAGTTCCGGGGGAGCCGTGGTGGTAAAAACCCAACTTGTTTCAAGATTTGGGCATGATACATTTTTGGAGGGGTGGCATGAAGGGTCTGCCTAAAAAGCATGTGGCCCATTGACAATGGCTAGCAGCAAGTATCTCCAAGAGCTAGTGGTGGGACAACAGATGGGGAGTTATTACAGACGGGTCTTTCCCAGGGGCCTGGCAGATGGATTCTTTGTGACTTCAAGTGGGCAAATCAAGAGACGAGAGCTTCAGTAACAGCTGGAGATTACAGGCCTATGGCAGGAGAGTGTGCGTGAGAGTCTTTGGCCTGTGATGTGCAGAAGGTCAGGCTAGAGCAGTGGTTCTCCAAGTAGGGTCCATGGACCACTAGTGGTCTGTGATCTCTTGCAGGTGGGCTGCGGGCTTGGGGCTCATCTCTTCCCTGCAGCAGGGAGCCTCTGCTGGCACTCCACCCCCATGCCACCTGCAAGGTTGGAGCGCCGGCTTCTTGATGTGGGGGGGGAGGGGGAGCCTCGTGGGTTGGATCCGGCTAGTGGGGGAGGGAGCAGCTTTGCAAGCTGCCACTCCCCCTCCTCCTACCTGGGGGAATGGCAGAGCAGGAAACCACTCGCCTGAAGGCTTTCCCTGCTGCTCCCATTGGCCACAATCTTGGCCAATGGGAGCAGTGAGGGAGCGGTGCCTGGGAGCGGCAGGAGGCACTGAGCCACGTAAATGCCCCCCGTCCCTCTCATGTACCCCCTCCTCCCAAGACCCCATGCCCGCATCCTGCTCCTGAACCTGCCTTCCCTCCCTCCCAGACTTTCTACCCTTAGCCCTCTTCTGCACCCTGCCTCCCACCCAGACCTCTCCACCCCCAGCCTGCTCTTGCACCCATTTTGTCATCATGATGGTTGGCTGGTGGTCCGCAGAAAGAGCGGGGTGGGCTGCGGGCCAGAAAGTTTGAGAACCGTTAGACTAGAGGATCACGATGGTCCCTTCTAGAGTTAAAGTCTCTGAGAAGTCGAGTTTGAAAGCAAGGACATTCCAACTTGATACACAGAGCCATGGAGGAGCTAGTGGAGGAGATCACGAAAGATTTCTCGACTAGTTCAGGGATTGGCATTTAGCCTGCCTTGGCTAATTTTAGCAAGCTGGGGCCTGGTTCTGACATCCGTGGGAATTACAGATTTCCTGTGGAGTGGTGGACTCGGGCCTTTGGAATGCTGGTGCCACTTTGACTGTATTGTCCCATGTGTCCAAATTCAACTGGGATGGATCCAGAGGTCGGCAAAGCAAGGGAGAGTGTCTCACCCCCTTAACCCTTTGCCTGCCAGTTAGTTTAAAGGGGATCATTTAAAACCACGTGGGTTGTGTATCCTCAGAAACCAATAGACGAGGTGCAGGCAAATTCTTTCAAATGTTTGTTTTACTTTGAGTATGAAGCAGAAAACGAGGCTTGGAAGGGTTGTAAAATTGAGTTCTGTCCCCTTTCTAATCCTCGTCCCTGCTGGCAGACGGACCAAAGCAAATGTTTGTGGAGTCGTCACATACATAATTGATCTCTGATTGCATTTACTCAGATTTTGTGTTTGCAATGTGAAAAAAAAACCCACCGACCCATGAGCTCATCAAAAGCTATTACAGCAACAAAGGAACCCCTGGGCAAAATGTGTCATGCAATAACTAGATGCTGGTAATTGCAAGGCACACAAAGGGCCAGATCCGCTCTAGTTTATCTTCTCTCTCTCATTCTTTGAGTGCCCCTCAATCTACTGTTTTAGTACTGTTATGGTCTGTGCCTGCTTGAAGTCAATGGACAGGTTGCCTTCGATTTCAGTGGAGCAAGAGCAAGCAGTGAGTGGAAGCCCAGATGTTTTCTCTCTGCGGCGTGGCTGACCTGCCGCTGGTATGTTATAGGCATTAATGATAGAGCTGCATGAAGGTCAGTAGGTTTACTGGTGGGGATTCAAGTGAACCTTGTATCTAGCTTGCACCCTTTGACTTTTTAGATCCCAACCCTTAACATCACCTTAGCAAAAACTGCTGAGTTCAGGGTGTTTTCCTTCCAGAGTAACGTATCGACTGGCAATCAGGCTTTCTCAAGGCTCAGCCCAGGTTTGCCAAATGGTTCTCAAACCTTTTTGAGAGGGATCAGAACCAAATCTTTGGATCCAGACACCCCAGGAACGTAGGATCCATGTTCAGCTCAGACCCTCATAACTCGCTCTCATCCCTCCAATAGTATGAACCCAAACCCCGGAGCCACGCAGCTTTGCTTTCTGAAATCAGTAGGAGTGGGGGATGCTCAGCACCCCGCCGGATCAGGCCATCAGATGGAACTGAAGGAAAAAGCAGTTTTGATTTAGTTTCCTATAGCTCTTCGGTGTTAAACATCCACGATCTGGAAGATAATGCAGTTGTATTAATGCCCCATACCCTATAGAACTAGCCCCCTTTTAGTATCCCCAGAATAGTCTGTTCAATGTTACTATGCAATCTTGATTTCATTCTCAGATTTGCCAGTCTGTTTTGGGACTTTGTGACGGCGCGTTGGGGGTCCCCCGTCTCCTGCACCCCGAAATGGCACAAACAGACTCCACCAGCCAGTAGAATTGAGGGTGGTTTATTGCTCCTCCAGGATACAGCATAGCACAGATGTAATCTGGTTACAGGAACTAGGGCTAAGAGGCCTCAGTGCCCCCTTGAGATGGGGGGATCCCAGCCCCCTCCCCAGTTCCTTCTTCCCTGCTTTCCAGCCAGGAACTAACTCACTCTCTTCCAGCCTTGCCCTCCAGCCAGGGCAGCATTCCACCTTCCTTTGTTCCTCTCCATGGGGGTCAGCTGGCCAAACCAGTTGGGATACCCTCTTTGCATAGTGACTCATCGCTTTTCTGCTCTGTGGAACTACAGACAGCAGCCAGAGAGTTAGCAGGTTACCCCCCACTACGTCACAGACTTGCAGAGCAATTTTTCCATTTAATTGTCATCAGGGGATGGGATGGTGGTACAGACTCATAAGGGACCCAAACTGAGCCCTCATGCATCTGATCCAAGGTTTCCTGCTGAAAGGAGGTGGCATGTGCCTCTAGTCTTGGGCCAGGTATATTCCAGGAAGGGCTCAGGCCATCATGAGAACACATTTGAAAGGCTTGAGGGGAGCGTTAACTCACTCTGTCAATGGCTGCTGAGCGGCATTGCTTATGAAACTACCACAGGGTGAAACCTGGGACCGTTAGAGCTTATGTATAGGAGCCTCTACAGCTTGAGCTATAGAGCTAGCTGCTGCCCACTTAGGCTGGAGAGCTCCCTTGTTCTTATCTCTCACTGTACGTGGTCTAAGTGCCACTCCCAGGGACAGTGACCCACCCTAGGTGTATGGGTTACACTTGTACAGGGAGGCCATCCAGCAAAAATGGCTCCCTGAGGAAACTTCCATTGCCTCGAGGCTTTGGGCCCAGCTGCCTTTCCAGCCCTACACTGTAGTATTTGCTGTATCTATTTTGATCTGTCAGATCAGTTCACTCATGGCTGCATTGCACTGTAAACCCATGTCTGGGGGACCTGCGCTTGTGGACGTGGCGTTTCCAAGGCCACTCTCGCCCATCCACCCTGCATTGCGAACCTGGGTTGGTGATTCCTGGACTTGGGCTGTGCACAGGGGGGCTGACAGCCTCCAGGCACGGTGTGGGGGGGGACTAGCTCCACACTCTAAGAAGGGGCGGGGGCCTTGGGTGGAAGGGGCGGAGTCAGGGGTAGCCAGCTCTCAACGCTGTCCAGACCATGGTGCACCCTTCCCTTCACCCGGCCCTCAGAGCTGCCCAGAGTGCACGGCACGGCCCCCTGCCTGCGTCTCCTGGGACATTCCATGCGGCACTCCGGCGGTAATTTAAAGGGCCCAGGGTACCAGCCCTACCACTGCCGTAGTAGTAGCGACAATGGGTGGGGAACCCTGGGCCCTTTGACTCACCAGGCCCAGGGTCCATTGCCCCCTTTATCCCCCCTTCTGACTCAGAGCAGTGGCCTGATCTGTATCCACACTGCAAACCAACAGAGCTTAGACCTGAGTCACAGCAGTGCTCGTGGCCTGGAGGGGTACGTCTACACTAGCTCGTTAGTTCGAGCTAGGTAGGGTAATGAGGGCAAGCGGAGTTGAAAATGAAGCCCGGGATTTAAATATCCCGGGCTTCGTTAGCATGTTCCCGGGCGCCGCCATTTTTAACCCCCCCTTAGTCCGAACTCCGGGCCCGCGGCTACACGCGGCACCGAGTAGGTAATTCGAATTAAAGATCCTAATTCGAACTACCGTTACTCCTCATTCCACGAGCACAGCACGGAGTTCAGACTAAGGGGAATTTAAAAATGGCGGCGCCCGGGAACATGCAAATGAAGCCCAGGATATTTAAATCCCGGGCTTCATTTGCAACTCCACTTGTTCTCATTACCCTACCTAGCTTGAACTAACGAGCTAGTGTAGACGTACCCGGGGAGAGCAGAGTAGTCTGGTGGCTTGTGGTGAAGACCTGGGACAGTTCCTGGCCACAGGATCACTGGAATTACTTAGTGCAGGATTTGGTGTGCAATAAGGAGGGCTAATTTGACCTGGGATTTAACTGATGAACTATACAGCTTTGCCTAAGGTCTTGATCACCTGTGATGCCAAGATGGTCAGGTTAAAATACCAGTCAGCGGCGGTCAGGATGGAGACTGAAGTAAGAGGGAATCAGACTGAGGTTTGCAGTGTTTTCCTTGCTGTTGGAAGGCAGCCTACCCTCTGCTGAGCAGTATGACAGAAAACATCGGAAGTGGCCCTCACCGATTTATTGGTAGATTTGACGCTTCACAACTTTGAGAAGCACAGTGAGGAGCCAAGAGCTGGTGGCTTCTGTTCTGCTATTTATGTTCCAAGCCCACCTCATGTATTTGGGGAGCAGAAAAAGAATATACCTGGGTAGGAAGGCTGCAAATCAGATTTTCGAGGAGAATAGCTGCAGGCTTAACATTTACAACCAATACTCTTTTTACGTGTACAAGTTCAACATTATCAACTTGGGCTTTAATAAAGCTATGAACTGGTTAATGCACTACTAAGGCAATTTCCCCTGCCTTTCATATTCACATTTACACATCAAAAGCTATATAGGGGACACTTCCAGCCTGACTCAATTAGTGTCATTAACACTAGTCCTACAATTGACAGGTAACTGCTTTTGCTGTTATACATACTCTGGATTCTGTAACTTCCACTCCAACTCATCTGACAAAGTGAGTTTACTCACAAAAGCTCATGATATAATATATTTGTTAATCTCTAAAGTGTTATAGGACAGCTCTTTCTTTTTACCCCTGTTCATCCCCTGTCAATGGGAGAAGTGTTGCCTCATGAATAGCGCATCGGACTGGCACCCTGGAGACTTGTATCCTATTCTCAGCTTTGCCATTGATCTGCTGGGTGACCATGGACATTCACGGCCCCCGCTCTGTGCCTCAGTTTCCCCAACCGTAAAGTGGAGATAATAATACTGTCCTCTGTAAAGCTGCTTGAGATCTACTGACGGAAAGTGAGGCACAAAAGCCAGGGATCATTATGTAGCTCAGTCCTGGAGGGATGGTTTAGTGTTTGGTGGTAAGAAGGCCATGTTTTGAGCTCCATGTACTGCTCAGTTTATAGGCAGCCATAGGCGTGGGGACTAGTGGGGTGAGGGTGCCTGGGCCACCATCCTGCATGCCAAGGGCTCTGCTGCCTGCCTCACACCTGGGGCTCCCGCTGCTGGCCCTGCATGCCAGGGCTCTCCTCTTGGCTTCAGCTGGGGCGGTGGGTGGACAGAGATAAGGAGGCTGGATTTCAGCACCCCCCCACTTTAAAATGTTCCCACGCCACAGTAGGTAGCTACTCTATACCTAGGAATGCTTTTAATCCGAGATTCATTCATGGCAGAGCGGACTTTCCTAGCACTCTCCTGAGCCTCTAAAAGAGGCTTTATACCCAGTGATGCTGACGCATTTCTCCACTAGCTAGCTGTGCCTTCAGATTAAACAGAGCGACCACCTCTGTCTGCAACACCGGCGTCTGCTGACCGCCACCAGTGTTACGTGGGATTCTGGCTTCGGGCGATTGTCCAGCCTCATCTTACGTGGCGTCGTTTTCTCCCCGTCAAACTTGCCACTGAGGCGATTTTGCTATTTCAGTAACAAAATGGCAACTCTTTGGCTGTAAGTGCTCCTGCACCGGGATGGAGTCACCTCACAAGGCTGAACTAGAGATGTTTAGTAGGAAATGGGGGAAAGAGACCTCATATGACACAGCTTCATGCAACTTCCTGACCCCTCAGTCGTCCTTTACATCCTGAAGGCCTCACAAACCCAGTGGGGTGACTCCATATAAATTAGGGGAGCACGATGTCTAACCCACATTCCATCTGGAGATGAACTCCATCCGCAAAACCACACCTAGATTTCAGAGGGTTTGGCGCTTTCCACACGTAAAGGGCTATTTACAAAATGTAGCGGCAGGCTTGGGTTCGGAGAGCAGACTCCTTAGAGCTGGGGAATGTTTTGCCTCTGGGGATTTTTTTTTTTTTTTGGTCTTGGCCCATCTCGAGTCCAGTAGTGTCCTGGGCCCTTTAACTCACCCTCTGAGCACACTTGGTGCATCTCTGAGGACTTGCTGCTCCCAGCCCCGCCCCTTCTGCCTGAGGCCCCGCCCCTTCTGGGACTGCAGAGTTGCCCCTCCTCCCCGACTTTGTTCAGGGGCTCACCAAGTCTGTGGGCTCCCCTGGCTCACATGCAGAGATTCTGGCAGTGACAGGCAGCAAGGGAAGGAGTTGGAGGTTTTTAGCCGGTGTTGGTAGAATGTACTTGTGCAGACGTCTTTAGTGAGGAAACGGCTTCCCAAGCTGGGCTGAGCCCTATGGCGCTACTCTCTCAAGCTGGGCTTTTATCTAATGATGACCAGAGTCTGCAAGAGACTTTAGAGAGCCCATCCCTCCTTGCAGGAGGCGTTCTGCCCTTGGCAAGGCCAGCCCCTAAGCAGTGAGTCTTTGCCTGCAGGCCCTCTGCAGCCCAGTCAACACATAGCTATGGTCCACCTGGCATCCTTAAGGCCATACAGGTAGTATCTATATTGTGCAGATACAGCCACCATAACACATACAACTCTGCATATGCAGCCTACCAGGGTAAATAGATTGAGAACCATGACCCTAAGAGCTTGGACCCATATTCTGCGCGTAGGCAAAACTCCCACTGAAGCCACGCCAGCGAGAGGGCCTGTTATGCTAGAGATGACACTAGGCTATAAACTCCTACCCGTCTGTCACGTTACTGGATCTTGAGGGGAGCAGCCAGATCAATGCTGCACCCATAGGTGGGGGTGTTGGCCCCAGAAAATGGTATAAAAGGGGGCCATGTGGGGTGCTGAATAGAAGCTTATTATCTCATAATCCTATGTAAGCTATTTATGTGGTTGTATAATGTCTGTGTGGGTGTAGTTAGGAATCTGTAGTCTGTGTGGATACTGAATACTTCTCTGCATGTGGTTGAGCATTGGGCAGAGCCCGGGTCTGTGGACATGCTAATTAGCGAGGCCCTGTGGGACAATGGCACTTAATGGGCCAAGGACACACCTAAAGCATGAGGGCAGACACCTAAGAGCTGCCAGCAGAGAGAGGCTGAGGGCCAGGTGACCTGCTGCATACCAGAAGAGGCCAGGAAGGAGGTATAAAGAGGCCATGTGGTCGAGGCCATTTTGTTCTCAGCTCAGCACTTCATCCCAGAGGCAGCATTGCAGGGATCGAAGAGCCCGGAAGACCTGTGAACCCATCCTGATGCTAGGATGTGCAACAAGAACTTTTAAACCAGCAGCTGTAACATCTCTGCTAGAGCCTGCATCGAGGACTGGGAGATTCAGTGCATGTAACGTACTATCCTTTAACAACCTTACTCTCATGCTTTTCTTTATTGTGATAATAAATCTTTAGCTATAGATTCTAAAGGATTGTCCCAGCGTGATTTGTGGGTAAGATCCATAGGGTAAATTGACCAGGGATCTGTGGCTGGTTTCTTGGAACTGGACAGAACTTGTTCGGGATAGGTGGGAGTGGGTGCTAGGACCCCCCCACCTGTGTATAGGCCCAGGGCCATCTGGGGCACGGATATTGCTGGGGTGTCGGAGGGGTTTTGCTCATGAGGCTTCAGGCAGGCTGCTGAAGTGCTCTGTGGGACTGGTTTGTGGCCTGTTTGGAGAGGTCACCAGTCTGGGGGCTGTAAGGAGCCCCAGATTTGAGCAATTTGCCCTGAGCGGATGCCCTCAGCTGTGCCCAGTCACGGCCCGGTCCGTCACACCGTCTCTGTGGGTACTGCTGGGAGTCACCTATTGTGGAATGGGCATGAGCAATCACGCGAAGAAGTAAAGACGTTACCTTTCGGTAACAGGGGTTCTCGGAGATGTGTTGCTCATGCCCATCCCTCAGCCTGCCCTCCTCCCCCACTCCCCGAGTTTCCAGCAAGAAGGAACTGAGGCAGGGAGGGGGCATGCGGCACCCCTTATAGCACACCGTGCGGGTACCTCTCCAGTGGGTGCCAGAGCCGCTCCCTGTGGCTGTGGCTAGGGGCAAAACATTTGACACCGGTGCACATGGCAAGCATTCCACAGGTTCTTCTTCACACAGCGCATAGTCAACCTGTGGAACTCCTTGCCAGAGGGGGCTGTGAAGGCTAGAACTATAACAGTTTAAAGAGAAGCTAGATAAATTCAAGGAGGTTAGGTCCATAAAAGGCTAGGAATGGTGTCCCTGGCCTCTGTTTGTCAGAGGCTGGAGATGGATGGAACGAGACAAATCGCTTGATCATTGTCTTGGGTCCACCCCCTCTGGGGCACCTGATGCTGGCCACTGTCAGCAGACAGGCTACTGGCCTAGATGGACCTTTGGTCTGACCCAGTACGGCCATTCTTATGTTCTTATGTTCATTGACATTCAGTGTGGAATGAAATGTGAGCAGCGCATCTAGCAGAACACCAGTTACAAAAAAGTAACGGTCTTTTCTGCATTACAATTCATCCATTTCCACGGCTGCCATTCCTGAGGCTGTTTGAGACAGACTATTTGTGATATAAGATAGGTCTGAGCTTTCACTGTTTACTCTGTGTGTGAGAGGGATTCTTAGGAGTTTTCTTAGTCAAATACCTTCTCTCTGTGTTTTAGTGTGCGTCTACACTACATTCCTCTTTCGAAAGAGGAATGCAAATGAGGGAAATTGAAAATGCAAATGAAGCGCTGATTTACAAATCTTGCATGTCATTTGCATAATCTCTTATGCTTTTTCAGAAGATATTTGCGTCTACACTACATTCCTCTTTCGAAAGAGGAATGCAAATGAGGGAAATTGAAAATGCAAATGAAGCGCTGATTTACAAATCTTGCATGTCATTTGCATAATCTCTTACGCTTTTTCAGAAGATATTTTTTTGGAAGAAAAAAAAGCAGTCTAGACAGGGTTCTTTTGAGCCCCCCCCCCTTTTTTTGAAAGAACTTTTATTCCCGAAAAAATGAGGTTTACAGGGCTCTTTCGAAAAAGGGTTTTTTTTTCTCTCTAAAGAGCCCTGTCTAGACCGCTTTTTTTTTTTTAAATCTTCCAAAAAAGTGATCGGAAGAGATTATACAAATGAAGTGTGAGATTTGTAAATCAGCGTTTCATTTGCATTTTCGGTTTCTCTCATTTGCATTCCTCTTTCGAAAGAGGAATGTAGTCTAGATGCACCCTTCGGCTTTGTCTACACTGTGGGGGTTTTGCGCAAGAAGCCTTTTGCAGAAGAGTTCTTGCGCAAAAGTGCGTCCAGACCTCAAAGCACATCTCAGAAGCAATGTGCTTTTGTGCAAGAGAGCATCAACACTACATGGACACTCTTGTGCAAGAAATGCCATCAGAGCACCTGTGTTTTTTCTGATAGGGGTTTCTTCCACAAAAACCCCTCTGGAGCATCCACATCTGCCTTTCTGCAAAATAACTGTAGTGTAAAAGGAGTTATTCCTCATGGGGAAAGGAATAACTACCAGCAAAAGCCCTCTGTTCTGTTGATTTTCATACCTTGTAGTGTAGACATAGCCTTATTGTGTGAACTAATCCTTTTCTAGCGGGCACAGACCTGAAGATCCAAATACTGCTGACGTTAGGGCTCTAGATCTCATTCCAGATCCACACTATATCTTCAGTGGTCCAAACAAGAGTGCTTAATCTGGACAACACCCAAATGTTGAACAATTTCTGTTCTGGGTTCTAAATCCAGGCCTGAGCTCTGCAGTTCAGAGCCTACAGTTTCTAGGATTTTCAACCAGCTCAGTATTTAAGACACAAGAATGTGTTAGAATGAAACAGACATTTTATCATCCCCTTTATGTCTTCTTAATACTTTCCACCTGTTAATTTTAAAGCTGGAATTAACTGAATCTTCATCTCCCCCCGAATCTGTCCAAAGCCAGAATTCCTCCTTGGCTAAGTGGTCCTTAGAGATTGTCTAGGGCTTAAGGGTTTGTCTGCTCAGCTACCATGCCAGGCCACCTGCTTTTCCTTATTCTCCTTCCTCTTTGGCACTGTGGATTAACCCACAGGAGGCTGTGTGGTTTCTTACACAATTACTTCAATGATTTGATATATGGAGTTCAACTAATAGTAAAACAGTGGTGTGGTTATTTGAAATTTGCTTGATTAAATTCTCCGACAGTGACCACTACCCGAGGTTCTAGCCGGAGTGTATAGAACGTGTATAGAACGTGTCTTCCTCTCCTAGCTTCTCACAGGTAGATATTTAGGATCACCCCTAGCATGGGGTTACATCCCTGCCCATCTTGGTTAATAGCCCTTCATGGACCTGGCCTCCAAGAACGTAGCTAGTTTTTTTTTTTTAAACTAGTTATACTTTTGATCATCACAACATCCCAAGGCAACAAGATCCACACTGTCTGCTAATCCAAATCTTATTCTTTGCTAAACTGGTTCTTATGCAGCATCTTACCATAGTACCTGAGCACTGACTCCTGTTTTCCTGTCTACATTCCCGTTCACACTGCCAGCCTGCCCTAGGGAGTGGAATCCAATCTCCCTCTGCTGATGTGTGCATTTCTCTGAAAATCCCCACCTCCTGCAGGAGAACACAGGATGTTAAGTAACAAAGGCCCAGATCTTCGTACATATATCAGCAGCCATTGACAGTTAGCCTCCTCTGGTCTGGGCCATATGATCTTGGTTCCACAGCAAACGCTGTTTTATAATAAAGTTAAATCCATTCCAGAACAACGAGTTGGGAGTTTGGATTTCATAGAATCCTAAGGTTGGAAGAGAGCTCAGGAGTCATCAAATCCAACCCGCTGCTCACAGCAGGACCAATCCCAACTCAATCATCCCAGCCAGGGCTTTGGCAAACCCGGACTTAAAAACCTCTACGGATGGAGATTCCAGGGAGTCTCTTCAGGGAACCTATTCCAGTAAAAAAGATTTTCCTACTATCCAATCTAGATCTCTCCTCCTGACATTTGTCTCCTTGGTGTTACCCAACTGCTCTACTAGGATAACTAATGCTGACTTTAAAAAAAAAAAAAAATCTTGTTTGATACCCTAGCCTCTAGCAATGTTTTCTGTGTTATATATTAAATCTTAGAGATGTCTTTGGTTACGTCTACACAGAAGGGCTATTTCGGGATACCGGAAGTATCCCAAAATAGCTACCCTGTGTCTTATGAACGTGCCCACTATTTCGAGAGAGGCCTTGAAATAGTGGATGCGCTTTTTCCGCATAGGTCTCAAAATAGTGCATTATTTTGAAATTTGGTGCTGTGTAGATGTGCCAACTTTTGAAATACGTTATTTCAAAATTCAATCGAAATAAGATAAGCAATTTGTGTAGCACAAATTGGGTATCTTATTTTGAGTTTCGGGTGCTGTGTAGACACACCCACCGAGTCCCATTGCGAGGTCTGAACTATCGTCGAACCTTTCAGTCACAAAATTACTTTGTAATTTAAAACAAACAAACCTTCAGCACAAAGTCATGGCCCAGCTGCCTAAAATCTTTGGGAAAGATCCAGCAAATGTATTCCAGTAATTGGCTTTTATTGCACAAAGGAGAAAGTACGGGCTGTGGCTAGGAGTAAAGGAATGACCAGATATTTCCCAGTGGGAGGTTTTGGTTATGAGTTAAATTGAGGACCTGACCTGGGTTAAATGCCATTCAATGTTCCGTACATCACTTATGTACCAGATGTAAAAGCTACCTCAGAAGTGTTAACAGCACAGTGGGAGCTGAGACTCTGTGGCTGGTGAAAGATTAGTTTTAAGCTACAACTAAAGTTCGGGGAGGCTTTGCCTAAGATGCCAAACACAGGAGGAACTAAGGATCGGAGACAAAAACTTGCTAGCTGGGGATCTCAGGAAGCATGTTTCCCATCAGCGTTTCCAAAACAAAATAGTGCAGGGTGATTGTAACAAAGCAAACAGAGGAGGGTGGTCCCTGGCTCACTGCTGATTTCTCTGTACGTTGTCATGCACCGTGCTGCGGATTCAAAGCAGGTTTCTGAAAACAAACATAGGAGGGCAAGGCACGTGAGTGGAGGGTATAATAAGCAAGGGAAGACACTGCCGTCCCAAACCACCAGACTGCCCTTCCCTCCCCCCCGACAGCCTGCTGTAGGCATTTTGGGGGTGGAGTGTTACTGCTCCGGAGTACCCACCCTCCTCGGGCTCTGGGGCTGGGGTGGCTGGGGCCACGCACTACCCCACCACCCCATGATGCTGGGGGGCGATGTCTGAGCAGACGGGGCAGGCCTGGAGCAAGGTTAGGGGGTTGCTTCCCCCAGCCCTACCTTCACCCACTGCCCATGCAGGTCAACATTTTTCTTAGTTGCTATCAGTGAAACATTCACATGCAGGATCTCTAGTGCTTGGATCTGCCTAAAAGCCATCCAGAGGCAAAGGGGATGCTGTGTTGGCTCACAATAAAATTGAGAGACAGGGTTTACTCTTTATTCCTTACTGTAGTAATTTACACTGTGCCGGCGGGACGCTGATATTATTCAGAGGCCTCTGATATTATTTAGAGGCCCCTCCACAGGCCCTCCAGGGTGAGTTGGCCATGTGTGGGTTTCAAGGACTCAGCCAGCGAAGATGTGACTAGTGCAAAACTGATTTAGCTGCCATGGCCCTTTCTTAGCTGACTAGCTGACGTTTGGGGAGCCAATATTGTAATTCATATGTAGTTGTCTCCTGTGCACATCTCCCTTGCTCTGCTGAAAGAGAAGGTCTGTGTTTTTCAGGAACTCAGTGTTACTCAGTAAGATATAGATGAGTTGGAGGGGGAAAGAAGAGTCCAAGAATGCACTCGTTGGAAGACGAGGTAGAGTAAAAAACAAAAAAGCTGTATTTGTCATCGTGGCCCGGTGCAGAAGATTGATTTGCAGCCTGTGTCTTGCCCATGTGTATCTGACAGCACACGCAGATTGGGGCCCAGGGGAAGAAAGAATGAGAAAGCAAGGAATGAAATTAGTCATTAGTTATCCAGGATAAATATTGTACAGACACAGGAGTTACGCAGGCGCCAGTTTAGCTTTTGCTGGGATTGTGAGGACTAATATGTTGGGTTAAAATCATGTTCTAAGCAGAAGGTTCTCCGATGCTGTGGGCAACTGTACAGAACCCTTAAAATAGGGGTGGGGAACTGAAGGCCCGGGGGCCGGATGCAGCCCCTGGCTTTCCTGGATCTAGACCCCATGGCTCAGGGCTTCCCCCAGCATTGGGGAGTCCATGCTGGCGCTCCAGCCCCCACGCTGTGGAGCTGAAGCACACAAAATCCACTAGCCTGGGCCGCCCTAGACTCTGGTGTGTGAGGGGAGGGTGGGGCGTGTCTTTCTGCTTCTCAGTCAGGGGCCACGTCAGTGAGGGTTTCATTGTTCTGTTTTGTTTTTTCCTTTCAGCAGCCCCTAACCTAAAAAAAGGTTCCTTATCCCTGCCCTAGAACAGCAGGAGGGCCTGATGTGTATTGGAGTAAAAAAAATAGTTGTAGGTCAGCATCACTCCACTGAAGTGATCCTCAATGGCCCAGAGGGGTAGACTCTGAGACTAGGACTGGAGTTATCTACATGCAGTTTGTACCCTGAACTTCTGAGCTTTCTTGTGCCTGGAATATCTAGAGGTAGGGAAGGCCAACCAGGCATGGAACTACAGGAATTTCGTGAACCAGCCATGATCTCTGGTAAAAGAGCAAGCTCGTTTCAGGGAATGACCAGGCCTTATAAAGCATGCCACGTTTACATTGCCCTGGGCGTGCATTTGTAACCGTTTCATCCATGAACGACACGCCAGCTCAACTCTCTGGACTATGGCCTTCGCTTTCCTTTCCTGGCACCATAAAATATGTCAGCTTCGTCAAACAAACAACAAGCTCGTTGTGAAATAAAATCTGCGGAGGTTGTTTCGTTAGTTTACAGTGGACGCCAATCACTTCACTGTGTTGATCTTATAATCATGCTGCATTTCTGACTCAACTGAAGCGATTAATTAAGGCATCGTTCCCCAGAACACATGGAAAAACAATGTTTAGCCAAGATGGAAACTGTAAGGTTGAAGGAAGTTGACGTGGTGATTTAGGAAATTTAAACTCAGGCTATAACGTCCTTCAGTGAGCGATTTGGCTGAATCATACTGGAATTTATTTTGGTTTTACCATTATACTAATTAACATGGGTAGAGGAGGGCCTGATCCTTTGCTGGTGTATATGGACACAGATCCATTGACTTCACTCATTTACACTTGCTGACAATCTGGTTCATGGATTGTTCAGATTTTAGCTCTAAACGTGGAAAGGTTGGGATGTGAAGACTCATGTTTTTCTTGGCATCTTGGGTTCCCTCACAAACCTGACCCATGGAAAGGGATGGCCCGTTTATGTCTCTCCTCCTTAGTGTGTTCACCAGTGTGATGTCTTTGGGCCTCATCCACATGAAGGCTAAAAAAATGAGTCAAGAGCCCTGGTTAAGGCAACTTTAAGAACCTAATTTCAGCTAGACCCTTTTCAGATACAACGTGGGCAGGGCCACATCCCACCAATTCTCACAGTGGCATGACATACTGCTACCGGTTGGACCTCCCTGACCCAGCACCCCGGGACCTGAGTGGTCCTGAAGGAAGGAGTTTGCCAGACCGGGGGTGGTCAGACTTCGGATTCTCCCAGGGCTCCCCGTGTGGCCACCACTGTGCGCTGCCTGGGGTTCCACTCCCAGTTGCCACCCGCTCCTGCCAGCAGGGCGTCCCTGCTCCGACTGTGAGCTGCTGGCCGGGCTCTCTGCTCCAAGGCCACTGGCCCTCCAGGCTGCCTGCCGGCTAAGCTCCCAACCACTGTGGCTGGGGCTCTCTGGTCCAGCAACATCTGTGGCCCTGCTGGACCTTATTGGTGGTCCTAAGACACAGAGCACGTTTATTAAGAACACTTCAGTGCAGGCATGAACCAAATCCAACATCCACCATCTTTAGCACCCTAGAGCTAGGCCTGGTCTTGCCAGCCTGACAAAGGTAAAGGGATAGGAGCAATCTGTTGATGACATCCAGGCCGGACCCCACGGCTTGTGCATGGTTTCCTGATGGCTTGCGGATGAAGTGCTTTGACGTTTCAGTGCAGATCGGCTTGAATTTTCACCTTCTGCCCTCCACGCCTTCCTAACCGGCATGGAAGGAAACAGCAGCGACTCTTCAAAGCAGGCTGGGCCGGGCTCTGGAATGGCCGTGGGTGCAGGCAGATGAGGAATGTCCACTGTGCTTCGAAGCCAACGTCTGGATAATTCATAGGGCCCCTTTCAAATGGATTTGCAGACGGTGAGCAAGAAAGCAGAGCCCAGTGTTCTCCCTTGGGGTGAGAGCGGGAGGAGGTACAGAATGGGGCTGTTTCCTTATGGTTGTGAACTTTGTCTTTCCAATTTGGAACAGGCATGTAGGTCGCTGTCTAGCACTAAGCAGGCCAACGCTTGGACGCAGGATGAGCTGACACACACGAGAAAATAAAATAACCCCGTGGCTGTTTAAATGTGCCGTTGTGGCTCTGCTTGCCAGAAACAGCGAGTTCAATCCAATGCAGAAATGGCTTTAATATGTCTCAGTGCTCCCTGGGTCCTGGCCCCGCTGGGTGCCAGTCTGGTTTCCTGGCACAAGTTAGTGCACCCTGAGAACCCAAGAGGCTATTGCAGCAGCACGAAATATGGGGGAGTAGGCAGGAAATCCTCTCTCCACCTACAACAGGGGTGGGCAAATTCCGTCCCGCGGGCCGGATCCGGTCTGCAGGGTTAGTCCCTGATGGGCCCCCACCTCCATGTTGACCTGCGCCTCCACAGGTATCGGAGGATCGTAGCTCTGGTTGGCCGCGAATCGCCGTTGGCAGCCAACGCAAGCGGTGGGAAGCGGCGGCCCAGTCCGTGACATCCCGTTCCGTGGCGCTTCCTGCTGTTCGCATTGGCCACGAATGGCGATTCACGGCCAACCAGAGCTGAGATCCTCCAATACCTGCTGAGGTGCAGGTAAACATAGCAGTGATGGCCCATTAGGGACTAGCCCTGGGGGCTGTGGTTTTTGTATTGCCTACCCCCGAGATACAACCCCACTCGTAGCGGAGTTGGGTGTGAGACTTTGCTGCCAGAGGCTTGCCATACACGAGGATGGTGGTTTTCAAATCATGGGGCGCTGAATGCCAGGCACTGGGCCACCTTGCTGCAGGGGGACCAGGTGACCAGTGGGGGTGCTAAGGTCCTGACACCATGGTCCACACTGCACCCTGAAAGTGGCCAACAGTAAGTCCGATTCCTAGGTGGCGAACTGTGGAACTCTGCGGTGTCCCCACCACAAGCACTGGTTCTGCACTCCTATTGGCCAGAAACTAGCCAATGGGAGCTGAGGGGGTCGATGCCTGCCGGCAAAAGCAGCGTGCAAAGCCGCTGTGTGCTTCTACTTAGGAGCCAGACCTTCTGCGTCAAAACCCCAAGCACCAATCCCCTGCCCCAGCCCTGAGTCTCCCCCTCCTGCACTCCAAACACTTCATCCCTGCCCTCACCCCACAGCCTGCACTCCCCCAGCACCCCACCTCTCTCCCCCATCCCAGAGCCCCCTTCTACACCCTGCACCCCTCTGTCCCACCCCCCAGCCTGGAACCCCTTCCTGTACCCCAAATCCCTCATCTCCAGCCTTACCTCAGAGCCCATACCCCCAAACAGAGCCCTCGCTCCCTTGTACCTTCCTACCCCCCAGATCCCTTGTCCTTGGCCCCATCCTGCACTCTAGCCAGAAGACAGAATTATGTTGGGTTGCGGGTATCAACTATTTTCTTCAACTGCATCATGAAAAAAATAGTTTGCAAACCACTGTCCTAGAGCAGCCCTCCTCTGGCATTCTGAGGTCAGGAGAGTCGGCAGAAGGGGAAGGTGACTGTCTGTCTGCCCAGTCAAGGGCTCAGAAAGAGCTGGCATCTCTTTCCAGACCAGCATCCCAAAAGAGCCAGGTCATGTCAAAGTAGCATGACCTGAGGGACACATGGCAAAAGCTGTAGACAGGTTCTTTCTGTGAGGCCGCATTTTGCGTACGTATTACCAGCATGGCACAGTAAATTATAAACTCAATAAAAGGTCTCTGTAGTGTTTGAAAGCAATAGGCCAGAAGAGCCTATTGCTTTCAAACACTATATAATAGCTTTCACACCTGCTCTGTATTTAAGTGCCTCTGTACCATATTGCTGTGTTGGGAAATTTTAAAAATTTTAAAATTTTCCTTTGTGTATTAATCAGTGCCAGCAGTCTATGGCTCAAAAGCAACCCTCCAACAGCAAACCAGTGTGCTCTAGCGATGGAGGGAAAACCCAGTTTGGCAACTGAGACAGGTTTTAGTGCGGAGGATCGGGAGTTGTAGCTACAGCTTTTATTTTAATAAAAGCCAGAATTGGGCCAGTCTGCAAAGTTCGAATGCAGAGCTAGAGTTTCCCCAAAGGCTGGGATGGAATCCTGGCCCCACGGAAGGGAATGAAAAGCACTCCCGTTTGCCAGGATTTCACCCTGGATTTTTGGATATAGGATTCTTCTTTGGATCCACTTCCAATGTAAATTGTTTTTAAAACTAGCCTCTTTTTAAATACACTCTGCAAGGGGAATTAAAATCACTCCCACCACAGCCCCTGAACAAGACCTTCTTCATCTTTAAGCCCACTTTGATTTTATGATTATATTGGGGACTTCAATGGTTTTTAGCAATAGGGACATACAGTTAAGTATTTCACTATGAGGAATTCACAGTATATTGGTGAGTGGCATCTCTTTCATTTCGTAGATCCGTAGATTCCAAGGCCAGACGGAATCGTTGTGATCGTCTAGTCTGACCTCTTAGATAACACAGCTCATCAAGGCTGTCAATGGGATGGAGGAGGGGACAAAGGGAATGATTGCCCTGGTGCCTGGCGATTTAAAAGGGCTCAGGGTTCTGGCTACTGTTGCTGGTGTGGAGTTCTGGCCTGGAGTTCTGGCCCTTTTAAATCTCCTCTAGAGCACCGTGCAGTGCCGTCTGGGTGGCACTGAGGGCTGGCTACCCTTAGCTCTGCCCCTTCCACCTGAGGCCCCACCCCTTTCTGCAGGCCTAGAGCCCCCCCCCCCCCCCCCACACACACACATTGCCCAGGACCTGACAAAGTCTGTCGCCTGGCCTGCAGACCATAGAACATGCTCAAAATAATTCCTAGAGCATATCCTTAAAAAAAATTCGAATCTTGATTTAAAAATTGTTAGTGATGGAGTAGGCACCGTAATGCTTGGTAAATTGTTCTTATGGTTAATTACTCTCCCCAGTAAACATTTGCACTTTAGTTAAGGCCTACAATATTCCAGTGCACATGTACACTCAAGAATATTTCTCCATTAAGTGTCCTTAGGAAGGACATAAACTTCCAGCACAAAGTTTCTTTAACATGGAAAGAAATTGGGTGACATGTTTTTCAAAGCAGCTGTCTTTACATGTCAGCCATTAACATGGCTGACTCATTTTCATCAACAGCCCCCGGACTAGGGGTATGTCTAGACTACATGCCTCTGTCACCAGAGGGATGTAAATTAGACTACCTGACATAGTCAATGAAGCTGGGATTTAAATATCCCCAGCTTCATTAAAATAAAAATGGCCACCGTGCTGTGCCAGCTCAGCTGATCGTCGGCACAGCTCAGCAGTCAAGACACAGATTGGTCAACAGGAAACACCTTTGTTGACTACTCCTGTAAACCTCGCTTCACGAGACATAAGGGAGCGGTCAACAAAGGCATTCCCTATCGACCGATCCGCATCTTGACTGTCATGCTGTGCTGAGGATCAGCTGAGCCGGCACAGCGTGGTGACCATTTTTATTTTAATGAAGCGGGGGATATTTAAATCCCAGCTTCACTGACTATGTTGGGTAGTTTAATTTACATGCCTTTGGCCACAGAGGCATGTAGTCTAGACATACCCTAGGATTTGATTCCAAGAGAAACAGCAGCCGATGGAGGATGGACAATGAAGGAGAGTTCTAAAGAGAAGGAACAGCACAAGGAAAGGGAGATCAATTGATCCTTTTACCCACCTTCCCCAACACTGGGACCAGGCTTAGGTGGGCCCAGTAGAGAAAAGTTTGGAGCAACGATTTAGAGTGAGACCAGAGAGTTTTGAAAAACAGCCGGGCAAGTCTGAATTTGCATTCAAGATGGCGAGGGACCAATGCCTGGGGAGCAAGTCTGACAGATGCTAGTCACGTTGCTAAATGCACCACTCAAAACTGGTCAGAAGATGGGACTGGATCTGCTCAATCTACAGTCCAGGTAGGTGCAATAACTTTTCCTTAGGGAGGGGGTGCTAATCGTAAAAATCGTTTTGAGAAATCCGATGGGTTCAAATGATTCTGAAAACTTTTCTGAGGCAGAAACTTAGAATCAGAGATTGATTGTTCTTTCACTTACACCAGTGTAAATTGGAAGTAAATCCATTGGGTCACTAGTTACTTGATATAAAACAACGGAGTGAAAAGACTCAAGCCCATTAACTCCATGGAAACGTGTTGCACATATCACACTTTCTGCTGAGTGTGAAGCAATGTAGGGCCCCATCCCCAGTCGCTGTAAATCAGCGTAGTGCCATTGAAGACCACAGAGTTGTACCACTTTGTGTCAAGCTGAAGACTGGCCTGTTATAGTCATGAACCGAGCTGCGCTAATTGCACTAGAATTTCTAGAATGTTTCTAGAAATCTCCAGAACATTGTTTGGTAAACTCAACAATTGGCTGCCGTGAAACGGACATGTGAAATTGCTGTGGTGATGGCTCATAAAAGCGAGAGTCTAATGTCGTAAATGAGAGCCGTGGTATGGGTGTACGAGATTTATTCATCTAGTAGCTGAAGAAGGTGGGTTGAAAATATGTGAGCTTTGGCTTAGATCCGAAGCCTTTTTTTTCTTTGAAAAAATACTTTGAGGCATTACAATGCTTATAGTCTTGAAGGCTGGAGGGCATTGGTACGGTATTTTTTTTAAATGTTTTCTCTAGCCATCCCTCAGATGGTCCTAACCAGCAAAGGTAGAAGATTCTAAGGAGTAAGTAGAGAGGTGGTAGAAAAAAATGAGGAAACTGTAGACGGGAGACTAGAAATATGGCAGCTAGAGACCCATGAAAATCAAAGACAGAACTGTCCAGTTTCATAGGTTAGTCATAGTGGAAATATTAGATATCATTGTTTGTCACAGATTAAGGGAAATATAAGAGCTGTGAAAATTTGGGGCAGGATCTTGCACTTTTGTTGACTTTAAGGGGAGTTTATGGAAATTAGCACTTTTGCAAACCTAGAAAGCAAAAACATGTCTAGCACGGAACTTATTTTGATAGGCAGAAGCATGGAGGGCTGAGCAGACAAGCAGCATTTCTTTCATTGTGCCTTGATAATTCTTTGGAGCGCTGTAGCCAGTGAGGAAGGTGTGCACCAAGGACTTCTTACTGCATCACAGCAAAGTTCAGAGAGGTTGATTGTTGGTTTTAATTTACCTTGCACCACACACTGGCACCAAAATTCTTCCTCCCTCGCCCCTCAACCCCCAAAAGAAGAACGTCTAGAAATCTACGGAATGCATGTGCATGTGACTGACAGGACTTGTCACCCATGGATTGCACTGCACAACGCCATCCCATGCAGACACCACCAGGAAGAAGGCTGTGGAGGAAATCAGCCAATATGTGGTCTCCATATAAAGCAGGAGGGCTCATGGGCTGGCCAGACTCCTTTCTGGGTAGGGTCATAAACCTTTGAGCCTCGGTTTACAAGATGAAACCCAGCCTCTGCATAGTTGTCATTGCTGCTATTAGGTCAATTATGCCTAACAATCCTCTACTAAGATCATGGCCCCATTGTAGTAAGTGCTGTATGTAAATGTCTGTCCTAAGGATCTACATAGACAAGACAGAGGTGAGAGGGCCAGAGGAATAGCGAAGGCAGAGAAGGGACGGGATCTGTCCAAGATCACACACTGATCAGTGGCAGAACCAGGACAGCAATCAGGTTTCCCGACCCTTGCCCTATTCTTCAGACTTTGCTGTGTCACCCAAGTCAGTGCTAATGGATTTCACCAGATGGATCCTGACGGATAATATGATAAATGGGAGCGGTACTACCCTTTTCTGGGCATCCCAGCCATTCAGTTAACTACATTTCTGGTAAGGGTTAAACCCATAGGGTATGTCTACACTACTCCACTAGTTCGAACTATGGAATGAGGAGTACAGCTAGTTCGGATTAGGAAGCCTAATCCAAACTAGCTATTCCGTGCCGCGTGTAGCCGCGCGGCACGGGGTTCGAACTAGCCGGCATTTAAAAATGGCGCCGGCCAGCTTCATGCAAATGAAGCCCGGGAAATTCAAATCCCGGGCTTCATTTGCAACTGCGGATGACTACATTACCCCCGCTAGTTCGAACTAGCAGGGTAGTGTAGACATACCCATAGACAGTGGGTCCTAGAGTATCTCCAGGAAGAAGTGTTGGCAGGGAGCCAGGAGAGCCAATGAAAACAGAGCATGGGGGTTTTGAATTGAAAAGCAAGACCTTCCTGCTGCAGTCTGTCTGTGTGACCAGAGGAGAGGTGGGAGACATGGACTGAGTCAGGAAAAAGGCATGGCATTTCCAGTGATATCCATGCCTAGGGAAGGACTGAACCATGGAACAACAGATATGCGAGCAGAACAGGGAATATTTAGTCAGACACAGTCAGGTTATTTTCTTTATTTTTGTTGGATCCCTCTGTGCTGATCCCATGTACTACCCCCTCGCCCACACACTGAAACTTTTAACCTGAATCCCAGGGGAGCAATTCTCTGTTTTTAATCTTGCCCTTTTCAGTTGCTCTGTAAAACCTAGCAACCAAGTAGTGCTTTACTGAGTATGTCTTCTTTGTCTTGTTAATAAAAATCACCTTTTTAAGACTATGATCTGATTCCTGTCTCAGGAAGGTTCTCTATGCACGAACCTAAAACTGCAAGGTCAGCTATTAGGAAAATTACAGTTTGGGATTGTTTTTTTAAGTTCTCTCCAGACGGAGGGTTAAAGAGCTTGTGGGTACTCCACACGAAGAAATTTCCAAATGCGTCTTCCTAAGTTCTCAAAGGGGTTTTTGCATTTGGGTGACGTGACGTGGTGGGGATTTTGTCCACTCTTGTTGTCCTGTATTCACTGGTTTTGCATTCACTGTTTGCTTTGTTGTGCTGTATGCGATTCCTACTGTCCTACGCTGCTCTTCAGTGACTGTGTGTGTGTGTGTGTGCCTCAGTTTCCCTGGGCACTGCAACACTATCTGTGTGAGGAGGGGAAGGTTGGGCATGACTCACTGTGGAAGTATGTCAGTCTCTCACATCCTGAGGACCAGGTGACAGCAAATAATATCTTGGGCCTAGAAGCAGGACAAAGCAGGAGGGGCTACCTGGGGGGCTGGAAGCAGTGGCTGTGAGTGTATTAGTTTTTTCTGCTGGCTTACGGAGAAGGGAATCCAGCTGGCCTGGATTGTACTGAATGCTTTGTGCTGGATTGTGCTGGATTGTAGACGGATTGTACTGGATTGTAGATGGATTGTACTGAACGCTCCTGGTTCCTATAACAAGAAGTCTTTGTCCCTTGTCAATGAATAAACCTTCTGTTCTACCTGCAGGCTCAGAGTCCCATGTGACTGCAGATGGGGGGTGCAGGGCCTGGTGACTCGCATTCACTGTAGGACAGGTGGCGACAGCAATACCATCCCAGGTCAGGGAATCTGTGACCTTTTTTTAAACAGTAGCCTTTAGTGGCACGGTATTTTAAAGTCTTTTGTGAGGCCCCCACCGTCTCCACTTAAAGTGCCGGAATAGGGAACAGCCTTGACAGGTAAACTCTTGGAGTGAAGTTACACGTGGCGTGGCAGATAAGTAGGTCTTTAAAGCCAGGTGATGAACAAACACAGCCTCTGTTTGCCCTGTGCTCCAGAATTACCCTTCGGCTGTTTAGACATCACTTCTGATAGCCAAGAACTCTTAGCGGAACAGGACATTCCCAGGCTCAATTATCTTCTAAACTCTGTTGGGAGGGCATGTAGGAAACACAGCAAAGTAAACGTCGTGCCGGTTTTTATGCTAGAGTGTTGAAAGTCTGAGAAGCGTCCCTCCTTCACACACCTGGCTTGTCTTGCTCCAGAAATGCCCCTTCGGTGCTTGCTGAAAGCTGCTACCTGTGGCTAGCCCTCATTGCCTCCGTGTCGTCCAGAGCTCTGAGTTGTTCCTGGAATGTTGTGTGTACAAGATACTCCAGTGGCAGTCCCTCCAAAGCAAACAGTCCTGTGTCTGGAACATCCATGCTATGCCATGATTCCAGCAGCCAGGCACTGACATGACTAAGTTGGACTGGAGGGGACCGGAGGTTTCCCATGTAGGTGCTGTGCTGAGCGCCACTGGAACAGGTACTCTGATATTTCAGGGTTAATAAAATCTAAACCGAGGAACTGTGTGGCTGTGTCTAGACTGGCAAGTTTTTCTGCAAAATCATCTGATTTTGAGGAAAAACTTGCCAGCTGTCTACACTGGCCACTTGAATTTCCAGAAAAGCACTGACGATCTCCTGTAAAATCATCAGTGCTTTTCCGGAAAAACTATGCCGCTTCTGTTCGGGCAAAAGGGCCAGTGTAGATAGCACAGCAGTGTTTTCCGCAAAAAAGCCCCGATGGTGAAAATGGCGATCGGGGCTTTTTTGCGGAAAACCACATCTAGATTGGCCACGGACGCTTTTCCGCAAAAAGTGCTTTTGCGGAAAAGCATCCGTTAAACTTTTCCGTTAAAAGCATTTCCAGAAAATCATGCCAGTGTAGACATAGCCTGTGTGTTTAACGTAAGGGCCCAGGACTCGTCCTGCTCATTTGGTGCTGCGTACTCTGCGTTCCCTTCTCCTGGATCTGCCCTATGGGACGAGCCCTTCTTGCCTTGTAGATTGTCCTTTTCCGCAATCTGTAAGGCAAGAGGGAGGAGGCCGAGAGGGGCATGCATCATCCCTTCACCCTCATGTGGACTAAAGATAAATACATAACATAATAACACAAACTAGGGGTCACCAAATGAAATTAATAGGTAACAGGTTAAAAACAAATGAAAGGAAGTCTTTCTTCATTCAACGCACAGTCAACCTGCGGAACTCCTTGCCAGAGGATGCTGTGAAGACCAGGACTTTAACAGGGATCAAAAAAGAACTATATAAATTCATGGAGTCTATCAATGCTATTCATGGAGTTCAGTTCCCTAGCCTCTGTTTGTCAGAGGCTGGAAATGGGTGATAAGAGAGGGCTCACTTGATGATGACCTGTTCTGTTCACTCCCTTTGGGGCATTGGCCACTGTTGGCAGACAGGATACTGGGCTAGATGGACCTATGATCTGATTCAGTATGGCTGCTCTTATGTGATGAGGTGTGGAAACCAGCTGGGGTTATCTGGGTACTTGCTCCCTCCAAATCTGTGGCTCTGTTAACTTGAGCACCTGCTCCCTCAGGGGCACAAAGGCATCTGTGGCGGGGAGACTTCTAGAAACACAAGGCCTCCAAGACGCAGTGGGAGCAGCCTTCCATTTTCAAGGACAGAATTCAAGAGAGACAATAAGCTGAGGGTTAGTCTCCACCAGGAGCGGCCTGAGGCTGGCTGCGGCAGCTGGCGCCCCAGGCAGGCGGCGCAATTGGCGCCTCCGTCTGTACGGCCGTCAATGGCCCTGATGTCATCACAGGGCGCCCCGGTGCCTCGTGACGTCGTCATCGGGCACCCGGGCCAGTGGCACTCTAGGCAACTGCCTAGTTCGCCTAGGCTCATGGGCCGCCCCTGGTTTCCACGCATGGAGGGATGTGGCCTTTAGTTATATTCTGTCCTGGCTCAACCCACCTCCCAGTGACTCCCAGGGGGAGTTTGGTCTGAGTCAGGATCTTAGTGTTTGGACCATTGTAACAAATCCTTTTCTCTACCCTGTTCGCTTTAAGGGTACATCTAAACTACGGAGCCATGTAGATTTGTTGTTTTGGCAAAGGTAAATGAAGCCGCGATTTAAATGATCGCGGCTTCATTTACATTTACATGGCTGCCGCGCTGAGCCGACAAACAGCTGATCAGCTGTTTGTCCGCTCAGCGCGCTAGTCTGGACGCTCCCCTGCCGACATCAAAGCCCTTTGTCGGCAGCCCCGGTAAACCTCGTCCCACGAGGAATAACGGGGCTGCCGACAAAGGGCTTTGATGTCGGCAGGGGAGTGTTCAGACTAGCGCGTTGAGCGGACAAACAGCTAATCAGCTGTTTGTCGGCTCAGCGCGGCAGCCATGTAAATGTAAATGAAGCCACGATCATTTAAATCGCGGCTTCATTTCCCTTTGCCTATGTGTCTAATCTACATGCCTCTGACGACAGAGGCATGTAGTCTAGACACAGCCTTATAAGAGATGAGTAGTGTGGAGAATGGGGTGGAGGAGGAGGACGAAGAGGGGAGGAAGTCCACAGAATCACTTTCAATTCCACTTTCAATTCCACTGTTCATTCATTTAATGATCTAGGGAAAGTGTCAGAGCCAGAAATACCACCGTGTTGATGGTACACGCAGTGAAACAGGCTTGACCCCGGCATGGGCAGCAGCAGTGGTTTGAGATGAACTGCACTTTTTGAATGAGAGTCAGGCTACTCAATTCTTCGCCTGGGGTCATTTAGAACGGTGTGTGGAATTCCACACCTTTGTTAAGATTCTGGAGTTAAAGCTGCAGCTGGCCTGGTGAGGGGTTAAAAAAAACCACCACAGCTGCTCCACTCATCTAGGAAAGCCGTTTACTTCTGCAAATGCTTTCAACTGCCATCCTCAGGGCTAAAACATTCTCTGCTTTATGTTAATGGAAAGAAGTTTTGACTCTCATACTCAAAGCATTGTATTACAAGTAGGCTTTTGCTTTAAGCAAACATCAGACAATCTGTATCTAAAGTTTCAGGGGGTAGCTGAGTTAGTCTGTACAGGAAAAAACAACAAATGGTCTGGTAGCACTTTATAGACTAACAAAACATGTAGGCTGTGTCTAGACTGGCAAGTTTTTCCGCAAAATCATCTGCTTTTGCGGAAAAACTTGCCAGCTGTCTGCACTGGCTGCTTGAATTTCCGCAAAAGCACTGACGATCTCATGTAAGATTGTCAGTGCTTTTGCGGAAAAACTATGCTGCTCCCGTTCGGGCAAAAGTCTTTTTCTGAAAGACTTTTGCGCAAAAGGGCCAGTGTAGATGGCAGAGATTTCTTTTCCGCAAAAAAACCCCGATCGCGAAAATGGCGACCAGGGCTTTTTTGCGGAAAAGCACGTCTAGATTGGCCACGGACGCTTTTCCACAAAAAGTGCTTTTACGGAAAAACGTCCTGCCAATCTAGACGCTCTTTTCCGGAAATGCTTTTAACGGAAAACTTTTCCGTTAAAAGTATTTCCGGAAAATCATGCCAGTGTAGACGTAGCCGTAGGGTATCATTAGCTTTCGTGGGCACAGCCCACTTCTTCAGATGTAAAAACTCCGGTTAGCTGAAGAAGTGGGCTGTACTCCTGCAAGCTCACGATACCATCTACATGTTTTGTTAGTCTATAAAGTGCTACCAGACCATTTGTTGTTTTTATCTAAAGTGTGAAGCACCGCAATCCAGATTTAAATACCTAGTGAATAGGGATTTCAGTGCTCACCTTTTGGGGCATCCTTGTTTGAAGTTGAGGTTGGACTGCTGATGTCTCTGATGCTTGAAAAATTGGGGACTCTACACTAGGTGACTAACACACAAGAACAGAAGCTCTTGTGAGTATTGGAAGTATTTTAGGGCTCAAAGTCTGAAAGTGTTCTGAAATGCAGCACAATAGAACACTGAATCTTGACACTACTTTATTTCATGCAGAAATGATCCAAAAGAAGATTAGTATTTATTAAGAAGTTAAACTATCTTGTCAAATTTTCTGGTCAAATTTATCCCTGGTATGATGTAATTATGCCTAAACAGGCTGTTTAGGTGTAAGGCATAGGCCCATCTCTAGTTTTGTTGTCTGCTTGTGGCTCTAACTGACTGTATGAGATGTAAGACCATTGGGAGAAGGCTGATAAGCGCTGTAGGGCTACGTCTACATAAGCCGGAATAAGCCGGAGAAAAGCGCCAGTCTAGACGCGATTCTCTGGAAAATAAGCCCTTTTCCGGAGGATTTCTTATTCCTACTTGCAAGTAAACCTCATTTTTAAGGGAAAGTGGTTTGTCGACAACTGGGCAGGTTCGCCGACGAAACCGCGCCTTAATTACTTTCACTTTAGAAAATGAGCTCAAAAGAAGATATGCAAATTCCCGGGGAATTTGCATATCCTCTTTCAAAAGTCTAGCATAGTCTAGATACGCCCTAGGTCTGTCTTCACTACAGCGTTATCCCAGGCTCTTACTTGGGAGCTGACCCTAGCCTCTCCTCCCATCTGCACACACAACCTTTCAGTCACCTTTGGTGCTTTACGCCTGGCCTGGGGATAAGCTAGAGCACAAATGCTGTCACACAGGCCTTCAGGACACAGGCTAAACCACTCGACTGTTCATAGCCCTCCAAGGCCTTCCCACATTCCCCCCTGCATTGGTCAAAGACAGACAGTTTCTCTCACAGCGTACTGAGAAAGCTCACTGCAGAACTATGCCCCCGAGAACCAGTGACTCATGCGGAGAATGTGGCTTTTCCATGGGATTGCTGACACCCAGGCTCAGTGAACTCAGTGCCGATGGCCTGCGTTACTCTCCAGTGAAGACTGTGCGCTCCCTCCTTCCCCCAAACCCGTGGCAGGAATGGATGCAGCAGTGTGATCCACCCCCCTTTCTGGATTAGACTGCAGAGCAGAAGGGGGTCTGTTTCTGAATATGGCCCAGGCAGCGGAGATCTCACAAGAGCAGCCATGCCTGAGAAATATTCACGATTTGGGGATTGAGATTTTGTTGCTGGCTAACTCAGAATTTGGGCCTGGTCCTGCCTCTCACCCAAACTCTGAGCACTCGTCCGACCCTAGTCCCGACTGGAATCCAAGCAGTCTGTTCAGCAACCAAAGCATCGCTGAACGCCAGGCGTTTTACACACGTATATGGCCCTTTGCTACAATGTTTCCATATTATGATATCAGCCTTGGAAACCAAAGGATGTTGTGTGTCTTGACGAAGGCGAGGTGTAAGAATAATTACCACAGCGTTTGCTGCAGATGGGAGCCGAGGTACAATAACAGAGAGTGCCTTGTGGAATAAGTCTGCCTTAGCGCTCAGATGTTTCCCTTGATCACTGACATTTCCACCCCTGTGGAAAATAAACTCTTGCCTCCCTCTTGTGACATAAACACCTAATAGATCATGTCTTCCTTGTTATCCACACGACACAGTTTCTGCAGCGCAGGCGTCATAAAGGTGGCCTTTCAGCTGAGCCGGGACTATTTACGGTTCCATTTCAGGGCTCCAGCAAGAATCCCAAAAAACAACTTGTCTGGACAAAATCAGGCAATGTTTGTGCTAGTTTCTGCATGGCTGGAGCTTAGCTCATAGACTCATAGACTTTAAGGTCAGAAGGGACCATTATGATCATCTAGTCTGACCCCCTGCACAGTGCAGGCCACAGAATCTCACCCACCCCTCCTAGAATAATCCTCTCACCTATATCTCGGCTATTGAAGCCTTCAAATACTTTGAAGACCCCAAGATGCAGAGAATCCTCCAGCTGTGATCTGTGCCCCCATGCTACAGAGGAAGGCGAAAAACCTCCAGGGCCTCTGCCAATAGCTCTGGTAGCCCTTTGCATTTCACTGTAATGCTGGCCAGATGTATGGTACCACCCACTGGTGGCTAGTCTACTAGAAGATAATAGTCTCATCATTATCAACCGTGAGCTCAATGCCCATTGATGTCCGATGCCTCCCTCGCTATTTCCTTCCATCTTTCCCTGCCCAGGGCGGAGTGGCTTAGTTTCTGTAGACTAGCTCCGCACCAATCTACTATATCATCTACCCATTCTCTGTGGGGTCTGCCTCTCCTATTTGGACCATCCATGATGCCGAATACCAGGGTCTTAACTTTTCACTCGTCGTTCATTCTGCAGTTATGCCCGAATAGCTGTAGCTTCCGCTATATAACCTTCTGCAGTAGGTTCTCTTTCGGCTGTATCTTCCTATAGAATTCCTTGTTGGTGACCTTCTGCATCCATCCTATTCTCAGGATCTCTCTATAACAACTCCTCTCGAACACCAATATCCTTCTCTTCGAATCTTTCGTTATCACCCATGTCTCACATCCGTACAACATGCTGCTAAATACACGTTTTCAAGATGCTCAGCTTTGTTCCTAAGCTAATCACTTTACTTTTCCAGTTCTTATCCATCACCTTCAAACTTGCTCTTGCTTTCGCTATTCTAGTTGCTATTTCCTTCTTACAGCCTAGATCATATGTCATGTTGCTCCCCAAATATGTGAACTTCTCTACGTTCTCTAATTCGATCCCATCTCCACTGATCTTCCTTCCTATTTCCTTATCTCCAAATACCATTGGAGATAGCCTACTATACACTAATGAATGGCGTTCCCCTACTAGGTAGTGCTAGAACTCCTTGGTTCAAACTTTATTGCTGACACAAGCAGGGTGTGGAAGGCAGGGCCAGAGGGTGTGTTTCTGTGAAGGAGCTTTTGGTGTGTCCTGCCTCCACATAGGAGGTGTGAGAGGGCTGTCATGGAGCAGTACGGTAGCTTGAATGGAGGGTGAATTCCTTTTCCCCTTCTTGCACAAGCTGGTTGCTGGGCTGAAAAGACACTGGCAGAGGTTGAATTCTTTTTGCATCGCTGTTTTCCTTCTCTTTGCTCACTGATGTGCAAAACAGTCAGCTGATTTCAGATGTAAGGCTGGGGTGTCTCTCTGGGCCCACACTAGTGCAGTACAATTCCTTGGATGGCACACACAAGTGAAGTGGTCCTTCAGGTATGCGCCTAACCTTTATTATTGTAATCGGGGGATGAATATTTGTATTTAAAAAGCATCAAGCTCTTGGTGAAATGTAATGGCCTGTGCCACACAGGTGGTCAGACTAACTGATGTAATGGACCTCTCTGGCCTTAAACTCTATGAATCTCTGAATTTTCTTAAAAGAAATGCGCTTCCACATCGGCATCAGCATTAGGATGAGTGGGGATGGCTGGATTTTATCCCTAGCCCTGTCCCTGCGTCTTTAAATGATTGTAGGTAAGTTCACATCTCTGTGCAAGCTAACCTGAATTAACTTCTCCGTGCCTCAGTTTCCCTAGCTCTGGCATAAGGATGCATTACCTCTCCGGATAATATTGTGAGGCTTGGTGAATGCTTCAAAGGGTTTTGAGATTCTGCCCTGAAGATAGCTCTGAAAGCACATGGCTACTTGTTTACACAGCTGACAGAGCCGGCTCCAGAGCACAAGGTGTGGTAAGGAGTTAGTTCTAGCTCTGCACAGAGATTTTGGAAATCAAGTCCAACCTCATGTTTTTAAGGATAAAGGAGAACTGTCATGGGGTGGGTAGCCCGTCCCCCTGGGAGACCAGGCGGGGTGCTTCACCCTGTAATCTGGCCCTGCTGTAGCCTCTATCGGCCAGGCGTTATGGTTTAGCGGCCTAGTCTGTAGTTCCCTCAATTAGTAAGGCTTGGTGGCCTAATCTCTAGAAACCCCTGTTAATGGGGTTGTAAGGCCCAGCAGCCAAGTTTATAGCACCCTAGACAGTGGGGCAGTAAGGCCTAATGGCCAAGTCTATAGAACTGTGCTCTGCGGGGCAGTAAGGCCCTCTGGCCAAGTCTATAGCACCCCAGTTTGTGCAGCAGTAAGGCCCAGAGGCCAAGTCTTGTTGTGCTAAGTTTGCCCCCCCCCCGCTCTGGGGGTCAAGAGAGATGGGGGTAGTGGAGCCCGGGCTCTCCCTCTCCACCGGGCCCCAGCTCTGGGCCCTGTCAGTGGAAGGCATATCCCACCGCTGGCTTGGCAGGGAATCCGCCTGAAACACACCAAACTCGCTGGGAGGCCTCCAGCTCTCCGCCCTGGGCTACTTCTTACCCCGGCTGCTGGCCGGCATATTCCCCACCTGCGTCTGCTCGGTCAGTAGCTCTCCTGGTCATCCGCTTGCCATAGTGGCTGCTGCGGCGGCGGCGGGGGCTGCGGTGGCAGGAGGGGCAGTGGTTGGGCCACAGCAGAGGCGGCTGCTCCGGTGTTCTGGCAGGTAGGGTTGCCAGATGGTTGAAACAAAAATACCGACTCCCCCCCCCCAAAAAAACACCAGGAAAAAATTCTGTTGAAGGGCGAAAAAAAGGGGGGGGGGGGGGGGAGAGAGACCAAAAAAAAAAAGACTCCAAGGACTTATTAAGCCCCAAAAATAAATAAATAAATATAAGACAGCATCGAAACAGCTTGTCCCCTTTAAGAGTGAGTGCAGGGAACAGGGGAGCTGATAAGCACTAAGAGCCAGGGGAAAGCATTGCTTCCCCTAGGTCTTTTGGCTGGCAGCCATTTTGTGCCAACAACTTTGTGAAACCAGGTAAGCATGCGGGCTGGGTGTGTTGGGGGCCGGGCGGGGCTCGGGCGGGGGGAAGCCAGGCGCTGAGTGTTTGTAGGGTTGCCAGGTGCCCGGCATTTTCGCCTCCTGGCTGGGGAAAAATTCAGAAAATACCGGTCGTTTTAGGTGTCCGGTATTCTCTGAATTTTTTTACCGGACAGGAGATGAAAATACTAGACTGTCGGGATGAATACCAGACACCTGGCAACCCTACTGGCAGGAGATCCTTCCCCGGCCGTGGTCTGCCCCAACTGAGCTGCTCCTCTGGCTTTTATACTGGGTCTGCAGTTGGAGCATGCCCAGCAGGGCTGTGGGGGAACTGCCTTCTCAGCCCAGCAGGCCTGCTTAACCCCTCCCTGGCCAGGGTGGGCTTGGTACACCCCGTCAGAGGGACAAAAACGGGAACTTCTTGAACATATTCTTAACTTGTGAACTTTTTGACCAATATCAAGAAACCGTTCCAGCAGTGACCTCATTTCCATCCTAACTCGAGGAAATGACTCCATGGATGCTGGTATTTACTCACAAAAACACTGGATGTTACAGATCCTCCTTGACTAGACTTGCTGTTTCAAATCCAACATGAGGCAGAAGTTTCCTTGGACAAGTTGCTTTTGAAACAACACAAGCCTTTAAAAAAAAACATAAGGGGAAAAGATCGGCATCTGAACAACTCTACTTGAGGCTATAAATTATTCTGACCAAACAGAAATCGCCACATGAACAAATACAGGCAGTCCCCGGGTTACGTACAAGATAGGGACTGTAGGTTTGTTCTTAAGTTGAATTTGTATGTAAGTCGGAACTGGTACATATTGTAGGGGAAACTCTAGCCAAACATTTCTCCAGAGCTCAGTTTTATTCTCCCACACCTCACTTCCCTCAGTCCTGCAGACCAGGGAGACGTGGAGCGGCTTTTCTCGCCGCGAAGGACGCGGGTGGTGGGACCGTGGCGCATCTCGGCGGTCTGCTGGGGCAGGGGCGCAGCTAGTGCGGGGTTGCCTCACCCCGTTTGTAAGTAGGGATCCGATGTAAGTAGGATCCATGTAACCCGGGGACTGCCTGCAGACAATAAATGCAGATGATTCTCATTATCAAAACAAAGAGAAGTTACATATGTTGCATTAAGATCTCCTACTGTCTTGCCAGTTTTGTTAGTTACCTTTGTCACTCAGGCTGGCTACGTCTAGACTGGCATGATTTTCCGCAAATGCTTTTAACGGAAAAGTTTTCCGTTAAAAGCATTTTCGGAACAGAGCGTCTAGATTGGCAGGACGCTTTTCCGCAAAAGCACTTTTTGTGGAAAAGCATCCGTGGCCAATCTAGACACGCTTTTCCACAAAAAAGCCCCGATTGCCATTTTCGCAATCGGGGCTTTTTTGCGGAAAACAAATCTCAGCTGTCTACACTGGCCCTTTTGCACAAAAATTTTGCACAAAAGGGACTTTTGCCCGAACAGGAGCTGCATAGTATTTCCGCAAAAAGCACTGATTTCTTACAGTAGGAAGTCAGTGCTTTTGCGGAAATTCAAGTGGCCAGTGTAGAGAGCTGGCAAATTTTTCCGGAAAAGCAGCTGATTTTCTGGAAAAACTGGCCAATCTAGACACAGCCGCTATGTCTAGACGGCAGGCTTCTTTCGGAAGAAGCTTTTCTGGAAGAGATCTTCTGAAAAAACGTCCGAAAGAGAGCATCCACACTGCAAAAGCACATCGGAAAAGCGATCTGCTTTTTCTAAAGATAGCGTCTGCACTGAATGGACACTTTCTCGCATTAAAGCTGTGAGTACTATGGATGGGGTGGCCACCAGGGCACCTGCGTTTTTTCCTCTTTCCTCTTCTTTCAAAAGAACTGCCTCTTCACAATCCACACATGCCTTTTCTAAAAGAGCTCTTTCAGAAGAAGGCTTCGTCCTCATAGAAAGAGGTTTACTAATGTTGGAAAAACCCCTCTGTTCTTTCGATTTTTTTTTTGAAAGAACGCGATTGGACGTTTCTTTTCTTTAAGGTTCAGTACTGAAAACAGATGATGCAATGTCAGGGCTGTTCTCCACTCTGACCTCTGAGTGCAGAAGATGAGGACCCACAAACGAACTTCAAAACCTTGCCTCTACTGGCACGGGTTACAAAAAACTTCCCTCCAGAATCATAATACACAGATTTTGGGGGCTTGCTGCCACCATCAAGTGCTTTTTATCCCTAAAAACCAGGGGTGAATATTTGAAACCACTCTCAAGGGTACCCCAAGCTCTTTTGCCCCAAAAGAGCTTGAAAAAAGAAAAGAAAAAAACAAGCTACAGTCTCTGGTAGCTGACCCCTCACTCAGTGGCATGCAAACACACACAGACAGACCTTCCAGGATACAAGAATCAAATCATCATCTTAAAAGTGATTTTATTGCAAAACAAAAGATAAACCTGAGAAAGCATGCTGGGTTGCTAGATGTACAGAGCAACTAAGGAAAACAAATTAAAGCACAGAGAAAAGTCTCTGGGCACAAAGCAAGGTAGTAAATGGGGAGGGGAGGCATAGAATCACACAGAGTAGTTCAAAACACAAAATAAAGAAAAAATTATTGAATGCAACAGGATTCATTTTTTCCCTTTACTTACTTTCCATTTTTTCTTTGTTCAGTCCACTCCCATGCCCCAAATTCCTTGGAAACATGGTTGTCCTGCCTGGGTTTAAATCATTCTGTGTCTCTTAACTCCTAGTTTCTCTCTCCCACACAAAGGCTATGTCCAGACAGCAGGCTTCTTTCGGAAGACGTTTTTTTGGAAGAGAGCGTCCACAAGTGCATCAAAAAAGCGATCTGCTTTTTCAAACGAGAGCGTCCAGACTGAATGGATGCTCTCTCGCATGTAAGCTGTGATTGCTACAGACGGAATGGTCACCGTGCGAAAGAACTCTCTGTTCCCCATCCCCGCACAACTTTTTGTGAAACAGCTCTTTGGCAAAAAGGCTTTTTGCTCACAGGAGGAGGACTGCAAATGCCGGAAAAACCCCTCTGTTCTTTCGATTTCTTGCAGAAGAATGCAACTGCAGTGTGGACGTTCCTCAAGTTTTGTCGGAAAAACAGCTGTTTTTCCAACAAAAATCTGTAGTGTAGACAAAAAGAAAGCAGGCAAGGAATCTATACCCAATTCAAATTTCAACCCTCTATCTCAATTGGTTCTCCCGGCCCCCTGGCCAACACCTTTGCTAGCTACTTGAGTTTAACCCCTTAGTTCCCAGATGCTGGTCAGCACTCCTTCTGTCCATTATATGGAGATTGTGCAATTCTGTTTTCATGGGTACCATAGAATAATGCTTATGGATTTGATCCTTGGGCACCTTGAGGCTATTGCAATCAGTGGGAAATGAAGGTGTTCAACTCCCTCAAGCCTGAAACTCAACAAGTATCTTGAAGGGAGGACTCAGATGTGTAACTTTGGGAAAGTAAAGTTTGGTAGGCAATAAATGTAGCACATATGCATTTAATATTGTTCCTGTTCGCTTTGATTTTCTTTGTTGGTAATGAGAACAATTATTTCACATTACTCATTTGTAACCACAAATATTTCAGAACATGCATGATACTAGAAGTACAAGGCCAAATTTTGCTCTCTATTACGCCAGTGTAAAACTGACTCAATTCTGTTGATTCCATTAGGGCACGTCCACATGGCAGGGCAAAGGTCGAATTAAGCTACACAACTTGAGCTATGTCAGTTGCGTAGCTTAAGTGGAAATAGCTTAATTCAGCTTTTGATGCTGTCTACACAACAGAAAAAAAACTTGTCCTTCGACTTCCCTTCTGCTTTGTGAAATGAGGGTTACAGGAGTCAGAGTAAGAAGTCCTCCAGCTCGACAGCATTTCAAAATAAAGGCTTGCTGTGTAGATGTGTTCTTTGTTAATTCGGAATAATGTTAGTTATTTCTGAATAACGCTGCTGTGTAGACATAGCCTTAGAGAAAATTCCAATAGCACGTATTCCAACAATGGGGGTATGTCTAGACTACATGCCTCTGCTGACCGAGGTGTGTAAATTAGACATATTGACATAGTCAAAGAAGTGGGAATTTAAATATCCCCCGCTTCATTAGTATAAAAATGGCTGCCATGATGCGCCAGCTCAGCTGTTTGTCGGCACGAAGCGGCAGTCAAGATGGGGATTGGTCAGCAAGGAAAGTCTTTGCCGACCGATCCTATAAACCTCATTGCACGAGGCATAAGGGATCAGTCGGCAAAGGCTTTCCTTGCCGAGCGATCACCATCTTGACTGCCACTTCGTGCCGACAAACAGCTGAACCGGCACAACGTGGCGGTCATTTTTATTCTAATGAAGTGGGGGATTTTTGCAATGACAATCTCTTCATCTTTCTCTGTTGCACCCTCATGAGAAGGTGTGGGCCGGCGAGACAGTGTTCTTGGCACTTGACAGATAAACTGTCTGGAAATCAAAGTGCATGAGTTTGGCAGCCCCTGGGGAATAAAGCTGAAAGAGGTTAGTGATCAGATCAAGATAAATCCCCTAGCCCACAGGTAGGTTCTGAAGTGTGTTACTTTCCAGGAAGATGCCAGAGAGCCTATCTCAGTGACAGACTGGGATTTTTCTGGATCGCTCAGGGCTCTGGAGGAGAATGCAATAGAATCATAGAATCATAGAATAATAGGACTGGAAGGGACCTCGAGAGGTCATCGAGTCCAGCCCCCCGCCCTCAAGGCAGGACCAAGCTCCACCTACACCATCCCTGACAGATGTCTATCTAACCTGTTCTTAAATATCTCCAGAGAGGGAGATTCCACCACCTCCCTTGGGGTATGTCTACACTAGAAAGTTAGTTCGAACTAATGGACGTTAGTTCGAACTAACTTTCCTATGCGCTACACTAGCGCTCCGTTAGTTCGAACTTAATTCGAACTAACGGAGCGCTTAGTTCGAACTAGGTAAACCTCATTTTACGAGGACTAACGCCTAGTTCGAACTAGCTAGTTCGAACTAAGGGCTGTGTAGCCCTTTAGTTCGAACTAGTGGGAGGCTAAGGCTTCCCAGGTTTCCCTGGTGGCCACTCTGGCCAACACCAGGGAAACTCTATTGCCCCCCTCCCGGCCCCGGAGCCCTTAAAGGGCCACGGGCTGGCTACTCACTTTGTGCCAGTTGCAAGGCTGCAAGCACCCGTGCCTGCACAGCCTGCACCTGCCACACTATGAGCCAGCCATCCGAGGGCTCCCAGCCCTCCACTGCTCCCCACGACCAGCCTGGCGGCTCCCGGGAGCCTGCCCGGGGGCGCAAAAGGCGGGCGCCCGCCTGGTCAAGTGCGGAGATCGTGGACCTCATCGAGGTTTGGGGGGAAGCCTCCAATGTCCACGATCTCCGCACTAGCCACCGGAACGCGGCCGTCTATGGACGCATGGCTGCCAGCCTGGCCGCCAGGGGCCACCAGCGCAGCCGGGAGCAGGTGCGCTGCAAGATTAAAGACTTGCGGCAGTCCTACTCCCGGGCCTGCCTGCCAGGGGCTGACCCGGAGGCCTGCCCCCACTTCCATGCCCTGGACCGCATCCTGGGGCCTCATGCCGTCCCTGCCCCCCGGGACGTGATTGACCCCGGGGCAGAGGGACCGCTCCTGGACACCGAGGAGGAGGAAGAGGGCTCTGAGAGCCAGGAGCCTGCTGCCAGCCTTCCCAGGACCCGGGACCCCCGAGGCACCCCACAGAGCCGCTCGCCTGCATCATCAGAGGCCGGGGAGGCATCCACCTGTGAGTACCCTCGTGTTCCCCTTATGTGTACGGGGGGCTGGGGCGAGAGGGAGCCCCGGGACCGTGCGCCTGGGCCTTGCCCACTACGGAGCAGCAGCTGGGGATCCTGCAGGGGCCCTGGCCTTGCAGAGGGGAGCTGGGTTTCACACACCTGGGCCCCTGGGGTAATTGACCGCTGGTCTTCTTGCACCACAGCTGCAGCACCGGGGACTGCAGGGCGCACCACCCCGCCTGCAGCAGCCGCCCGCGCCCGGGCAAGCAGGACAGCCAGGAACCAGGAGGACTACCAGAGGCGGCATCTCCGGTTCCTGGACCGACAGCTCCGTCTCCAGGACCACTGGGTCCAGGAGGACCTCAGGCTGCGCCAGAGGAGTCTGGAGGCCCTGGAGGAGCAGGGCCGTGCCCTGCGAGGCCACCTCCAGAGCCTGCTAGACCGCTTTCCATTTCCTCCTCCCCCTGCTCCCCCTCTTGCTCCCCCTCTTGCTCCCCCTGCTCCCCCTCTTGCTCCCCCTCTTGCTCCCCCTCTTGCTCCCCCTGCTCCCCCTCTTGCTCCCCCTGCTCCCCCTCTTGCTCCCCCTCTTGCTCCCCCTGCTCCTCCTGCTCCTCCTGCTTCCGCTCCTGCTTCCTCCACACCCCCTGTCCTCTCTGCCCCCCCCTCCACAACCATTCCCCACCGACGCCCCCGGACCCGCAGTGTGGCGAGACGGGAGAGGCACCCAGACTCCCACCCCTGAGCTTTCCTTTCCCTTCCTCCCTTCCCTCCCCTCCCCTTCCAGCTCCCTCGTCCCAGGTTTCCCCCTCCCTTCTCCCACCTTCATTCCTCCCTCCCCCACCCCAGTTCTCTGAAATAAACAGACGTTTTTGTTGGAAAAACAGGTGTCTTTATTTGACAGTAGGTAGGGAGGGGAAAGGGGAAGGGGGGGGTAGGGTGGAAGAAGGCCCCGGTGGGGCATGCAGGGAGAGGTCAGTCCTCCTCCTCCTCCACCTGGAAGCTCTCCCGCAGGGCTTCCCGGATCCGGATGGCCCCCCGCTGGGCTTCCCGGACGGCGGCGGTGCGGGGCTGACCGTAGTGTCCAGCCATGCGGTCAGCCTCAGCCATCCAGGCTGGCAAGAAAGCCTCCCCCTTCCGCTCACACAAATTGTGGAGCACACAACATGCCGCCACCACGGGAGGGATGTTGTGCTCGGCCAGGTCCAGACGGGTGAGGAGGCATCGAAAGCGGGCTTTCAGTCGCCCGAAGGCCCCCTCCACCACGATGCGGGCCCTGCTCAGCCTGTTATTGAAGGCCTGGCGGGAGGGATTGAGGTGTCCCGTGTAGGGCTTCATGAGCCAGGGCTGCAGTGGGTAGGCGGCATCCCCCACCAGGCAGACGGGCATGTCCACGTCCCCGACCCTGATGTGGCGGTCGGGGAAGAAGGTCCCGTCCTGCAGCCGCTGGCACACGGAGGAGTTCCGGTACACCCGGGCGTCGTGTGCTTTGCCGGACCAGCCCACATTTATGTCCGTCAACTGTCCCCGGTGGTCACATACGGCCTGCAGGATGACGGAGAAGTACCCCTTGCGGTTCACGTACCGGGACGCCTGGTGTTCCGGGGCACGGATGGGGATGTGCGTCCCGTCGATGGCCCCCCCGCAGTTGGGGAAGCCGAGGGCGCCGAATCCCCGGATGACGGCATCCGGGTTGGCGAGGCGGACCACCCTGCGGAGCAGCACCCGGTTGATGGCCTTGACCACCTGCGGAGAGAGACACAGCAAAGCGTCAATCAGTGGGGCGCCCGGGTGGCTGGGAGCGTGCGTGCCCTGGCAGTGCCCCGCGCCCCACTCCCGGAAGCAACCCCCCTGGCGGCGTGTAGTACGGCCGGGACAGCCCGACCCCTCCGGTGCGGGGCGCTTTCGCCTCCTCCCGCCCCCCCCTTTGTCCCTGGGGCGGCCCATCCCCTCCTCGCAGCCCCCCTCCCCCCCGGCTCGGTGGCCGACGAGCGCCGTACCTGCATGAGCACTGCTCCGACAGTGGATCTCCCCACGCCGAACTGGTTCCCGACGGATCGGTAGCTGTCCGGCGTGGAGAGCTTCCAGAGGGCGATGGCCACCCGCTTCTGGAGGGGGATGGCGGGCCTCATGCGAGTGTCCCTTCTTTGCAGGGCAGGGGCGAGCCACTCGCAGAGCTCCAGGAAGGTGTCCCTCCTCATCCTAAAGTTCTGGGTCCACTGTCGGTCGTCCCAGCGCTCCAGGACGATGCGGTCCCACCAGTCGCTGCTGGTGTCCAGACGCCAGATGCGGCGGGGCACGCCGGTGCCGGGGCGCCGCCGCGGCTCCTCCACGGCCCCCAGGGCGGCCAGGCGGAGAGGCAGGGGGCTGACGTTCCCCAGGTGGTGCCAGGCAGCCTCGAGCCATTGCTGGCAGGCTTGCAGCAGCAAGTCCAGAACGTGCACCAGAAGGTGCAGGGCGAGCCGTGGCTCCATGTTGCCACCTGCGGCGGCCCCCCCGAAGGGAAGCACCGACACAGACGGGCACAGAGACCGACGCTTTGCTGTCCCTCGGCGAGGTTGGCAAGCAAGCAGGAAAAGCTGAGAACCGGCTGTCCAGGGGGGGTCCCTTTAAGCACGAGCCTCAGATAGCCTCAGACAGCAGCCACACAAAGCAACTGCTGACCTGATGCCCTGCCAGAACCGGTTTCAGCTGCCCTTAAATGCCCCCCTGCGTCCAATCAGTGTGGACGCGCTAGTTCGAACTAGCAAAACGCTAGTTCGAACTAGTTTTTAGTTCTAGATGCGCTAGTTCGAACTAGCTTAGTTCGAATTAACTAATTCGAACTAAGTTAGTTCGAACTAGCGCTGTAGTGTAGACGTACCCTTGGCAATTTATTCCAATATTTGACCACCCTGACAGTTAGGAATTTTTTCCTAATGTCCAATCTAAACCTCCCCTGCTGCACTTTAAGCCCATTACTCCTTGTCCTGTCCTCAGTAACCAAGAGGAACAAATTTTCTCCTTCCTCCTTGTGACACCCTTTTAGATATTTGAAAACCTCTATCATGTCCCCCCTTAATCTTCTTTTTTCCAAACTAAACAAGCCCAGTTCATGAAGCCTGGCTTCATAGGTCATGTTCTCTAGACCTTTAATCATTCTTGTCGCTCTTCTCTGTACCCTTTCCAATTTCTCCACATCTTTCTTGAAATGTGGCGCCCAGAACTGGACACAGTACTCCAGCTGAGGCCTAACTAGTGACTTCTCGCTGAGTCAAGACAGCACCACGATTGTGCTCAGGCAACTGTTGTGACAGTTGTTTGCTTCTCAGACTCAAAAAGAGTTAAAAGCCAGGCTGGTGGAAATTGCATTTTTTAATCTAATTAAAGCTGTCGTTGCACACTTCATTCCATTAAAACCTCCAATCCTTTTGTTATGAGATGATGCAAAGGAGCGACTCTGATGCATCATGAAAGCTCTCACTAGGCCTGATTTTGGTTGTTCAGGTTGGAACTCTCTGGGACCTGACCGGTCCCAAACGAGGTCCCCCGTTACCAGCTGCACAGCCCGCCTCCCCTCCTGCTGCTGGCCCTAGCTGCCCTCCCAGTCTCCACCGGGCTGCCATGGCTGCTGCATCTCTGCCCTGCCTCCACTACCAGGGCTAACGTGGCTCTTAGCCTGCTACCAGGGCTGCTGCGGCTGCCGCATCCATGGCCCCAGCCCCTCTACTGTGGCTACTGGGCTGTTATGGCTGCCATGTCCTCAGCCTCGTTACTGGGGCTGCCGCAGCCCCAGCTGTGCTACTTGGGATCCAGCCCCACAGGTTCTGAGCCGCCAGCCCTTTTGCCACTGGGGCTCCCAGCCAGGACTCCCTGGTCCAGGAACACCTGCGGTCCTGTCGGACCACGGATGTTGCTGGATGAGGGAGTCCCAGTTTTTGGAGGTCCTACCTGTATGTCATTCTAAGAGACTGTATAGCCTAGCTATGTCACTGACTCAGTACAAAACTGACATTTCCTTCTGCTGATGGTAAGTCCACGTCATCAAAGCTTTTCTAGAACCTATTTTAAGATATGTTTGCATTCTTCTTTGCCAGACACTAGAATGTCCTATGGTAAAATCACCAACACCTCTAGTCTCTCCAAAGATCTGATGCATCACCCACTGGAACACGGAGGCTGTAGAGGCTAACCGAAACCGAATCTGTTGAACTGGAACAAAGCGCTTGGAGTGCTGAAAGCGATCTACTTGCAGGATGCTTCCTAAGGGGATCTGGTGGTAAGGTGAGGCTAAATCAAGGCGTATAAAGATTCTGGCCTCATTCTTGATGCACAACTTTTCACAGAGGGTGTGTCTAGACTACAGGGTTTTGTCGACAAATGTGGACTTTTGTCGACCAAACTATACCTGCGTCCACACTGCCTTTGAGTTATGTTGACATAACGTCGACAAAACTCAGCAGTTTTGTCAACGTATGTAAACCTCATTCTACAAGGAATAACGCCTTTTATCGACAGAGTTCTGTTGATAGAAGGCGTTATTGCATCTACACTGTCCTTTGCGTCCACCCTGTTATGTCAACAAAGCGGCTTACTTAGTCGACAGAACTGGCTGTAGTCTAGACGCTCTTTATCGACAGAAGCTTTGTTGACAGTATCTGTCGACAAAACTTCTGTCGACAAAAGCCTGTAGTCTAGACACACCCTAACATTGGGCAGAGCGTGACAATCCACAGCAACGTTGGAATTGAGATCTCTCATACAGATCGCACCATTCGGCCTGGCAAGACCAACAAGAAAAATCCATTTTGATGAAGCAACTGATTCAATGATATCTGCTTTGTATCGTTTTGAATCTCCTCGAGAGGTTGTCTCACATTTGGTAAGTTTCACTCTTTACGCTGTACAAGTACTGCAGTGTTGTTTTGTTGTATCTTGTGCTTGACCTTTTTTGCAATATCCTGTGGTATCAGGGGAAACTTCTGGAAAGTCAAAGGTATTCCTAGTTTTCAGGACAAGTTTTGTAATTTTTTTGATCTAATATAATCTGAAGTTACCTTTGATGATTCTTTCCTAAGATAGAAGCTCCCCTTTGGCAACACAGATTATCTCATGAGCTTTTGTTAGTCCTCTCACTCTTTCATAGAGAATAATGATAGAAGTGTAGCCGTGTTAGTCTGGTGTAGCTGAAACAAAAAACAGGACTATGTAGCACTTTAAAGACTAACAAGATGGTTTAATAGATGATGAGCTTTCGTGGGCCAGACCTATTTCATCTGAGGAAGTGGGTCTGGCCCACGAAAGCTCATCACCTATTAAACCATCTTGTTAGTCTTTCATAGACGTTATCATCCTTCCTTTATTGCTCCTCCATGTCCTCCTCCTCCCCAGTACCTCCTGGGAATTGTAGTTCCTGGACTCAAAGCAACAGGAACCTACTAGGAACAAACCGGAGTCGTTAGCTGCACCAATATAGATAGCCCTTTTCCTAACTGGGCTTCTAGGACTGGAACAGATCCCAGGCTTTCCCCACACACAGACTGCAAAAGCATTTTGGCTTCCACTTTACTTCACTTGTGGGTTTATTGTATAGGGAGCCAAGCTGAGTTATCTGAGCTGGGGAAGTGGTTTTTCCCCAGAATGGAGAGCCGGGCTCCCTATCTGACAAAAAAGAACTAATCTAGAAAACAGGGCAGTGCTCCAGACTTCCCTTAAGAGGCAAGAGATGCAAACCATGCCAAGTGCTCTCCCATTGTAACTGTTCCCCTATCAGAGCCTCCCCTCCCCTTCCCTCCCCTCCAGCAGCTCCCATCTGGTTGCTGATGCTGGCAGGGAGGGGGAAGGGGAGAAATGGAGTCTCTCTCCCGGACCCTGGAACTGCCATTAAACCCCGTCCAAACCCCTCCTCCTCTTCTCTGCATCGTTTGATCCTCTTTCATGTCAACAGCTGCCCCTCAACGAGATCCCTGCGCTGAGAGGAGCCTGCACGGTCCCATTGTGATATCAGTCACTCAGCCAGTGACCTCCAGTCACTCACCCCCAGTTGCTCCCCCACAGTACCCTGATCCCTGCTGCTGGCCTTGGCCATCTCTTGCTCCCTTTCCCAATGCCCATCTGGTGCTGCTGGTAGAGGAGTCGAACACTGGAGGGGCACTGTACTAAAACAGCTCCTGAGCCAGGCATGGTGTGGGCTAGGGAGCCACAGTGCAGATCGCCTGCCTCTCTCAGTGCAGCGCCGGATCAGATGCAGCCCCTGCTGTTCCAGCCTGCGCCCCAGTGCCCCGTCATCTCTGCTGAGCACTTCAGTTACATTTGCTGACTCAACCCCTGGGATCGGAGTATGCAAATGAACTGGTGGGAAGAAGGGCTGACTGGCTGAGTGGCCTCTGATGTCACAATGCTCCTCCGCCTGCAGCACCAAAGGGGCAGCATGTGGCCGTCGGGTGTTTCTGGTGTCACCAAAATTCTGCCCACCGATGCCTAGATCAGTGATTCCTTCCACAAGTCCATAACTCAGGGCAGGGGAACCTTTTTTGGGTCGGGGGCCACTGACCCACAGAAAAATCAGTCGAGGGCCACACACAAAAAACTGTCGCTGACGTGGCACCCAACTGAGAAGGAGACAGATACTCCCCACATTCCCCTTGCACGTCAGCCTAGCGGGGCCCAGCCTAGAAGTTTTTGAGCTCTCCAGCCGTATGGTGAGGCAGCAGGGAGACTGGAGTTCCAGAACAGGCTCCCCGATGCCAGGGGGGGCCTGAGCCTCAGGCACCGGATCCAGGTTCCCCATCCCTGCCATAACTGCTGGCTGAGCTACCAGTGATGTTTTAGAAAGACATCCGATCTAGGGTATGTCTACACTGCAGAGTTTTCCCAGAAAAACAATACTTACGTCCACACTGCTATGGCGTTCTTTCGACAGAAAGTCAAAAGAACGAGGGGTTTTCCCGACAGCAGGAAACCTTATTCTATGAGGAAGAAGCCTTCTTCCGAAAGAAGCCTGCAGTCTAGACGTATCCTCAGAGATTGCCAAGTGCTGGCAACTCCACCACATCTATCATCAAGTGGTTCCAGTTACTGATGGCCCTCACTACTACAAGAAACCCTTGCCATTCGTGAATACTAGGAGCCACGGCTCCTGGGCCACGCAGTGAGCTCCCTGTGGCTCCTGAACTCACCACAGGGGCCAAGAGACATGGGGAATTTTCTGCAGTTGCCAGGGGTCAAGGGAAGTCACCGTGGTTTCTGGGAACCACAGGGAACTAACTCACTGTGGCTCCTGGAAGCTGGAGCGTGGGCCAGGAGTGCGGTGAGTTCTCCGCAGCTCCCGGTCCCCTGCCGCTTCCCCGAGGCCAGGCCAGGAGACCCGCCAATACTCAGAAATTGCAAGGGTCTCCTGTAAAATCATTGTGCCAGATTTCTAGCCTGAATTGCTTTAGCTGCAACTTTCCACCACTGAATCTGGTCATCCCTTTGTCTGCCACAGCCCTTTACAGCATTTGAACGAATCCCTCGGCTCAGATGCAGGGTGTGATATCAAGCACTGACTCATAGAAGCACACAGTATGCCCCTCCCTTCAGTGGGTTGTCCCTCCAAGCCCAGGAGTTCATAACCTGGCGGCTTTAAAACAAATAAGGTGGCTCATTGTACTAGTGCATGTCAACGGTGTGTCACTCTGAACAGCACTTTGGCGACTGTTTCCTCGCGAAGTACCGCAGCAGACGATGGAAAGGTCACAAGGAATTGTCTAATGCTTTGTTGGTTCCTTTTGTTCTTAAGGACAAGATGTACTGGCAGATGTTCCCAATATTTACAGAACGATTCGCCAGCCCTGCTGTGGAGTCTGAAAAAAGCAGATTTATCAGTCTCAGCCAAGCCTGTTCTCTCCACTGGAGGTTAAATGTCCAGTTTTCTTACAATCCATCTTCACTCGCTCGCTCTCTTTTCCCTTGGCTTCATGGCTTGTCGTGCAAGTGCCGTTTTCCCCAGGCACCCAGAGTCTAATGATTAAAACACTCGGCTGGCAGCCAGAGTTTTAATCCTGGCTCTGACATCGACTCACAGGTGACTTCCCCGTGGCCCCTGGCAGCTACAGAAAGTTCCCCATGTCTCCTGGCCCCTGTGGTGAGTTCAGGAGCCACAGGGAGCTCACTGCGGGGTGCAGGAGCCGCAGCTCCTAGTATTCACGAATGGCAAGGGTTTCCAAATTTGATTTGGCCTTTTCATACGTGTTCATTTTTTTAAATTGTATCCTTTGGTATATATGGTTGTGTCAATTTTCTTCCGCTATTTGATCTGAGGAAGTGGGTCTGGCCCACGAAAGCTCATCACCTAATAAACCATCTTGTTAGTCTTTAAAGTGCTCCACAGTCCTGTTTTTTGTTGGAACCTCTTGCTGAGGGATGTGGTGGAGTTGCCAGCACTTGGCAATCCCTGAGGATGTCTGGACTGCAGGCTTCTGGTGGAAGAAGGTTTCTTTCTCGTGGAATGAGGTTTACTGCTGTCGGGAAAACCCCTCCGTTCTTTTGACTTTCTGTCGAAAGAATGCAATAGCAGTGTGCATGTAAGTCAGACTTACACACGTGGCCTCGTAACGTTTCCATGCCTCAGTTTCCCGAGGTGCCAAATCAGAAGTGCGGTGGGGCTGAATTAGCAAGGAATGGCCAGTTGTATGGGCCAACCCCTCTTCTTTCATAGGTTCTCAGGCCAGATGGGCCAACTGTGATCCTCTAGGCAGACCCCCCCCATAAAATACAGGTCACAGAACACCAGGCTTGGCCTAGACACAGTTTTCATACTAAGTTAAGTGTAAGAGTTACCGGTAGGGCCATCCCTAGGGGGATTCGGGGCCTGGAACTACTCCACTGTCCCAGGCTCCGCCCCATCCCACCTCTTCCTGCCCCTGCTCCACCCCCTCCTACCTTCATTGAACCCTTTCCCTGAAGCTCCTCCCCCAAGAGACACGACTCGGGATTACTTGTGGGGCCAGGGACAGGGCGGCAGCAGAGGTCAGCCCCTCCCCCCCACAATGGCAGGATCCTCCTCTGCTCCTCCAGCTTCCTGTCAGGTGGCTCGTCTTCACCGCGGCCGTGGGAAGCAGTGTGCCCTGGCCCCAGCCTGCTCCCCTTTGCTCCCCCGAGCTGCGACCTGCCTGGGAGATGGCAGCGGAATGTAGCGGGCTGCTGTGTTGGTCCGCTCCCCGTGGTTCCTGCAGCCGTGGTGAGTGCGGGGGGCGACCCCTGTTGCCACCCCATTCTAGGCCCCCAGGTAATCCCCCAGGCTGCTCTGGGCCCCACGGGCTAATATCAATATGGGGGACCATCCCATCCATAGGATGGTTGAGGTGGCTGCTGTGAGGCCTTCCAAAGCACTGGGCTTTGGGGGAGTGCCCTGAGCTGTCCTGTGGACTGGCCAGCTCTGGGTACAGGTGTGCTGGGCTGTTACATTGGTACTGAGAAGGAAAGTGTATGCGGTTGAAGGGAACAATGTGGAAAAGTTCTGGACGCTTGTATGTAACTGACCGAATATGACCCTGCGTTGTGTGATAGATAGTGCACTGACTGAAACCAGTCTGATCTAGTATAGCTGCTTGTGAAGGATGAGGCTAAAATTCATGTAACTAAGCTTATCTATGCATACATAGCGTGTAGTCAACCTGTGGAACTCCTTGCCAGAGGAGGCGGTGAAGGCTAGGACTATAACAGAGTTTAAAGAGAAGCTAGATAATTTCATGGAGGTTAGGTCCATAAAAGGCTATTAGCCAGGGGATAGAAATGGTGTCCCTGGCCTCTGTTTGTCAGAGGCTGGAGAAGGATGGCAGGAGACAAATCGCTTGATCATTGTCTTCGGTCCACCCCCTCTGGGGCACCTGGTGCTGGCCACTGTTGGCAGACAGGCTACTGGGCTAGATGGACCTTTGGTCTGACCCAGTACGGCCGTTCTTATGTTCTTACGTACTTGAGATATAGGTAGCTCCGATGATTAAGCCAATCAAAACGCTGTTACTAGCTTACGTAGTGTCTATTCCATTTTGTGTGTAATCATGGATATATAAGGTTGCTGCGGACATTTTGATTTCAAAGTCTTCCTTTGAAACTTCCCACAGCCGTGTCCCAATAAAGGTGTTTCTTTCCTTCCAACCCCGAGTCCAGGTTTCCGTGATAGTACAATGCCTAATAGCTGTAACAGGAACAAGCTATGCCACGGCAAGGTGTCTCTATCGCAAAATTATTCATCCACATTTGGTGTTTCACTGATTTAATTGTCCCTTTCAAAAGTTAGAATAGTGCAAAGACTATGTAGACAAGTCCTTAGTTACACCACTGACCTGGTATCACTTGACTTACGCTGGCATCTCTAGGAGAATTTGACTTGTCAACGTGCTGTATAATGACACCGGGGTCCCTCATTCCCTCATGCAGAGGTATTGCTCCCACATATTCTTCGCAGAGAAGCCACATCACAGCTGTAATTTTCCTGCTGATAAAGCAGGCTCTTTGTAATTCAGTCTGACAGGAATTTTTGCCCCCTCAGTAAAAGGAGTATAATCAGGGCCAGAATGACTTTTCCCCTGGCAGCTAGCTGGGAGGGAGAGAGACTTTAGGAACAACTTGAATTTACATGAAGACATCTGTTCTGCCAAGGTATCCAACAGCTAGAGCAGTATTGCTCGGAGTGATCTACTGTGGCTGATGTTGGGTTACAAATCACTTCTGGACCGAATGTGGGGGTAGTGAAATGTTGCTCTCAATGTTACTGTCCTTATTGTATGTATAAAGGGGAACAGAACTATGCTTAACCTGTCCCAAATAAGGGGGTCACCTCAGCGGACAGGACCTCCTTAAGCCAGGGACTCAAATGCCAGATGCCTGTGAAAGGAAGGAGGTGGGGACAAGTGTTCTAGCCAAAAGGTGTGGACTCTCCCTTAGGCTACCCAGTCTAGTTAACCTCTTCCTTCCCGCTGTTCAAAGATAGAGCTAAATAGGCTTCCTCTCTGTTTTCAGCTTGCTTTTCTGCCTCTTTTGCATAAAAGTAGAGTGCAGAATATGCAGTTGCATAATGTGCTGAGCAGTATACTAGTCCTGGTTACTACACTGACGATTTGCATTAGGAGATCTCAGAAATGTTGCTTAATTGACCTTTCTGGTTAAGTGCCAGATAACGGCGTTTTTATTGTAGTTAGAGAGCTCTGCACTCTGCATAGAATATGCTGCCCCCAAAGCTAGGCTGATACAAGTACGTGTCCCATGCATATACACTATGCCTGTGGAGTGTGTATGTGGTCCTTCTCCAGTGGTCTATCCATGTAGAACAGCAATGGGCAACCTAGGCTAGCGAGTGGGCCACAGGAATGGCCCTCCTTCATTTCAGTGGGCTGCCAGATTGTCATAACTAAGATGGTCTCCTGGGGTAGGATAGTTCTGCTAACTGCACTTGCCTACTTAGAATTTGGGAGGTGTGCCAACTGAACCATAGCAGCATTCTGATGGGATGCAGAGGAAGAGCACGGTTCTCACTGTCAGCGTTGTGTGCAATCGGCACGCAACTTCCTCCCTCTGCCCTTATTTTACGTGGGTGCCACTTGAAGAATACTGGTAGGAAAAAAAAACTACGTGGATCGCAACCGTGCACATGGGCAAAGATAAACAAAATGTCTTGCAGACCACACATAGGACCCCAATGGGCCACAGGCAGCTGATGTAGAATGTTATAGCCCAGATGGCTATTATCTAAAGGAAGTACTCTTTTGGCTGCAGAAGGTTCTCAATTCAAACCCTGTAGATAACGTTGGTTGGATCATTGCATGTGAACAGAGCTGGGTGAAACTTTTCTGGGGCAAATGTCAATTTCACTGAATTGCTTCAGTCCAACAAAACAAAACAAAAAACACAAAAGGAAATGTTTTGTGTTTACATTTTCAGACTAAAATATTTTGATTTTTTGATTCAAAATGACTGTTTATGTAGAAATTTCCTGTAATTTTACAGTATTTTAAAACATTTTAAAAGGCTCAAAATCAAAGCAAATCTTTTCAGCTTCAATTTGCTAAACAATTTGAAAAATGTCAGTTTTAGTTTCACCCCAAATTAATTTTTTTATTTTCATTTTTGGAATTGTCAGTGAACTGAAACATTGGTTATTCCCACAGCTATTCCTTGAACTATTTGTTCTTCAATCAGCTGTTTCTCTTCCTCTGCTCCTTTATTCACCTCTTTGCATAGGCAATTAACCACTTTTCCCCACTCATCAAGCAATTACAAGTAACATCAATTAATTACCACTCAGAGTTATCCCTTTATGTGCATAGCAATGGTGTTTACATGTGCGTGTTCTGTGTGCAAATATAGGAACATTCCCCTCTCTGGTTTCCTTTGTTAAGCTGTGTAATTTTGGATGTTATCATCTGTATCTGGTTTCTTGTATAGGCCTGGTAGGAGAAAAAGGTTATCTTAAGAACATAAGAACGGTCATACTGGGTCAGAACAATGGTCCGTCTTGCCCAGTATCTTATTTTCTGATAGTGGCCAATGCCAGGGGCTCCAGAGGGAATGAGCAGAACAGGTAATCATCAAAGATCCATCCTTTATCACCCATTCCCAGCTTCTGACAGAGGCTAGGGACATCATCCCTGCCCATCCTGGCTAATAGCCATTGACGGACCTATCCTCCATGAATTTATCTAGCTTTTTTTAAAAACTCTGTTATAGCCTTAGCCTTCACAACATCCTCTGGCAAGGAGTTCCACAGGTTGACTGTGAATTGTTTGAAGTACTTCCTTTTGTTTGTTTTAAACCTGCTACCTATTAATTTCATTTGATGACCCCTCGTTCTTGAGTTATGAGAAGGAGTAAATAACTCTTCTTTATTCACTTTCTCTACACCTGTCATGGTTTTATAGACTTCTATCATATCCCCTAGGTCTTCTTTCCAAGCTGAAAAGTCCCAGTCTTATTACTCTCTCTTTACACACCTGTTGTTCTATACCCCTAATCATTTTTGTTGCCCTTTTCTGAACTTTTTCCAGTGCCAAGATAACACTTTTGAGATAAAGAGACCTTGTTTTATATTGAGTCACTAGCACTGAGGTTGTGTGTAAATAAGTATTGCTGTTGCCTGTCCTCCAGTGGATTGTAACAGTCCCTCTGGGTATGTCTATCCTATGCAGCTTTTACCGACAAGGTTATGTCAACACAGCCCTGTTGCAAAGTGCTGGCATGTGTGAATGCTGTTTGTTGGCACTTTTGTTGACACTTCTACCCTCAACAAGCCAGTTTCGCTCCTGCCGTCAAAGCAGCATTCACACATGTCCGTTTGCTATGGCGTAACCTTCTCATTCCTGGAGCGGGGAGGGGATCGATCACTTGTGAACAACAAAAGTTTTGTCAAGCAAGTGCAAGTGTAGACATAGCTGAAGTCCCAGCGTTTGGCACGTGTCCCTAACATGGCTTGAGCTTGCTGTCATGGAAATCAATGAGTTTGACCATTTACTCTCACTGGGCTGCTTGCATTTGCTATTCCTTGAACTATTTGTTCTTCAACCAGCTGTTTCTCTTCCTCTGCTCCTTTATTCACCTCTCTGCATAGGCAATTAACCACTAGTGCATTATAATTAAACCTAGAAGCCTGCTGCCCCTTGCCCAGCATCAGAGATGGAGCCCGTGTCTCAGGGTTCGTTGCTGCCCAATAATCCCCCTCTCCAAAATGAAACTTGTCCAAAAGTTCTGCCTAACTTTCAGCACTTGGTTTCGCACAAAGTCACCTCCTTTTTGCATGCTGCCCACCGGAAACCATTACTCAGCTCAAATGTATCTGGCTTGCTGATAGCTCTGAGAAACTCTGCAAGCTTGGCCTGAGTCTGGGTTTCACAATGAGGTCTGAGAGCACACCAACCTCCTCCCATTGAAGCTTTGGCTACGGAAGACAGGCCCCGCTCTAGGAATTGAAGTCTGAGCCAGCCCCTTGCTTGTTACTGGAGGGTGCCATCTTCTGGGGGCTCGTGTGAATGTCAAAGCATTCAAAGTTGTATTAACTAATTTTCAGCATTGCCCCTTTCATGTGGTTTCCTTTCCGATGCCCACAATTCGGTGTGCGCTGGGTTTCTAGTTCTCCAAACTGATACGACAGCCCATCTCTGCATCACTGGTTTTGTCATCTCAGGGACTCTTCATTCTTTCCAACACCTGCTTCTAGAGCTCCTTCTCATGGCCCGGAGAGCAGGGCTTGCACCCCTCAACACCTCTCCTGAGATCAGCTGGCAGGAAAGGAGCCTCGGAACAGCTGACCCTCTGACCAGATTTTCATGGGTATGGAGGCATTGGTCCACTCAGCTCTCTAAGGGTATGTCTACACTACAAAGTTAGTTCGAACTAACGTCCGTTAGTTCGAACTAACTTTCCTAGGCGCTACACTAGCGCTCCGTTAGTTCGAACTTAATTCGAACTAACGGAGCGCTTAGTTCGAACTAGGTAAACCTCATTTTACGAGGATTAAGCCTAGTTCGAACTAGCTAGTTCGAATTAAGGGCTGTGTAGACCCTTAATTCGAACTAGTGGGAGGCTAAGGCTTCCCAGGTTTCCCTGGTGGCCACTCTGGCTAACACCAGGGAAACTCTATTGCCCCCCTCCCGGCCCCGGACCCCTTAAAGGGCCACGGGCTGGCTACACACTTTGTGCCAGTTGCAAGGCTGCAAGCACCCGTGCCTGCACAGCCTGCACCTGCCACACAATGAGCCAGCCATCCGAGGGCTCCTAGCCCTCCACTGCTCCCCAGGACCAGCCTGGCGGCTCCCAGGAGCCTGCCCGGGGGCGCAAAAGGCGGGCGCCCGCCTGGTCAAGTGCGGAGATCGTGGACCTCATCGAGGTTTGGGGGGAAGCCTCCAATGTCCACGATCTCCGCACTAGCCACAGGAACGCGGCCGTCTACGGACGCATGGCTGCCAGCCTGGCCGCCAGGGGCCACCAGCGCAGCCGGGAGCAGGTGCGCTGCAAAATAAAGGACTTGCGGCAGTCCTACTCCCGGGCCTGCCTGCCAGGGGCTGACCCGGAGGCCTGCCCCCACTTCCATGCCCTGGACCGCATCCTGGGGGCTCATGCCGTCCCTGCCCCCCGGGACGTGATTGACCCCGGGGCAGAGGGCCCGCTCCTGGACACAGAGGAGGAGGAAGAGGGCTCTGAGAGCCAGGAGCCTGCCGCCAGCCTGCCCAGGACCCGGGACCCCCGAGGCACGCCACAGAGCCGCTCGCCTGCGTCGTCTGAGGCCGGGGAGGCGTCCACCTGTGAGTACCCTCGTGTTCCCCTTATGTGTACGGGGGGCTGGGGCGAGAGGGAGCCCCGGGACCGTGCGCCTGGGCCTTGCCCACCACGGAGCAGCAGCTGGGGATCCTGCAGGGGCCCTGGCCTTGCAGAGGGGAGCTGGGTTTCACACACCTGGGCCCCTGGGGTAATTGACCGCTGGTCTTCTTGCACCACAGCCGCAGCACCTGGGACTGCATGGCACACCAGCCCGCCTGCAGCAGCCGCCCGCGCCCGGGCAAGCAGGACAGCCAGGAACCAGGAGGACTACCAGAGGCGGCACCTCCGGTTCCTGGATCGACAGCTCCGTCTCCAGGACCACTGGGTCCAGGAGGACCTGAGGCTGCGCTGGAGGAGTCTGGAGGCCCTGGAGGAGCAGGGCCGTGCCCTGCGAGGCCACCTCCAGAGCCTGCTGGACCGCTTTCCATTTCCTCCTCCCCCTGCTCCCCCTCTTGCTCCCCCTCTAGCTCCCCCTGCTCCCCCTGCTCCCCCTGCTTCCACTCCTGCTTCCGCTCCTGCTTCCTCCACACCCCCTGTCCCTCCTGCCCCCCCCTCCACAACCATTTCCCACCGACGCCCCCGGACCCGCAGTGTGGCGAGACGGGAGAGGCAGCCGGACTCCCACCCCTGAGCTTTCCTTTCCCTTCCTCCCTTCCCTCCCCTTCCCTTCCAGCTCCCTCGTCCCAGGTTTCCCCCTCCCCTCTCCCACCCTCATTCCTCCCTTCCCGCACCCAGTTATGTTCAATAAACAGACGTTTTTGTTGGAAAAACAGGTGTCTTTATTGTACAGTAGGTAGGGAGGGGAAAGGGGAAGGGGGGGGTAGGGTGGAAGAAGGCCCCGGTGGGGCGTGCGGGGAGAGGTCAGTCCTCCTCCTCCACCAGGAAGCTCTCCTGCAGGGCTTCCTGGATCCGGACGGCCCCCCGCTGGGCTTCCCGGATGGCGGCGGTGCAGGGCTGACCGTAGTGTCCAGCCATGCGGTCAGCCTCAGCCATCCAGGCTGGCAGGAAAGCCTCCCCCTTCCGCTCACACAAATTGTGGAGCACACAACATGCCGCCACCACGGGAGGGATGTTGTGCTCGGCCAGGTCCAGACGGGTGAGGAGGCATCGAAAGCGGGCTTTCAGTCGCCCGAAGGCCCCCTCCACCACGATGCGGGCCCTGGTCAGCCTGGCATTGAAGGCCTGGCGGGAGGGATTGAGGTGCCCCATGTAGGGCTTCATGAGCCAGGGCTGCAGTGGGTAGGCGGCATCCCCCACCAGGCACACGGGCATGTCCACGTCCCCGACCCTGATGTGGCGGTCGGGGAAGAAGGTCCCGTCCTGCAGCCGCTGGCACACGGAGGAGTTGCGGTACACCCGGGCGTCGTGTGCTTTGCCGGACCAACCCACATTAATGTCCGTGAACTGTCCCCGGTGGTCACACACGGCCTGCAGGATCACGGAGAAGTACCCCTTTCTGTTGACGTACCGGGACGCCTGGTGTTCCGGGGCACGGATGGGGATGTGCGTCCCGTCGATGGCCCCCCCGCAGTTGGGGAAGCCGAGGGCGCCGAATCCCCGGATGACGGCGTCCGGGTCGGCGAGGTGGACCACCCTGCGGAGCAGCACCCGGTTGGTGGCTTTGACCACCTGTGGAGAGAGACACAGCAAAGCGCCAATCAGTGGGGTGCCCGGGTGGCTGGGAGCATGCGTGCCCTGGCAGTGCCCCGCGCCCCACTCCCAGAAGCAACCCCCCTGGCGGCATGTAGTACGGCCGGGACAGCCCAACCCCTCCGGTGCGGGGCGCTTTCGCCTCCTCCCGCCCTCCCCTTTGTCCCTGGGGCGGCCCATCCCCTCCTCGCAGCCCCCCTCTCCCCCGTCTCGGTGGCCGACGAGTGCCATACCTGCATGATCACCGCTCCGATGGTGGATCTCCCCACGCCGAACTGGTTCCCGACGGATCGGTAGCTGTCTGGCGTGGAGAGCTTCCATAGGGCAATGGCCACCCGCTTCTGGAGGGGGATGGCGGGTCTAATGCGAGTGTCCCTTCTTTGCAGGGCAGGGGCGAGCCACTCGCAGAGCTCCAGGAAGGTGTTCCTCCTCATCCTGAAGTTCTGGGTCCACTGTCGGTCCTCCCAGTGCTCCAGGATGATGCGGTCCCACCAGTCGGTGCTGGTGTCCAGACGCCAGACGCGGCGGGGCACGCCGGTGCCAGGGCGCCACCGCGGCTCCTCCACGGCCCCCAGGGCGGCCAGGTGGTGAGGCAGGGGGCTGACGTTCACCAGGTGGTGCCAGGCAGCCTCGAGCCATTGCTGGCAGGCTTGCAGCAGCAAGTCCAGAAAGTGCACCAGAAGGTGCAGGGCGAGCTGTGGCTCCATGTTACCACCTGCGGCAGCCCCCCCCCGAAGGGAAGCACCGACACAGACGGGCACAGAGACCAACGCTTTGCTGTCCCTCGGCGAGGTTGGCAAGCAAGCAGGAAAAGCTGAGAACCGGCTGTCGAGGGGAGTCCCTTTAAGCACGAGCCTCAGATAGCCTCAGACAGCAGCCACACAAAGCAACTACTGACCTGATGCCCTGCCAGAACCGGTTTCAGCCGCCCTTAAATGCCCCCCTGCGTCCAATCAGTGTGGACATGCTAGTTTGAATTAGCAAAACGTTAATTCGAACTAGTTTTTAGTTCTAGACGCGTTAGTTCGAATTAGCTTAGTTCGAATTAACTAATTCGAACTAAGTTAGTTCGAATTAGCGCTGTAGTGTAGACATACCCTAAGTCGCTTAGGTTCTGCCACGCTAAGTCCCATTTCTAAAAGTGACTTAGGCACTGCCCCCATGGACCTGCAATCAGATTTAGGCTTTTAGGACTAGATCCACCAAGAGATGTAGATGCCTCGCTGCCACATTAGGTGCCTAGGTCCAAAATAGAACTCCTCAAAATCTCGGCTAAACCGGTGCCTCCAGCTCCGCCGGTAAAGTCCCCTGCCTTTCTGCCAGTGGGTTTGTGTAAAGCCGCCTGAGTCCTGATGCCGGCGGGGCGGGAGAGGGGTGGTGTGGCTGTGCTTTAAGAGAACAAACAGACCCTTTCAGGGTGTGGGAGCTGAGAGTGGGAAGGAGCAGCTGGTTCTAGTTAGATTGTGTTTACTAAGTGACTAGCAATGAATTAGTAAGATTAGTGGGTTACTTAACTGTAAAACTATGCAGCGGTGGTCCCCGTGATATCCATTCAAGGGCTCCTTCTCCTTGATTTCTTAGCCTGATTTCCTGATTTAGGTGACTAACTCATGCAAAGAGCCACAGCTGTGCTCTCCAGCCCCAGGGTCCAAGCTAAATATGAGTCAACAGTGTGACACTGTTGCAAAAAAAGCAAATGTGATTCTGGAATTCATAAACAGGAGTGTTGTGAGCAAGACATGAGAAGTCATTCTTCTGCTCTATTCTGCACGGATTAGGCCTCAGTTGGAGTATTGTGTCCAGTTCTGGGCCCACATTTCAAGAAAGATGTGGGGGAATTGTAGAAGGTCCAGAGAAGAGCAATACACATTATTAAAGGTCCAGAAAACATGAGCTATGAGGCAAGGCTAAAGGAATTGGGTTTGTTTAGTTTGGAAAAGAGAAGGCTGAGAGAGGCATGATAGCGGTTTTCAGGTATCTAAAAGGGTGTCACAGAGGTGGAGGGGGGAAATTGTTCTCCTTGGCCTCGGAGGCTAGGACAAGAAGCAATGGGCTTAAACTGCAGCAAGGGAGGTTTAGGTTGGACATTAGGAAAAAACTTCCTGTCGGGGTGGTTAAACACTGAAATAAATTGCCTAGGGAGGTTGTGGAATTTCCATCACTGGAGATATTTAAGAGCAGGTTGGACAGACATCTATCAGGGATGATACAGACCTTTCTTAGTCCTGCCAGGAGGGCAGGGGACTGGACTTGATGATCTCTGGAGGTCCCTTCCAGATCTGGTATTTGATGATTCTATGATTCCAGCTTGGGGAGACGTACCCAAACAGAAGGGCAGCTACAACACAAGGGGCTCTTGCCACCGGCACATGATCCCATCCAAGACCAGAGGTTTGTACATGGCTAGTCCCTCCCACCATTCACACTGCTGTGGCCACACGTGTGTTTTTAGTGCACTCATGTGCTGAGAGCTTGCATAGGTCTGGATCTTCTAGCTTCCAGCTCTAGTGTGGACATACTCTACACCCAGACCAATAGGAGGTGCCTGAGTCCTTCTGAGGGGCGGGACTTAGGCCACATCCCTCTCCTCAGCATTTCCTACTGGCTGTTTATGGCAGCTCCCCACTCAGCATGCTGGCTCCTGGGAATCTCATCGATACATGCCCAGCAATCTCCATGCATTGTATAGAGAGCACATAACTCAGCCCTGACGATTCCACTGGGCAAAATACAGGGCGTCAGTCTAACCCCTGTATGGAGCAAGCCCTGAGTACCTAAGTCTCTTGTGAAATTGAGTCATAGGCTTCTAAGTCACTAAGGGTGCGTCTGGACAGTGGCGCTGTTTTGGAATACATCCGGTATCCCGAAATAGCTTTTCCGCGTCTTTTAAACAAGCCTGTTATTTTGAAATAGCTTTTGAAATAATGGGCTCACTAGTCCGATGTCCCTGTAAACCTCGTTTCAGGAGGATTAAGGGATGTTTTGGAATAGTGCTCTATTTCGAAATATGGCTTTGTGTAGACAGCACCAAATTTTGAAATAAGCTGTTTTGAAATGCACTCAAAATAAGCTACGCAATTTGCATAGCTCAAATTGCATAGCTTATTTCAAGCTACAAGTGCAGTGTAGACACACTGTAGATGTGTCGACACATTGTTGATGAACCTACGGGTACATCTGGAGAGCAGCACTATTTCAGGATACTTCCGGTATCCTGAAATAGCTATTCTGCATGTGAAGAAGTGGGCTGTGCCCTCGAAAGCTCATGATCCCATCTACATGTTTCATTAGTCTATAAAGTGCTACCAGACCATTTGTTGTTTTTTCTGTAACAGACTAACTTGGCTACCCCCTGAAGCTCCTAAGCAAGCTCGTTATTTTGGAATATAACGGGCTTGCTATTCCAACGTCCCTGTAAACCTTGTTCCACGAGAAACAAAAGACAGGACTATGTAGCACTTTACAGACTAACAAGATGGTTTATTAGGTGATGAGCTTTCATGGGCTAGACCCAGTTCCTCAGATCAAATTGTGGAAGAAAATTGGCATGACCATATATCCCAAAGGGATACAATCAAAAAGAGTGAACACATATAAAATTGGCAAATCATCCTGAGGTTCTTACCAACAACCACAGGACATACCACATTAATACCAACCCTGGAACTTTCCCTTGCAACAAACCCCGTTGACAGCTTTGTCCACATATTTACTCTGCTGACACCGTCATTGGACCTAACCATGTCAGTTATAAGACCAAGAACACATATTCCTGTTCATTCAGAATATAATTTATGCCATCATGTGCCAACAGTGTCCGTCTGCTATGTATGTTGGACAAACTTCTCAGACACTTCGCCAAAGAATCAATGCCCACAAAACAGACATCAGACAGTTTCACAAAGAAAAAACAGATTCTTGCCATTTCAGCCAGACTGGGCATTGTCTCAACGACCTCACTACATGCATCCTGCTTCAAAGAGTCTTTAACACCAGACTAGAAAGGGAAGCCTCAGAATTGTCATTCATGCTTAAATTTGACACTTTACGAATGGGCCTTAACAAAGATGCTAATTATCGTACCCATTACAAAGATAGCTTCCCCAGTTATCACCCCTAATATCATTATCTCATAGACACTAACCTCCCCCCCTTACCCTTCCTCTGTTCTAAAATCTGATTTGTCAATTTTATGTGTTCACTTTTTTTATTGGATCCCTTTGGTATATATGGTCATGCCAATTTCTTCCACAATTTGATCTGAGGAAGTGAGGCTGGCCCACGAAAGCTCATCACCTAATAAACCATCTTGTTAGTCTTTAAAGTGCTGCATAGTCCTGTCTTTTGTTTCAGCAAGACCAGACTAACACAGCTATATCTCTATTATTATTCCACAAGGATTAAGGGACATTTCGGAATAGCGCTTTTTCGAAATGTGGCGTTGTGTAGCTAGCACCAAATGACGAAATAAACTATTTCGAAATTAACTCGAAATAAGCTATGCAATTTGCATAGCTCACATTGTGTAGCTTATTTCGAGATAAGGGTGCTTTGTAGACCTGTGAAAATTGTATCCAATTCCTGTCCTCCTCTTTGCTCTGTATTGAATTCCCAATTCATGGCTTTCCTTATTAATCCCAACCAGTGGGGCTAATAAAGAGCTGGATGATCCCTGGAACTTTGCTGTGTATTTGCTTTACATGCCTGCATGTGTGTGCAAGTGCCACGGTTGTCTAAGCAACAGCACATTCAACACAAACCCATGTAATAACTACGGCTTTACAGACAACCAATGGGCTGGAATGGGGTTGTTTTCCCTGAAGAGAAGACCTTCAATGGTGCTGTAAGAAGGTGCAGCTTCCTAAGTTGTCTGTTTCTCTGAATACCGCAGCTCTGTCATTATCTCCTCTGCCTGCTCATTAAATCCTCAAGTGGGTGGCTCATTAAATCCTACAGGAAAGGAAGCCAATTCAGTCATTAACGTTTGAAAAACCAAAAACACCCCCTTGCTGGCCCCTGCCTGAATCCAGCTCAAGAATGCTGCTGAAATGTGCATCTGTACCTGGATGTTCACTGCTTGACACCTGTTTTTACCTAAGTGTCAAATCTTGTGGGCCTTATCCCGGTTCTAGCCAGTCCATATGCAAGTTGGCCTGTTTATGGATGAGGTTAAAAAAAAACAGAATAAGGACCTCAAGATTTGACCTGTGGCAAAAAATATGTTCTGCTGCTGTTTGGAGCAGTTTGATTCAGGAGCCTGCTAACAAGCCTGATCTTGACAGCAATGAAATAATAATGAGGATGAGATGATAATATTGCCTATAAAGCTTCCCATTCATACCCCATCACACCCCAGAGGCGCTCAGCATTCGCACATCCAGATAAAATACAGACCTAACAAGCAACCTATAATACATCCTTTCAGCCATGAATGCAGGGGAGCTGAATAGCTCCCCCCCGCACTCCCCAGGTGCTCCTATCAGAGCAACTTTCCGTGTGCATTGTTAACGCGTTGGGCTAAGCTAACCTGAATTACATTGGGTCTCAGGGATAATTCCAGCGCCAGGAGCAGAGAGAGACGTATTGGGCTGACGCTCCTCTCTTGCATCGACCAAGTACTGTAACAGCTCCCTCTCTCTCTGCATCCTCTCTTTACTGGGAGGCAGCTCTGCATCATGCAGGCTGCTGGCTGAATGCAGCAGAGGAGCGGGCTGGAATTTTTGGCACTGTCTAGGAAGAAAAAAAAAAGAGGCAGCGTTTTCCTTTCCTGTATGGGCATGCAGATTCCAGGTAGGTTCCCATCTGATGAATTGAATACCGCATCCCCAATCAGCACAGATACTGGGCTTTCTTCTGGATCATGCCTCATTCCTGTGGATGGGCATTAATAGGGGAAGCCGCTAATTTGGTACTATGTCATTGCTATTGCTTTGTGGTTTGGATTGAGGAGTTGGGTAATATTTGCACTTACTTTCTCGGGGTGGGGGGGAGGCTGCAGCAAAGCTAATAGCTGCCACTAGACGTGGAGTACAGGATAAATGCTAGGAAGGGGCAGAGGGATAGCAACTGTAAGTAACGATCGGTGGAGCGGGGAGCAGGATATAGATTCAGTCCCTGCAGGTGGTTTGATTTCTGTAACGTCAACAGGGAAGAGCTAAAAGCCCATTATTTCTGTGGCAAGTGAAGCCGAGGATCAGCCGCGGCTGCATGAAAAGGCTCGCAAGCTGCTCTCAGTCAGCAGTGTTTATTGTTTCTGGTCTAAATTTGAAAGTCTTTGCCCTCGACATTTTTTGTTCGCGAGATCCTTCTGTGCCGGCGTGCAGGGTAGTTTAAGTGGGACAATAGTGACTCTGCGCTGGGGAGCTACCTGGGCTTTGACATTGTATAGATCGCATCTTTCCGCAGCAGAAAAAAAAAAAGATAACCATTTTAGAGGCAGCTGGGGGCACTGTGTGGGGAACGGTTTCATGTCACCATCCAGAGGATGGAAGGAGGGGTATGACTCTCCCTTCACGTCTGTGAGAAGTGCCCGTTACATATTTATTATGAGCAGAGAGGAAAAAAGAAATCGATAGAATCTTCTTTTTTGTTTATTAACCTCACCTCTTTTATTTCCCTTTGCTTACTGACCCCAGAGCTCGGCGGGATGTCTCTGGTCCACTGAGAAGCCGGTGAAGTCTGTGGGGTTGTTATACCTGGGAAATCAGATTCAGATATTGACAGGCAGCCCTGGAGACCAGATTGATAAGGGCTGAGAAAGTGTCGTGAGCCTTGACAACAAAGAAGGGGGGCTCCTGGAGCTGGTTTGGTTCGAAAAAGTCTTGTCAGTCGGGTTTGAGTTTTGCAGCAATTTGGCATTGGTTCAGAATCAGGTGTTTTTCTGTCTGAACCCACAGGCTACGGCTACACTGCACGCGCGTTCTTGCGCAAGTAAATTTACAGTAAAGCGTCAGAAAAGAGGGCTTCTTGCACAAGAGTTATTCCTCTCCCCAAGAGGAATAAGCCCCGTTGCGCAAGAAGGCAGTGTGGACGGCCAACAGGGGTTTCTTGCGCAAGAAACCCCCATGGCTAAAATGGTCATCAGAGCTTTCTTGCGCAAGAGAGCATCCACACTGCCATGGATGCTTGTGCGCAAAAGCACATCTCTTGTGCAAAAGCACGTGGCAGTTGTGGAACTGCTCTTGCTCAAGAACTCCTGCACAGAACAGTTCTTGTGCAAGAAGCCTGCAGTGTAGACATAGCCACAATGTTCAGGGTGTGTGTGTGTGGATGTGAGTACATAAGGGATTCATGTAAATGGTTCTAATATAAGTCCCCCCACTGTTTTAAACAGAGGTGAGCAAAATCAAGCATGGGTTGGCTTTTCTAAACTTTGTTATTCGTGACTGGGTGGTCCAGCTGTGGTTCCTTTCTGTTGTTTGGATTTCCATAGTTTGGGGGATTCGGGCCAATGGCCTCTCTCCACTGAGTAAGCGACGAGTCCAGATCAGACTTTTCAAAATGACCTTGGGTCTCATTCATTCATGATGTCATGTGAACCAACTACATGTGGCTCCCACCAGTGATGACTTGCTGTGTCTGCCCCTCCTGAGCTGTCTGTGTTAGTGCTAATAGAGTTCAGGGCTCTTGCTCCAGGGAACAAACAGATCCAGTTTGTAGCCCTGAACCATGTTCATGCTGGAAGTGAATTAAACTGGATGACGAGTGCTTGGTATGTCTCTTCTCAGGATGCAGGACAAGCCTTCCCGTACGGGTCACTGTGTTATCGGCTGCCAGTGTGCAGAGAGCGCCGCCTGTCCTATGCACTGATGTTGTCTCATTGTTTCCATGTGTTTCTCCATCCGTTTGTCTGTAGCCATCGGCTCTCCGATACTTAGGTTGTACGTGGCTGAGGACGGAGATGGTCTTTTTGTTCTCTGGCCGGACAGCGCCTAGGACAATGGTTTCCTGCTCCATGGTGAGGACTCTCAAGCACGACAGTAACGTAAATAACAAATAATGACAGCATCACCCCACTGATCCAAGCAGCACGCTACCCAAGTGCCAGGGATGGCAACGGTTCATAGGGGCTGTGCTAACGTGGAGAGGTGGTTTTGCTTGGATTGCTCCCTCCCAGGGAAATCCTTAGGAGGAAAGGAAAACTCCATGGGTCCCCACCTGCTGGAGCCTTCCTGGGGTTGTGGTGTGGAGGGACAGGATTTGACATGTCTGCACACACACGTACAGCAGCCCGTGGCTCTGTCCCCAGGGCCACAGATCCAAGCGCAGTGCAGCAGCAGAGCGGGGGAGAATGTAACCAAGAAGAGAAGATTAGACTCTCTACCTGTAACAGTGAGACCCTCTGTTTTTAAAGTCTTATCACATGGGTTCCCCCCTCCCCGCAGGATAAACTTCATGGAATTCCGTGTATCCACATTCATAGGCAGCAGGTTTCAAACAAACAAAAGGAAGTTTGTCTTCCCTCAGTGCACAGTCAACCTATGGAACTCCTTGCCAGAGTAAAGGCTATGACTTTAATGGGATTCAAAAAAGAGCTAGATAGATTCATGAAGGTTAGGTCCATCAATGGCTGTTAGCCAGGATGGGTACAAAAGGTGTCCCTCACCTCTGTTTGTCTGGAAATGGGCGACAGGGGAGGGATCATGTGAGGATTGCCTGTTGTGTTCCCTCCCTCTGGGGCATCTGGTATTGGCCATTGTCAGCAGGCAGGATACTGGGCCGGATGGACCTTTGGTCTGCCCCAGTGCGACCGTTTTTATGTTCACTCCAGAGTCTCAGTATTTCAACTCCTCATTAACCCAGGGGCTTTCTATTCATGGTGGATGGACCACCTGGGTTCCACCAAGCTCTTGCTAGTCATCTGCACAGATGCTGGTCATGTGGGACTGCCTCCTCCTTGCTTCCACCCACGAAGCAGCACTGAAAAGTGCTCCCAATGCATTCCCCTGTGAGCGGCTGCTACCATCACCATGGGGATAAGCGGGGTGATTATGAAGAGGAGGAAATGGGCCCTGCAAGAGCAAATGGCAGAGGATGCAGCGCAGTGAGACAGTCTGTCTAGGAAGATACAGCCCACACGCTGGAAACTAGAAACAGAGAAGGAATTGTACTGTTGCTTGTTGCTTGTTTGTCTGTCAGTCTCATCTTTCCGCCTGTAAGCTCTTTGAGGGGTTTGCAGGAGGAGTAATTAGGAGTTTTAATTCGAACTACCTAGCCCGGGCCACGTGTAGCCGTGGGCAGGTAGTTTGAACTACGGGGCATTTAAAAATGGCGGCGCCCGGGAACATGCAAATAAAGCCCAGGATATTTAAATCCCGGGCTTCATTTGCAAGTTCGAATGACTACATTAGCCACCCTAGTTCGAACTAGGGTGGCAGTGTAGACATACCCTAAGAGAGCTGACGTTGGCTCGGTTTTTTTTTTTTTGGTTTAAGAGCCGATGTTCCATAGAGTTTATTGCTAGACTAGAACCTTTAGATCATCTAGTCCAGGGGTGAGCAATAATTTTTGATGGGGGGCCATTCCAAGAATTTGGAAAGTAGTCGAGGGCCGCACTGTTCCACGATATGAATGAAGGAGGTGCGGGGTCTGGGATGGAGGGAGCTTGGGGTAAGGGAGGGAGTTTGGGTGAAGAAGGCAGTTGTGACCTGGGGCACTGGACTTGGTTTAGAGGGGGTTGGATTGTGACTTAGGGAAGGGAATTGGGGTACAGGAGGGGATGCAGGGATTTGGGTTGTGAGCTAGGGCAGGAGGGGACTGTGATCTGGGGCAGGGGATTGAGGTGCCAGATCTGGGAGGGGATATGGGTACAGGAGGGGGGCAGGGGATTCGGGCATGTGGAGTAGGGGGAAGGAGTGGAGGGCAGAGGGTTGGGGAAAGGAAGGCCTGGGGTGCCAGAGATAGGCTCTGCCTGGAGACTTACCAGCCAGCAGCCATTCCTGAATCAGCCTCCCTGCCTGCCCCGCCCCTGCACAGGCTGCAGCCATGTGCTCTGGAGCCCCTTGTGCTTCATGGCTGCCTGTTATTGAAACAGGTAGCTCCCACTGGCCATTTTTTGACTAGAAACTGGCCAGTGGGATTTTGCTGGGGGTGGGAGCAGCTTCTAAAGCTTTCCTCCCCTCCAGACTCACAGATTTTAAAGAAAAACCGCCCCGCAGCCATGTTTCTGAGTGGCGTGCACATGGGGCGAGGCAAACGGGGAGCCTGCCTGGGGCTCGCCATAGCGTCCGTGGACTGGATTCAGTGGCTTGGCAGGCCAGATCTGGCCTGCGGGCTGTATTTTGCCCAGGCCTCATCTAGTCCAACCCAGTACTCGGCTCAATGGGCCTTGGTTGGGGCCGTTCGCTGCTGGATGAGAATATTAAAACATTTGAGAATCCCTGGCTAAGACAATGGAGCCACCCTCTCTATCCCATGTAAAGCTGTCCCATGCTAAATGAGCACCCAACAGATTTTCAGCCAAGCTTTCTTCTCTGATTTTGCCCTTTCCCCTCCTGCAGGGCATGCCTGAAGAACGGGACCTTATGACTCCTCCTCAGTCAGCTGACGTGGCGGAGAAAAACCTCTCTGTTTCCGGCTGCCCCGAGCCCTGGATCGAACCCACGTTCACTCTAGCGGCCAAGGCCCGCGTGATCGTCACCGTCTGCTTTTTCCTGATCGCGGCTTGCAGCAACTCCGTGGTGTTATACAGTATCATGAGGAAGAGGAGGAAGTCCCATGTCCGGCTGCTGATACTAAGCTTGACGGTGGCCGATTTGCTGGTGACCTTCACGGTCATGCCCCTGGATGCTGTGTGGAATGTGACGGTCCAGTGGTACGCTGGGGACCTGTCGTGTAAATTGCTGAACTTCCTCAAGCTCTTCGCCATGTACTCTGCCGCGCTGGTGCTCGTGGTTATCAGCATAGACCGGCACTCAGCCATTCTCCACCCCTTTGCCTTTGCTAGCTCCAACCGACGCAACAGGCTCATGTTATGTGTGGCTTGGGGCATGAGCTTCCTGCTGGCCTCTCCTCAGGTATGAGCACACTGCTGTTGGGAAGCGGAGGGCACTGAAAACAGGAAGGGCCACATGTTAGAATAAGCAAAATGGGCTTGGGGGATAACCAGCAACCAAAGGAAGGATGGTCCAGCGGTTAGAACAGTAGCTGGAGACCTGGGTTCAATTCCCTGCTCCACTATGGCTTTTTTGTGTGTCCTGGGTGAGTCACTTGGTGGCTCTGGGCCTCAGTTTCCCATCTTCCCAATGGGGATAACCAAACTGTCCTACAGCCCAGGGCAGTTGTGAGGATGAATCCATTGGAAAGTAAGTGTTCATATAGTGCAGTACCTCAGTAATATGCCCGTTATTTTCCAAGATGAGCCCAGGTCCTAACTTGTTTTGAATTTTGAGGCATTCGGGTCTGAGATGTAGAGCCTCTCGGTTTGGTGCCCCAATCCCAGCTCACAGGAAGGTGATCAAATCCAGTTAGGTTTCAGGTATGTAGCTAATGAGGTTGCTATAAGAAATGGGACTTCTAGAACACAAGAGCAGCCACACTAGGTCAGCCTTCAGACAGTGGCCAATGCGGCCTTCTTCAGAGGAAATGAAGGGAACCGAGCGAATATTGAGAGACATATTCCCAGTCATCCACTCCCAGCTTCTGGCAGTCAGAGGTTTAGAGACAACCAGGGTGTGTCTACACAGCAAGGTCATTCCGGAATAACGGACATTATTCCAAAATAACTATGCACAGCAGTTCCGTTATTTCAAAATAAATTCGAAATAACCGACAGCTTATGTAAACCTCATTCTATTAAGAATAACGCCTATTCTGAAATAGCTATTTCGAAATAAGGCCTGTGTAGATGCTCCGCTGCTGCTATTTCGAAATAGCTCCTCACCAGGGCCGTGTCCACACTCAGGGGTTCTTTCGAAAAAAGTACTCTTTTTTCGAAAGAACTTCCCCTGCATCCAGACTCAAGCCGCGTTCTTTCGAAATTATTTCGAAAGAACGCGGCTTTTCTTTTGATGGCGGTAAACCTCGTTTCACGAGGAAGAACGCCTTCCTTCGAAAGTTCCTCTTTCGAAGGAAGGCGTTCTTCAATGTAAAGAGGCCGTCTTCGAAAGAGAGCATCCAGACTCGCTGGGTGCTCTCTTTCGAAAAAGCGGATTTCCTCTATCGAAAGATCCGCCTGCAGTCTAGACGTGATCTTTCGAAAGAGGCTCTTTCGAAAGATGCTTTCGAAAGAGCCTCTTTCGAAAGAAGCCTGCAGTCTAGACACAGCCCAGGGCCATTCTGAGTTATTCCTCCTGGGGCTGTAAATTGAGGTATCTTGTCTACATTAGGGAAGCCTGCCTCGGACTAATTTTAAGGTTTCCCTGCAGTGTAGACATGCTATTTCGAAATGAGCCATTTCGGAATAACTATTCCGGAATAGCTTATTCCAAAATATCTGTGCAGTGTAGACATACCCCAAGAGCAAGGAGTTGCTTCCCTGAACATCTTGGTTAGTAGCCATGGATGGACTTATCCTCCATGAACTTACCTAATTGTTTTTGGATCCTGACAATGAGTTCCACAGGTTAATAGGGCATTGTATGATAAAATACTTCCTTGTGTTTGTTTTAAGCCTATTCATTTCATTGGGTGAGCCTGGTTGTTCTTTTATAAGAAGGGGTAAATAACACTTCTTCGTTCACTTTGTCCACACCAATCATGACTTTATAGACTTCTAGCATATCCCCCCTTCATCATTTCTTTCCCCCAGTCTTTTTAATTTCTTTTCATATGGAAGCTGTTCCATACCCCTGATCATTTTGTTGCCCTTCTCTATGCTCTTTACAATTAGAATATATCTTTTTTGAGATGGGGTGACCAGAACTGCAAACAATATTCAAGGTGTGAGCATACCCTGGCTCTGGACAGCGGCATTATAATATTTTCTGTCTTTTCTCTGTCCCTCTCTTAATGATTCCTAGCATTCTTCAGGCTTTTTGTATCTGCTGCTGCACACTGCACAGATGTTTTCAGGGAACTAATGTTAGGGTTGTTAACTCATTTGTCCTCACCATACCCCAGGGAGAACAGTAATTGTTACAATCTCCATTGTACACTGTGAAAGTGACACACAGGAGGGGGAAGTTACAGGGCCAGGAAGAAGTTGTTGTCTGAGCTAAGATTATAATTTGGGAATTTCTGGCTTTCACTCACACTCAAGGCCTGTCTCTCGAACTGCTCCAGATTCTCCAAAAGCTATGGTCCATGTATTCTGTACTTGGGAAATGAAATGACCAATTTAGCCCCTCTGCTCATGGCCACTTTCTCAATGATCCAGCTTGTGAGGACGAGCGAATCAAATGTGGTGCTGCTGCACCCTGGAGCTACCAAAAATGCCAATGAAATTTTGACTGGGCTCTGCTGTGGAGGTAGTATCTCCTAGGCTCTACTAGCTTTAGTGGGAATCCAGTGAGTCTTGAACCCCATTCTTTGCATAGCGTTAGCTATTGCAATTTACACGCCTAACTCCTTAGTGTACATGCAACAGGATTCATCACCAGCTTTGATCAACTGATTGGATCATTAGCTTCCCCAGCCCAGGTACAACAGGGAGTGTGATGTGATCACTGATTCAGGCTCTCCCCCACTCCCCACTTGCTGAACTGGGAATGTATTGGCCATAGAATTCCATCCTTCTGAATGGAGATCCTAGAACACTAGAACTGGAAGGGACCTTGAGAGGTCATCAAGTCCAGTCCCCTGCCCGCATGGCAGGACCAAGCACCATCTAGACGAGGAGTGGGCAATAATTTCTGATGGGGGGGGCACGCCACAATTTGGGAAAGTAGTCAAGGGCCGCACTCTTCCATGATACTAATGGAGGAGGAGCAGGATCTGGGATGGAAGTTGGGTACAGAAGAGAGCTTGGGGTAAGGGATTGGGGTGTAGGAGGGAGAGTGGGGTCTGGGAGGGAGTTTGGGTGAAGGAGGCAATTGTGACCTAGGACAGGGAACTGGGGTGCAGGGTTTTGGTTTGTGACCTAGGGGAGAGGACTGGGGTGCAGGAGTTTGGACTGTAACCTAGGGTAGGAGGGGATTGTGATCTGGAGTAGGAGATTGGGGTACCAGATCTTGGAGGGGGTATGGGTGCAGGAGCGAGGCAGAGGGTTTGGGTATGTTGGGGGTGGGGCAGAGGGAGGGGGAGGAGAGGGTCTGGGGTTCCAGAGGCAGGCTCTGGCCAGGAGACTTACCAGCCAGCAGCCCAACCAGCCCGCCTATCTGCACAGCTAAAAGCTTGCAGAGCTTAAAACGTTTCTCAGCAAGCCAGCCAACCTGCCTGCCTCCCCCACGCCTGTATAGGCTACATGGCCATGTGCTTGTGTGAATAATTGAGCCGGAGGGGAGGGGGGCATGGTGCTTTGTCTGCTGCCTGTTATTCAAACAAGAAGCTCCCATTGGCCAGTTTCTGGCTAGAAGCCGGCCAATGGGACTGTGCTGGAGGCAGGAGTTACACCTGAAGCCTTCCCTCTCCCCTCCGGGCTCACAGTTTTAAAGAGTAACAGCCCCACAGCTGCTTTTCTGAGAGGTCTGCTGGGCAAGCAGGGGAACCTGCCTGGTACTCCCCATCCCACTAGCCGTATTTTGCCCAGGCCTGATCCAGACCATCTCTGACAGGTGTCTATGTAACCTGCTCTTAAATATCTCCAGTGATGGAGATTCCACAACCTCCCCAGGCAATTTATCCCAGTGCTTCACCACCCTGACAGTTAGGAAGTTTTTCCTAATGTCCAACCTAAACAAGCTGCAGTTTAAGCCCTTTGCTTCTTGTCCTATGTTCAGAGGCCAAGGAGAACAATTTTTCTCCCTCCTCTCTGTAGCACCCTTTTAAGAACTTGAAAGCTGTTATCATGTCCCCTCTCAGTCTTCTCTTTCCCCAACTAAACAAACCCCATTCTTTCAGAAGATGATGAAGCTACCCTGATTCTGCGAATGGTCCAGATGCGAATGAGAGTACAATTCGGCCCTATGGCTTTCTGATGTTGTGACATGCTATGTGGTTTGATCAACACAACAGCTGTGGTGCCCTTGGGACTCTCAGCACAGGATGGATTATTTTGCAATTGCAAATAAAGCAAACCTTTGAATGAGAGTGTGAAACATAACCTTAAAACCACAGGTTGTTCAGCGTTCCCTGTACGATGAGCACTTGGATGGCCACTCAGGGGAGATTCAAATGCTACCTCGCTGATTAGCAGAGCGCTCACAGCCAGCAGCATGCATTTCTACCGGTGGTGCACATCTGCCCCTGCCTGGGTGCACATAAAAAAATTTATCCCACACACGGATGCAAAAAGAGTGAGTGTTGTCACTTTAACGCTAAGTATGCCTCTATGCTGCAAAAACTAACACAAAACCCCACCAGAGTTTGTGAGTCTCAGAGCCTAGACCAGACGACTCAGGCTCATGGGGCTTGCACTACTAGGATTTTAATGGCAGTGGAGACATCCCCGCTCAAGCTGCGAGACCTCCCAAGCACACAAACGCTCGCCCAAGTGGGAAGGTCTACAGTGCTATTTGTAGACCCATATTGCTAGCCCAAGTCAGTTGACCATGGCTCTGCCATGGGCTTCTTTCTGTGAATGCTGCCAGAGGATGGCAGGCAGAGCGCTTCTGTCCCACGTTAGTCCCCATTAGAACATCTCTTTGCCATGTTCCTCAGCCCATCTAGCAACTCTGGGGAGCTAGACTCAACCTGCCGCTAGCACTTCCCCTGATCGGTGTGCACGGAGATTTGAAAACCCTACTGGCTCGGATTGTACTGCTGGCCCTGTCTGCGGCAGGCTACTTTGCCAAATATTGCTCCTGCTGGTTACCAGGAGTGGTCGACACTGTAGCCCCGCCACGTTGCCACTGATCACCGGCACCTGAAGCCAAGCAGGTTGGCAAGACCTGCTCCCACCAAGGTCACAATGTGGTGCTCAAAATACCATCAGCAGCCTGGAACTCTGCCTGCACTAAACCTCCAGTGGAGCTGAGATGCTAGCCGCAACAGTAGGACATTTTGGCAAACCCCTCCCCCTTCCCCCCCCCTCCAAGGGGACCGGCTCCATAAATCGCTCTTCTAGGCAGCCTATGGCGTTCCTTCAATAGGTGCAGTCTACATGGAAACCATTCTCTAGCTACGCTGGTCTGCCACCACCTTGCAAAATGACTTCAAATGCAATTGCTATAAAGGATGTAAGGTAGACAGGGCCTAACAGACCAGAACTAACCATCTTCCTCACAGGTCTGCTGCTTGTGCCGCTATTTCAAGCTGCTCCTGTCCTAAATCCAGTCATTTCATCAGTTCCCCAGCAGGCAATAATCATTAGGTCACCAGGGCCCTGTATAGTGGAGGAAACCTACCAGGTGACAATCAGACATTACCGCTTGGGGAAGGATTCTTACAGGTGTTCAGAGACTCCCATTGAAATCCATTGGAGTTTGTCACCTTTGAGGTCTTGGGCCTTAGTCCATTCTAGCCACAATAAAGTGTGTCTGGACTATAACAGCTCTACTACATCTGCTCTGCCATCGGTCCTCCTTTCAGTGCGCTCTTAGTGTATGGCTACACTGCCGTTTCTTTGCAGAAGAGGATATACAAATCGCGCTCTCATTTGCATATTTTCTTTTTGAGGAAGAGAGTTTGCCAATAAAAAGCCCCATGTAAATGGGGCCATTTGTCAGGAAAAAAAACCCTTTTTCACAAGATCCCTTATTCCTCAAAAATCGAGGTTTACATGATCTTGCAAAAAAGGGGTTTTTTCCGACAAATGGCCTCGTTTACATGGGGCTTTTTAGTGGCCAAACCTCTTCCGCGAAAAGAAGCGGAAGAAGATATGCAAATGAGAGCACGATTTGCATATCCTTTTTGGCAAAAAAGTGGCAGCGTAGCCATAGCTTCAGTATGCGATTTCAGGGCTGCAAGATAACATAGAGAGTGACTGGCATTTTTAAGGCAAACGTGGAGTTTTCCTTTGAAAGATGCTCCTGCTTCAGACAGCGGAAGGCGCTTCTGACACTAATGGAGATAAGTGGGCTGCATTGTCAGCTCTGGACAGGAAACCACTATCAAGGGGAAATAAATCTGGTAAGCAAGAGTTCTATAGTGTTGTCGTAGCGACACTAAAGAATTCCAAGTTCCTGAGGGAGATAAATAGCTCTTCATACGGCTACTGAATGCATCAAATCGTGCATGGCCGGGAACAACTATGTTTAAAATACCCCCACATTGGCTGAAGAGCTCATGGGAGGTTATTTTCTGCTCTAGGCCGAAGTATGGTTTTGAGAATGGGATAATTTTTACCAGGGAGAACAGCATCATCGTACTTGGAAAGGAGAGACCACTCCATCTCAACTCATGGACTTTATCCCGGATGTATTTATAGGAACCTATCTTACAGAGTTCATTAATGCGTTTGCGAGTGGTTGATAGAACAGTGTCTGTGACAGGGTGCACTCACAGAAGTCCTCTTGGGATTGTTCCACACTGTGCTGATCATGCCACTGACACCTGACTTCTTGCTCTCTGGAGCTCCCCACCATCCTGTCCTGCTGGGCCAGATCCCCTGGTCTCCCCCAGAGTTGAGATTACCACTCCTATGCAAAGCAATGCAGACTCTGAACCATTTCAGTTCTGGGAGGACTCAGTTCTAAGGGTTCAGCACCTAGAAAACCAACCCCCAAATAGGTATCACCTCCTCCAAATAAATCCATCTTGCCCTGTGTAAAAGTTTTTCATAGGGAAAGCTGATGGATTAACTCTCTTTATCAATGAAAGAGAGCTGCACAGTGATTTCTCCCAACCCTTCCCCAGATAACTCCCCCCACTTATTTACACTGGGTTTGATAATAAACAGAAGCATTTGTATTAAATATAAAAAGTAAGATTTACATGATTGCAAATGAAAACAGTCAGATCAAAGTAAGTTACTAAATTAAAAGGAAAAGAAAATGCATAGCTAATTTTAATCCACTAATAAACTTGTTACATACAAATTCTTACCTTAAACAGCTGTTCTTATTTCAGGTATAAGCTTCAAATCAGACCTGTTCTTTTACTCTGATTGGGGTCTAGAGCCTTCTTCAAGACTTCTTTTGTATCCTCCTAGGGTGGGCCAGGCAGTTTCCAGTGCCAGCTGAAGAAAAAGGGCTGATAGTTTCCCATTGCTTAAATATACTTTCCCCCCAGAGCAGGAATCCTTTTTTTTTGGTATCTCCCCATGGAAAATTACCGAGTTCAAACTGGATTCCAGTACCAGGTGGTATGGTCACCTGTCTTTCTAGGAACAACTCACCCTTTGGGCTTATAGGCCAAAAAAAGGCTGTTTACAGGTTGTTGAGTTGATCACTGAGTCATTAAGTTTCCTGGGCACCAGTAATAGCCCTTGTTAACACAGATCCACAATTCATATTTTTAATGTCACACACAAGAATGATATTTGCACAAAAAACAAATCTACAGCTCCAGCAGATTGTAACTATAACAGTGATATGTTGTGTGACCAGTTTTGCATTGAGCATCTTCAAGTTATACATATTCATAAGCACATTTTCATAAGGAATGGAGGAGGGCCATCACAGTGCCAACTGGCACAAAGGAATATAGTTACAGTAAAGGCTAAGGTTTGTGAGCGAGGCCTGGAGAACAATGTAATGAGCTTTTCATTCCGACAGAAGTCCATTTTTCTCCTGATGGAGCTACAGGGGAACCTTGCAGTGTTGTACTAGTGCATGAGAACAGGGCAGTGGAATTGACCACAACTGAACCCGATAACTGCTCAAGGTGAGTAATGGGCTGAGTCGCAAAGAGCAGCGATGGGCAACCTAGCCTAGTGAGTGGAGCCCTCCTTCATCTCAGTGGGCTGAAAGAGGGTCCTAACCAAGATGGTCTCCTGAGACAGGGGAGTTTTGCTAACAGTGCTTGTGTACCTAGAATTGGCAGAGTTAGGGTTAAGTTTGTTAAGGTCGGGTTAGGGTTTGGGTTAAGGTAGTTTTGCATATGTAGAATTTTCAGTGCGGATTGAACCGTAGCAGTGCTTTAATTGGATGCAGAGGGAGCACCCGGCTCTCACAATCAATGTTGAGTGTGATCCACACCTACCTCACACCCCCCACCCTTGCTTTACGTGTGTGTCACTTTAGTAACACCAGTAGGGAATAAAATGATACAGATAGAACCCAGCGGAATCTAGCAATCTTGTTCATGGGCAACAGTAAACAAAATGCCTCGTGGGCCACACGCAGAACTCCGATGGGCTGCAGGTTGCCCCCTACTGGCCAAGAGCACGTATGAGTCCACATGCATCCTCCGGTTCTGCTGATGAGAGACACAGCAAGAGTTAATGGGGGGACAGATGATTTCATCTCTGCTCCCGCAGGGTTCTAACACCTTCCTCTCCAGCACCTGGCGCTGACGACTGTCAAATATTGAACTAGACGGAGCTGTGAGCTAACCAGGCTGGCAAATTCTGTGCAATAAGAACTTTGAAATTCTTGTCAGGTTTAAGAATTGCCGGAAGGTGTCCTCTGTCAGCCCGGGGGGAGATTGTCATTGTGACAGCGCCCCTGCGAGGACCATCTCTGAATGGGTGTCTCATTCTTCCTTTCAGCTCTTCCTTTTTCACCTGCACACTGTCCCAGGTGTCAATTTTACCCAGTGCGTGACCCATGGGAGTTTCCAAGCGCACTGGGAAGAAACCCTCTACAACATGTTCACCTTCACCACCCTCTACGTCGCCCCGCTGAGCGTCATGATCGTCTGCTACATCCGCGTCATCTGGGAAGTCAGCAAGCAACTGAAGATCAACCAGGGTGAGCAGGCTGCGGCTGTTTCGCATTCAGCACACTTGCAGGGGATCTTAGCGGTAGTGCCGAGACATGGCCATCGTGTTCCCCGCCACAGCCCTTAGATTTCACAGGCACCTCTTGTTGCATAATGAGCATCATTGCCTGACCTCTCTGGGCTTAGAAAATGGGAAACAGCGGGTGTGTTTCTTGGGAGGAGCAGCCCTCTCTGAGGGGAAATAACAAACAGCTGACTAGGGAGCCTTGGGTCATGTTTACTTGGTGAGACTGCAGATGTGGTGCAGAAGGGCACAGAGCATGAAATCTGCCACCCCTTTTTGCCCACTTCCTCCAGGAGTACCATGGAGACTTGCCATTGTCTCCTTCAGGCCTGACAAGGAGAGACGGGGAGGGCGTGCAAGGTCTGGGACAGCTTTCTCTATCCAGGGCCAGGCCTCAATCCAGTCAGGTGCCTTGATGGTGATGAAAGGCAGCAGCCTTGGAAACTGGCACCTTCTTATTCATCCACCCCTAGGAGAAGCCCAACCTGCGCCTTGTGCATGGCTTTATACCCCACTGGAGCCCTTTAGGGTGAAATATACCCCAAAACCGAGAGCCAGTACAGGGTTCTGGGCACCACTTTGGCCCTGTGGTAACTCCATTCAGCTGGGCTACATCTACACTGGCACGAATTTCCGAAAATGCTTTTAACGGAAAAGTTTTCTGTTAAAAGCATTTTCGGAAAAGCGCGTCTAGATTGGCAGGATGCTTTTCCACAAAAGCACTTTTTGTGGAAAAGCGTCCGTGGCCAATCTAGATGCAGTTTTCCGCAAAAAAGCCCCGATCGCCATTTTCGCGATCGGGGCTTTTTTGCGGAAAACAGTACTATGCTGTCTACACTGGCCCTTTTGGGCAAAAGTCTTTCGGAAAAAGACTTTTGCCCGAACGGGAGCAGCATAGTTTTTCTGGAAAAGCACTGATGATTTTACATGAGATCATCAGTGCTTTTCCGGAAATTCAAGCGGCCAGTGTAGACAGCTGGCAAGTTTTTCCAGAAAAGCAGATGATTTTCCAGAAAAACTTGCCAGTCTAGACACAGCCCAGCAGTTTGGGCGTAATCCAGCACTCCCTGCAGTCACTGGGAACATTTCCAGGGGGCTTTGGATCAGACCCCGTGTAGCAAAGTCAAACTCTTCCTGACTTCGATGGAGGCGGGGCTGGGCATGCGGGTCTCCTCCTGGTTGCGTGCTGTTGCGTCGTATACAATTGTCCCTTTGACTCTCCCCGGCAGGTCTAGCAACAGGCAAAAACAACCACATCTCCAAGGCGCGACTGAAGACCATCAAGATGACCATTGTAATTGTTGCCTCCTTCGTTATCTGCTGGACCCCCTACTACCTCCTGGGCCTGTGGTACTGGTTCCAGCCAGGCATGATTCAAAGCATGCCCGAGTACGTCAACCACAGCCTCTTTCTCTTTGGCTTGCTGCACACGTGCACTGACCCGGTCATTTACGGACTCTACACCCCCTCTTTCCGAGAGGACATGAAGATGTGTCTGAGAGGGATTGAAACAGTCATTACGGGCCAGGAGCGAAACAAACTGATGTCCAGTTCGGAGATGAACATCAAGGATTGCACGGCCAACAGTGGAGCTGTCTCGGGGGCTTCCCACGGCACAGCCATCCACACGGTCTGCTAAAGAACAGCAGCTGGCAGGAGGAAAGGACGTCGGCGTTGATCATGGGCGTCGTGTTGGCCTATTCTCCTATTACGGAGGTGGGCTGGGATGTACAGTCCTCACGCTGGCGGGTCGTTCCGCCACCTGCCCCACCTGCATGGAATAGTGCACAGAAATTGGTAACTGAGAGCAGCTTCTGCCACTCACGTCGAGTCTCACCATGCTTTCCAAAGGGGCCCATTGACTCCCCCTCATTCCAGGCCTGAGCTTTGCCTCGGAGACCTTCTTGTAACCATGCAAGAGACTCAGCGTCAGGCTGGTGTCCTGCCCTGATGAAATCCTTTGCACAGGTCATTCCACCCTCTTCATGGCCTTTTCACACTGCTCTGGGGCTAAGTGCAACCTGCTGGGAGGAGACTAAAATTCGCTCTCTGCCAGCCTCCTGCCAACAGTGTGTGTCGGTTTCTAAACAAAGACCCAGGACCAGATTTGCAAAAGAGCTTCCTTCCCTTTTGCCCTTGGTGGAATCATTCCTGGGGTGAATGGTGCCTAGGGTCAGAGGTGTTTGCTGAACCACGCTCAGGGGCTGTGTGGTTCTCACGGCCGTGACTTCCATGACAGGAATGAGACATTTCAGGGTTTGACATACAAAATCATGGTCTTGTCTTCCCAGCCAGCCTGGTGCTGACATCGCCTCCTCTGTGATTTTCCACTCACCTGCCCCATGTTAAAAGCCGCCCACATGACTCAGAACAGGCTGGCACCAGCCCTAACTCCTCCACTGTAATTCCTGTGACTGATTTGAAATCCCCGAGAAGTGAGCTTGTGAAAGGTGCTTGTTTTGGACTTTTTGATAGATGTGTTGTGGAAATAAATGGTCAGTGGATTGCTTGTGGAAAAACCTTAGTGGGCTCCATGCCATGCACCCTGACTGGGAACACTTGGAGATATGTTCTCCTTTGAACGGATGTGATTACAAGTAAAAGATGATGAGTAAGGAATAAGTGAATAAGGAAAAGTTATTTATGTATTCCCACAATATAAGAACTAGGGGTCCCCAAATGAAATTAGTAAGCAGCAAGTTTAAAACAAACAAAAGGAAGTTTTTCTTCACTCAGCACAGTCAACCTGTGGAACTCCTTGCCAGAGGATGTTGTGAAGACTAAGACTTTAATAGGTTTAAAAAAGAGCTAGATAGATTCATGGAGCTTAGGTCCATTAATGGCTATTAGCCAGGATGGCAGGAATGTAGTCCCTAGCCTCTGTTTGTCTGAAAATGGATGATGGGAGAAGGATCACATGATGATTCCCTGTTCTGTTTGCTCCCTTTGGGGCATCTGGCATTGGCCACTGTCGGCAGAGAGGATACTGGGCTAGATAGACCTTTGGTCTGACCCAGTATGGCCGTTTTGAGGTCAATATGGATTTTTTTTTTTGGTCCCTGGAAGACGTATGGTTTTCTGCCTAATCAAAGCAGATTAACAGAGCAGTTTATCCCTGTTTAGTAGGGTGGCAGGCATACTGTGCCTTCCCACAGGGTCATACACAGAATGCACAGCTGCGTGGGGCACCCAAAAATTCAGGGCACTGCTGGGTCACAATATCTCCACCCACCTGCTTCTTCCTATCCCTGTTCCATGGTGCTGCTGCCTCTGGAGAGGAGCTGGTCCACAACCAAGTGACACGGACTGCCAGAGCTGTGAGCAGAACACTGAGCCTGAGAGAGCCATGCCAGTGGTAATGAAACCATTTAATGGGCGTGTGCCAGCCCCAGGTACAGACTGCTCGCTTCTGCATTTACTGAGTATCAAATGTGCTTTAAAACGTGGTCATTGGCGTGCCACTGCAGTTTAGAACACCACAGCTGTTGACAAGCCATCATGCCCCCTGACCTGGGCTGCGGTGGGGCACAGGGGTACCAGTTTAATAGCATGGTGTAGAGCCTCGTAAATCCTAAGGATGGCCCGGCCCTCACCTTTGGGCCCCCACCCCCGGGAAGCAAAACCCTCCCTGCAGGGTGTTTGCCCTGTGCCTCTCAGCCCCTGGTGGTTGCGTTGTTATCTGGATGAAAGGATACAGCAATCCAGAACAGAAAAGAGAAACAACCCCCCATGAAAAATGGGTGTCAAAAGCCCAGCTCCTGCTCTTCATTCTGCCGCGCTGGGCAGTCCCGCCGCGGGGCCCACCTCTCTGGCTGTACAGCGTGCGCCACGCTTAAGCAAAGTCCTTCTCACTTGCAGCTCAGCCGGGTTACGGCTGCGGTGGCCATTGGTTAGCTGTGTCAAAGGCAGCATCCCACCTTGCCACTGTAGATTCCACGCAGCCTGAGGAGAGGACCAAGACAAGAAGAGGTGGCTCTCTTAGCCCTCCGTAGCCCCCTATTTTGCTGCCTTGCCATGAGTTTTTAGCACTGTGATCCCTGAAAACGGAGGTTGACAGCACATAGGCTAATGGGGCTTCCGAAACAGCCGTGCCAGCAGGTGTGTCCTACACGCGCTTCCTCACGTATGGCGGGGCTTTCAGCAGAGCCACACCCCAAGCCAGGGGCAGCTTCAAAATTCAGGCCTCTTCTGTAGGTGCCGAAATGAGAGCTGGGCTCTTTTGACAGTCAGGCCCTTGGCTTTTTACATGGGATCCAGGATTTCTGGGGGCCCCCGTTCTAGACGCTCACTCCAATGCAACAAAACACGGGGCAATGGGAAGTGAAAAATGTTCCCTTCGCAGGCACTGTGGCACACTTGCAGTGGATAGAGATGGGACATAGGGATGCGGGCCGTGTTCTCAGCTGGTGTAAATCCACATCACTCGGTGAAAGTTAGTGGAGCTCTGCTGGAGGCTATGGGCCAGGACTGACGGCAAATGGAACCGTGTCCGGGACGCCGGATTGAGCACCCTTGCTCGGGTCAGACACCGTTTCTGAGTGCAGTGACGGCTGAATGTTGAGTGTGGCTTGTAAACTGTCTGAAGCCCAGGTCAGCTTGGAGCCAGGCTGGGAAACATTTCTCCAGTCCAGTCCGCCCTGCCAACGGGAAGCACGGCCAAACCTGAAACAAGCCTCGATTCACCCCCCGCCTCACGTTTCCGGGGAGCCTGTCAGTTGCAAGTCAAACTCTAGCACTGGGTGGGCCCCACCACAGCCCCTGCGTGCCATCTGCCGGGTGGGATTTCCAAGGGAAGAATGCTATCAGCCCTCTGTGGCATATCCGAGCACAGATTGTGTGTTTGTACAGCCGACCAAATGTGCACGGAATGAGAAATAAGCGAGTTTTGCAGGGACTTGTTTTGTTCTCCCCGTAATACTGTGAACCGTGTAGGGTACAGCCCCAGTAAATGGATGCAGAGACTCATATGGAACTCCTTGGTGCTGCTTTCCATTCATCCCTCGCCCAGAGCATTGCAAAGGAAGATACATTTCTTTAGCCCTATTTTACAGGCAGGGAAACTGAAAGTGACTTTGCCTAAGGTCATACAGCAGGTCCGTAGCAGAACTAAGGAGAGAGCCAAGGCCTCCTAGTTCAGCATCTTAACCTTTGGCCCATGCACGTGGATTTTATTTTGTGGAGCTTACGTCCCATGGGGTGGGTGTATTTTCATGTTGATCGAACCCCTAGAGCAGGGGTGGGCAATAATTGTCACCGGGGGGGGGGGACTTCATGAATTTTGGTACGTGGTCATAGGCCAGCTCAAGCCAGGGAAGGCTGTCCTGCTCTGTTATCTGCAGGGAGGGGAGGAGAGGCACTGAAATCTTACAAACAGGGCGCTGCCTCTTAAGACAGGCCCTCCCTCCTCTGTCACTCCCCATCCAGGCTTCAGCTGGAGCAGCTCTGCTGTGTGTCTCCCTCTCCCTGACCCTGTTCTGCAGAAATGGGGGACAGGGGACACCCTGACTTCAGCACCCCCCTCTCGCCTCTCTGCACAGCTGGCAGGAGAATCCTGGGAGCAGCTGGGCTGCAGGAGGGAGCAAGGTGAGGGGAGGGGAAACTGAACACAGGTTGCAGGCTGTAAATTTGCTCTCTCTGCTAATCAGCAGGGCAGGCCGGAGGGAAATGCTTGGAGGGGCCGAATCCAGCCCCGGAGCCTGATTTTCCCACCCTTTTCCCAGAGGCTCTCATCTTCCCATTGCTGGCACCTTCCAGGACCAGGGGCCAAGAGGAAACCCTCCCAGCACATTGCAGTAGGGCTGCTGCTAGAAACCTGTCACAAATTCAGACACCTCTCCCCCCCGCCCCACCACACCATGCTGTTACTAATGCCCTGGTACTTCTGCAGCAGCCTCTGCACATGGCTCTCAATGTGCTTTATAAACATGGCTGGGCGAACCCCGGCCCCCAGCATCGGTAGTTTGGCGGCTGTTTGAGGCCTGCCAGGAGGAGCCCTAGTACAACCCACATGCCTATAGGATGTGGTTCACTGACACTTAGACCAGGGACAGCAGAGAGATAAGAATGAGGGAGCTCTATAGCCTCAGCTGAGAACCAGCTGGCTTTATAGCTTAAGCTATAGCAGCTCCTATGCTGAACTCTAGAGGTCCCAGGTTTGAATCTTCCTAGTGACAGTTATGCTGGGCCTAGAAAGGTGTTCATGCAGCATGTGTCAATCAGTTTAGATAATGCTCTGGAGAAAAATGGGCTCCATGATCTCACTGATGACACTCTCAGGTAGAATAAGCTTTATTCAATGGTGGAGGTGCAGTGAGGCATTTTAGTGCCTGGGGTGAGCAAGCATATTTGCGCCCCCTACAGGCGATGCGTGGAGGGACATGCAGGGTCATGTACCTCCCCCAATTTCTGCCTTCCAGTTTGCACAGAGTTTTGTATTCACCCCACTGTTTGAAAACCTCTGTTCAAAATGAAAGGCAGAAATCTGGGGGAGGGGATACTTGACCCCACATGCCTCTTCTCAACCCCCCCGCACACTGCCCCATTTTCAGGGCAATTGCAATGAGTTCTCCTGCTGACCTTTCTTTTATTGTCACGCGCCCTCCAGTCTGTGCTAGGATGCAAATTTCCAAAGTAAAAAGAAAGGGCCTGATCCTGCACAGTTTACTCAGACAAAATTCCAGTTCACACAGGCAAAGGAGTCAGTGGGAATTAGACCTGGCTCCGGTGTAAAAGATGCCCCAGGGGCCTCTAATATCCCAGTCAGATACTGAGCATTGCTGCCTGGACATCACGGGAACACCAGCCTGGTGGCTCCATCTCACTCTGCCATTCACATGTAGATATCCTTGCTCCACTTCTGTGTCTCCCTTATTTGAGGTCTCATTGGCTTTCACTTCAGTTGGCCTTTGCCCCAGGGAAGGGCTTTGGGGGTTGGCCCATCTAGTGCATTCCTCTGCAAGATCCCTTTTTCTGCACATCTGAGAACAGCCCCAAGTTTGCGGTTTGCCGCCACCAGACGCTTGCAAAAGAGGAACGCGTCTCGCTCCCCCGCTCTGCTTCTCCTGGAAAGCTTCTGGAAAGTTCCATCAGTCACTGTCTGAGCAGGGGAAGTGAGGATAGCTTGGGAAAGATTTGCAGTGTGTGTCTGCGGCGTCCCAGATGGTGAACAGTGTCTGCATTTGATTTCTCCCTGTGCCCACAACTTACACAGTGTCATTCTGCATTGGTACATGTATCTGGCAACCCCTTCATACATTCCTCTGACTCAGATCCCTGCCTGGTGCCCATGTTTACTCCAGGGGTAAACTGAGGCACGGGGCATTTGCTGGTGGTGACAGAGGGTGAGAACTTCACTTAGGCACCTTTTTAAGCTGTGTTTAACCCTGTTTTGAGGATCCAAGAAAGTGAGAAAGGGGCCAGAAAATGGAGAACCAGCAAGATCACACAGAACTCTTCCAGGACAAGCAATGCCAGTATGTGTGTTTAATGAGTTCAGGAAGGGAGGGTTCTGAGTGATTGTTCTAATAATGATGGTGCCACCTGTTGGCATAAAGAGCAAACTGAAGCAACTGCTTGGTCATTTGCATAGGCTGTGGTCCAGAGGCTGCTGTGGTTTGGCAAAAGTGGGTTTGTTCAGCATTAAAATTGTTAGCAAGGTGTTGTGTGTATTTGATCTGATCTAGGCAACACATATGGAGAGGTTGTTGTGTTGCCTAACATAGTCACCCTTACTGAAAGGCCCTCAGGGAATGGAGTCCTTTGAACCAACTAGCTACTAAAGAAGATAAGCTTAGCTTAGCCTATCCTGGAAGAAATTAGATGATTTCTAGGACCATAAGAGCTAGAAGGAGCCAAACCAGCCCAGCTGAATAATTGTGAGTAGAATTATTTAGGATATGCATTTTCCATTCTTGGAGAGTTTTAAAACTGGGTTGAGTGTTTGAAAAAATGTTTTGTTTCTGATTTTTCTTCTGATTTCAATCGTTTCTTTATTGTTGTCAGTAGTTCAACTTTGGAAACAAAATTGTTTGGAACCAGAAAATCAGTGGGGATTTTTTTCTCTCTCTCTTCTTTAAAGAAGAACTTTCAAACCTTTTTTTTCTCTCCAAATGTCTTCAACTCAAAAAATCGGTCAATCATCCCTTTCCCAGGAGAAGTTTAGCTCTCAGCCGTCTCTCAGATGAATCATTCCTGGCCAGTGAGGTTTGTGGGGAAGCTAGAGGCCTCCTCCAAGTAATCAGAGGCATGTGCTGAGGAGTTTTAGCCTGGGGGGCTCCCGAGCTGTTCTGGTTCTCCCCCCCAAACGGACAGCTGCGTGTGTTTAAGGGATTGACCTGACTCCCTGGCTCTAGCTAGTGCTTTTCCAGGCAAGGCCATTGCTTTGTCTAGGGGCTGCTCGGTGCAGAATCCCCCCTTCCATCTGTGTTTCAGTCAATTCCTTTTCTCCGTGAGGAAAGTGGGCAGTCAAATATAAGCCCTAGGCATGAGAATGGCCCCTCCAGGTTGATTATTTCTGGGTAACGGGGCAAACGGGCATTTCAGGCTGATTGTCGACTGGGGTAAAAGACCCACTAAGTAACTTTTCCCCACGTTGATCCTGAAGTAGAATTAACATCCCTCCACTAGATGTGCGGCCTCATCAGAATTCTGATTGCAGCTCCTTGAGCACGGTCGGGTTTGCAGGGATTCATCTGAGGTCTTGGCGCTGCTTCCAAATGCCAACGCGATACATAATTAACGTGTTGCTTTCCTCAGCTTGTTCTTGGAAAGGTTAATTGAGTGATGCTAACAGGGAGCCGCGCTAATGACTCGCGTGTCCTGGCTTGACCCGTGCAAGCAGGAATGGCCTCAAGGTGACAGGTGCTATTCACGCTCTGGCATGCTCAGGCTCTCACTTAGTCCAGCTGTGTAAACCACGGTGGGTACATTCTGGCCTTCAAGTCAGGCCCCAAATGGTTGTGGATTTGCCCTTCTTTCCTGCTGCTATTCCCTGTCTGTTCCCTGCTTGGGACCCTTGGACTAGTCCGCCATGGTGTACATGTTCAGAGCTATTCCTCCCTTCCCAGACTAGCCTGCAAGAGGGCTCTCAAAGTGGCATTTTTCCCTCAGGCAGGAGCGATTTGTGGCCTTGTGGAAGCTTCAAGAGATGAAGCCTCCACCTCACAAAGCCTTTCTCCCTCCCTGTTTCCCTAGCAACCTAGTTAGGCTTGGGACCTTCCCCGGCCCTCTTTTGAGTCACACCCCAGTATCTGCCTGGGGCTGTCAGGGCAAATGAGCAGCATCTGCCCCTGCCCTCCTTAGTCCCCCTAGACTGGCCCTGAACCTCGTAGAGCCAAGAGTAGCTCTGGGGACAGAGAAGGATCATGCCCCACGGCCTCCCCGTGAGCTAAGCCTGCTGCCCTCAGGCATTCATGCTTGCGAGCCCCATGAATGCCTGCCTGACGCAGGGTATGAGGACTCCAGGCCCTGGCCCCGGTGACGTTGGTCAGAGGTGTTGCCACCCGGAACGTTGGTGCCAAATCTATTTTGTTTGTATCTCTGAGACCTCCTTAAAGAGGTTCCCTGTGGGGCAGCCCCCGAGTGCCAAGAGCTCGGCCAGTCGTGAGAATGGTTTGGAGCAGAATGACCCCGCTCGAATCCGACACAGTGGAAGGCTTGTCTGCCGGTTGTTGCTAGCAATCAAAGCCTGACCTTAGAGGCGGGTCATTCTACAGACCTCTCTAGCTCCAGCTGTTCTTTGGTGGTGGTGATACTAAGCGCCCCCCCTCTTGTGACACTGTCTGTGCTGGTGGGGGAGGGGGATAGTGTCAGCTGCCCACTCGCCATGGACCATGCAAATGTAACCCACTTGCTTAATGAGCGTGTTTCACTGTCCCGTGGAGTGGCACTTAGACCACTGACAGCCGAGAGATAAGAACAAGGGAGCTCTACAGCCTAAGCTGAGAGCCAGCTGGCTTTATAGCTCAATCTGTAGAGCTGGGTTACTTAACACATGGCCGAGGGCTACGTGTGGCCCACTGCCCTTTTATTGTGCTGTTCGGGGGGGAACAGCGTGCGTGGGATCCTTTGAACATGGCCTCCACTGGGAACACGCTCCTCAATATAACGGTCTTCTGTTGATATGCATTTTAGTTGTTAAATTCCTGGACTGTCATTGCTCATTAAAAGTGCTGTCCTATGGGTAGAAAGCAGGTAAATATTGCGTTTTACTAATATCAGGAGAACTGATTTAGATGGGGTCTGTGTGTTGTGTAGTCTTGCCTTAATCTTGTGAAAGAAGCTATTTGCATGTATATGCAACCACACTTAGGTTACGGCCTTTGACATGTGCTGTGAGTGTCCCTGTTGCCCGCGGGGCTTCCGAAGTTGAGCAGCTCTGCGGTAGAGGCTCCTGCTCTAAGTAGGGTTGCCAGAGGGTTTCAACAAATATACCAGACACGCTTGATATTACATCACAATCTACATTCCATCTTACTTAGAACATACTTTTATATTTTCTCATTTATATTTTCTTAATTTGTTTCCCGAACAAAAAGCTCAGATACTGGACTGTCCAGTTCAAAACCGGACCCCTGGCAACCTTAGCACTAAGCTTCTGAGGTCCCAGGTTCAAATCTGCCTGGTAGTTGTTACACAAACACAGCCCTTTAGGCCTTGCCAGGAGTGGCAAAAACTTCCTAAACATCGGGGGAGGCACCAGTGCCCAAACCGTGGCCTGGTGCCCCAAGGCTCTGCTTCCCACTCATTCCTCTCTGCCCCCTCTCTCGCATCACCCATCTTTGTGGCCTGTAAAAAGTGGGGAGCCAAGTCGTGTGGCCTCCCTTGTGCTCCTGGGCATCGCCAGGCCTGCTGTCTCTCAGCAGCTTAGCAACCGGCACCCTCGAGGTAGCAAAATCCCGGCAACGCAATTATTGCCAAAGCCCAGAGGCCCAAGCTCTGCGACGTCGAACAACGGGCCACGAAGGGTTATGTCTACGATGCATTCCAGAGAGTAGGTCTGCGAGCAAGTGAGTCTGTCTGTCCGTTTGTCCATCTGTTTGTTCAAGAACTCCTAAACAGTCAGAGCTGGGACCAGCAAATTCGGTGTGTGGCTTCCTCTCCTCCTAGCCTAAAGCAGGGTCAGGGGCTGGGGTAGGGGGAAGGCTGAAGCTCCTCCCCAGTGCATACCGGGGTGCGCACAACCATCCAGAAAAGCAGCAGATTCACCAGGCAGGTGAAAGAGGCTAACGGGGTGCCTCCCCCCCCCCCCCCAATCCAGGACTGCCCCAGCCCTGACCCTCTTCCCCTAGTGCCCTTTAGAGGAGGCTGCAGCTCCTCCCATCCATCCAGGCTGCTCCCCTTTGTCAGGGAGCGAGGGGAAAGTGCACAGTTTGCTACATTCCTCTCTCTGGCTGGGGAGCGCAGGGGGCAGACGAACATGGACCTGCCTCAGCTGGGGAGACATGCACCCCTCCCCCAGCTGTGCCCGTTGGAGCTGCAGCGGCCATAGAGAGGCGCTTCTCGCCTGGCCCCAAGCTTCTGCGCTGAGGACTGGGTTGTCCTCTCTCCTACAGGCAGCCTGCAGACTGAACCCCTCCTCCACAGCTCCCTCCCCTCCTGACCCCGAGCAATGATTCAAATGAAGAAAAACAAAAATGGTGGCTCGAGCAACTATCCCTCTGGTATAAAATAAAAGCATAATCCACGTGCTCGGGCCGAGAGCTAATTAAGAGGCTACTCTCACCTCTCACCAAGTGTTGCTCCCTCAAAATCCTTGCCACACTTTATGGCCTGGATGGGGGAGACTCCTTTCATGGGACAAACATGCTGCCAGTTGGTCTCCTAGGTGAAGGATTCAGTGTGTCTTTTTGCACCCCAGAGTGGTACACCAAACCCAGCCCCTAATAATTTGTGAACCAGAGAATCCCCTGCTGTTTGGTTCTTCCTGTAGGTTTCTCCTTGTGGATTTCACAAACTCTCAATTCACACCCGACTCAGTGTGCAAATACATGTACAGCATGAGAGATACAAAGGGCCATACTGGGTCGGACCAATGGACCATCTAGCCCAGTATCCTGGCTTCAGAGGGGATGAACAAAACAGGCAATCAAGTGACACATCCTCTGTCATCTACACCCAGCTTCTGGCAGTCTGAGGTTACAGACTTCTACAGCATGGGTTTGCATCCCTGACTATCGTGGCTAATGGCCATTGATGGACTAATCCCCCATGAACTTATGTAGTTCTTTTTTTGAGCTTGTTATAGTTTTGGCCTTCACAACATCCTTTGGCAAGGAGTTCCACAGGTTGACTGTGTGTTGTATGAAGAAATATTTCCTTTTGTTTGTTTGAAACCTGTTACCTATTAATTTCATTCTCACACACACACACTCTCTTACACACATTCTTGTGTTCTGAGAAGGAGTGAATAACACTTCCTTATTCATTTTATCCACACCAGGCATTATTTTATAGGCCTTGATTAGATCCGCTCCTGAGTTGTCTCTTTTCCAAATTGAAAACGCCTGCATGCAATACACAACACACACATGGCCAGACAGGGAGGTAAGTATCAGTTACCTCCTGCCTGAAAGGAACAGATCCAAAGTATGGGTATGTCTACACTTACACCCTCTTTTGAGAAAGGGATGCAAATGCAGCTGAGTGAAATTGCAAATGAAGCGTGGATTTGAATTTCCCACGCTTCGTTTGCACAATTGCGGACCACCGCTATTTCAAAATACCCTATTCTGAAATAACAAACGCTGTGTAGACACGGTTATTTTGGGAGAAAACTCTTCTTCTGAACCCTTATTCCTCATACAATGAGGTTTACCCGTTATTTGCAATTTTGCTAGTTGCATTTACATCCCTCTATCGAAAGAGGGTGCAAGTGTAGACATACCCTATGTCACCTCCTGGTGATCAGCCTTAACTCAAAGCATCATTTGCAGCATAGATACAGAACGCCTTAAATATCACTTTTCCATACATTTTGCAATGATCATGATAACCAATGGGCAGCTGGATCTCAGTAGAGCCCTCACATGCTACCCTGTGGTGAACTGTTATGCAGCTATCCGGCACAAGGGATCCCTGTAAAACCCTCGGCACTCCCTGTGCCTTCTGCCAGGTGGTACCCTGGGCTCTCTGGGTCACACATCTGCCCCAAGTGCTCTGTCTTGTTACTTTTCTACAGGTTGAACCTCTCTTGTTGCTGGACCAAAGAGTGCCAGACACTGTGGTCCAGCATGATTTTAGTGAGTTAGTTTAATCCTGTACATGTCTGCTTATTACAGGTGTTGTCAAGTTTCCTGTGGTCTTGTAATACCGGTACTTTGTTTACAGCCACCCGTCCTGGCTCTCGGCGTTCTGTGCTGCTGTTTAGCTCTAACTTGCCTCTAAATATCTTCTAAGAGCTCAGCAAGCCGTGAAAATGTCAGTAGTGCCATGAAGCGTAAACATTGTTTTCATGCTTTATCTACTTATTTCCTTGTGCTGATACAGTAACGTTGTATAGCAGCACCAACATCCTGACATAGGGTGTATTGGTACGGTTCTTATGCTTATAAGAAGTATGAGGGCCTTTTTAGGGGAAAAGGCAAGATGCTGCTTTAATTAAGAATACAATATCAAAGCATATGCTTCGTAAAGACAAGCCCCCCGCCCACAGGTCCTGCATCTAGTGCATAGTTACCAGTCTGTCGTGGCTCACACCCGTCTTCCTGGCCAAGCCAGGCTGACTGAGGAGTCGGGATTCCTTTGAGGCTCCTCTGAGGCTTGGCTTTGCAGGACTGAACCCAGAGTTTAATGGCCAGAGATCCCCTTCTTATACATGTAACTTCCCATTGGAGTCTGTGGGTGTTGTAGTGTCATGCTGTAGTCATTGGTCCTTCAGTGGTGTTAATCTCTCTTTTCCACAGTTGTGCTTTGATGGCTATTGTCAAGTTTCCCATCCTTGTCTCTTGTTTGTGTCTCACTCTTGGGGGTGTCTGCCTGTCTCCAGGGTTTGTAATTCTGCTAATTTAATGCAGCCTCAGGCACAATGGTGGCTACCTGGTTATCTTGCAAGTTACCACTTCTTGACCACCTGGGGGTCTGTGATGGCTGTCACTGACACCCATCACAGACCCCACTCACACCAAACAATTTTGCAGAGTTCCAGGCAAGATTCACAGTTACTAAAGGGCTAACAAAGAGCAAGGAATCTTGCACAACTTAGTTTGTGATGCAGACAAGGGGTATGGCTTAATTTGCAATGCTAACAGGAAGCAAAGCCTTATAGCAGGGCAACTCAACACACGGCCCGTGGGCCATCCACGGCCCTTTTGTTTGCAGCCTGCGGTGCTGTTTGGGTTTACGCGGGGCTCAACTTACAAATGGGAGCCAAAACAAAAAAGTCATCAATATAATGGTCTTCTGTTGACAGGCATTTTAGTAGTTAAATTCCTGCATTGTCATTGCTCATTAAAAGTGCTGTCATGTGGGTGGAAATTGGGTAAATGTTGCATTGTATTAATATCAGCAGAACCAACTTAAATGGGGCCTGTGTACTGTGTAGTCTTGCCTTAATCTTTGTATTCATGCCCGTCAGTGTGAAAGAAGCTATTTGCATATATTTGCACATGTATATGCAACCACGTGTGCTGTGAATATCATTGTGGCTCCAGGGCTTCCAAAGTTGAGTAGCCCTGCCTTACAGTAACCATTGTCTAATCAGGAGAGACAGGGTGAAATGGAGCCGGCAGAACTTATAAGCAAGTCATTATGCATTACGCTTGTATTCTAGTAACCAACACTAAAACATAGCTTTGGGCCACACAGTGCTGTTACTAAGCAGCATCACAAGTGCTGTTCCATTTATTCGCCTTGGTGAAGTGAAAACAAAGAGACCCTGCTCACTACAATATTGACCACCCATGGTTGGGCAAATTCTCTGGTTTAGCACCTGTCAAGCGTTGTCAGGTCACTGAGGGTATGTCTACACTACCCCGCTAGTTCGAACACGAGGAGTAACGGTAGTTCGGAATAGGAAGCCTAGTTCGAACTACCTAGTTCGTGCCCCGTGTAGCCGCGCTGCACGGGGTTCGAACCAGCAGGGTTTTAAAAATGGCGGCACCCCGCTTATGCAAATGAAGCCCGGGAAATTCAAATCCCGGGCTTCATTTGCAAGTGCGGTATGCCTACATTACCCTCCTAGTTCGAACTAGGAGGGTAGTGTAGACATACCCTGATAGAGTAGGGGCAGGATTTACTGCCATGGTGTCTGGACAGGTCTCTGGCTCTGTTGATGAGAACCAGAAGTCTCGTTGCGTGTGTGCTCAATGATGTGGGCCCAACGACCACGGCAGACCCCGACAAGGCCCCCAAAAATCACACATCAGAGAAGGATCGAAGGCGTCTGGCCAGGTTTATTGTTTAGTGAAGTACAGTCATTGTGGTCAGCAGACTATCGAATCACTACACTTATGTACCTGTAACAATGGACTCTGTCCAGCTGGGAGGCAGTGGGAGATTCCCACTGGTTGAGCAAAGATTGTCCCCCCAAGACGTAAGAACGGCCATACTGGGTCAGACCAAAAGTCCATCTAGCCCAGTATCCTGTCTGCTGACAGTGGCCAATGCCAGATGCCCTAGAGGAAATGAACAGAAAGAGGTAACCATCATGTGATCCCTCCCCTGTCACCCATTTCCAGACAAACAGAGGCTAGGGACACCATTCCTGACCATCCTGGCTAATAGCCATTGATGGATTTAACCTCCATGAATTTCTCTAGCTCTCTTTTGAATCCTGTGAAAGTCCTCATCTTCACCACATCCTCTGGCAAGGAGTTCCACAGGTTGACTGTGTGCTGAGTGAAGAAAAGCTTTTGTTTTAAACCTGCTGCCTATTAATGTCATTTGGGCTGTGTCTACATTGGCATGATTTTGCGAAAATACTTTTAACAGAAAAGTTTTTCTGCGACAGGCCTGCTGGGGAAATCGTGAATTGTGTAATTCAAAAAAAGTTCCCTAAAAAAAAAATCATGCTATCATGAAAACGTGTGAAGAGGGCACGTGTTAAATGAGGAATTACTGTATTTTCACTAATGTGCATGTCCCTGTGGCAGCTTGGCGAGGAAAACAGGCCAAGAGAGTTCAGGCAGCTGGCAGCAAGGGAACGTCTTTCGCATCAATGTCCTTGGTTCAAATGTAAGCCTGGTTGGAAGCCAGTGACGGAAGGTTGCTGCTTTCTGGCTTTTTAGTAGCAGTGAAACCAGCTGTCTCTCGGAAACATTCCATACTCCCATTCTGAGTCCCTGCCCTCTTCTGTTCCCATAGCACAGTTATTTGGGGCTGGCCTGCTTGAGCCAGTGTAGAAAGTGGTGTAAGGGTATTTCTAGACTATATGGCTCCATCGACGGAGCCATGTAGATGAGCTTTCTAGACGTAGGGAAATGAAGCGGCGATTTAAATAATCGCCGCTTCATTTACATCAAAATGGCTGCCGCGCTGTGCCGATCAGCTGTTTGGCGGCACGGCGCAGTAGTCTGGATGCTCTGTGGTCAACAACGGAAGCCTTTGTTGACTGCCCCGTTATGCCTCATGGAATGAGGTTTACCAGGGCGGTTGCAAAGGCTTCCGTTGTCGACCGCGGAATGTCCAGACTACCGCGCTGTGCCGCCAAACAGCTGATCGGCACAGCACATCAGCCATTTTGATGTAAATGAAGCGGAGATTATTTAAATCGCCGCTTCATTTCCCTTTTTCAAGTACAGTAATCTACATGGCTTTGTTGATGGAGCCATGTAGTTGAGACGTACCCTCAGTGAAACAGATTCCTGCTACATGCTTAGAAATGGCTGCAAGAGGCATTCAGTGAAATAATGGAATAGGGTGATGAATGTCCAGGAGCGTTTGTTTGTAACCTTTTATCAGGGAGCAAGAGAGTGGGATAGAGATCATGTGTTATAACAGGCATCAAACCAGCTGAGGGGGGGACTTCTGTTTGCTTTGAGCCTTTGATTTTCATTTAATCAAAGAAGAGGTGCATACTGGATTTTGGAAGCTTACTCACTGCTCAGCATTTTGCCTCCTGGAATTGTTTATTGTACAATTGTTTATTACCAACAGCAGCTGTGCGCGTACAGGTTAAAGCAGTGGTCCCCAACCTTTAGAGGCTCCTGGGCGCCCGGGAGGCGCCTTAAATATGTGTCTTCTCCGCCCTCTGCCTTATTGTTCTGCAATGAGTCTTTGGCATCAGTCCTTTCTTGTTAAGAGCAAGCAGCTTCATGTGAAGCACAACTTTTGTTTTATTGCGCAAATGCTATTACAAGCTTCCTGTTTGATCTGGCCAAGTCCTTTCCAGGAGCCCGTATAGGCAGTAAATCTCGTATGTCTTCCATTTGTGTAGAAAAATATGAGGGGCAGCCGTGTTAGTCTGTAACGTTAAAAATGACGAGCAGTCCTGGGCCACCTTCGGACATATCTAATCTAGGAAACTATTTCGAAATAATTAAAATCCATTAAATAACTCCCAAAATAATAAAACTGAAGTAGCGTGTCCTCGCTATGGGGAAGCTTTTGTAGGTAAAACCCACTTCATCAGATGTATTGGAGTGGAAATAACAAACACACACATAGAACAACAGAAGAAGTACCCGTCAATTGTCGGGCCCATCTTAATGAGGCTAATTAAGTGGGCTGGATGTGTCAGGTTACAGTGAGTAACAGGAGCAGCAGCAGGCATCAGTTACACAATACGACAAATACAATGTGATGCATTCACTGACGTTGTGACTTTCCAGTAACGTCTGGGAGCTCTGGATTAGGCCAAAGGTTCATGGATGTCAGTGACCAGATCAGTGAAGGGCTGCAGAATCAGGCCCATCATTAATATAATTCTCCATGCCAAGTCAGTACAAATGAAAAGAGACATGTCAAGAATAGCCACAGAACTTCCTTATTGGGGCGAAAATGTTTCCATCATTACAACAAAACGCTTGTTTTAAAAGAACAGAAATTCAGGTGCCACCCAGGTGACTAGCAGAGCACCAACAGCTGGCAGCATGTGTTTCTTTTGGTGGTGCACATCTGCACATGCCTCGGTGCACCTAACAAAATTTATTCTGCACATGGATGGAAAAAAATCAGAGGGAGCCTTGATCCCTACTAATATGTGTGAACAAAGACACTGGGTGTTGCTTCTGCTCAGCCAGATGGGTTGGTTAATGCAATGAGAAGAGCTAAGGGACAGAATGAAGTGTTATTGGGTATGCTGGGAGTCTGAGCATACACTGGAAGGTTGCCTGGCTCCAGGGTCAAGCACCCACTTTGGAGGGCCAAGGAGGATGGGGGGGGAGATGCAAGAAACACTAAAAGTCAAAGAAAAGCCTGGCTGTGGTTGGAACACAACCTCCCTCCTTATCCTCCCCTGGGATACAAAAGAGGTGCTGACGAGCCCCCGTACTTACGACTCTCCACAAGGCAACATGACCATACATTGCAAGGGGTGGGAACCAGGGGCATGCACCGCTGAGGCAGTGGGGGGAGAGGGACGTGGGTAAAAGCTCTGATCCCACAGAGCCATGGATATACTTGGTAGAAACTAACCCCAATAAATATTGCATTGTCTGCAGGGCCAGCCTTACCCATATGCAGAATACGCAGCTGTGTAGGGCACCTGAAAACTGGGGGCACCGCTGGGTCTTAATGTCCATCCACCCGCCACTTCTTATATCGGCGCTGTGGCTCTGCTTCCTCCGGAGAGGATCTAGTTGACTTACACGTGACAACGGCTGCCAGAGCGATTAGCAGAACATGGAACCTGGTAAAGAGCCATTCCAGTGGCAATGCAGCGTTTCACAGGCATGTGCCAACCCCATCTATAGACTGTCTGTTTGGGTGCATCTAGACTACATGGCTCTGTCAGCAGAGCCATGTAAAGTAGTGTACTCGACATAGTCAATGCCTATGAAACGAGGTTTACCGGAGCGGTCGACAAAGGCTTCCCTTGTGGACCGCGCCGCGTGTAGACTGCCGTGCTGTGCCGGATCAGCCGATCGTCGGCACAGCGTAGTGGCCATTTTTATTTTAATGAAGCGGGGATTATTTAAAACCCCACTTCATTGACTGTCGAGTAAACTACTTTACATGGCTCCGTCGACGGAGCCATGTAGTCTAGACAGCCCCTTTCTGAATTGACTGTATTAGGCTACAGGACCTTCGTTTACAATTTTCTCTAAAACTGTCATTAGTGTATTGCTGAAGATTATAAAATCACATCTCTAAAAATATCGTGTGTTTCTCTCCCCCCTCCCACCCCGGGCTGCCATCGGGCACAGGGGTACCAGTTTAATAGCACTGCACAGGGCCCCGTAAATCCTAAGGAAATCCCATATTGCCTGGACTTGGACTTCTTGTCTTCTGCTTTCTGCCTACGTGACGAGAACCAGCGGAGGGGGCGAAGGGAAATCCCCCTCACACACAGGTTTGGGTCAGCAGGCGTTTTGTTAAACTCTCCACAACATTCTTGTTTTTCGGGTGCTCAGCTGGACTCTTCCTCTTTGACTTGACTTGAACGTCTCTCAGTTTGCTGGAGGCCGCTGACTGTGATGTCTTGCGCACTTGAGATAAGCAGGAGTTGCTCACTGAGACCCACAGGGATCCCTTCACCTGCTCTAGTTATCACTGACGCCATCTTTGTGCTGCTCTTCCACAATTGTTGCTCTGCATGGCAGAGTTCTTCACACGTCGCTCGCTTCTCCGCCGACGTGGCTGCCGGAGCTCTTAGAGGCCACAGTCAGGTGGGGGCCCTTGTGCGAGGCTCTGCATGAACAGCCCTTACATGACAGCCGCTGCCTCAGAGTGCTTATGCTCTAAGACAGACAAGAGGAGGAGACAAGCACGCTGGGCTGGGGTAACAAATATAATAGGAAGTGCACAATTCTCAGCCAGTCAGTAGAGCAGAGACCCACGGACAAATGAGTTGGGGGCGGGGGGCTGCACACAAATGAGCAGTGCAACCCCACCCCAACCCTCACTGTTCTGGCCCCCAAGTGAGAAGGAGGAAAAACGCCCTCACAGATGTGACCCATTATTCCCCTCATGCTCCAGCCCCACCGGGGTGGGGAGATGTGTGGGAATTCGGGGAAGTGCCGAGACTCAGAGCTTATCCCCAGGGCTGGATTAATTCTTCTGGGGAGCCAGGGCTAGTAGATTTTGTGGGGCCTACTCAGCCCTGGGGGAGGGCCAAAACTGAGGGCTTCAGTTTGAGGGAGGGGAATGCCGGGGAGTGAGCTGGGGGTTGAAGTGTGAGGTCTGGGCAGGAGGTAGGGCACAGGAGCAGGATGAGGGTGCAGGGTCTGGGTGGGAGGGAGGTTGCAGGAGCGGGTGGGGTGAGGTTCAGGGTCTGCATGGAGGGAGGGTGGAAGAGTGGGCTGAGGTGAGAGGTCTTGACAAGAGGGGATGTAGGAGCAGGGTGGGGTGCAGGGTCTGGGCAAGAGGGGGTGCAGGAGCAGGGTGGGGTGCGGGGTCTGGACAAGAGGGGCTGTAGGAGCAGGGTGGGGTGCAGGAGCAGAGGGAGGGTGCAGGGTCTGGACAAGAGGGGGTGCAGGAGCAGGGTGGGGTGCAGGGTCTGGACAAGAGGGGGTGCAGGAGCAGGGTGGGGTGCGGGGTCTGGACAAGAGGGGCTGTAGGAGCAGGGTGGGGTGCAGGAGCAGAGGGAGGGTGCAGGGTCTGGACAAGAGGGGGTGCAGGAGCAGGGTGGGGTGCAGGGTCTGGACAAGAGGGGGTGCAGGAGCAGGGTGGCGTGCGGGGTCTGGACAAGAGGGGGTGTAGGAGCAGGGTGGGGTGCAGGGTCTGGACAAGAGGGGGTGTAGGAGCAGGGTGGGGTGCAGGGTCTGGACAAGAGGGGGTGCAGGAGCAGGGTGGGGTGCAGGGTCTGAACAAGAGGGGGTGCAGGAGCAGGGTGGGGTGCAGGAGCAGAGGGAGGGTGCAGGGTCTGGACAAGAGGGGGTGCAGGAGCAGGGTGGGGTGCAGGGTCTGGACAGGAGGGGGTGTAGGAGCAGGGTGGGGTGCAGGGTCTGGACAAGAGGGGGTGTAGGAGCAGGGTGGGATGCAGGGTCTGGACAAGAGGGGGTGCAGGAGCAGGGTGGCGTGCGGGGTCTGGACAAGAGGGGGTGTAGGAGCAGGGTGGGGTGCAGGGTCTGGACAGGAGGGGGTGCAGGAGCAGAGGGAGGGTGCAGGATCTGGATGGAGGGGGCAGAGGATGGAGGCATGTACCTGGTGCAGCTCCGAGGAGGGGGCGGGGAGGGGGTCTTCATGCAGCTTCATGTGCTACAGGGAAGCATTCTTTGCAGTGCACAGAGCCCTTTCCCCGTCCCGTCCCATCCCATCCCATCCCCCCACCCCCACTGCCCCGCCCAGGCAGCCCTTGGGCTGGATGCAGCTGGTGACTTGCCTTGATCAGATCTGTGTGGCTCAGGGCTGCCCCCAGACTGGGGAGCTGACGCTGGCGCTCCAGCCACAGTGCCCCCCCCATGTGACTGGAGCTCCAACGCCGACTTGTGCTGTCACAGGAGGGGGGGCCCTGAGCCTTGCAGGCTCAATCAAGGCCAGCCGCCTTCAATAGAGCGACCACCGTTCTCCCCCATTTAGCGGTGATGGGACGTTCTCCATTGACATCAATGGAAGCAGGGCCAAGGCTAAATATTCCCACACAGCCAGCGTCCCACCCACTCCCATATCCCCTGCAGCAGGGATGGGCGTGAAGCACAACACCCAGGGCTGGATTTCAAATGCCCCAGGCTCAGGCAGCGTAGTGCTGGGGCTTAGAGGATCTCCCTGGCGGTGTAGCTGGTGCTGCTGTTAAGCACGTGGTCTGGGACGGGCACTGAGGTGTAAGCTCTGTGGGCAATGGGCCGTCTTAGCTGTCCGGGTTTGTACAGGGCCTGGCGCAACGGGGGCCCAGCTGATGACTAGCTTAGGGGTGCCCAGGGACTGTCACTGCACCTCTGCTGTACATGTGAGACAGTGCGTCTGTCTGTCTGTCTCTGCTCAAGAACTCCTCCTGAACAGTAAGAGCTAGGACCTCCACGTTGGACAGGGTTTGTTGGGCCAGGACAGTGGGATGTGCCTGGAATGGGACTGGTTCTCAGAAAACCATCAGAAGAGACGGAATCACCAGGCAGGTGAAAGGGGCTGGCTGGGGGCACCCCCTATACGGGATTACCCCAACCCCGAGCCTCCCCCCCTCCCCCAGGTGCCCTTTGGGGGGGCTGAAGTGCCCCTCCTTCCTGATTCGTATGAGAACATTGCTGGTGGTTCTCCTTCATCAGAGAGCGAGGGGAAAGTGCAGTTTGCTGCATTCCTCACTCTGGCTGGAGAGCGCAGGGGGCAGACAAATCTGGATCTGCCCCATCCACAGACATGCGCCCCTCCCCCAGCTGTGCCCACTGGAGCTGCAGTGGCCGTAGAGAGGCGCTTCTCACCTGGCCCCAACCTGCTGCGGGGAAGGAGGGTTGGGGTGGTCCCCTCTCCCCGGCACAGTCTGCCTCTTGATCCCCTCCTCCCCAGCCCTACCCCAGAGCAATGATTTCCATGAAGCATGGACACTTTCAGTTTATTTTCCAAAAAACCAAAAACTGAACTGAGTTAAGGATCCAGGCAACACCAGGTGAATCTTCTAGGATCGTAGTCTAGTAACACAGCTTGATCCTCAGCCTTGCTGATTTTAAAAATCAATTGTTGCCTGGCAAATGCTGGTAACAGACCGCGCGCTGCATTTCACCCGTCAGCCGATCAGAACCCAACGGCCACTAGGAGACTATTGGCTTGCATGTGGAAACTCTGGAGACAGCTTTTTCAGGGGAGAGAGGCGCTTTGGAACAGCTGCTCCTTTATCAAAGGGATTGGGGCGAGGGGGAGGGAGAGGTTTGCAGTATGTTTGAGACAACATGTCAGTGCAGTTACAGTCTCCTGAAATAAACCATAGGAACTGAAAGGGGAGACTAATGAAGAGTGAGCGGAAGACGTCCATTTCAACTCAAAGGAACTGGGACAGGAGTGGGTTAAACCAGGCGCGCGGAACCTTTTTTGAGTTGCGGGGGGGGGCAGCTGAAAAATGAGTCAGGGGCCGCACACAAGTGAGAAACAAAACCAAACCCCACCCCTGACTGATGTGGCCCCGACCGAGAGGGAGAAAGACGCTCCCCGCGTTCCCCTCTCACACCAGAGCCTGGAGGGCCCAGCCTAGTGGATTTTGTGTGCTCCAGCCCCATGGTGGAGCGCCAGCACAGGCTCCCCAATGCAGGGCCCTGAGCCACGGGGACCAGATCCAGGCAAGCTGAGGTTCCCTGGGTTACACGAAGGCCACATTTCCCCACAGAAGGGGTGGTCGGCTGTACAGAACTATATTTAAATTACCCCCGCGGAGGGCAGGTGCTGGGTGACCATACTGAGGAGATGGGGGAGAAAACAGCTAAGAGGGGCCCAGGTGTCAAAGTAAGAAACGTGTCCGTGAAATACAAGCTTCAGAAACCTCTGCCCTAATCTCCAGTCCTGTCCTTTTATCTCCCTACACCAGGCCCAGCCATGGGAGGACCTGGGAGGGGCTACAGAGATTTGAAAAATGCTGATGGATTGTATGAGTGAGTTTGCCGCCTTGCAGTGATGGGGGGGAGGGGGCTAGCCCTCCGGCAGCCCATCAGAGGGGAAGAATGGCTTGGGGATTAGAGCACCAGCTTGGAGAGACCTTTGTTACATTCCCAGCTCCTCCACCGACTTTCTGTGTGACCATGGGCATGTCACTTAGTCTCTCTCTGCCTCGGTTCCCCATCTGTAACGCTAGGGACAACAGCCCTGCCCTGCCCCACAGGGGGAGAGACATTACAGACTGGGGGGCGCTCAGCGGCTGTGGTAATAGTGGCAGATAAATACCTCAGAGGTGACTTGGCAGATTTACAAAGTCTATTGGCTCGGCCTTGCCTTTATTTGGGGGGGTGAAGGAATGGGACGGGCCTGCCGGCTACGTCAGCCCTTTCTCCGTGTACATCACTCTAAAGAGACGCCCTGTGTTCCCCTCCCAGCATTCGCAGGGCCTGGTCAGAGCCCTGCCCGCCGGGATTGAAGCTCTCTTGGGAAGAGGTGTCATTTCTTTTCCGATGACTCTGGTCTCCTGTCCTGCCGTGGGGCCTCTCTCCTCAAACAAGGGGCAGATTGAAACTGGGGGGGCCTTCCACGCAGCCAGCCCCACTTCGAGCCCAATGGTTGAATCCCCTTTAAACCATTCCTGGCCCTCAGCCACCCTGCTGAGCTGCTCTTGCTGCATTTACCTGCTCGTTACCTCAGAGCGACAGCAGCCCCAGGCCTGGGACTGCAACCGGATAAAACCTCCACGGCCAGGAATCTGAGGCACCCAGTCTTGGCGCCCTTCCCTGCTCACCAGTGGGAAACTGCCTGGCCGGCACAGGCAGCCGCTTCTCCGCAGGTGGTGCTGGCAGCTTGGTGGCTTGTTTCGAGAACGCTATTTTGGGGACGACCATCTGCTGGCTTCCCAGGCAACGCTGTGTGGCAGGAAGGAGTTAGCTCCCTCTGACCCAACCCTCCCCACACGCTGGCTGCTTCTCTCCTATGGGCAGCGAAGGGACCTGAGGCTGCTCAGAATGTCGAGCGACCGCCTCAGCTTCCCTCACTCCCTCCTGCCCGGCAGTCAGTGTTGTGAGGGAGAGGCTTTTCTGTGGGGTTGTCATGGAGAAGGGCAGCGTGGCCTAGTGGCTAGAGCATTTGTGTGGGATGCACGAGACCAGGGTTCTTTGGCCTGCTCTGTGACCTTGAGCAAGTCCCTTCATGTCTTGGGCCTCAGTTTCCCCATTTGTAAAATGGTGCTAGTGAGACCGACCTACTGGTCAAGTGCTGTGAGCGCCACTGAGAAGCATCATCGAAGAGCTATGTGGTGGTGGTTACAGCTTTACATTTCCCCCACCCTGTCCCACGCTGCTTCCTGAGGAAGGTCCATGAGCTTTGAGCTGCATCTCTGGGCTATGTCTACACTGGCGGGTTCTTGCGCCAGAGATATGCAAATGAGGCTAAGCGTGGAATATCGCTGAGCCTCATTTGCATACCTAATGAGCCACCATTTTTTGCAGAAGAGGCTCTTGCACCAGGAGTGTCTACACCGCCCCTTCTTGTGCAAGAAAAACCCTCTTGCGCAATGCCGTTATTCCTGAAAATAATCCGCGTCGACGCTCCTTCTGGTGCAAGAGCCTCTTCTGCAAAAAATGGCAGCTCATTAGGTATGCAAATGAGGCTTCGCGATATTCCATGCTTAGCCTCATTTGATATTTCTGGCGCAAGAAGCCGCCAGTGTAGACATAGCCCTGGAGTCAGGAAGTGGCTCCTTCATGTTTGTGAAACTAATACAATCAGCTGGATCTGTGGTGCCAGCCTCTTGGTCCTGATTCAGGAACATAATTAAGCAGGTGTTTAAATCCCATTGACATCCATGGGACTGAACCATATGCTTTAAGTCAAACCATGTGCGTAAGTAATTTGCAGGAGAGGGACCTCAGAGAGCAGCCACCGCAAACTGCTTTTATTCTTGGATCTGGACTTTTAATGCTCCAGTCATCTGAAGAAGTGGGCTGTGCCCACGAAAGCTCAATGAGGCCATCTACACGCTTTGTTAGTCTATAAGGTGCTGCAGGACTATTCGTTGTTTAAGTTTTTTTGCTTTATTGCTGCAACTCTGCCTCGAGAAGGAGCTCTCCTCAATTCCCCCAGCCTGCAGAGCTTCCAGGATCTAGGGGATTTAGGCTTGTGTCTAGGCTCTCCAGCAGCTCTGCTCTTCGCTGAGCATAACAGCTGTGGGCGTTGCCCTTTCCTTCCATCAGCTGGTACTTTGCCTCTCTTGTTTGTAGGCATTTTTCTTTTTTGTCTATTTTCTTCTCTGGGCTTGAGTCTGACATTTGCAAGTTTCAGGAAGCTCCGGGTGTAGGCAGGGAGCTTGCAGAGACAGTTTTGACGATGAAAAGAAAATGTCACCAAAAAAGCCTGTTGCCAATTATACCCCCTGCCCGCCTAGCGCTACGTCAGCCAGGAAAGAGATGGAGCGGAGAGCTAAGGGTATGTCTACACTATCCCTCTAGTTCGAATTAGCGGGGGTAATGTAGTCATCTGCACTTGCAAATGAAGCCTGGGATTTGAATTTCCCGAGCTTCATTTGCATGAAGCCGGCCGGCGCCATTTTTAAATGCCAGCTAGTTCGAACCCCGTGCCGCGCGGCTACACGCGGCACGGAGTAGCTAGTTCGGATTAGGCTTCATGCAAATGAAGCCCGGGAAATTCAAATCCCGGGCTTCATTTGCAAGTGCGGATGACTACATTACCCCCGCTAGTTCGAACTGGCGGGGTAGTGTAGACATACCCAGAGTGACAGAACTGGCCAGCAGGTCGCTTTGCGATGGTTCAGTGTTAGCTGGGTCACTGCTGGTAGCGCTCAGCTCAGCTCACGGGGCTTGTCGGCTGCAGGAATGGGGGTGAAGCCCAGAACCACAACTCTAGTCCCCTGGGAGTTCTGGGTCAATGTTTAGCTGCTTGTACTTGGGCTGAGCCTGCCCCTGTGTTTCTGGTTGTGGGGCTGCTGCCTGAACGGAGGTGGCTGTTGTATTTTGAGAACAGCTCAGGAGAGTTTAGCACCGTTCAGTGTGAACCAGAACCCAGGCCCTAGCCCTGCTCCATCTTCTGGCCCGAGCCCTGACCTAAACCAGATCCAGACCAGAATGCTGCCACCTCCTGCTCCTTGGAGTGAAATCCCAACGCTAATGGGCATCTATTGAACGAAAGTCTGATTCGCAGCTGTAGTAAAACAACACCAGCTTAGAGCAGGGGGGGTTCAAACTTTTTTCCTCATGACCCAGTCGAAGAAAATTGTTGATGCCCCTGACCTGGAGTGTGGGCACCAGAGTGGGGCTGAGGATGAGAGTTTTGGAGTGTAGAAGGGGTCTCTTGCTCCGGGCTGGGGCAGGAGGGACTTACCTTGTGTGGCTCCCAGTCAGCAGTGCAGTGGGGGGGCTAAGGCCGCTTCCTGCCTCTCCTGGCACTGTGGACCATGCTGCGCCCTAGAAGCAGCCAGCAGCAGGTTCCCAGCCAATGGGAGTGCGGAGCTAGTGCTCAGGGCAGGGGCAGTGCGTGGAGACTTGTGTGCTCCCCCCCCCCCCCCAACCCTGTACCTAGGATTCAGGCCTGTGGCTGGCTGCTTCTGGGGTGCATCACAGTCTGTCATGCCAGGACAGGCAAGGAGCTTCCTTAGCAGCCCCCCTGGTTACTTGATCCCCTGCAGCAACTAGACCCATCGCCTGACTCTCCACGACCCAAGGTCGCGACCAGTAGTTTGAAAACGACCGGCTTAGATCCTCCCAGTCGCTCCATCAATAGCACTCTGAGAGTTACGTCACTGTAATGTGTCCTAGAATGCTGCCCCATTCCAGCTGTATCTCCAGTGTTAGCTGTATTAGTCCAATAGGTTCCTACAAGACACTATTTCTCAGCACAAGCGCCAGGAACACAAATGTGGTACTTATGCTACAGCGTGGCAGTGGGTCTGTTAATTTATTTTATTTTTAGCAGTGAGAGATGCGGGTTTCTTGCAGGTAGGACTCTGGAACAAAATCTAGTGGCAATGATATTTATCAAGCGTGGGATCTAACTCCTCTGTCGGGTGCACAGCATCCAGTATGAGCCTGGCTTATTAAGTACAAACAGTTAAAATGGGGCAAAATAATTTCCCTCGTGACAGTTTTATCTAATCCTTTCGAGTGATGATAGAGCTACTGTTAACTGACCAGATGAAAACTTAAAACTCACTGAAACATTTTCACTCATTTGATTAAATCCAACCTCATGGAACAAGTACTATAGGTTGAACCTCTCTGGTCTGGTAACATCTGTGGTCCGGCATGATTGTAGTTAGCTGGATGGCCCCTTATCATGGGTGTGGTCAAGTTTCCTGAGGTCCCATAAAGTTTGTTTACAGCCACCAGTCCTGGCTCAGAGTTCTGTGCTGTTATTTAGCTCTAATTTACCCCCTAAATGTCTTCTAAGATCCCCGTAAGCAGTGGAATTGCTCATAATGCTGCTAGACAATACTGACCTCCCATGGTTTGGAAAATTCTCTGGTTTGGCACCGGTCAGCTCTCAAGCATGCCGGACTAGAGAGGTTCAACCTGTACTGATGTTGATAGAACCCAATTCTGGGGCTATCTACCAACTCCTTTTAATATAAGTCTATTGCTGTCCTTAGAATCAATTTCACTTTAAACACATGATTACAACTAACGGTTTATATTGCCAGCCACTCATTAAAAAAAATCCCTTTTTTTTTAATTCACCTTCGCATTTGCGTCAATCAGCTGGAAAGAAACCAAAAGGAAATGGTTTTAGTTTATTTTGTTTCCCACTGGCAATCTTTCCATGAGTCACCACAATTATTTTAAGACTGGTATTTAAAAGTGACTAAATGTTTTTTAAAAATAAGCCATGCCACATCTCTGCTTTGGGATTGTTTTAAAGGATGCATCTAATTCAATTCTCCATAAACTCGCTGGAGATCAGGGCATAAACCTGGTCAGCTTTGCCTCAACTTGCAAAGCCTAAAAGTTCTGTTTGGGGATGTGTGTCTCAAACAGACCTTCGCAGGAACACCTGGACGAAGAACCTGTTTTAAATAAAACCCCCAAGTTGCTTCATTTCTGCTTCCAATCGCTCTGCTACCAGCCTTCACACCAGGGCTTTATGTGCCGTTCACATGAGGGCCGGTAGAAAAGGAGTCCTGCAAATACCATTGGGTAGCCATCTTGGAATCACTCATGTTTAACACCACAGTCCAGGCCCAAGTCACAGAACTCACTAACACGCCTGCCTAACCTAAGCACATGAATAATCCCCTCCCTACACCACAAAGCATTTGAAAACTTGGGCAGCGACCCTCTAGCTAATGTTACCCTAGAAGTGGCTGTGCTACCACGGGCCATAAGCCCAAGCTTTGATATTTGCTGAACAAAGGCCCAATTAGAGAGCAGAACCAACACCATGTAATGCCAGGCCCCGTCTCACACATCTGACTAATTGAGACGAGTTTGCAAACCACCAGTGGGGCCAAACCATGTTCTTGGCAGCGCTGGCAAATTCTTAAAGGCCAAACGGCTGGAGATGGAAACTCTGCCCAGCCGCTCGCTTGCTGCTCTGGCTGGGAGACACGCAGTACAGCCAAGCACAACCCACTGCTTTGGGCCCCACAAACTCTTTGGCCGGGCCCGGAGGCAAGTGAGTGGGATGAATTCCCCTGGCAGGTGTGGGAGGAACTGCTACGCAGCAGAGTAAGCTTTGCAGATGCTGGGAAGGAAATTTGGGAGATCAAGGTGCTGGGAGCACAGGAGGCGGAGATGGTGGTTCGGGGCAGAGTCCCAGACACAGAAGAGCAAATTGGAGGCTGTGAGGAGCAGAGTTGGTGGGTAGGAAAAAGAGCAGCCAAGTTTGTAAAGTAGCCTCACTAGAAGCCAGAGAGCAGAGGTGTTACTGAGCAAATGCCAATGCGCCCAGCTGCCACAGCACAGCTGTTGCCTTCCTATAGCAGCAGGCCTGCTGCTCCAGAGGAGAACACTTTACTTGTCTTCACTGGCAATGAGCGCATTTAAAGCACAATTACACTTTTGTCAGGAAAAACACCCAGTTTTGGCGACAGAAAGTTTCTAGCACCTGTGAGAGATTTTTGTCTTTCCCCCTTCCTTTTATTGTCAACAAACAGCCAGTGTGGACTCTGTTGTCTGTTTTGTCAAGAGAACTGGCTTCTGCCAGTATCCCACAATGCCTGCCCTGATGGCAGTGCTCAGTGTTTTGTGATCTCTGCTGCCCTGCAGGCATGTGCCCCTCCCCTTTCAAAGCTCTGACAACTGAGTGAGCTGCTCCATTTAGGAAACAAAGAAAGAGAAAATCCTTGGAATGCTCCTGTTCTGCCCTGTTAGGAACACAGTGACAGGCAATCTGCTGCTGCAGTGGGAGCGCTGGAGAGACGGCTGGGCTGCTTTGGTGTTCCTCAGCATGGAGAGCTCACGGAGTTATGAGGGATCCCCAAGAGGCAAAGGGAACGGCTCTGCCTTCCCACTGTGGGATGCTCACCCACAGTGCTTTGTTCTATCTGTTGACAGGGTGCTAGGAACAGGGCCATGAAATATCAACAACAGGAGGCAGAAAAAAACGGTTTGACCATTTGTCACTTCTGGCAACTTTTGCATGTTGACAGCACTTTCGTCACCAACCCTTCCCAGTGTAGACACAGCCTCCATAGCACATGAGGGATTTAGTCTTGTGGACCCTGGTGTTTTTTCCCTAAAGCCTAAGCTGCTGGAATCAAGAGCTGGCAGGGGAGGCTCTTAGCTCTTGTTTGAAATGAAAGTAAGTTTGTAGCCTGCTAGGTGGTGACGAACAGCTTGAAATGTGGAACGAGAGCAGTCTAAAGACTCAGAAACCAGAAAGCCAATCAAAAAAGCTCAACATTTATAATGTTTAAGTCAGCCTCGTGGTAGAAATGTAGCCGTGTTACTCTGGTGCAGCTGAAACAAAAAACAGGAATGTGTAGCACTTTAAAGACTAACAAGATGGTTTATTAGGTGATGAGCTTTCGTGGGCCAGACCCACTTCCTCAGATCAAATAGTGGAAGAAAATTTTCTGAGTCAGCCTCATAATTGTGGGGGGCTCAAATCATGATTTTTGAACACTTGCATCTGGCAATACTTGGAATTGGACCTTTGAGTAACTTCCACATACCACCTGTTATTAAATGGAGATTTCTATTTGTATTTATTTATTTATTTTTGGTGACTTCCTGCTATAATCTTCAACCTGACCAATATAGTCAATGTGTAGTGTCTCATCTAAAGGTTATTACTCCTGCGTCTATAAAAATAAAATTCTAAGTGTGATGCACGATCACCAGGCATGCACATTCCCCACTTCCCTTTCTTAACTCTGCAAAACTAAACAGCACGTTTCTTCTCTCGAATTTCTGGAGGTTCTTTTTGAGTTCCTCTGAGGGAGGCGACTGGACATACAGTTTCAAGGAAATGTTACAGGAATGATGGCTGGTGAAATGTAGATGGGCTGTAGTAAACTTCTCAACCTCTTAGTTTGTTGCAATTGAAGTGTTAAAAATAAGTGACTTTTGTAGAATCTGCACGTCCCTGGGCAAGGAAGAGACAGGAGACCATTTCAGTTTTGTTTCTACAAGTTGGAGCTCCCTGGTCTGGCACCCTTTGTACCTGACTGGTCCCAGGTGAGGGATTTTGCTGAACAAAGGGAGGTAATTTCAGGGCTCCCCATACCTGCCGCCATGATGGGCTTCCCAGCTCTCCCTTCCCCCACCTCCCAGCAGCCCAGCTGAGTTGCACCCCAGCTCCCACTTCCACTGCCCCGCCCAACAGAGCATCATGCTGGTCTTCCTTGCTCCCATCCCTTGCCCCTCTGCAACCCATCTGGGCTAAGTGCTGGGCTTCTGCACCCCCTCCTACAGCACGCCGAGCTCCCGGATATCCCCCCCCAGCAAGCCAGGACGCCATTTCTTCCCCCTCCCCCCTTTTGAAGCGAACCGGGACTCTGGTACTGGAACATCTGTGGTCCTGCTGCACTAGAGAGTTCCAGTTTATAGAAATGCAACCTGTAGTAACTTTCGCTTTCAGTGTCTCAAGCCTTCCCCACTTATTGAAAAATCTAGGTTCCAAAGGCCACAGAGGACTAATTTATTAAAATTCCACTGGACTTTAGCCAACCTGGGCCATAGAATGACCCAATTTCTTTGTTACAATCAAGCAAACAGTAAAATATTCTACAAGTGACTTAAAAGATTGGTTTCACGGAATTAAAATATTTTTTCAGTTAAGAAAGAGCATTTGACAGATGGTCTGTTTCTGAGTAACACATATTCACTGTTTGTCACGCGAATGGGTTGTCCAGCTTCATAAGCAGAGGACTCTCAACGTTTTACAACTTGGGGGACTAATCCGGAGTCGCTCAGTCAGTTCTATTCAGCCTTTGTTCAGGCAAAACTCAAGTTCGTTTCCCATTAACTAAAGCACTTGGCACCTTTGTCTCCAGAGCGCCATGAAAACTCTTTAATAGGTTAAACGTTGGTTCACATTAAGTAAGAAAAAAATACCATTGGGAGTTACTTGGCACAAGGTGGTGTTTTCTACCACAAAATAACTCAAGTGAATGCATCTTGCCTGCTTTGGGAAATACACATTGGCACCAGTGGGGAGGATGGTTGCAAATAGTGGCAGGATGTTGTTCAGAATGCTTTATCAACGGATGATGCATATATCTGATTCCCATTGCCGTAGCATCTGAAGAACACACACCACCACCACCTGCTGTTACCCTCATTGCGCAGATGGGAACTGAGGCACAGAGATGCCAAGTGACTTGTCCAAGGACACACAGGAAGTCTGTAGCAGAGGAGGGAACTGACCCCGAGCTCCTAAATACCAGCCAAGCGCCCTGACCACTAGCCCACCCTTCCTCTGGGGCCCAAAAGAGTGGCTGTTTGCTGTGGGGAGACCTGCTTAAAATCTGAGAGCAGAATGACCTGTTCACTCCTTTGTCACCCAACTTCAGCCGTTTGAAGTGGCAACTCTGATCTACAGGCACCTGGCCCTTAGAGAACCAGTTCTTCTAAGTAACAAGAGTCTCAGAAATGCCTGTTTTCCTTCCCCACTGTTCCTTTTGTCTTAATGAATTGTCCACGCTCAGTTTTGTGTCTGCTCCTTATACTCCTACAATCTGGGATCAAGCCCACCATCCTGTGCTCCCCAGGCAAATCCCTGCCCTATCCCTGTGTTCACTGGAGAGCCTACTCTGCCTCCCTGCCTTCGGTGGGTCCTTATCCTGCCTTCCTAATGTGGGAGCCAGCTCCATCCCTGGGCTGTCTGTGTTGGCTGTCGGATCCCGAATTAGTATTTGTCACACAATCTCCTTCTCCTCCTCCAAAAATCCAGCTGTTCCACGGGTCACTTTAGCTGCAGCCACTACACTGGGGTGGAACGATGTCCATTCCTGCCACATCCACAGCCTCTGCACCAGGAGCTAGGGGGGTAGGTCCCTGCTTGTGCACTTGTAATGCCGAAAGGAGGAACCGATCCTGGGGCCGCCGGAGCTTAGATTGCATGAGCTAGAAGCCAGCTGGCACTCAGATAAAACCGTAGAGCAAACTCAGTCTCTCTCTCTCTCTCTCTCTCTCGCTGTAAGTGGGCTCGGTGCCACTAGAAGGGAGGTGGGTAGGTTACATTTGCATACTCCTGCTGGCTTGTTGAGAGCGCCAGTGAGCAGAAGTAGCAATGTAGCTGCAACAGCACAGGCAGTATCAGTGCGGCTTAGGTGTGCCAAGTACAAACCAGGGATGTGTAAAAATACAAAAACATTAACCGTGTAACCGACTGAATTTCTATCAGTTACACGGTTAAATGTTTTACCAGGGAGATAGGGGTAAGGAGGGAGGGTCCTGGAGGGTCTGACAAACCTGCCCCACATGCTTTATGAAATTGACTTATGGACACCAATATGCATAACTTGAAGATGCTTTGGGCAAAATACCTCATGAAACTTACCAATTATAATATCTCAGCCTGCTGGATCTGTATATCTTATTTTGGTGCATGTATCATTCTTGTATATAGTTAGGACTATAGAGTATGGAATGGTTTATGGTTTTAAATGGGCAAATGGAAGCCCTCAAGGGTGTTTCCCGCAATGTCGGGGTGATCACTTGTAAACAGCCTCTTGTGTCCTTTGAGTCTAAGCAGTGGTTGGTCTTAGGAAGTCACATGATCACCCCAACTGGTAGGAGTCTGACCAGGTAATTTTCCATGGAAGGGGAAAATGTAAAACAGAGAATTCCTGCCTGAAAGGGAGGGGAATTTAAGATGAAAAGTTTTTCAGTTCTTTGTCTTTGGCTGGCGTATCACTCCCAAGATGATAGCTAAAGACCCCAGGGGAACAAGACCTTCCCTGGTTGGGAGGCTTAGCTGGAATAAGAACAGTTGTAGGGTAAGTTTGTAATAAGTGTTAGTACTAGCTGTGCATTTTCTGTTATTCTAAATTTGTAATCGGTGTTATCACTTGCAACCACTTAAATTCTATTGCTTGTACTTCATAAAATCACTTCTATTTACTATCGAGCCCAGTGTAAATAATTGTTACCTGGGGGAGCAATCGGTGTTTACGTCCTTTCATTGTTTAATTTTTTGGGGGTTCTGATCCCATTTGGGGGGTAGTTTCCCTGGAAGCTGGGCCCAAAATGGCATTTTCCTCAGACCTGGGGTGATTGTGTGTCTGCATTGCTCTTTGGGGGGCCAGTAATCTCAGCTCTGTGCCGTGATGGGGGGAGACCAGGGAGCTGGCCCAGCAGGACAGGGCGGTGAGAAGCCCCCAGAGAGAAAGAAAGTGAGTGTCAGTGGCTTTGTCAGCACTCCGGAGAGCATCCCCAAGGAGACTTCTGTGACTGCAGCCCATCACAGAGAGCCCCCCAGTTCTGGGCTCTCACGTGCCAGCAACGCTCTGCAGGCTCTTGGCTGCTGCCCTGCCGCCAGTGAGGTCCTAACAGCCAGCCCTGCTGCTGTAGGATTTGGGCCACCAGCCCCATCCCTGGTGGGGTCTCAGCACCCAGACCTGCCACTGCAGGCTCCTGGCTGCTGGTGGGGTCCAGGAAGCCGGCCCTGCTGCCGTGGGCTTCTGGCCGCCAGCCTTAGTCAAGTCGTGGCTGCCAATGCCACTGCAGCAGCTGGTCCTGCTGCTGTGGGCTCCCAGCTGCCAGTGAAATCCCAGCAGCAGCTTACCTAAAATGATAAGCATCAGCTTATTGGATAAACAGTTTAGCTCTTACATCCCTAGTACAAGCCCAACTGAAGCTGGCGGGTATGTACCCGGTGCGACTAAGTTGTCTACACTACATGGTGTGTCTCTCTCTCTCATATTCATAGGCTTTATAAGATTCCCCTGTAAACCTAATTTCCAGATTGGAGAACCAAAGACAAGAGAAAAAGAAGCTTCTATCCTCCACTCCATAGAACAATATTACATTAATTGATAAGTGTCTTAATTTCAAATCAGCTCCATAATTAGCTTACACATTACTTGGGCGCAGCAAATGGGATCTGTTGTATTAATGGACTGTGACAAGCCATGTGGCATTAGATGCTAATGTTCTTGCTTTGCAAGCCTTACAATGCATAAATAAAGGAGTTCTGGCAGAGAGATTAACTGGAAGAGAGGCTGCAGTGAGGGAGTTGAGATAGTGAAGTAGCTGCAATCGCTTAAGCTGTATCCATGTGGCTTAGGCCTAATTTTGGCTGTGTCCAGACTCAGGGGTTTTTTCGAAAAAAGTAGCCTTTTTTCGAAAAAACTTCCCCTGCGTCCAGACTCAAGTCGCGTTCTTTCGAAATTAATTCGAAAGAACGCGGCTTTTCTTTCGATGGCGGTAAACCTCAATTTACGAGGAAGAACGCCTTCTTTCGAAAGTTCCTCTTTCGAAAGAAGGCGTTCTTCAATGTAAATAGGGCTTCTTCGAAAGAGAGCATCCAGACTCACTGGATGCTTTCTTTCGAAAAAGCAAGCCGCTTTTTCGAAATTTCTCCATGCAGTCTAGATGCTCTCTTTCGAAAGAGGCTCTTTCGAAAGTATCTTTCGAAAGAGCCTCTTTCGAAAGAAGCCTGCAGTCTAGACATAGCCTCAGAGAGCTCGTGTTAGATAACCTGATTGCTGAGTTGTTATTTCTGGCAATTAGGTGCCAGAATAACATCCAGGAAAAGCTATTTTCTTTGACACAACTGCTGAGTAGTAATTCTAGTCTCATTTGCTAGAAATATGCAGTGGGATCTTCCTGTAGGGTTCGCTGTTCATAGGAAAGCTGCATTTATCATGTATAATATGAAGGGTGAGATGGCAATCTTGAGCAGTTGCATGCATCAAACATATCTCTGTCCTGGGTGCGCTCTGCCATTCATCTCCTGTTTGCCAGCAATTCAGCCATCAGTAGAAGTTAGATTTCTAACGTGGTTCAGGGGTTGCTCCCAACGACATCACAGGTTGTCATCTCAGTTTAACCATCCGTAAGATGGATTTAATACATACCCACCGTTTTGAAATCCTCAGATGAAGATGCTACAGAAGCATGGGGGATAATCGGGGGTCTTCATCTTAAAAGACAGTCCACTGTAGCTGCAGGGAGCAGATAGCATTTCCTTATTGTTTGGTGAACAACAGGCCTTACACAGGAGCTGTTTTCAGATGTTGCCATTCTGATTTTTTTTTATGGGATCACCTTTATCACACAGAACTTTTTAAAACTGTGGTTTCCTCACCCTAATAAGCAAGTTGTGGTTTCCATTGCCATTTTACAGCTTCTAAAATTATCCATTTTCACTGTTAACTGCCATCATCCTCATTTCTCCTGTGCCTATAATGCCACACACCATCTTGTATCTGCCATGAGGTCACTGCTCACAAATCCAGCAGTGGATCAAAGTCTGACCATAAGGTCTTTAAAATCAAATCTCTATCTCCCCCATCTTCCCAGCCATCCTACAAGTGTTCATGGTACTGCTGCTTCTGAGCTTACCTGGCCTATAGCTGTATTCTAAAATCCATTACAATATTATGAAATGTTACCAGATTAAGAATTTACAGGCTTCCAAGAGTCCAACCTCTGTTTCCCACCTGGTTTAGAAACTTGGATCCTTGAGGATTGTCAGCCACATGGCTCATGCGCTTATGTGAGTGCGTGACGAGTAATATACACAGTTCAAGGCAGGGATCCACTATCAATCACTGTTACGCTCTCCACAGACATGACTAGGCTATCTGGGTTTGAAGAATTACACCAGGGAAGATGAAAATGAGAGAAGACAATGGAGGACACCCGGCCCCTGACTGAGGATATGGGACATGTGATGCTTCTTTATCCTTCCAATGAACGTTGTCGCAAAAAGTACAGAAATTCTGTCTCACTGAGAATGAGTCACCGAAAATGGGTTCAGCTTATTGCACCCAGCATGTTAAAGAACCGATTGCTATCAGCAGCGACCATTTAAAATGAAGAAAAAGGTATTTTGATCCAAGCCCTATTTGGTGTAAATGACAAATCAACATTTATCTGCGTTACTCTTATACAGAATTATAAGATTTACCCGGTGCCGTTTGGGGCCCTGAACTCAATTTTTGTGTTTTGGAAAGTAAAAGGATGGGGTGGGGCTGAAGGGTGCAGTGTGCAGGCTGCCCCAGGCCCCTCACTGCAGCAGCTTGGGGATAGGGATGTTAAAATTAATCAACTAATTGAATAGTTGATGGAATTTCCATCGACTAGTCGATTAGTCGATAAAGGTGCTTCCGCTTTGAAATGTAGCAAGAGCCCCAGAGGCAAAGGCCAAATTTGCACACCCCCTGCCACCGCTGAGTGGCGGGGTCCCAAACCTGGCGCACAGCTGAGCCTGACTCTGGGGTGGGGTGGGGGGGAGCTTGTACTGGGTCTTCCCCACCCTCTCCAGTTTGGGGCCAGGCCCTGCATGTACTAACCCACCAGCGGAGATGGAGGACCATCAGGCTGGGGGCAGAGAGGCGGGGAGGAAGCTCCAGCAGGCAGCAGCAAGTGGCGTAAGAGAAGGTGAGCTGAGGGTTGACAGGGAGAATGGAGGGGGACTAAATTGGTGCCCCCCCCAACATGGCACCTGGGGCAACTGCCCTGCCTCACTATGCCACTGAAGAGCCCACTGGGCTGTTGCTATATTTCAAAGGTTGAACCCCGCTGCTGTGCCCTTGCCCCCTCCCATGGAGCTGGGGGGAACTGGCTTTTAAGTTCCTCTTCCCCTCCCTCCCCTTGCTGCCTCTTTCTGATAGAGGCAGCAAGCGGGGAGAAGCGACTAGTCGACTAGTGATAAGCTTTTTCATGCCTAGTCACTTACATCCCCAGCTTGGAGCCAGGCGAGAAACGCCTCTCTATGGCAGCTGCAGATCCAGTAGGCACAGCTGGGGATGGGCGCATGTCCCCCAGCTGGGACAGGTCCAGGTTTGTCTGCCCCCAGAGCTCCCCAGCCAAAGTGATGAATGCAGCAAACTTTGCACTTTCCCCTGGGGGAACAGCCAGCAATATTCTTGTAAGAATCGGCAGGGGGAGGGAGTAGCCACGTTCCCTCTCTCTCCCCAGGGCACCTGGGGAATGGGAAGCTTGGGGCTGGAGTGTCTTGGACAGGGGGCAGTCAGCCCCCTTCACCTGACTGGTGATACTCTTCTGTAGTTTTATAAGAAGCAATCCCATTCCAGGTACATCCCATTGTCTTGGCACAACCAACCCCTGACCTTGCTTTAAGTTATGATAGGAGGAAGCTGCATTCCAAATGTGTGGTCTTCTTTCTTAAAATTTAAGAGTCCTCAGACAGACTCATTCAGATAAACTCTCAGATATATAGTAGATACAGTAACCAGGTGGGCACCAAGATCTCATGAGATTCCAAGAAGAATGATTTTGTGGTTAAACCATCCAGAGCAGCACAAGATTTCATTTCTATTCCCAATTCTGCTACACATGACCTGTGCGTGATTTTGGGCAGGTTACTTAATGGCCATGCTTCAGTTTCCCTATCTGTGAAATAGACATACTGCTTCCCTAAATAAGACCCCTGGGAAGCTCCTTGACCATAAGTATGATGCACTTTTAGCTCCTAGAATGGCTGTTCCGATGAAAGATGTAAAGTTCTATTTCCATAATGCAAATTTGCAAAAAGGTGTCTCTTAATGCCTTTGAAACTAAGTCAGGAAGGCTACACACCAGCCCAAATGCTTCATTAAAATATTTCTGTCTGGAAGAATTCCTTCCTTCCTGACGCTTTGTTCACAACGCTAGTTAGTGGTGTGGAATCTTTCACAGGGTGCTGATCTGCATTGAACAAGCCTGTCTCAAAACACAATGTCTGTGACACAAAATGTGCTACTTTATAGATGTGAACTCTCCTGCTTTCATTGTACTTAAATCTGAGATGAACATCAGGAGCCAGAATACTCAGCCATGCTTGAATCTTCTCTCTCAAAATTAAAGTGTCACTGCATTCAAAAGGAGTGCAAAAGTCCCCTGGTGTTTAAAAGGACACTGTCAATTTCAGTTATTTAAAGTTGACATTTAAAAAACCTGCCAGCTTCTGACAGCACAATCTTAGAGTGCCCTGAAGCTTTTACAAATATTTGTATTAAGGTAATTGTATATGGGGTTTTCTGCTACCTTGCTGATCCATAAGAGTGAGAAGTGATTCTGAATCTATGCAGAATAGTAATAGAAATGTAGCTGTGTTAGTCTGGTGTAGCTGAAGCAAAATGCAGGACTATGTAGCACTTTAAAGACTAACAAGATGGTTTATTAGATGATGAGCTTTCGTGGGCCAGACCCACTTCCTCAGATCAAATAGTGGAAGAAAATAGTCACAACCATATATACCAAAGGATACAATTTAAAAAAATGAACAAATATGAAAAGGACAAATCACATTTCAGAACAGAAGGGGGATGCAGGGGGGGGGGAAGGAAGGAAGGTAAGTGTCTGTGTATTAATGATATAATGATATTCCCCACCTCTAATATCATTAATTCACAGACACTTACCTTCCTTCCTTCTCCCTCCCCCCCCCCCCCCCGCATCCCCCTTCTGTTCTGAAATGTGATTTGTCCTTTTCATATGTGTTCATTTTTTTAAATTGTATCCTTTGGTATATATGGTTGTGACTATTTTCTTCCACTATTTGATCTGAGGAAGTGGGTCTGGCCCACGAAAGCTCATCATCTAATAAACCATCTTGTTAGTCTTTAAAGTGCTACATAGTCCTGCATTTTGAATCTATGCAGTTATTCTCAAAAAATGCACAACATAAACTAACGACCAAGAATATTTTTTTTTGCTAGCTTTTTCAGTTTTTATACTTTTAGATTTTTTTAAAACTATAGTACAGATAAAACATTCAGGCTGTGTCTGGACTGGCCAGTTTTTCCGGAAAATCAGCCGCTTTTCCGGAAAAACTTGCCAGCTGTCTACACTGGTCGCTTGAATTTCCACAAAAGCACTGACTTCCTACTGTAAGAAATCAGTGCTTTTTGCGGAAATACTATGCTGCTCCTGTTCGGGCAAAAGTCCCTTTTGAGCAAAACTTTTGCGCAAAAGGGCCAGTGTAGACAGCTCAGATTTGTTTTCTGCAAAAAAACCCCGATTGCAAAAATGGCGATCGAGGCTTTTTTGTGGAAAAGCGTGTCTAGATTGGCACAGACGCTTTTCCGCAAAAAGTGCTTTTGCAGAAAAGCATCCGTGCCAATCTAGATGCTCTATTCCGAAATACTTTTAACGGAAAACTTTTCCGTTAAAAGCATTTCCGGAAAATCATGCCAGTCTAGATGTAGCCTGAGAGAAGGGATTTTCAAATCTTTCAAGCCTCTAAGGTTATGTCTACACTGAGAAATTATTTCAAAATAATTCCCGAAATAATAATTTCAAAATAAGTGTTATTCCTCCTAACACGCAGGAGTTATTTCAAAATAACAAGCTAATTATTTAAAAATAATTTTTAAATAATGGGCTTGCTGTGTGGACCCTTGCCTTGTCATTTCAAAATAAGGGGAGTAATTTTGAAATAACTCCCCAGTATAGACATGCCCTAAGTGTGCGCTAAATCAAACTCCCACAAATCTACACACTGTCAAACAAATCTAAGTAATAAATGAGGAGCTGTTAGTGTAATTTGATTTTTTTTTAAAGTAAAATACGGCTCCTTGTTATATACCGGCATCAAGCCTACCTAACACAGATAATGTAATTCCAACAGGGAACACACCAATCTCCTTCTGATAACTTTACATAGACAATGTAACTTACAGATACATATACAATAGTCTGTTATCAAGTGAAAACCTAAATGCAGCATATACTAAGCTGACATCATTCTCTGAACTCAGAAACCAAATAAATCCTGCTCTCAAAATATTCTATTTCTAAAAACATTGTTGGAGGAAATATTTGGTATATTCCTCCTGCAATTAGCAGCAGGCCGCAAATGCGGAAAAAGTGACTGGACGTGTATAAACATAGAGCCACATCCTGGAGCATCCTGCAACCACTTTGCACTGCACCATTGGTGGTGACACCTGTGTTCCCAGTCCAAGAGATCTGCCTGTGGCATAGACCTTCCCCTTCCTTCTTGAGGGGAAGCACCTACCCAGCCCTGATCTTGAGCTCCCATTTGAGCCTGGCAGACCTTTGGACCGGCCCAACATATAGTGGGCCCTTCAAGGAGAACTTTGATCTTACACACCATCCCCTCCCCAGATTTCCACTGTGTGCTTTCTGACCCTTGTTGAGCATCTGGCCCATTACACTGTACTTAAAATGTATTCCTCTCATCATAGCCTAAAGTGCTATACATTTCAGTGTTAATTCTTTATCCAGTGACTTTATTTTTGATAACACAAGAACATCCAGATTCTTCCAATTTGGTTACTGTTTTATTTACGTTTTGTTACAATCACTGTGCCCAAATATAATCCCCTGTCAAAAATCGTAATTATTATGACCCTGCTTTATCTTAGGAGAAACAGCACTTTTCCTCTTCAGTAAAGAGGCACAGGAGTTCTTAAGTCAAAGCAATAAAACTTACTGCAGGTTCAACCTTTGTGTGAGGTAAAGAGGATTCCTCCCTTTCAATAGCATTATAAATAAATATGGCTGTTTGAATCTGGCAGAGAATAAACACACCCAAACGCAGGGGTGCTGGAACAATTTGTAGAAAGCCATTGAACTAAACTGTAAAGGCTATGTATGATGGAAACCACTTCAAGCCTGAGGGAGCTGAAGCATCCCTGGTTCCAGCACCTATGGCCTGATAAAACTTAAAACAATGAATAGTCCTGCAGCACTTTAGACACTAACAAAAAAATGTAGATGGTATCGTGAGCTTTCGTGGGCACAGCCCGCTGCTTCAGATGAATGGAGTTAAGGGAGTCCAGGTTGCAAGAGAAAGAGAGGGGATGGGGAAGGAAAGAGAAGAAAAAAATGGGGAAAAATATTGTCAATTAGTGTCCATGCTAAATGAAGCAGCTAGAGACGGTTCTAAGTATTCTTAAGTACCCAGTATTTGGTTTTTTCTGTCATTAGGATATGGAATGGAGCAGGTCATCCAGTTAAGGTCTTTGTTTAAACCTCATTTAGCATGGACACTATTTTTTTTTTCCTTCTCTTTCCCTCCCCATCCCCTCTCTTTCTCTGCTATTTATTGGTACCCTGGACCCCTTAACTCCAGTCATCTGAAGAAGTGGGTTGTGCCCACAAAAGCTCATGATCTCATCAACATTTTTTTGTTAGTCTCTAGGGTGCTGCGGGACTGTTTGTTGCTTTTTAAGTGTTTTCAGTTGCAGACTAACTCGGCTACCCCTCTGAAATTTATGGCCTGAAAGTCTCCGTACTAAAGTTTTCATTCCTTTTAAATAAAGTTTTTCTTGGACCCTTGATTAAAACATGTCCTTGCAGAACTGTTCACATTCTTCTTCAACATCCCCAGGGCAAGACTGGCAGCTCCCTTTTTCAGCCATTCATTACTCAAAGAAACAAAACAACAAGAATAAATGGAAAGGGGGTAATGCAACTGGACTATATCCAAAAGCTCCTTGCAACCCCGATTCCAGAGTTCTGGTACAGATGCAGTAGGTTGTAGATCTCCTATCATTAAGGCACATGGTGAACATAACAGTATCTAAACCAGCTTGTTCATCCTTCTGAGTCAAACATTCTATTCCAGTAGTACAGGAAGGCCGGTGAGTTGCTGGCACCTATAACAATTAGCAGTAGTAGATACATCATCATCATTATAGCAAAACGATGATTGGAAAACCAAGACGACTGACTGGAAGGCCTGTGGAGGGGAAAAATGCATTGAAAGCATGAATTACATCAAATATGGTCTTGTCATTATTGTCTTGTATTTATTATGTTTTGTTATTTAAAAATGATCTTGCAAGTAGGGATGTAAAGTCCCGTTTAATCATGAGCTGGAGGCCCACTGTGGGCAGGGGTGCTCTGCCCGGGCTGGAGTACCTCCCCACCCATGGTGTAGTGGGCCCAGCCAGACTGGTGCAACCCCTGGCCTGTGGCAGGCTGCTATAGCCCAGCCAGGCCACAAGTTCACTGGTAAGCATCACCCAATAACGGTGATGTCAATGGTTAACCTGTAAGCATCCCTACTTGCAAGTTTTGATAATGATTTTACTAGCTGTTATGATTGCTCCTTTATTTGCTTTGGGATTCCTTTTTGCTTCCTGTAATGGAAGCATGACTTGCTTTTGTATTTGTTTTTGAGAGAGAGAGAGACAGAGAGACAGAGAGAGAGAGAGGCAAATAGACCATGCTCATAATATTGGTGAGTTGAACCCTTACCTCCGGTTTTGTTTCTGTGAATATACTAATAAGTATTTAACACGTAAAAGCTGATTGTTTGTAACAACGAAGTATTTCTGTGGAACGTCCCCACCTTCACTGTTTTTTACTCTTGCTCTCTTTCTGTCTATTTCTTCTGAATCTGTATGGGACAAGAAGAAGTTTTCTTGGAAATGGGAAGGAAAACAAAAGCATGTGTGTGACAGTAAAGGAAGATGGTCAAGGCACAAGACTTGGAGTTAGGAGACAGGGTTTTATTCCTGGCTCTACATCAAATTTCATTAGTTCCTTTTAGCATCCCAAAGGGGATTCAGAATTGTTTTACAGCTACATCAGCTCCTCCTTATCCCTGGCTTGGGGGTACTGTGGGTCAGGCTGGGAGAGAAGGAGCACATTAAGAGATAGGAGAGAGCAGGCCTAGAGCACAATGCTTGAGGGATTGCAAGCATCAGAAAGGATAGAAGAATAATGCAACACAATTTAGAACTGTGGGGAAAAAGTCTGAAATGTAACTGTTGGAATATAGCCTTGTCAGGCCTCTGACATGTATAAACACAGAGTGCATATTACTCTAACTGTTTCAGGACTACCTTGGCTTGGGTTCACTTCTAGGACAAATGAAATGGCTCTGCATTACAGAACATGTTTTATTGTACTGACGCTAGCTAAAAACAAAATAAAATGCTATGTTGGTTTCTATGCTGATCTAGCTGAGTCCCGCTACTAGAATGATCACGTTTTATTGTTTCCTTTTTTAGGGAAAGCTTTTGTGGATTTGCTAATAGGTCATCCAGAAAGTACCTCTAGGTCAGTTTCTACAGGATGGAAACAAATGTATACACGTGAATACATTCTCAGCTGTATTGCTGGACATCTATACAACCTAAGACCTGAGGAGTACTAACAGAAGATTGATTAACTAACACTCTAGTTGTAATTTCTATACTCACCTTTCTTCTTTACTTGGCATTTTACATCTGGATGATCGATAATCTCACAAACAGCTACACAGCTAAGGACAGGGCCCAAAACACTGCGCTGCCACCCAAGACCATGAGGGCTATAAAGAAGAGCAAGGCTTAGATCGCTGGTAAGGTAGGTACCTTCACCAAACAAGGATGTCTGAAATAGCACAAAGGTAAATCAAGACAGACTGCATGAGATCAAACACTCTGAATGTCCATATAGAATAGTAACACAGCAGACGAAAACATTGTCCTTCCCAAATGCTAGCACCCCGTTTCCAAAAGTAGTGTGGCACTCAAACACGGCAGTGAAATCTGAAGTCTCTGATCTTAAACTCCTTATTGCTGGACTACACACAGATTTTATCAGTGTAACTATTTCAGTCAGGGGTGTGACTATTTTTTAAAACTGATTAAGTTATACCCATAGAAGCACTTTTAAACCACACTAAGGAGATTGTACATCTTCAACTATACTCATATATTTAAAGTGCCACAAATTGACAAGGCCATAATTACATTTAGAAATCTTCTTTGCAATGGAGAAAAATATGTTTCTGCAAGTATGCTTCTTCCAGTTGTAATTGCCTTAGTTTAAGAACATAGGATTTGTCACCCATTTAATGTAGTGCACTGACCTCCCACTGTAGTCAATGAGATAGTGGAGAAAAAATTCGAAACAAGCTATGCTCGCTGTGCTCTCCTGGGAAGGTAATTCTTTCTTGCCTCTGTGATTCTAAGGGCACATCTACACTGCAGGGCAAAAGTCAAATTAAGATATGCAACTTTGGCTATGTCAATTGCATAGCTGAAGTTGAATTCGGCTTTTGGTGCCATTTACGCAGCAGGAAGTCAAAGGATGAACACTCTTCCTTCGACTTCTCTTACCCCTCGTGAAATGAGGGTTAGAAAAGTCTGAGTAAGAAGGCCACTATCTAGAAATTATTTCAAAATAACAGCTTGATATGCAGACGTGCACTTTATTTCAAAATAAGGCTGTAGTGTAGAGGGTCCCTAAAAGTGTACGTCTTAACCCTCCTCCCCACCCATGTAAATGTTGGTGCTTATGAAAGGAAGGTAGTCAAGAGTGTGGGGATGAAATGCAAAGCAGTATGTCATGGATTCACACTTGACCCAGGCTGGTAGTGGCTACATGATAATACTGCCTAGCAGCTGCACAACAACCTATTTCAGACATGAAAAGAAGTGACAGTCCCAGCTAGCTTCTATCAAACAGGTGCGGGCATCCAACAAGTCCCGCATCTTGGTTAACAAATCTCTTGCAGATGCAAGGGACTCTCAATTGGCAGGCTGTCTCTCTCCTTTAGAGGTGATCCAGGGCTCAGGCAGAAAACTGCACAGACCATATTCTTCCTGGTCCAATGCTAGAGATTTTCTATCTCTAGGGCTGTCAAACAGGCAGCATTTTTCAGAGGCTCTAAATTAATCTCCTTTTGTTTTTGAAGTGAAGGATTGCTACAACTAGACATATTGGAGAAAGCACTATAACTAATTCCTACATTTCATACCATCTGCATTTTCTAAGCTCAAAGTGGATTATAAAAGCCAATACTGCCATATGCAAAGCACTGCATTTCCATCCAGGAAAACAAATGGCAACATGAGATCACAGATCAAAATATTTGTATCCCTCCACAAGTGTGTACATGTGTTTTAAAATAGCCCTCGCAATCTGCAACTGAAGAATGAAGCTGTGCATGTAATGCAAGAAATACTGGAAACCTTACCCTATTTAAATGGCAGTGTAAACCATTGTGCAGTATGGAATGGAAGTTTTCAAGCCGACTCCCATGGAATGCATAGATAAGGCTCCTTTCTCCCCTGGTTTCATCAAATTTGGCATTCATCTGATCACAATACACTATTTCAAACAGGAAGTCAGGGGCAGGAACAGCATCACTTGACATTCCTGTCAACTCTTGGATCTTCTCATACTTTAAAAAAGAAAGGAATCCAAGTGTTATTTTTAAATGGCTAGATTATTCGCTGGAATAGTGTTTCAGAGCCTTTCCTAGTTCCTTTATATATTCATTTACATGCTTTTACAATTCAGTATTAATACGCAGTTAGCTGGTAACCGTAAAAGATCAAATAGATTGTGGGAACTTTAAGTTTATTCCTCCCCCTGCCCTCAACTTCTCCTGTCCTTTTCTCCTTTGTTGCTTCTCTATGAATATTCATGATCATTGCTAAGTGGTAAGGTTATGACATCAAAGTTAAATCTCCCCCCACCTTCCTGCCCAATAATGGGACTCACATACCGGAGTTAAGTGGATGATGCAATAAGAGAGGAAAAGAAAACATCTCTTGTGGTGTCATAATCCCAACACAAAAACAAGGCTATGCTATAGATATATTCATGAGAGCTGTTCCTTGGGAAAGAAAAAGATGTGGAACTAAAAGACATTTTTATCATTTGTTAGCAGCGTCTACAACTCCTGGGTACTTACAGTCTCCATTTACCCTCACAACATCCCAGTGAGGATGTAAACATTTTACAGGTGGGAATCTCAAGCCCAGAGAGACTAAGTGACCTATGCAAGATCATACAGGGAAATGGACCACAGTCTCCTGCATACCTGACTGGTCCATGACCCACTAGACCATTCTTCCTCCTCAACATGGGGTGTTTTCTAACTAGGAAAAGGTGGCATGGTCTCTGCCCTGAGGACCTCACAGTCTGAACATAAGGTAGGAATACAACATATTCAAAAGAGTAGCCTAGTGCAGCATTTCCCAAATTATGGGGAAAAAAATACCGGGCCTCAGCGTGGCTGCCGGTAAGGTAGCAAAGCGGGGCCGGGCTGGGAGGAGGTGGCGGCGGGGGGAAGGGAGAACCAGCCACCAGGAAGAAGGGTTGGAGGCAGTGGGGCTGTCTCGCGTAGATCAGGGCAGGTAGGTGGGCGGGCAGTGGAAGCAGACTTAGGGGAAGCAGGGCTGTCCTGCGGAGATCCAGGTGGGCGGGCGGCAGAAGCAGGATTGGTGGCAACGGGGCTGTCCCGCAGAGATGGGGCGGGAGGGGGCGAGTGGGCGGCAGAAGCAGGGTTGGAGGCAGCGGCGCTGTCCCGCGGAGATGGAGAGGAGGGGGACAGGCGGGCAGGTGGCGGAAGCAGGGTTGGAGGCAGTGGGGCTGTCCAGCAGAAATCGGGGAGGGCAGGCGGTGGAACCAGGGCTGGATGGGGGGGGCTGGACGGGAGAACCAGCTGCGGGAAGCAGGGCTGGATGGGGGCAGCTGGGCTGGTTGGGGAAGGAGGGGGTGGTTGAGGGAGCAGGGCTGACGGGGGAGATTGGTGGGGGACGGGGGGAACTGGCCGCCGGAAGCAGGGCTGGACGGGGGCAGCAGGGCTTGACTGGGAGATCGGGAGGAGAAGGGGGGGCTGGGAGCGGGACTGACCTGGGCACATGCAGAGCCTACAGACCCTGGCAGAGGAGTGAGTCTGCCTGGGGATTCTATTTTGCCCTCCCACCTCCCCCACATACCCTCCCTCGAGTTATTGCGAACTGCCTGGCAGGTAGACACACTCAGGCAGCGTGACCACATCTACCAGCCAGGCACTTGGCAGCTAAGGACTGATACACCTAATTATAATAAAACTTACCTAATTAGAAAATACCAGACATTTTATATGTCTGGTCATTTCTCAATTAGTTTCTTAGACAAAACCCTGAAATACCAGATTGTCCGGTACAAAACCGGACACCTGGCAACCCTACCCCTCCTTGCACCCTACCCCTCCTTGCACCCTCCCTCCTAGACAGCTACCCGATCCTCAGTCTGCTCCTGCTCCCACCTCCTGGAGTGCCCATGCGGTGCCGGTCCCCCAAGCCCTGGCCCAGGCTGGGCAGAGGATGCAGCCGGGTGAAAACTAAAAATTTATTCATTTTTCATTCTTTTTTTTTATATGTGTTTTATATTTTTGGGGTGCAAAAAACAGTACTAAAAAAATGGGTTCCAACTAAAGTGAAAAGTTTGGGAAACCCTGATCTAGCCAGCTTTCTATCCATCTTACAGTCCATTTATCCAATCCATAGTCCCTTAACTTGCTGGCAAGAATATTGTGGGTGACTGTATCAAAAGCTTTGCTAAAGCTGGCACTGGTGGCTTTGGGAGGACCAGAAACAACTTATCTGAATATTCATCATTTGCTTAATGAATATGCAAATATATATTATGGTCCTCCAAAAGCTCGTGAATGGATTTACTGGTCCCCGTGCCAATAAGTTTGGGAACCCCTGGTCTAGTGGGTTTAACCATACATTTAGCAATATATATGGGTTTTGCTAAGATGATCCTTTGGGGTTTTAATAAGAAAAATAGATATAAAAACCGTAATCACTAAGTCATTCACTCACTTTTGCTGCCCATGTTCCTTATCTATTTAGATTTGAGCTCTTTGGGGTAGGGACACTGTCTCTTCATTCAACTCTGCCAACCAGAAAATGTGTTCGCTTAACATACTTTTCAGTCCTTATAATAAACACCCTTAAATCCCAGGTCCAAGTAACCACCTGTAAATGATGGCGTACGTCATGATACTTCCATAAGAATATGAAATCTTACCTCCTTTTTCTTAGTACTTTGTATAGTTAAGAATTTAGATGATAAAATCCAGCTAAACAGATCCCATGTCCTTTTATCTGTGCCCAATGCTGACTCTGGAAGTTCTTTTAAACTTGGCAAAGCATTTGTATCTGCAAGCTAACATAAGAAAAGCAAAGGTGTTGAGTGTGATTTGCTACTCTTTGTCATCATGATTAAATAGAGACCTCTAGTGGTAAGAAAGCAACATTCACTCTACTGGGAATCCCCTTGGTACAAGTAGCAAAACAATTTCCAATAAATTACAAGAACAGTTTCTGAAAAATGTATACAGATTATGTAGGGAAATTTTTCATTTGTTCTGACACGAAATGAGTACTACATTTAAGCAAATTACATGTCATCTACAATATTGTCATTTATATTCAGCACTGGCATCCATGAGATATGCATAAGAAGTCAGTCAAAACAGCTGAATGTGGTCAGCACATCAACACAAAGGCAATATCTGGAGTGTTAAGTGAGACAGATATTGCAATCTCTTGCAATATCTTTGGGGACCATACTGTATTAAGTTTATATATCACTATGGGCCAGAAATTATAGGCAACACCAGGTAGGAGAGTTATTACCACTCCTCCAGGAATCAAACCAGTGAGGGGGGTAATTAAGGTGACTCACTTAAATTGTAAACACCTCCAGAGAGATGCCACCCTCTGAGGATGCTTATATGTACTGGTTCAAACTGGATTTTCCAGACAGCCACCAACCGGGAAAAAAAAGAGCTTCTGATATTTCACCTGTTGTACCTTTTCAAACTTTCAAATTTAGACTTGGACACTTCCAAGTCTACATTTGTCATTTGCTTTCTAAATCTGGATTCCTTAATCTGCAAAACACTTACTGCATTACACACTTGTAAAATTTTACGTACCTACTTATACTGGGAAAATATTATCATCCTTTTTTATAATCAGCTGGACAAAAGTAGGTATTTTGCTTGAGCTAGTAAATTGACATAGTTTTTCAATGCTGCTTTGACTAGTTATAGAGAAAACAATGTATTCTATATTTTTAATTGGTGTTGGTTTCCACAAAACTCTTGAATCAGGGATCTCATTTTTACGACTGTCTGTAAAAAGCCATGTATGGTTTTTTTCCATATGTAAATTATAGTACAACATAGATAGTAGTATGACTGACTGCTTTTTTTCCCCTACCTTTTTTTAAATGTTACCTTCCAGGACTGTGTACATAATTATGCTGTATTCATTTGGTAGGACACATAAAGGAAAGAGGGGGAATCACTGTTTTAATGTGAAGTTCTGTGTGGGGTTCAACACTACCACATTCCTGAAAAGGTGTTTTCCTCCAGCCACCCAGAAAGAAGTTCACCTTTGGACAGAGAACATGTCTGGAAAGTTTCCATCCCAGAGGAGAGGTATTCAGAAAGTTGTGAGCTGTTATAGTAGCAGCTGCTTTGCAATTTTAACTACATGCATACATACAGTGGATATACTAACATCTTCATCTGCAGTTAAGAAAATCAAGATTTGGAGATGGGATTAGAATTATAAAAACGAGTAGTCCTGTGGCACTTTAGAGATCAATACAAATATGCATAGTATCATGTGCTTTCCTGGGCAAAACTCACTCAACAGATGAGATGGAGAGGGATAACAGGAACTCAGAATTGTAACTTGTACTACCCTCTAGCTCCCTTCTCTCTCCTAAAATGCCCTCAGCTTGCACCCCACATTCTATACTGCCTTCTCATTCTGATCTCTCACCTATACTGCTCTCCCACACCCTATAAAGTCTGGGCTCCTGTTATGTCTCTCCAGCTCATCTGATGAAGTGGGTTTTGCCTACAAAAGCTCATGATTCTATCTATCTATCTATCTATCTATCTATCTATCTATCTATCTATCTATCTATCTATCTAATGTGTGTGTTAGCCTTAGAAACTATGTTTTCACTAGGAAATTATTTTGAAATAACTTAATTATTTCAGTAATTATTATTTTGAAATATTTCGAAATAGCAGGTCCCCACTACACGGAAGCCTCAAAATTAGTCCGAGGCAGGCTCCCCTAATGTGGACACGATATCTCAACTTAGAGCGCAGGAAGCACGGGGCAGTAATTACTTTGAATGACTCTGGAGAGTAGTTACAGGTTCTCCCTGTCCAGCACCCTGAGGACCTGACTAGTCCTGAATGAGGGAGTTTGTCGGACCAAGGGAGGTCAATTCTATCCATCTGCTGATGGGACTCTGGGCTCTCCCAGCGTCCGTCACCAGACCTAATGGAGCTCCCTTGTCCCCAGGCCACCAGCTCCGTTGGCCAGTCCTTGTTGCCACAGCTCCGATGCACAGGGACTGCTGGGACTCCACTGTCCCAGGGCTGCCGTGGCTCTCAGGCACCAACACTGCCACAGCTCCGGGGTGCCAGGTCTGCTATGGTTCTGGGGCTTTGCTCCCTAGGGCTGCTGCACTCCATAATCCCAGGGCCACTGCCAGGGTTTGGGATATCAGGGCTGCTGCGGCAGCCATGGCTCCATGCCTTGGGGCTGCTAGGGCTTCCACAGCTTCACTACCCTGGAGCCACTGGAACTGCTGAGGATCTGCTGCTCTGGAGCCACTGGGGCGCTGCTCTTCGGGGCCGCAAGAGCAGCCACGGCTTTGCTATCCCAGGGCTACTGCAGCTAACCTCATGGCCACCCAGCCCTCTGATTCAGGGGCTCTGGTCCAGCACTATCCAGAGAGTCCTGGACAAGAGAGGGTAAACCTGTATTTTGAAATAGTGATAGTGTAGATGCTCCACTGCTGCTATTTCAAAATAACTATTTTGAAATAAGTGTTATTCCTCATGGAAGGCAGGAGTTATTATGTCAAAGTAACCAGCCCCTTATTTCAAAATAACGGGTTTGGTAGTGTGGATGCCATGCTTGCATTTTGAAGTAAGGGTGTAGATCAGAGCACAGGACTACTTGTTTTTAAAGTTACATACTAACTTTATCCCTCTGAAACTTTTTAGAAGAAGTATTTTAGCCATTTGTCCTTAACATGGATCAAGTTTTTTAAAATATATGTGCCCTAATGCTCATGCCATATCTTACCACTGCAGTGAATCTAAGGTGCTGCAGGACTATTTGTTGTTTAAATTTTGTCTCCCTAGTGTGTTCAGAAAACCAGCTTAATTGAACAGGCTCCAGCAGTAAGGGTCTGTGGCAGTAGCTGCACTGAGTAGGGAATTCCTAGTAAATCAGAATATTACCCTCATTCGGAGAAGACAAGGTGATAAATTGATAATGCAGGAAAGCCCAATGTGGAAGTGGGTACCTGCCACTGCACTTCTATCTAGAAAACAATGGAAAAGGGAGCCTCTTTCGGGAGGAGGGGGATAGCTCAGTGGTTTGATCATTGGCCTGCTAAATCCAGGATTGTGAGTTCAATCCTTGAGGGGGCCATTTAGGGATCTAGGGTGAATCCGTCAGGGATGGTATAGGTGTATCCACAGCAGGTGTTAAACAAGGAGATGCCTGAAATGGGGCCAGCCCTATTCAAGTGGATAACCACATTAATAATTCCTAGTACATTAGGCACTGTATAGATGTTAACTAATTGCTGCTAACAACACTTCTGCAAAGTAGCATCCAGTGCATAAATAATGAAAATGAGAGATTTGTTTATAGGATCTGTTCTGGGTTTTGATGGTGTGTGGTACTAGTTACAGGGGTGCTCTGGAGGAATACATGGTGCTGTTGGACTTGGGAGTTCTCTTCCTCTCCCCACCCTACTCATGCAGTTCTAAGCTGTCCCTTTGGGGGGCAGGAAATGGGGGAACAACTCACCAGAGCATCAAAATCCTTGTTCTCCTCGCTGGCATAGAGGCCTGGGAAGGGTCTCAGGACTGAATCACGCTTGTAGCTCTGTAAAGCAGAGACGAAGAGGCTGCACTTCAGGTCCGCGGCCAAGATGTCCCTCCTGGTGGTCTCTGTGATCTTCTCCCTGAGGGCAGCGTGGCTGGGGGGCAGCATTGCCACCAGGGTCTGGCCAGAAAACACAGGGCAGCAGCTCAGCAAGTGTTAGAGCCCTTTTCTAACACTCAGTCCGGGGGCGCTGAAGGGACCAACCTGCCCCCCCCCCCCCCCCCCCCCAGCTGTCCTCAGACCCCGAATGTCTCCACTGCTATGGTCTCTCAGGGATTTACCAGCCTGCCCCACACCCTACACTGCCCCCAACCCCCTCCTCTCCCCTAGACTGCCCCCAGCCTGCCCCACACCCTACACTGCCCCCAACCCCCTCCTCTCCCCAAGACTGCCCCCAGCCTGCCCCACACCCTACGCTGCCCCCAACCCCCTCCTCTCCCCTAGACTGCCCCCAGCCTGCCCCACACCCTACGCTGCCCCCAACCCCCTCCTCTCTCCTAGCCTGCCCCACACCCTACGCTGCCCCCAACCCCCTCCTCTCCCCTAGACTGCCCCCAGCCTGCCCCACACTGCCCCCAACCCCCTCCTCTCCCCTAGACTGCCCCCAGCCTGCCCCACACCCTACACTGCCCCCAACCCCCTCCTCTCCCCTAGACTGCCCCCAGCCTGCCCCACACCCTACACTGCCCCCAACCCCCTCCTCTCCCCTAGACTGCCCCACACCCTACGCTGCCCCCAACCCCCTCCTCTCCCCTAGACTGCCCCCAGCCTGCCCCACACCCTACACTGCCCCCAACCCCCTCCTCTCCCATACACTGCCCCCAGCCTGCCCCCACACCCTACACTGCCCCCAGCCCCCTCCTCTCCCCTACACTGCCCCCAGCCTGCCCCACACCCTACACTGCCCCCAACCCCCTCCTCTCCCCTAGACTGCCCCCAGCCTGCCCCACACCCTACACTGCCCCCAGCCCCCTCCTCTCCCCTACACTGCCCCCAGCCTGCCCCACACCCTACACTGCCCCCAACCCCCTCCTCTCCCCTAGACTGCCCCCAGCCTGCCCCACACCCTACACTGCCCCCAGCCCCCTCCTCTCCCCTAGACTGCCCCCAGCCTGCCCCACACCCTACACTGCCCCCAGCCCCTCCTCGCCCCCAGCCTGCCCCACACCCTACACTGCCCCCAACCCCCTCCTCGCACCTAGCCTGCCCCACACCCTACACTGCCCCAACCCCCTCCTCTCCCCTAGACTGCCCCCAGCCTGCCCCACACCCTACACTGCCCCCAGCCCCCTCCTCTCCCCTAGACTGCCCCCAGCCTGCCCCACACCCTACACTGCCCCCAACCCCCTCCTCTCCCCTAGACTGCCCCCAGCCTGCCCCACACCCTACACTGCCCCCTGCCCCCTCCTCTCCCCTAGACTGCCCCCAGCCTGCCCCACACCCTACACTGCCCCCAGCCCCCTCCTCTCCCCTACACTGCCCCCAGCCTGCCCCACCCCCTACACTGCCCCCAACCCCCTCCTCGCACCTAGCCTGCCCCACACCCTACACTGCCCCAACCCCCTCCTCTCCCCTAGACTGCCCCCAGCCTGCCCCACACCCTACACTGCCCCCAGCCCCCTCCTCTCCCCTAGACTGCCCCCAGCCTGCCCCACACCCTACACTGCCCCCTGCCCCCTCCTCTCCCCTAGACTGCCCCCAGCCTGCCCCACACCCTACACTGCCCCCAGCCCCCTCCTCTCCCCTAGACTGCCCCCAGCCTGCCCCACACCCTACACTGCCCCCTGCCCCCTCCTCTCCCCTAGACTGCCCCCAGCCTGCCCCACACCCTACACTGCCCCCTGCCCCCTCCTCTCCCCTAGACTGCCCCCAGCCTGCCCCACACCCTACACTGCCCCCTGCCCCCTCCTCTCCCCTAGACTGCCCCCAGCCTGCCCCACACCCTACACTGCCCCCAGCCCCCTCCTCTCCCCTAGACTGCCCCCAGCCTGCCCCACACCCTACACTGCCCCCAGCCCCCTCCTCTCCCCTAGACTGCCCCCAGCCTGCCCCACACCCTACACTGCCCCCAGCCCCCTCCTCTCCCCTAGACTGCCCCCAGCCTGCCCCACACCCTACACTGCCCCCAGCCCCCTCCTCGCCCCATGGCGCCCTGTCACCCCCCCGCGCTGCCCACCCGGCGGCGCAGGCCCAGCAGCGCCCCGCGCTCGGCTCCCTCCGCGGCCTGCTCACCGGGCGGAAGCCGCGGCTGCCTCTGGCTCTCGCGGCACCGCCCCGGCTGCTGCCGGCTCCGCCCTCCGGCTCCCCCGCGGCCGCTGCTCGCCCGACCCGCGGGGCGGCCCCGTCAGCGCCAAGCCCCTGCGGCCCGCCGGACCCCCCCCCGGTCTCCCCCCAGGGGCCGCCTCCCCCCACTTCCCTCGTGCCCCATTGTCTTCCCCCCCTTTCCTCCTGTCCCATTGTCTTCCCCCCCCCACTTCCCTCGTGCCCCATTGTCTTCCCCCCCCACACTTTCCTCCTGTCCCATTGTCTTCCCCCCCACTTCCCTTGTGCCCCATTGTCTTCCCCCCCTTTCCTCCTATCCCATTGTCTTCCCCCCCACTTCCCTCGTGCCCCATTGTCTTCCCCCCCTTTCCTCCTGTCCCATTGTCTTCCCCCCCCACTTCCCTCGTGCCCCATTGTCTTCCCCCCCCACACTTTCCTCCTGTCCCATTGTCTTCCCCCCCCACTTCCCTTGTGCCCCATTGTCTTCCCCCCCACACTTTCCTCCTGTCCCATTGTCTTCCCCCCCACTTCCCTTGTGCCCCATTGTCTTCCCCCCCGCACTTTCCTCCTGTCCCATTGTCTTCCCCCCCCACTTCCCTTGTGCCCCATTGTCTTCCCCCCGCACTTTCCTCCTGTCCCATTGTCTTCCCCCCCACTTCCCTTGTGCCCCATTGTCTTCCCCCCCGCACTTTCCTCCTGTCCCATTGTCTTCCCCCCCACTTCCCTTGTGCCCCATTGTCTTCCCCCCCGCACTTTCCTCCTGTCCCATTGTCTTCCCCCCCCACTTCCCTTGTGCCCCATTGTCTTCCCCCCGCACTTTCCTCCTGTCCCATTGTCTTCCCCCCCACTTCCCTTGTGCCCCATTGTCTTCCCCCCCGCACTTTCCTCCTGTCCCATTGTCTTCCCCCCCACTTCCCTTGTGCCCCATTGTCTTCCCCCCCGCACTTTCCTCCTGTCCCATTGTCTTCCCCCCCCACTTCCCTTGTGCCCCATTGTCTTCCCCCCACTTCCCTTGTGCCCCATTGTCTTCCCCCCCACACTTTCCTCCTGTCCCATTGTCTTCCCCCCCCACTTCCCTTGTGCCCCATTGTCTTCCCCCACACACTTTCCTCCTGTCCCATTGTCTTCCCCCCCACTTCCCTTGTGCCCCATTGTCTTCCCCCCCACACTTTCCTCCTGTCCCACTGTCTTCCCCCCCCACTTCCCTTGTGCCCCATTGTCTTCCCCCCCCACTTTCCTCCTGTCCCACTGTCTTCCCCCCCACTTCCCTTGTGCCCCATTGTCTTCCCTCCCCTTTCCTCCTGTTCCATTGTCTCTCTCCCCCCCACTTCCCTTGTGCCCCATGGTCTTCCCCCCCTTTCCTCCTGTCCCATTGTCTCTCTCCCCCCCACTTCCCTTGTGCCCCATTGTCTTCCCCCCCTTTCCTCCTGTCCCATTGTCTCTCCCCCCCCACTTCCGTTGTGCCCCATTGTCTTCCCCCCCACTTTCCTCCTGTCCCATTGTCTCTCTCCCCCCCACTTCCCTTGTGCCCCATTGTCTTCCCCCCCTTTCCTCCTGTCCCATTGTCTCTCCCCCCCACTTCCCTTGTGCCCCATTGTCTTCCCCCCCTTTCCTCCTGTCCCATTGTCTCTCCCCCCCCACTTCCCTTGTGCCCCATTGTCTCTCCCCACTTTCCTCCTGTCCCCCATTGTCTCTCTCCTCCCTTTCTCCCCCCCCCCACTTTCCTCCCGTCTCCCATTGTCTTTCTGTTGCTCCTGCTTTCCTCCTGTCCCCCACAGTGCCTGCCTCCCCTTTCCTCCTGTTTCCCGTTGTCTTCCTGCTCTACCACTTTCTTGCTGTCCCCCAGACATCTCTCCCTCCCCACTTTCTTCTTGTCTCCCTGGATTGTCTCTCTCCCATTGTTTTTTCTCTTCCCCCTCCCCACTTTCCTTCCAACCTCAAAACAGTTTCTGCCCCCACTGTCTGCCCCCCCAACTTTCCTCCTCTCCCCCATTTTCTTTGCCCCCCCCCCACACACTTTCTGTATATGCCTCCTGACTGTTGGTCTGTCTCCTCCATTGTCTGTCCCAATTTTCCTCCTGTCCCCACACTGTCTTTCTGTTCCCCTGACTTTCCTCTATCCCCTAGACCAGTGGTCCCCAACCTTTTGGGGCTGCTGGGCACCTGGGGGCACCACGCACCTGGGGCTGGCACAGCACATGCGCAGCACGCCCGGAGTAGGGGTTGCGCACGTGCTGCGTGACCAGGGGCAGGGGCCACCCATGAACCACGCACCTGTGGGCGGGGCTGCCCATGCGCCACGCGTCCGGGGCTGGCACCGCGCCTGCGTCACGCACCCGGGGCAGGGCCGGCGCTGATCACTCGGTGGACGCACATAAATGCCCTGGCGGGCGCCATGGCCCCCGAAGACACCACGTTGGGGACCACTGCCCTAGACTGTCTCTCTCTTACCCAACTATCTTCCTGTCCCTCTTTCTCTCTTCTCTTTCTTTTTCTCTGTCTTCTGCTCACCTCCTACACCTTGCCCACTTTCTCATTCCCCCCCCCCGTCAATTCCCTTTTTTATCCCTCCCTCACCTTTTTTCTTTGTCCTTCATTCCTCACTTTTCATCTGTTCCAGTGGTTCTCAAACTGCCATCCACAGTGGTCTGTGGCTGCCTTGCAAGTGGGCCATGACTTGAGGCTCAGCTCTCCTACCTGCATTGTTATTGGCTGACCACCTGATACCTGACTAGATACAGGAGACATTAGTCACCTGGTACTGGTCAGCATTCCTGATTATGACATAAGCGAAGGCATTTTGTCATCATGGATGTTTGGCTGGTAGCACACCGAAAGGTTCGCGTTGAGCGGGATGGGCCATGGGCCAAAAAGTTTGAGAACCACTGATCTCGATGGGCCCTGGGCCAAAAAGTTTGAGAACCAGAGGTATCTCGAAATAGCTATTCTTCATCTTTTGTGTGTGCCCATTATTTTGATATATAACGAGCTCACTATTGTGAGGTCCCTATAAACCTCATTCCACGAGGAGTAAGGGACGTTTTGGAATAGCGATTTATTTTGAAATAAGTGCTGTGTAGACAGCGCCAAATTTCAAAATAAGCTATTTCAAAATTGACTCGAAATAAGGTATGCAATTTTCATAGCTCAAATTGTGTAGCTTATTTCAAGCTCTGGGTGCAGTGTAGATGCACTTCTGTGCCCTTTCCCTTCCTTCTTTAGTGTCCTATCCTTTTTTCCTTCCCAGTATTCATAGCTTTCATTCTTTTTCCATTCAGTCGCTTTACACTCTTTTGCTGCCTATGCCCTGTCTTTCTTTTCCTCCTTTCTGTCCCAACCCCTATTATGCTCCTTTCCCACTCTTGCCCTGGCACAGACCTGGGGGGGGGGGGGTAGGTAGGCAGGCATCTGTACTGTCTCAATCTGCGATCATCTGAATGAAGAAAGGAAAAAGAGGAGCTTTGCAGGGTTTCATTGACACTCTTGTAGTCTGTGGCAAAGCTGATCTGGAAATATTATTTTTTCCCCCTTATAGAAAATCTTTACAGAAATGAGGGGGAAAAATGGTTTTCATTGAAATCTTCAGGAGAAACCAGGTATTTTAATGTAGTCAATATTGCAGTTTTCTGTCATGAAGTAGTTTCACCAGCTCTAGCTAATACCCGACCATGTGCTCTGTATCCCCTTCCCAAAGAGGATGAAAGACTGTGACTGCTCAGCTGGACAGCAAGGCTCTTCAGCTCCAAGGCTGTGTCTAGACTGGCCAGGTTTTCCGGAAAATCAGGCGATTTTCTGGAAAAACTTGCCAGCTGTCTACACTGGCCGCTTGAATTTCCGCAAAAGCACTGACTTCCTAATGTAAGAAATCAGTGCTTTTTGCAGAAATACTATGCTGGTCCCGTTCGGGCAAAAGTCTCTTTTGCGCAAAAGGGCCAGTGTAGGCAGCTGAGATTTGTTTTCTGCAAAAAAGCCCCGATCGTGAAAATGGCCATCAGGGCTTTTTTGCGGAAAAGCGCATCTAGATTGGCCGCGGACGCTTTTCCACAAAAAGTGCTTTTGCAGAAAAGCGTCCGTGCCAATCTAGACACTTTGTTCTGAAAATGCTTTTAAAGGAAAACTTTTCCGTTAAAAGCATTTCCGAAAATCATGCCCAATAGTAGAATGTGGCCATCACAAACCCTTCAAAACCAGCCCTTATCCTACCTACTGTGTTTTTTGTAGCCGTGTTGGTCCCAGGGAATTAGACAAAGTGGGTGAGGTGTTAGTCCAATAAAAGACATTGCCTCACCTATCGGCTGTGTATAGACTGGCAAGTTTTTCCGCAAAAGCGCCTGCTTTTGCAGAAAAACCTGCCAGCTGTCTACACTGGCCGCTTGAATTTCAGCAAGAACACTGACGATCTCATGTAAGAAATCAGTGCTTCTTGCAGAAATACTATGCAGCTCCCTTTAGGGCAAAAGTCCTTTTGCGCAAAGCTTTTGCACAAAAGGGCCAGTGTAGACAGCTCAGATTTGTTTTGCGCAAAAAAACCCCGATCGCCAAAATGGCGCTCGGGGTTTTTTTGCACAAAAGCGCGTCTAGATTGGCACGGACGCTTTTCCGCAAAAAGTGCTTTTGTGGAAAAGCATCCGTGCCAATCTAGACGCTCTTTTCCATTAAAAGCATTTGTGGAAAACTTTTCCGTTAAAAGCATTTGCAGAAAATCATGCCTGTCTAGACGTAGCCATCTTGTTTTTCTTTATCAGAGGGGTAGCCGTGTTAGTCTGAATTTGCAAAAGTGGCGAGGAGTCCTGTGGCACCTTATAGACTAACTGAAGTGTAGGAGCATAAGCTTTCGTGGGCAAAGACCCACTTTGCTTATGCTCCTACACTTCAGTTAGTCTATAAGGTGCCACAGGACTCCTCGCCGCTTTTGTTTTTCTTTGTGATTCCTACTGGCCTTGAAGCCCTGTCCTAGTTGAGCAGATCACCGTATTCAGGGAGACTTGGCAGGGACTGGTCTGATCTGATTTGAAGAAGCAACATAAGCCTGTTTGGACTCTTGGATAGGTAATTGCAAGCCAATAAAGGGGGTATAGGACCTCATCATACAGACAGCCCTACCTCTTTGGGAGTCAAAGGAGACATGCAAGGCATAGTGGAGTTCCCTTTTCCTCTGTCAGCAGATAACATTTCTATAGGGGGCACTAAGGTTTGTAATGAAGGCCATCTAGAATCTTCAAGAGTTGTTATCTTGCTATACGCTGTCACTGCTTGGACTATTATAATGACAGAAGTACTAGAACTCAGGTTGTGCTGCTCTAAAAGTATGGGCTGCTGTTACCTGAGCTGACAGACAATCTTTTGGTGCTATCCAAATTATATTCCATAGAATCATAGAAGTGTAGGACTAGAAGGACCTCAGTAAATCTTCCAATCCAGTCCTCTGCATTCAGTGCAGGACTAAATAATAAGTACACCATTATGACAAGTATTTGTCTAGCGTGTTCTTAAAAACCACCAGTGATAGAGATTACACCACTAGCAAAGCCATTACAACTTCATATATAACATTACTAAGTACCCAGAATTTGATCATGATTGTATTATATTAAAATAATTTTCCCTGTATAAATGATGGAATTCAAAGACAGTGTTCTTTGTTTAATTATTTATAGCTGCCTCTAGAAAGGGTCTTAGCTGTTCTTCAATTAGCTATGTAAATTAGCTATGTATCTTTTAGATTATGAAATTTTATGGTCAGTGACTGATGGTTTGATATAAATATGCATAGGATCTCTTGATCTTTTCACAGAAAATGCATTTTCAATAACAGCTGTGCAAACGACACTACAGTGCAACATAAAATTATTTGCTGCAGTATGGTCTTGTGGAAGTCAGAGACAAAGGTTCTTGGAGTTTTAGAATGGCAAATTTACTAGACATCTAGCTATGCTTTATTCTCTAACACATTATCCAGCTCATAAATATCATATTGCCTTTCTGATCCTTACACAGTGGTAATTGATTATGATTGTACTGGGTCTTTTGGATGAAACTTTGAAATCAAGGTTGTGGCTGTTCTGGATGACATTACAAATCCCACAGAACTTCTAGTAAGTGTAGGAGTTTGCTCCAATGTTAGTGGCCAGAAAATGTCCTCACCCTCCATTGTGTGGCAGTGTATTATGTGCCAGTCAGTCGCCTGTCAGCCACATTCAATCTTGGGCTTGATTGCGTTCTACCTGGTGCAATGATTCCTGTTGATATATCAGTGTTTCTCAACCAGTGGTACGAGTACCCTTAGGGGTACTCAAGAAAAGTCGAACTACCGTTACTCCTCCTGCAATGACAAAATATATAGTAACATGAACTTTTGTGGGCACAACCCACTTCTTCAGATGGGTGGAGCAAGAGGCACAGAGGGGCACTGAAACCCCACAATTTAAAGCAGAAAAAGAGAGGAGAGGGAGAGGAGAAAAGCCCATCAATTAGAGTGTCTGTGCTAAATGAGGCTAATAGAGTGGCTATCAGTGTCCAATACTGTTTTTTATGTCATTTGGGTGCTGAATATAACCGACCACCCGTTCATGTTTTATTCAATCCCTGGGTAAAAGTGTTACATTTGCATATGAAGGCCAGTTCCACAGTTTTCCTCTCTAGTTGGTTCCTGAAATTACTTTGCAAAAGAATGGGTACTTTTAAATCCATTAGTGAGTGCCCAGGCAGGTTAAAATGTGCTTTGACTGGTTTCTGTGTGTTACCATTTCAAATGTCTGATTTGTGTCCATTAATCTTTGTGGCTACGTCTACACTGGCCCCTTTTCCGGAAGGGGCATGTTAATTTCAGCTATCGTAGTAGGGAAATCCGCGGGGGATTTAAATATCCCCCGCGGCATTTAAATAAAAATGTCCGCCGCTTTTTTCCGGCTTTTAGAAAAGCTGGAAAAGAGCGTCTACACTGGCCCCGATCCTCCGGAAAAAGCGCCCTTTTCCGGAGGCTCTTATTCCTACTTCAAAGTAGCAACCAAAGGATCGGGGCCAGTGTAGACGCTCTAAAAGCCGGAAAAAAGCGGCGGACATTTTTATTTAAATGCCGCGGGGGATATTTAAATCCCCTGCGGATTTCCCTACTACGATAGCTGAAATTAACATGCCCCTTCCGGAAAAGGGGCCAGTGTAGACGAGCCCTGACTGTCCAGTGTGGCCAATGTACATGGCAGAGGGGCATTGCTGGCACTTGATGGCATAGATCACATTAGAGCAGCAGTTCCCAACCACGGGGCCACAGACCGCTGCCGAGCCACGGTGCTTGCCAGAGATCAAGCCAGTGGTTTGTGGCAGCTCAGCTCCAGCAGCCATGGTTGCTGAGGCATGGCAGGAGGAGGTGGAGGAGGAGGCGCCTCCCTCCCTCCTCAGTAATGGTGGCCAACCGGGACTCCGTGCTCTGCCTGTGCTGCTTTTGCCAGTGGCAGCAGGAGGAGGCTGAGAAGGAGGCGCCCCCCCTCCCCGCCTTTCTCCCTTCCTCCTACCCCCTTGGTAATGGTGACCCAGCCGGGGCTCCCCACTCCCCCCCACCCATGGGGGTACAAGACACTCTGGGGGAGGGATGGGACTGCAAGGAGTAGGGAGCGCATGCGCCACCAGCAGCCACTCCCCCTTTCCATGCAGCAGTAACAGCCATGCTCCCTAAGAGTTGGGGGGGCAAAGGAGTATTGGGTGAGGGTGTGGTGGGGTCATGGGGCAAGAGGGTGTTGGAATAGACTATAGGGGTCAGAGGTTAAAGGGTCAAAGGGCATGAAGTGTAGGGGTGGAGGGTCAAAGAGTGTTAGGCACCTGAGAGCAGGGACTGGATTGGGGCTAGGCAGTCAGGCAACATTGCATTTGCATATTTAAATATTCATTATTTGCATGATGAATATGCAAATATGCAAATAAAATGATCCTGGTCTGTCAAAAGTTTGTGAATGGGTTTGCCAGTCCCTGGCATAAAAAAGGTTGGAAATCACTGAATTAGATGACGTACAGCTGTATGAGCCTCTGATCTGGTGGCTTATGTAGTTAGGTCCTGTAATGGTGTCGCTTGTGTAGATATGTGGACAAAGTTGGCAATAGGGTTTATTGCAGCGGTAGGTTCCTGGGTAAGTATGTTTGAAGTGTGCTGCATGGTTTCTGGAAAGAATTTGTTTCAGATTAGGACAGTGGTTCTCAACTCGTTTCAGTCCACGGATCACCAGGTCAATTAAAAAAATTTCGTGGACCACCTCCTTTTTGAGACATGATGAAAAAGAGCAGACAACGAACATTTTGGTTTGAAATTTATTTCTTACTAACAGATTTTTGGTGCCTGCCCACGCCGTGTGACTTTGGACAGTGTTCCTGTGGACCACCGAAAAAGTCACCATGGACCACCAGCTGAGAACCACGGGGTTAGGCAGTTGTCTGTAGGCGAGGACTGGCCTGTCCCCCAAGTCCTGGGAGAGTGAGGGGTCATTTTCTAGGATAGGTTGTAGATTGTTAATGATGCAGTAGAGGGGTTTAAGTTGGGGGCTGTGGGTGATGACGTGTGGTGTTCTGTTATGTTGTTGGGCCTGTCTTGAAGAAGCTGATGTCTGGATACTCATCTGGCTCTGTCAATCTGTTTTTTCACTTCCCCAGGTGGGTATTTAAGTTTTAAGAATGCCTGACAGAGATCCTGTAGGTGTGTGTGTCTGTCTGTGGGATTGGAGCAAATCCAGTTGTATCTTAGGGCCTGGCTGTAAACAATTGATCCTGCGATGAGTCCTCGATGGAAGTTTACCTACATGCCTCTTCCTTCTAAGTATTTACCTACATACCTGTAGCTTGGCAGAGTTTTTTAAAGTTACAGACTAACACGGCTACCCCCCCGAATCTTTTAAAGAAAATTAAAGGTGGTATGTTGACTTGCTTCTGTACCAAGAAATTCACCTGAGACTAGATATTAAATAACACCAGCAGTGTGATAGTTAATGAAACTGCTGAGAACATTGACCCAGAACTGATGTGTTATCTTTGGGATTTAAGATGGATGGCAGTTTCATTGCAGCAAGTTCTGTTGATTTAGGCAGTGGCAGATATTGATGGGATAATTTTGCTATATTAAAACAGACTGAGAGTGCTGTCTGATCATATTCATCCAAGTATGGACTAAAACCCTATTCTACAGCTTAGATTTTAAGGTAGGGGATGGAACACTAAAAGTTTTGGATGCTAAATTTTAGAGAAACCCCTTCCTGTACTGATGTTTCTGAATATCAACCTATATCAATATCCCTGTTGCCTACATGCAGTCTAAGTCCTCACTTCCATCTCTATCCTCCTCTATCCAGCAACGATGAATTGTTTGCTCACAAACAGCTTTCAGTTATATGTACCCTTCTCAAGAAGAGTTCTTAAAGTATATTCTCCCTGATTGATTTTCTAGATATATTGTCCTGGTTGGACTGCTGTGGTTCTGGATAAAGACAGTTTTACAGAAGGCTCCTAAATTGACATTGCTGGCAGAAGAGCTTGGGTAAAGTATCTGTTGGTTTCTTATGAAGTCAAAGATATGATAGGTTAGTGTACATGGATATTCGAAATAGAGCATTTCTGGTGTGAGTCAATGTCTTTCAGCATGGAAATCTTCATGTAAATTTAAAACTGTTCTTATGGACCGGAAACGAGGTGTTTTTTTTTTCCTTCCTAAACCAAGTTTTCTGATGGAAATGAATACGGAGAAGGGAAAATAGAAATACAGTATTATACTCAGTAAAATGAATGCTTAAATAAGGGCTTTGTTTCTTCTGGGCACCCCTGCAAAAGCCAACTCTATAGGTATATTTTATTATAGCACTAACCTTGACCTCAGGTTCAAAGAAAGAGGTTTGTTTGAAATAAATCAATAACACGGTCAGGTCACTTGAAAGGGTCTTGTACTGATGCTGTTTGTGTATCCAGTTGGACTACAACATATGGTAAAGATAATAGAAATAAACTGTTTTATGTAATTGTCCTTCATCTTTCAGTAGTTAACATCCTTTTCTTGACTAATCTGTTAAAGTCCCTTTTTCCTGGGATATTGACTAAAACTGGAACTTGGATCAAGCCTCTTCTGAAATCACATGGCAGTAAATGTCTTCATTACTCCCTACTTTCAGTGGCTTGCTGAACATATTTGTTTGTTTTGGAAATAAAGCAACATGAAAATGATGGGCCAAATCTTCCTGTCACCAATACAGATGTCAACCCAAATCAGTGGTACTGCATGAGTGTAAGGAAAATTTGGTTTGCTGTGAGTTCTCGTGTGCACCCTAGGTTTAGTCTGCCCTTCTAAAAACTGAGACGTTTAGTTTTTTTAAATTGAGTAGCTCAAAGTGCTTTACAGATATTAATCGTTCCACACACCTGTGAGGTAGGCATTATTATCTCCAGTGAGGGAAATGAGGCATGGGGTTAAGTGACTTTCCCAAGGCAGCACACAAAGTTTGTGGCAGAGTGTAGGATAGCCCTCAAGGGTGAAATCCTGGCTCCATTAACACCAATAGAAATGTTGCTGTTGATATCAATGGGGCCAGAATTCATCCCCACATCACATGCGTCCCAATCCAGTACTTTGACCCCAGGACCATTCCTTCCGTTTCTGGCCGGTACGGCTCTTTGTTTTGTTGAATTTCTTTGCTTTGTTATGTACCAGCTACATGCTCCTCTTTTAGGATTTCACTCAGAAAGAGAACCCATCTGCCATGATCGTCTAGAGCAGATTGTTTAGAACTGATTCAGGTTTATTTGTGTTGTCCCCATGCATGGAAAAAGGGAGGCAATTTCCATTTAATCCAAAATGCATCTGAGGAGGTTACAAAGTGCAGTGAACTAAATCCCGCCTCGATGGCAATTTTCCATGCCTTTCTTTACCCTCTCCAGAAAAGAATACCCAAGAGAGCCTACACATTCCCAGCAGCACAAAAGAAACATCAGGCCTGATTTTCTTTTCACTGATGCTGCTGTTGTGATTTAGGAATAGCTCCTCTGAAACTAATCAAGTTGAACTGGATTGAAGTAGGTATAAATGAGAGAAAAGAATCAGACCTGGAAGGGTAGCAGGAAGTAATCCTTTCTGGCCAGATAACTATTGGGTTGGCAGATACCGTTATGATCTTGCATTGTTTGCATCAAATAACAGCAAAGGAAGCATGAAAGCCAACCCAGCTTTTGTGAAAGTCTGGTGATTGAACTGTTCTGCCATGCGGCAAAGCTAATTCCAAGGCAAACGGAGCAAACACATTCTCTGTGCGGGGAAGCTATGGCTTGCTAAAATAAAAAGTAGTTGCTGAATAAAGACTTGGGCTTGGTCAACAGACTGTGTCTGTCCTAAGGTGGCCCAGGCGGTGTCCCAGTCATGGCATGTCTTAGTGATTATGACGGGCTGATCTTTCTGTGACTATAGAAATCTGACAATGTTTTAAAACATGTTGAAAGTAACAAATAAAAATAAACGTGAGTAAGAACTGTCAGGGGTGCTGGCCCTGTGTTGGGTTATGTGCACCACAGCACTGGTTTTGGAGAAATAGGAGTACCGTTTCTTTGCTGTTTCCACAGACGGTGAGTGGCTGATGATGCAGTCCAAGGGTCTCCCAAGAGGGAAGAAAAAAAGCTTTTGAGAACATAAGAACGGCCACACTAGTTCAGACCAAAGGTCCATCTAGTCCAGTGTCCGTCTTCTGACAGTGGCCCACGCCAGATGCCCCAGAGGGAATGAACAACCCAGGCACTCATGAAGTGGTCTCTCCTCTGTTGCCCTTCCCAGCTCAGGCAAGCATGAGGCTAGGAACAGAGGTGACTGGTGAGAGGAAGCTGGGGGGCCACTGGCCACGTGACACCCCCATCCCAGAAGAGGGTCAGGTCAGCCCCTCTCTATCCCAGGCCTTCCCCCTCCTTGTCCTTGCTCCACCACCCTCTTCCTGCCCTCTCCCCCACCTTTTCCCAGCCCTGCTCCACCCTCTCCCTGCCTCTTCCCCCAGTTGACGTGGCCCAAGGGACTAGCAGGGCAAGAGCTGGTGCCGGCAGCAGGGGTCCTCCTCCCCCGCACTCACCAGCAGGGGAAGCGGAACAAGGTGGCCCCAGCTTGCCCTGCTCTCCCAGCCACCTTGCCCTGGGGGAGGGGGCAGTTCTGTTCCCTCCCCCAGGGCAAGGTGGCCAGGGGAGCAAAACAGCTGGGGCTGCCTTGTTCCGCTTTGCTGCTGGCGAGTGGGAGGGGGGGGCAGACCCTTGCTGCAAGCACCCCATCCCCTCGCTGCACCCCACTCAGTGGCTGCTGGCCTGCCTCTGCTGCCCATGGTGTTCAGGGCATGTGGCCCTTTGTCCTCTCCTCCCCCCGTGTGTCACACAGCAAAGAAATGGAAAATATTCCACCAGGAAGGGCATGGTGTCTTTGTCAGTTAACAAACTGAAGTGTAATTAAGGTTATTGCAAACGTGTGCCCTGAATGAATGTAAACACTTACCATGAGCTGGTGTCAAACCCTTTAACCAGACAGACAGGGGACATGAGGTAGAACTGAAATCACTGTGAGGATAGTCACTCGGGTCATAATTCATTGACCTAAGAGGACTCCCAGCAGAGTCAAATTTCCCTCAAGCCCAGGAGTAACCGGCTCTAGCTTGCGGGTTTCGTTCCTTCTCTCATAGAAGAAGCTACTCTCACGTGGTGCCGTTCTAGACTGTTTTGGGTGCTGTGGGAAAGGGCAAGCAAGCTGGGTTTGCTACGGCCCGAAGGGTTTGAGAGCCAATCCAAAGCTCGCCCATGAACCTTTTGAAGTTTCCCTCCTTGTTCCATGCAAGTCCTTCCACTAACCCAGGCCTGGCAAAATATGGCCTGCAGGCCAGATCCAGCCCACCAAGCCACCGGATCCAGACCAGGTATGCTCCCCATTTGCCTCCTCCCCTCCTCCCCCACGTCACACTGCTCAGAAAGGCAGCTGTGGGGTGGTTTCACTTTAAAAACTGAGCCCAGAGGGGAGAGGGGAAGCTTTAGGAGCAACTCTTGCCCCCAGCACAATCCCATTGGCCAGCTTCTGGCCAGAAACTGGCCAGTGGGAACTGCCTGTTTCAATAACAGGCAGCCACAAAACACAAGGGGCTTGTAGTTATTTACAGAGCACGTGGCTGTAGCTTGTGTGGGGGTGGGGCAGGGAGGCAGGGTGATTCAAGAACGAGCTGCTGGCTGGTAAGTCTCCTGGTCAGAGCCTGCTTCTAGCACCCCAGCCCCTGAACCTCCCTTCCCCAACCCTCTGTCCCCCCACCTCCTGCCCACTTACTCCACATACCCAAATCCTCTGCCACCTCTCCTATACCCACAGCCCCTCCCAGATCTGGCACCCTAATCACCTACCCCAGATCACAGTCTCCTCTTGCCCTAGCTCATAACCCAAACCCCTGTACCCCTTCTGTACCCCACTCCCCTGCCCTAGATCAGAACTGCCTCCTTCACCCAAACTCCCTCCCTTACCCCAAGCTCCCTTCTCCATCTCAGACCCTGCACCTCCTCCATTAATATCATGAAATAATTCAGCCTCGATCACTTTCCAAATTCTTTGAGTGGATCCCATCAAATATTATTACCCACCCGTGGACTAGCCAGACTGGAGTTTGGTGGAAGCTGCAAAGCACTTTAGATGGAGGCTTGCCAGGGGAAAGTTTTAGCACCATGAACATTTGGGGGAATAAATTTCCAAGAATCAGAAGTGCTTGTGCTTTAATTAACTCAGGGAGGCATAGGACTCTTTGGGTTGAAGGTCCAGAAGAGGTACTTGATGGGATATGGTAGAGATTTCATTTGGGGAACTGGTGTTTGCCCAGTCGAAGTTTTCCCATAACCAGTTTCTCCCTCTGCCCAAATCAGGCAACCTTGTTCCTCTCCATATTTTTGTATGTTTCTTTCCAGAACTGTAAAGCAATTTCTGCCTGGAAGAACAAGAGGAGCACGGGCAGGTTCACAAAACCACCTGCGAGACTCTCCAAAATGAGAGGAGGGGGGATTCAAAACAGGTGATGCTTTCCCTACCACAAGTGTCTGCAGCTTTGGGTAAGAGTAATTATAGTATCGTGAGTGTTTGTGGGCAAAACCCACTTCTTCAGATGAGCTGGGTTGTGTCCACGAAAGCTCATGATATTAGATATATTTTTGTTCGTCTCTAAGGTGCCACGGGACTACTTGTTTTTAAAGTTACGGACTCATATGGCTGCCCCTCTGAGTAATTTTCGTGGTCTTCCCTGCAAGTGGCAAATAAAGTGCTGCAAGGAGAATTAACCCTAAGGCAGGGGTGTGGAACCTCTTTTGGGTTGGGGGCCACTGACCCACAGAAAAATCAATCGGGGGCCACACACAAGTGAGAAGCGAAAAAAACCAAACAAGCCCTCACTGAGGTGACCCCGACTGAGAAGGAAAAAGACACTCCCCACATTCCCCTTGCACACCAGAGCCTAGGGGGGCCCTGGCTAGCAGACTTTGGCTGTGTCCGCACTGCCCCCATTTTGCGCAAAAATATGCAAATGAGGCGAAGTGTGGACTATCGCCACACCTCATTTGCATAATTAATAGGGCTCCATTTTTGCACAAGAGGCTTTTGCGCAAGAGCCATTCTTCCTGAAGAAAAAAAAAACGAGGAAGAACGGCTCTTGTGCAAAAGCCTCTTGCGCAAAAACGGAGCCTCATTCACTATGCAAATGAGGCACGGCAAGATTCCACGCTTCACCTCATTTGCATATTTTTTACACAAAATGGGGGCAGTGTAGACATAGCCACAGTGAAGTGGGGAGGGGAAGGGGTACTGGAGCGCCAGAACCGGCTCTCAATGCTGGGGGTGGAGCCCTGATCCTCGGGGGGCCGGATCCAGGTAAGCTAGAGGCCGCATCCGGCCCTTGGGCCTTAGGTTCCCCACCTTGGCCCTAAGGAATGAATGACCTAAAAATAAATGGCTTGAAAAGGCCAAGCACTTTGTAAGTTGACAGACCGCCTGCTTTGCGGAGGCTGCATAGCAGGTGCACTGGACACCACAGGCGCTGTATAACAACAGTCCATTGTACATGGATGCCCTAGTCTTGTGACTTTATTTCCGGCGAGACCAAAAATACAGCCGGTGACCCTTTACTTCATCCCATTTCAAGGGGCCTGATTCTCACTGCCGTGCCCCAGTTTCAAGCCATAACTTGACTGACTTCCGTGTAGTTATGTGGTGTAGAACTGGTGTGTAACACTCATTCATGCCCAGGGAATCTGGATCTGTGCTACACACGAATACCCTTTGCAGCCTGTTCCCACTGCGTTTAGGAAACGATGGGCAATGTAACAGTGACAACACAACAGTGCTGGCTGCATGTTGGGCACATGGGCCCACTAATTTCCATCCTCCTGGGGAGAGCATTGCGTACTGTACGTGTTTTACCAGCGGATGGCAGCAGTGTATCTCCTCAGTTGAGCCTGCCTCTCCCTCATTATAGCTAATGCAATTAAACATGACAATTGTGTCACTGCAGGGTAGGACTTACGCCTCATGCAACCCAGCAGGTAGGTTTTTCTAACTAGCTGACTTGTGAGTTTCTTTTGATGTTCTGACTGGATTCCTTCAAATAGAGTAATACATGATTCCAGTGCAATATTACGGAGCCCCTGTGTGAACTGGCAATTTCATCTGATTGGTTTTTGCGGAGCAGGTAAGTTGCCCAAAGGAAAAAGGGAAAGATACAGAAATGCATGCTAATAAGGACAGCAGCTGTTGGAGCAAAGAAAATAAACCCCGTCCTTTCTGCTCAATGCATCTTCTAGTCTGCGTCTGCTCCTCGCTTGTGTTTTTAAATGAGCACCCGCCTGTTGAATCCCAGAACAAAGTGAGACACTGAATCATTCACGGCCATGCCCTGTCTCTCCCGGAACGCTAACGAGAGAATTCAAGATTGCTTTGAACAAGGAGACGACAGCTTAACTGTGTTTCTCCCAGAGACTCTTACATACACATAGCAGGGTCTGTTTGGTTTGCAAAACCACTAACTTGATTTTATTGGGGGGGAAGTATTGCAAACACATTTGCATGAGCCCCTGTATGGAGTGAGGGCATAGTCCCATCTTGCCCTCCCCAAATCCAAGTCCTCATTGTAGGGTAAGGGAGGACAATAAAAATTCGCCTTGGATTTTTTTTTTCACTGAAATATTTAAGATCCTCTATGAATAATGCAGGTTTGGCCTGCTCCTTTTGTGCATCACGCTCACTGGTTTCCTCCCTGCTTATGTCACACGACTTGGGATGCCTCACACCCGGAGTGAAACTTCGTCTTCCTGCATCAATGGTGTTGGGGTTTATTTTTGATAGAGTGAGAAACACAGGAGAGTAAAATCCTGTGGAGACAAAGCAAGTGTAGTTTCTACTGAAAGGTAGGCAGGCCCACTGACCTGGGGATGGGGAGAGCAATGGGGCAATTGCCCTGGGGCCCAGCGATTCAAAGGGGCTTGCCTGTTGCAGGGCCTCACCCACCCTCTCCTGTACCAGACCCCTAACCTCCTCCTGAGTTTCTGAAATCCTCCAGTTGTGATCAAAAGACTAAGTTACAGAGACTCCACCATTTACACCAACTTAAACCTGCAAGTGAACCATGCCCCATGCTGCAAAGGAAGGTGAAGAGTTCCATGGTCTCTGCTAATATGGCCTGGAAGAAATTCCCTTCCCAATCCCAAATATGGCCATCCGTGGGACCCTGAGTCTTTTGGCAAGACCCACTGGTCAGGTGCCTGGAAAGTATTCCCAGGAGTAATTCAAAGCCCTGTCCATCTAGTGTCCCATCACTGGCCACTGGGGATATTTGCTGGTAGTAGGCACAGGTCAAATACTTGCCATGCAAAGTAGTCTCCTCATACCTCGTTAAGCTCAGTCTTGAATTAAGTTCGACTTTTGCCCCCACTACCAAAGCTGGATTATGAAAGGGGCTTGAAGGGTTGCAGCCCCAGGCAAAGGGGCGGCCCCCTTAGCCTGGGGCCTTGGGATGCAGCCACTAAAGCCCCTGTGTGCTGTGACTTGGCCTGGTGGGCAGCAGCTCTGCATGCTGGCGTTCCCCCTCTGCCTCTCCTGGGCTGGAGTCCCATACATCCTCAATAGCAGTGCTCACCTGCAGGCTCCACTCCCACCACTCCCATTGGCTCTGAGCCACAGCCAATGGGAGCAGCCGGAAGTGGTACCTACAGATGCAGAGCCAGATGAAACCACCTGTTTCCCCTGCAACCTCCTTCCCAGACCCCACCCCCAAGTCCTCTCCTGCACCCTATCTCCCTCCTAGACCCTGCACCCCTAACCCACTCCTGTACCCCATGCCCCACCCCCAAAACCTACCTTCTTTGCAGACCCCCTGCCCTCCAAGCCACTCCAGCACCCCACCTTCCACCCAGACCCTGCCCCCAGAGCTGTCCTGCTCACTCTCCATCAGCCCCCTCCCACACACTGAACTAGGAATGTGACTGGTTAACCAGTTAGACAGTGAGCATCACCAAGCAATGGTTAACCGGAAGGGCAAAGCAGCCCCCTGCCCACTGCAGGTAGGGGGCTGCTCCAGGCAGTGGCCCTCCGTTCTGGCCATGGTGGGGTGGGGGAAGGGGTGCTCCAGCCCAGCTGAGCTGGAGCAGCCCTCTCCTCATCTGCCCCCGTTGAAGCGGTTAACCGGTTAAACATACTGTTTAACTGGTTAACTGATTACACGGGATTTTACATCCCTACACTGAACCCCACATTTGACCCCCCCCAGAGCTCAGAGCCCCCCACAAAATCTACTAACCCTGGACCCCAAGAAGACGCCTGCCTACTACTCTCCTTGGAAGGTTGTTCCAGAACTTCACTCCTCCGATGTTTAGAAACCACCTAATTTCAAGCCTCAATTTGTTGGTGGCCATTTTATATCCGTCTGTTCTTGTGTTAACCCCAGCACTTACCAGAGAGACAGGAGTGTTTATCCCTCATGTATTCATAAGACGCAATCCTATCTCCCTTCAGCTTTTGTTTGGTTAAACAGGCCCAGGTCTTTCAATCTCCTCGCCTAAGGTAGGTTTCCGTTCTTCTGCTCTTTTCTGCACCTCTTCCAGTTGGAATTCAAGTGATGCGCCCCAGCCTGAAAAGAACAAGCTCCTGCAGAATCCTTCCCTTTAGACTAAGGGTATGTCTACACTACAGCGTTATTTCGAAATAGCTATTTTGAAATAACGTATCTACACACAAAATGCATTTTGAAATAGCATTTTTCTATTTTGAAATAGCGTGTTCACACTGAGTGGACGTTGAATCGCAGTTAAAGCTGGTTGGAACCAGTTCCAGCAGGGCATCAGGTGAGAAGTTACCTTGTGGCCAGGGCGGCCAGTAGGGCACCCTGGGAAGGGCTAGAGGCCCCCTCTTTCAAAATAAGCGTCTACACAGCGCTTATTTCAAAATAGCAATTTCAAAATTGGCGCTATTCCTCGTGGAATGAGGTTTACCAATTTTGAAATAAGCCCTCCACTATTTCGAATTAATTTCAAAATAATGGAATGCCTGTGTAGATGCTAGGAAAGTTATTTTGAAATAACTGCTGTTATTTCGAAATAACTTTTCTGTGTAGACATACCCTTAGGGAATAGGCTGTAGCAGGACTGTTAGTAGCCAGGATCTTCCACTAAGAGAACCTAATATAGTCAGAGGGCGGGGAAGGAAGAAGAAATGTTCTCCAGGTCATGAAATTTTGGTCCTCTTTTATCATCAAGGCCCTACCACAAGAGCCTCAGTTCAGAGACTTCCGGGGGTAGCTGAGTTAGTCTGTACAGGAAAAAATAGCAAATGATCAGGTAACACTTTATAGACTAACAAAACAAGTAGATGGTATCATGAGCTTTCGTGGGCACAGCCCACTTCTTCAGATGAAACTCCGGTCATCTGAAGAAGTGGTCTGTGCCCACGAAAGTTCATGATCCCACCTACATGTTCTGTTAGTCTATAAAGTGCTACCAGACCATTTGTTGTTTTTTTTCAGTTCAGAGGGCACTCCAAGCATAAAGGCCTTTTTCAGGCCCATAAGGGTGGTGTGAGGGGAAGTTACCTCATGCCTAAGAGCAAGCACAAGGAACTTGACCCAAGAGTTCAGCAGCTCAGAAAGATCCCTATGGGCCGCAGAACTAGTAGTTACACTTCCTATCTCCTCCTTTGTGCTCTAACTTGGTTGGAGCAGCGTTGCCGTGTCAGGCTAGCCCTCAATGCTAGTTAGAGCAGAGGTTCTTGATAGCTAAGGGAGCAGGAGAGGGGGCAAAGGGAAAGCCAATACACATAGGTGTATAGATCCAAATTATGTGGGCAATGCATAGAAATAGGCTCTTCTTACCAACTTGAGTTTCCTCTAATGGGAAGGTTGCCTGCTAGGCACTCTGTAGGCCAGGGGTGAAGAACCTCAGGCCTGGCTGTGGTTCCTAGCTTGCCTGGATTTGTCCCTTGAGGCTCAGGGACACCGCCCCCCCCCCCAGTACTCAGTAAGCCGCACTGGTACTCCAGCCCCTGTGCTGCCCCACCACAAGTCTGGAGCACACAAAATCTACTAGGTTGGGCCCCTCTAGGTTCTGGTGTGTGAGGGGAATGTGGGGAGGGTCTTTCTCCATCCCCACCATGTCCCCGTGGTGCCTGACCACCCCACAACGGAGGGGAAAACAGCCTGGGAGCATCACCCCCTGCAAAGCCAGCTTTGCACACCCCAGAGCCATTATCAGCGATCAGAGCTGCAAGCTCTTCATCAGCCATGGTGAGTTAGCTAGGCAATTGACTGCAACAGAGGAAGCTAGAAGACACCCTGCTACTAGCTAGACAGGAGCTCCCATGGCCCTATGGGGCATATTTAAGGGAGACCTGGCCACACCCCTGATTGGGGCAGGACACAGACAGCCATGGGTGTCTTTTGGTGAGCCCAGCCATTCACGGACATATTGCCCAGGGCAGAAGCTACTCACTGCCTGGTGCACCTGACTTGCGTTAGGTGGTGATGGGTGATCAGCAGCTCATTGCTTCCATCTGTGGACTTCATGCTTTGCCGGGAGCATTTGGGAAGGGCCCCACATCAGCCACCAGTGGTGCAATGCTAAAAGTCAGGAGGAGAGGTGGGCAGTTCCCAGTGCCAAGCTGCAGGTATCAGGCCCTTATTCCCTCAGGGAAGCTCGTCTTGCCTTTCCCTATTGTCATGCTTCACAGCCACAGCTGAGAGGTAGCTCCAGAAGAGCTTGTGCTGCCACTAGCTAAGGTGATGGCAGGGGGCCTGATTGAGCCAGGCTCTTTGTTTCTGGAGGGCAAGTGCCATTATTTGCCTGCCTCGGGACAGGAGATTGGAGGGGTGACTCCTGTGTTTGTGTTAACCAAGGGGGGCAAAGAGTGGAGAGTCTCAGTGCTGAGGGAGGGTTCCCCTGTCTCATGGTAATGCCTTGTTTTTACACAGGGTTTTCATCAAAATCAGGCCTGATCTGGCTGGCCAAGCATTTCTCACCAGCCTGCCCAGCTGATTCACAGAGCGAGCAAACTTACAGCCAGCCAGCCAGCCGCCCGTGTCCAGCTGTCCCTCCCCAACCTCGCTCCGTTCTACATTGGACTCAGAGGTCAGTGACTCAGAGGAGGGGCTGTTTTAAGAGGCAGCGCCTTGTTTGTACGATTTCAGTGCTCCTCCTTTCGCTCTCTCTCATGCCCACCCTTCTCCCCAAGCCCCACCTCTGCAGAGCCAGGGAAGGGAGAGACAACAGAGCAAGGCAGCTTTCCCTGTCTTAAAGAGACAGTGCAAGCCTTCTCTCAGAAACTTACCCAACAGCAGTCAGCACACACGCTCTCTGTGATCCTATCACACGTACACAATCAGTGCCACACTGTCTCTGTGCCATAGTCACTGTCACACATACAGGCTGCGTCTAGATAGGCATGATTTTCCGGAAATGCTTTTAACGGAAAAGTTTTCCGTTAAAAGCATTTTCGGAACAGAGCATCTAGATTGGCACGGACGCTTTTCCGCAAAAGCACTTTTTGTGGAAAAGCGTCCATGCCAATCTAGACGCGCTTTTCCACAAAAAAGCCCCGATCGCGAAAATGGTGATCGGGGCTTTTTTGTGGAAAACAAATCTGAGCTGTCTACACTGGCCCTTTTGCGCAAAAGCTTTGTGCAAAAGGGACTTTTGCCCGAACAGGAGCAGCATAGTATTTCCGCAAGAAGCACTGATTTCTTACAGTAGGAAGTCAGTGCTTTTGCAGAAATTCAAGCAGCCAGTGTAGACAGCTGGCCAGTTTTTCCGCAAAAGCGGCTGATTTTCCGGAAAAACTGGCCAGTCTAGACACAGCCACACTGTGCTCGCCCCCATATGCTCCTGTCTTTGTGCCTGCCCCCCACACTCAATCTGTGTCACTAACTCTGTGTTTTACACACAGTGTGTCTTTCTTTCACACTCACACATTCTCTTTCTCTCTCTCTCTGTAGCCCCCAGTTCCACCCCTTTTGGGGGGTGGAGCTGGTCCATGATCACGTACCAAAATTCATGATGTCCGTCCCCGCCCCCCCCTCCGCCCCTCAGAAAATTATTGCCCACCATTGAGCTAAGGGAACATGACAGATTTCACCCTTTGCCAAGCTCTTCTTGGTGGCCATGCCAGACTTAGTCACTGCCTGATCATTGATGAAAGAGCTTCCAAATGAGTGAGATTTGGAAGGTTGCCATGGAAGAGAGTTGAAAAACTGCAAGTTGGGGGGGAAAAACCCCAGAGCATGGTATGCAAATAATGCCTAGTTTTTAGGCAGTGCTTTTGATCAGAAGGTTTCAACTCACTTCGTAAAGGAGTTGGGTATCATTGCCCCCATTTTTGCAGAGGAGGAAACTGAGGCACAGAGGCATGAAGTGACTTGTCCAAGGTCACTCAGCAGGACAGGACTAGAACCCTGCTCTCCTCAGCTCTAGCCCTGTGCTGTGTCATGCCCATTAGGTCATACTGCCGGGGACAGTTATGAAAATTAAAACTGTAAAGGAGCAGGTGGCGGTATATTACACACCGTTGTTGCCTTTATTCCTTGGTTATAAACTTGCCCATAGAAATGGCTGATTAATCCAATTACCAGACCCTCTGTGCTTTATTTAAAGAGGTAAGGCTTTTGCCTACCAGTCTGCATGCGTTTCCCCTATGTAGTTGATTGAATAGTCCACTGGCTATCCTAACAAGCACCCATTAGTTGTCCCACAGAGCTTTAGTCTTATTAGAAACAATTCACATCAATCCACCCCAAATGAAATGCTTTTAGCTGGATTGCTTTGATTGCATTACTTGGAGGGTGGCGTTCTGTAGTCGGAAAGGTTACAGAGCTCCAGTACCTCTCTGTGGTGTTGGAGCGAGACTTCAGGGCTCATGCATGAGGCTGAAAAAAGGCAGATCATCCATTGTTGGGCCAGAAAGGAAGGAGTTGCTGGAACCGATGCGTTGTTAAAAGATGGAATGCAGCCATTTGAAAAGTATAGGGTGCGACGCCACGTTTCTGTGGAAAGTATCATTTTAAAACCAGCCTGGGACCGAACCGGCAAGCCTTCCTCAGGCGGAGTCGCTCTTACCCCCAGGTTGCTCAGCATTACAGAGCAAGGCTTTATTAAACATGGAAATCAGTTTATAAATGAGCATGGTTTGCTATTGCACCCTCTACTGCCTGAATAAAACATACGAGCCACAGACTGACTGGAGAGAGAGAGAGAGTTTTCAGGCACCAAAACAGTCTTCCAATGAAATGTAAACACCACCTAAAATCCACTTCTTCCTTTCCCTGCACACGTAATTTGCATGGATCCTATTTTGCCCATTGGAGAATCTTGTACATTCTCCCCACCCCTTCTTTGAAATGCACAGGAGACACACTGGCTTCTCAGTTCTGTCTCTGTCTTTGCTGCTGACCTGCTGCAAGGCCTGTTCCCTGCCCTAGACCTCAGTTACCCTGTCTGTGAAATGGGGGCAGCAGTGATATTTTTTCCCCACTTCACAGAACGCTCTTGTGAATGCAAAGTCCTACGTATAAATGCTAAGTACATTTCTTCCTGTCTTTGCCTTGCCCTCTGATTCTTCTTTTCCTGCCTTTTGGGGTTTTTTTAGCATTAGTGCGGGGAAAAATTAAGGCTCTTGCAGTACTTATTTCAAACCGTGCAAGTCCTTGTGGACAGGAATGTTAATAAATAGCCCAGCAATCCAGTAATATAGACTTCAGGCTGGAGCCCGCCTCTTATTTGGAGTTGACCTTAAACAATAAATCTTGCAGGAATAAGTATTGTAATGCAACAAATTAAGGCAGTTTGGTTATGTCTTGCTGTAATAGAACCTCTGGGGCAATAAACACGTTCGTGATTGTGTTGCTGTGTCACGTCTCCATGTCCATCACAAGTGGGTAGGTATCCCAGGACAGCTTGATGCACCAGTGACTTCTCATGCAATTGCTCTCCAATTTCTTTGTGCGGTGACAACTGAATCTCATTTTGCATCTCAAACTGCGGCCTATTTTGTGTGGAATCGGTCGCGGCGTTTGATTAGCTCTCAGGCGAGAAGCCAGCAATGAAGTTCTAATGATAGGGGATGCTGTCAAAATCTGTCAATTTCTAGACCTCGCTGAGGAATCATGCCATCACCAGGCACTGGCCTTCAGGCAGACGGCACGCTGCCTTGATTTTCTCATTTCGACGGGCCTATGCGTGTCCTCCGTCATCTCTGCTTGCTAGCAGGGCGGTGTTTTGGACAGAGCACAAGGAGAATTTAAGAGCATCCGTCAACAACATGGAGCATTTATTTAATCTCAGAGAGGTTATGGCAAAAGATAAGATTGGGGGTCCCAACTGGGTACACATTTGCTCTGGTTTTTTAGAAAGGGCTGAGTCCCAGCTGTTCCCACTGACCACATCTTATCTTGAATCCTGACTCAGCACGGAGGGATGAACTAGGCCAGTGTTTCTCAACCAGTGGTATGTGTACCCTTAGGGGTACTCGAGAGAATTCTGGGGTGTACGTCAGCACAACTGAAATTTGGAGAAAACTGAATTTTTGTTTTAAGTTTTACAGCACTTTATTATTTTTGTACTTTTTACACCCAAAAATTTCCTTGCCTGCCCAGCTACAAATAAGTTGTTTAAACAAATGTGTTGCAATGATAGAAAAAAAATGTGTGTCTGAAAACTGTAGGTACTGGGAGTATTTATAATTTTTTTTAAAGGGAGGTACTTTATTAAATAAAAAGGTTGAGAAACACTGGACTAGACGACCTCTTGAGGTCCTTCTCTATTTTAGAACAGCAGTGGTGGTTTCTCAGCGATTGTAAAAATCAGGCTGGCGTGCAGCCCCCAGAAATTAAGGCACCCGCAGTCCTACTGAAAATGGCACCTTCATTTGTGTTTGACTTGTAAAGAGGTGAATCACTCAAACACCAGCCCAGCGTGTGGGGTGACTTATCACACTTCATTTCTTCGAGGCTGTACATCGGGGATGGGCAACCGGAAATGGTTGGAGGGGAGGTGCATGAGTGGCCCTCCTTCCCGTCAGTGGGCTGCAGCAGCCTGCGTCCCCCTGCGATCCCGCTTGCAGCCCCATGGACCCCCGCTGCTCCTCCCCTCCCAACGCCTCTTGTGCACTGGGACACTGGAGCCACACACTTACCTGCTCAATTCCCCTCCCTGCAAATTGCCTGATTCATGCTCCCTCCCCACTTCTCCCTCCTCCCTCCCAGAGCTGGAACACTGTGAGCAGCTGATTCACTGCGTTCCAGCTCTGGGGGGAGGGGAGCCGTGCGAGTCAGGCGATGCCTGGCTCTTCCGAAAGTGCTGGGAGAGAGGGGGAGGGGAAGATAAGTGCAGGGCTCCGATACCCCCATGGGTGCATGAGATGAGTGGAGGAGGGGGCAGGCAGGGGGCCTGTGAGCCACAGGTTGCCCACCACTGGTGTGCATGGACACATCGTCGTTTGCTGCCCCTCTATGAATAAACAAGATTGATAATAAACCTCTCCAACCCAGGTAAAACTCCCTAACCTTTTAGAGTATGTCTACACTAGCTCCCTAGTTCGAACTAGGGAGGCTAATGTAGGCATTCGAAGTTGCAAATGAAGCCCGGGATTTAAATATCCCGGGCTTTATTTACATCTTCCCATCCGGGCGCCATTTTTAAATCCCCTTAGTCCGAACTAACTGCCCGTGGCTACACACGACAGTCAAACGAGTTAGTTTGGACTAAGGGGATTGAAAAATGGCGCCCGGACGGGAAGATGTAAATAAAGCCCGGGATATTTAAATCCCGGGCTTCATTTGCAACTTCAAATGCCTACATTAGCCTTCCTAGTTCGAACTAGGGGGCTAGTGTAGACATACCCTAAGATACCCCGCTCTTCAAATGCCTGGGCTTAAAGATGAGCTTTGCAGAGAGGAAGCTTAATAAAATACAGCAGCGTTTATACCCCAGGGAACCCAACAGTGTTATTAAAATCCACTTTTCCTTGCAGCTCCATTTCATCCCCTAGTTAAACTCCGGCTCCCATAGATTGATTACAAATAACAATGCTCCGCATGTCTGCAGCACCTTCCACCCCCCGGCTTTCCCTGCGTGGAATGAATTAGACCTTGCAGTAGCCTCGTGAGGCAGGCGATTATGCATGGTATGTGCTTCATTCCAGGGTTGGTCACCGATTCACTGTGCGTCAGCTTTAACTGCTTTGCGCTCAGTTTGCCACATCTGAAGGGGTAATCCAGGCAGATACTAACTGCTGGATGCACTGGGAGGATTGGAGGGAAGAGCTTTTGCACAACAGGGGAGAGCATGAAATCAGGGGGTGCAAAACTGAGCATCAAGGGGAAAAAAACCTCTTAATTTCTAAGTGTAATGGCTTTGCTGCTGCAGCTGGGAATGGTGAAGGATTGGCTGACCATGTCCTGCTGCCAGCATGTAAGTGTTAAATCCGGGTGGGGAAAACCTCTGGCCACATGTGGCTTGTTAGGCTTAGCTGCTGGTGGGCCACCAGATGGCTTGTTTACCTGAGCATCCATAGATACTGCTGGGATCAGACACTCTCGTGTGGAAAAGGCCCAGAAATGTATCACCTGAGGAAACTCATTAAAAAAAAGTCACATTAACCTTTAACATTTCATATATACTGTTCATAGGTGGGCGCTATCAAAGACGGGAATTTTTGAAAAACATGATCAATGTAATTAAAACACACCCCTGACAGGATGGTGTTTCCTTCACAGAAGTGGTCGAGACCTTGGTTTCATATCTCCTTCCAAACACGACTCATAGACTTCCAAGCCAGAAGAGACCATCCTGATCATCTAGCCCAGTGGCTTTCTAAGGGTATGTCTACACTACCCTCCTAGTTCGAACTAGGAGGGTAATGTAGGCATACCGCACTTGCAAATGAAGCCCGGGATTTGAATTTCCCGGGCTTCATTTGCATAAGCGGGGCTCCGCCATTTTTAAATCCCCGCTCGTTCGAACCCTGTGCCGCGCGGCTACACGCGGCACGAACTAGGTAGTTCGAACTAGGCTTCCTAGTTCGAACTACCGTTACTCCTCGTGGAATGAGGAGTAACGGTAGTTTGAACTAGGAAGCCTAGTTCGAACTACCTAGTTCGTGCCGCGTGTAGCCGCGCGGCACAGGGTTCGAACGAGCGGGGATTTAAAAATGGCGGAGCCCCGCTTATGCAAATGAAGCCCGGGAAATTCAAATCCCGGGCTTCATTTGCAAGTGCGGTATGCCTACATTACCCCGCTTGTTCGAACTAGCGGGGTAGTGTAGACATACCCTAAGTGTGGTCCATGGACCACTAGTGGTCCGCGATCATCTTGCAGGTGGTCCACAGCCTTGGGGCTGACCCGTCCCCTGCATCAGAGAGCCTGCGCTGGCGCTCCAGCCCTATAGCCCTTCCCCCCCCACACACACCTGCAAGGTTGGAGCACCAACTTCCTGATGTGGAGGGGAGGGTGAGCCTCATGGATGAGATCTGGCTAGCGGGGGGAGGGAGCAGCTTCACTTGCTGTACTCCCCTTCCTCCTGGCTGGGGGAATGGCAGCACAGGAAACCACTCACCTGCAGGCTTTCCCCGCGGCTCTCATTGGCTGGAATCATGGCCAATGGGAGCAGCAGGAGGCACAGAGTCAGGGAAGCGCCCCCCATCCACCTCATATACCTCCTCCTGCCAAGACCCCATACCCACATACTGCTCCTGAACCTGCCCAACCTCCCAGAAATGACAAAGGTAATAGATGAATCCTTATTTAAAATCTGGGGGGAAATATTAATAATTGGCTAGCTCCTTTATTTTGATGAGACACTCCAGTAAACACCTGACATCACCTTCTTTGACTGTTCTTATGTATGGCTGGTTATGAAAGGCAATTCTAGAGCTTTAGACCAGTGGTTTTCAACCCCTTTTTTCCTATTTGTAGACCCCTAATAAATTTCAATTGGCAGTGCAGGCCCCTTTGGAAATCTTAGACCTAGTTTGTGGGCCCTCAGGGATCCTGTGGATGGTTTTCAAAATGCAGGAGCCTCACTTCAACCCCATCCCCCAGCCCAGTTCTCCTTCCACATGTGGAGCCCCTCATTCCTAGCCCCGCAGCCCTCACCCCTGCAACCCCAGCCCCCTGCCTCTGCCCCCTCCCAGCTCCCACACCCCCAGTCGCCTCATCCCCAGCTCCATTGGCTCATGGGCTCAACTATCTCCTTCAACTGGCTCACAGAAAAAAGGTTTGAAAACCGCTGGCATAGACCACAGATTGAAAACCACTATTCCATGGTACCAACCGCCTTTCCTGGGCCTCTTAAACCAAACTGGTGGTTGTTCTCAAACTGGTGGTTGTGATTCCTCTGGGGGTCATGAGACTATTATGTATGTGTGTGTGTGGGGGGGGGGGGGGGTATGAGCTGTCAGCCTCCATCCCAAACCTGCTCCACCTCCAGCACTTATAATACTGCTCAATATTAAAAAGGGAACTTTTTAAATAGGGGTGGGGTCACACTCGGAGGCTTCCTGGACGAAAGGGCTCACCAAATACACACATTTGAAAACCACTGCCTGAAACATAGTCTGCATGCCTCTGAGCATCCACGGACCACAACCGCTGGCTAGAGATACTAAGAAATGACTCGCTGCGCGTGTTTAAAAGCATAAACCCCTCCACATTCCTATGTCATGGCAACAGAACGTAGCCATTGAGTGACATATGATTTGTGTGGCCTCTTCCCAGAGTTTTAGAATTATTTTGATAGCTGTGGTCATTAGGTCTGTGTGTGGTTCTTCCCCTACCCCACCCCCAATTCCATTATGCTCAGGGGCTCAAAGGTGAAGAACGAACTGCTGAGCTGCATGGCAATTTTAGCAGTCCTTTGGGCACTGCCCTGGGTTTTCTCTTTGCTCCACTCTGGGAGTATGTCTACCCTGCAGAGTTTTTCCCAGAAAAACAGCCATTTTTCCAGAAAAATAATACTTGAGTCCACACTGCTATTGCGTTCTTTCTACAGAAAGTCGAAAGAAGGAGGGGTTTTTCCGATGGCAGTACACCTCATTCTATGAGGAAGAAGCCTTTTTTTCCAAAAAAGCTTCTTTGGAAAAAGGCGTGTGAACACGTAAGAGAGTGTGTTTTCGAAAGAAGTCTCCAGAAAAAAGCACAAGTGCATTGGTGGCCACTCCGTCCATAGTAATCACAACTTAAATGTGGGAGAGCATCCCATCAACATGAATGCTATCTTTCGAAAAAGCACATCGGTTTTTCAATGCGCTTTTGCTGTGTAGGCGCTCTCTTTCGAAAAAAGTTTTTCCGGAAAAGCTTCTTCCAAAAGAAGCTTGCAGTCTAGACATAGCCTGGACGTTTGTACGGCAGGAAGTGCTATCCTGACCAGCAGCTATGGCTGGCATGGTCTCGCTGGCTGTTCTGTAGAAGGACTGTTGTGATGCTGCTTTGGGGTGTGCTGCTGTCTCATGGGAAAAGAGAAAACGCGAATAATCTGTATGTAATCTACGGACAGCTCCTCTTCTTAGCAGGCATGTGCAGGTCAGCAAAGCCAGAGCTAACCGGGTGCATGAAAGGGATGCATTTCTGCTTTGACGGTATTAAAAACTTCCTTTGTCTATGTCCAGGGGTGTGTCTACACTGCACCGTTATTTCGAGATAACTAGTGCTATTTTGAAAGAACAATGTGAGCGTCTACACAGCCGTTCCATTATTTCAAAATAATTTCAAAATAACCGGCAGCTTATTCTGAAATCTGTAAACCTCATTCTAGGAGGAATAGCGCCTGTTCCGAAATAAGGCGTGTGTACACGCTCCATTGCTGCTATTTCGAAATAGCTTACAATGGCCCTGGTGAGGGGCTATTCCTCCCCAGTGCCTCCTGGGACTCTAAATCGAGAGAGGCTTCCCTAAGGTAGACGTGCTGCCTCGGACTAATTTTGAGGCTTCCCTGCAGTGTAGATGTGCTATTTCGAAATAAGCTACTTTGGAATAACAATTCTGGAATAGCTTATTTTGAAATAGCTGTGCAGAGCAGACGGACCCTAGGTGAAGATGTAAGACTTTGGGGCCTTGCTGTATCTGATCAGGGTCCTCGAACCCTGCCCCTTGTCTCCATCATTGCTCTGACTGGATCTCAAATAGGAGTCAATCCAGAGCAGGTGCGCACAGCCTAAGAGGGAAGTGAAGTGGGGAGGGCAGTAGGGACAGGCAGCACATTTTGTGGAGTGGGGATAGAGGGGCAGTTCCAGGGCAGAAATCAATGGACTCCCCCCACCACTCCTCACCTTTAGAAGAAGCCCCAAGAGGAACTCCAGGGCAGCTGCATGGCGCCTTCCCACCCTTCCCAGGACCCAGCCTGCCTTGCTGGGAAACGCCAGAGCAGCATGTCTTGATTCAAGGATGCTTTTGATATGCCCCATGCAGTTTTGGGGGCCCAGTAACCCTGCTCTGGAATCTGCAGGGGCCATATCAAAAGCGTCTTTCAATCAAGAGATGCTTTTTGGCAGAGTTATCACAGCAGTGGTCAGGACACCTGAGCCCTTTGAAATTGCCCAGGCCTCTGGGCAATTGTTCCTTTTGCCCCCCCACATCCCCAATGGCAGGTCTTGGGAGGGGCTAATGTCTCTGAATTCTTGTTGTGGCTTCACACACACACACACACACACACACACACACACACACACACACACACACTCATCATATCCACTTGAGTTCTCCTTGGCGCAGCAGGAATGTCACCTCTCCCTTAGTGCACCATGCTGCACAGGTGCTGCGTCTGCATGCTGTGCACATCAGGTGCCTGGCCAGTTGTGTAATCCTGCCTATGATGGGTGGCGCAGATTTCCTTCCTGACCTTTGGTGATTGCCTGGTGCCTTGATGCATGAGACTTAAAACTTGGTATGTCTGGATGCAAATGTAATTAGCCCTATAATTATTCCTCCTTTTCTGTTCCCCTGTCTTATTCCCCCCTCCCCTCATAAATAACACCATGATAAGCACATTTTCACTGCTTCAAACATCAGATTTAGTTTTGTCTGTAAAGTCAGTGGGGTTGCAGCTGCCAACACAAAATCTGAATTCGGCCCATACTGGAAAAAATACGCTTTCTAAAGAGGCTATAAAACAGTTTGTCAGGACTCTTTTCTCATCACCAGGTGCAATCCGTTCCTTTGCAGAATCTATGGTGCGGCTGCTCTCTAGAGCATGGACCAGCAGGCGTGTGTCTAATTTTCAAACTAAATCCATTGGAGGAGCATAGGGCAAAGGAAGGTACTGCATACAGTAAAGGTCAACTAAAGACCACATTAAAATACGCTGATAGGAAATGACAGCTTATGGTGCCCTGCTACCTAATTACCTTTGGCGGGCTGATAAGACTGGAGAGGAATGATTTTAAATCTCAGTCCTGCAGACAAGCATCAAAACAGCTTAACAGTCTCTCAGCATCGCTTACTAATTCGAATTTTAGGGTGGCCACGTCACTGAGAAAGACAAAGTCCACCGTCATGCCGATGCGTAAGCCTGCATTTTTGCTGCTCTCTGAATTTCTTGTTTGGGGGTGTGTTCTGGAAGGATACCCCTCTGGCAAAAAGTGCGCACAGTGCATAATAATCCATCCATGCTTCTTCCTACCAGGGCTTCTTTGCATTGCTCCATTGCTTCCATACAGAAAGGGAGAATTTCATTGACATGCTGCCATTCTTATAATTAGAGGCCAGCGCTGGAGCTGGGTCTGAAGACTGAAGTGTTTTATCCACAGAACGTGGGCAGCCTCAGCCTTTCTGTTCCATAGCTCCCCCATTCATAACATGGGGATAGCCAGAGCGTCCTACCTCATGGGCCATGGTCCCTCTAATTTTCTCCCCATGTGCAGAATAAATTTTGTTATGTGCACCGGGGCGTGTGCAGATGTGCACCACCAATAGAAATACCTGCTGCCGACTGCGGGTGCTCTGCTAATCAGCTGGGCCACAACGGAACCTCTCCTGAGTGGCTGCCCAAGCACTCAGGTTTCGGGGAGCACTGATCGGGGTGATGGGAGGCTCTTGGGGTACGTCTACACTGCAGCAGGGAGATACATTTGCACTAGCTAGGCTCACTTGAGCACACAAAAAGAGCAGTGTGGGTGGTGTGGGTTAGGCAGCAGACGACTTGCAAGCCTACCTACCCCCCTGAGTCTGAACCGGAGCTGCCACTGCCACACACCAGCGAAGATGCCAGAGCTAGCAAGGTTTGTCCACCCAGGCTGGGAGGCTGGCGCTCAGCTGTAGCATAGACACACCCACAGGTGTTAAGGGGAGGGGAGTCCTCCAAGTACCTAAACTCCCAACCAGAGCCCTGTTGTGCTAGGCATGGTGCCTACACACTAAAAAGACAGCCCCCACCCTGAAGAGACAGGAACAGCAGGGAGCTGCAGCAACCAGCCAGGTGAGAGCAAGGTAAGAGAGAGAATTATAACAAGTGTAAGCAGAGCAAGCCACAGGCCACCGGCTGACTAACCCTTATGACGTGTGTGTTGCATTGGTGGGGTGGCTCAGTCGAGGTATGGACGCTCCTCCCATGCCCACACAGCAACAAGGGAAAGGACACAAATGTACTTGTGAGAAAATGAGAAATGGGCAACAAAGGCCGCCCTCCTGGCCAGCATGGGGAGGTAGCAAACGCTGATCTGTCTGCTGCCAAGACAAGGCCACCTCTATGCTATACAACTTTGTGACAAGTGGTGTCAGCCGGCAGCCGCTGCTGTTAGTACACCTGCACACGCTGTGTGTGTGGATGCACGGGGCCATACACGGGGTAGGAGCCCAGTATGAAATCCGCCACTGCGAGAGGGAGAAACTGAGGCGCAGAGAGAGGAAGAGACTTGCCCAGAGATCCTCAAGAAGCCCGTGACTGTGCTGAGAGCAGAACCCAGACCTGCGGGCAAATGGCCTGAGACGTTCGCTACAAGACTGTTGTGTCCCCTTGCCAGACAGTAAACCCTGTCCAAGTTTCTCAGGACGGGCTGCCAGATTACTAAGGAGGAGGAGGGAGGTCAGAGCCACTGGCCCCGTGAAGGTTAGTCCCAGTTCTTGCTAATTCTGAGCAAAGACAATGCGAGGAAAGCACTCCGAGATGCTGCCTCACCACAGGCAGCATCTGGCCAAGGAAAGAAACAGCCGTACTTCGGGAGACAGCGGAAGGAAACAGCCGTACTTCGGGAGACAGCGGAAGGAAACAGCCGTACTTCGGGAGACAGCGGAAGGAAACAGCCGTACTTCGGGAGACAGCAGGCTCTCACATCTCTCACCCATTAACTAATCATTCCTACGGCCAGCACCAATTCATCAAACGTGATCAATACCTTCCTGCAGGCAGACGGGTCAAGGAGAGCATGTTGACATTCCAATGACCTTGGGAGAACAAGACCCGCTCCATCTGAGCTGAGGCCAAAGACTAGGGACTGAAATAGTTCGACCAGCTTGGACGAGGCTCCCAAGAGCCCTCTGTTAGCATATAGGGGGCTGGTGTAATGCCAGCAGCCCTAGCCATCTGTGGGCAGGATCAAACTTGGGATCTCTGGAGCTTAGTGCATGAGCCTCTACCGCCTGAGCTAAAAGACAGCTGTCTGGTAGCTAAGGTTTTAGAAAAGACTCATTAATTCTTTCCATAAGTGGTCTCAGCGCCACTAGATGGGAGAGTGCCCCACACCCAGAAGGTGTGTGGCAGAGTGAGAAGACACCTGATACTAGAAAACTCTTTGCCTCGTAGACAAAGGCATAGCAAGTCGGAAGATGAAGCTAGACATGTTGAAATCAGGAGGCCATATGTTCAGGAATGTGGTGTGCTACCTGTTCTAGATGGGGTTACGCTCCCCGTGAAAGAACAGGTACACAGCTTGGGAGTCCTCCTGGATCCTTTTTTAACATTTGAGAACCAAATTTCTTGAGAGTGTGTGTCAGTCTGTCTGTCTGTCCAAGAACGCCACCTAAATGGCAAGAGCTAGGCCCGCCACATTCGGTGTACAGCTTCCTCTTGGCGTAACTTAAAGCCAGGCCAGGGTTTGGTTGGGCCAGGACAATGGGATGTGCCTAGAATGGGATGGCTTCTCATAAAACCATACAGAAAAGAGATCGAATCACCAGGCAGATGAAAGGGGCTGGCTGAGGGTGCCCCTCCTGTCCAGGACTGTCTCAGCCCTGAACCTCCCACCCTCCAGGCACCCGGTAGCAAGGGTGAGGGGCTGAAGCACTCCCTCCCCCCAGTTCGTATGGGAACATTGTTGGCTGTTTCCCTTTGTCAGGGAGTGAGGGGAGTGTGCACAGTTTGCTGCATTCCTCACTCTGGCTGGGGGGCAGATGAACCAGGCACTCCTTTCCCAGCTGTGCCTACTGGAGCTGCAGTGACCATGGAGAGGTGCTTCTCACCTGGCCCCAAGCTGCTGAAGAGAGATAGGGCTAGGGTAGTCCTCTCTCCCCGGGACAGTCTGCATCCTGAACCCCTGTTCCCCAGCCACACCCCAGAGCAATGATTTCCATCAAGCATGGACATTTTCATTTTATTTATAAAAAAACAAAAAATTCATTGAGTTGGGGACGAGAACAATGCAGGGTAAATCTTCTAGCACGTATATATCGTTAAATTGCAGGTCTCCTTCACTGCCCCATTGGCTGTATGCGGATGTAACAGCAGGGGGACAAAGGCATAACTCAAGAGACAAGCAGTGTAGCCTTTGTACCACCCTATCGTTTTCTTGCTTCTGCACCAGCGGGCCTTAAATAACCAAAAAGACGCCCAGCCCAGTCAATAAACCTGCGACTCCGCCAGTTGCCAAAGCTCACTCTTTGTTCCATAAGCACTTCCCCCCAGTCCTCACCAAAGTGCGCGGAGTTGAAGGAGACTTGAGAGAGTAAGTTGGAGGTTTCTTATTGACCTTGAAAGTTTGCAGACCTGAAGGAAGGATCGTGTCGCAACCTTTGTCTGGGCAGGGATCCAAACCTGCCCAATGCCAGGCACTTTCCGTTTCTGCCTTGTGCGCAAACTGGTGTCCTTAATAAAGGGGGGCAAGGAGCAGTGGTTTCTACACTCTGAAGGGGAGAGACGCTGAGGAACTTGGTGAGCTGGGGTTCTCAGATGTCCTAGTTCAAGACTCTGCTTATCTCATTGAGTGCCAGTAGCTGGCGTTGCGTGTGCAGAGAGGGTCTTGTCATTGGCTTCATGGGTCAGTCGAGCGCTGAGGTGAGGCTAAAGGACTAGTAGCTATTGTATCAACAGAACTTCAGGGGTGAGGGAGAGTGATGGTCAGAAAATGAGGGATGGAGAGAGAGGCTTTCATTTGAGGCAACTGAGAACTCTGGGGACCTTATTCTGGTCTTGCCCTGTTTTTTACTCCTCTGTAATACCTCAGTTGACTTTACTGCTGGCTTGCACCAGTGAAAGTGAGAGGCGAACTAGACCCAACAGAGAACAGGAGAAAGACAGAGCGGGAACGGTGCTGCCATTTGCCAACAAAGCCAAATTTCTTTGTCATATCTCTCCCCCCACCCCCTTCCAGCTTGGCGTGTGCAACGGGTAGGCACAAGACGCTCCAGAAATAAAGCTTTTTTTTTTTTAAGAGCACAGTAGTAATGAATTAAAGAAAAGAAGCGGCATCAGATGAATAGACTCCTGGACTGGTCATCAGGAAACTTTTTGCCCACAACTCTCCCAGCCCTGATCTACACTAGGGAGTTATTTCAAAATAACCATCCTTAGGTCAAATTTATAAAGGGAGCATCTGCACTACCAAGCCCGTTATTTCAAAATCATAGGCTGGTTATTTCAAAATCTGTACTCCTGTTTGCCTCGGGGAATAATGCTGATTTTGAAATAGTGTGGACACTATTATTGTTACTATTATTGCTACTTTGCAATAACTACTCTCCAGAAACAAAAAACAGGACTATGTAGCACTTTAAAGACTAACAAGATGGTTTATTAGGTGATGAGCTTTCGTGGGCCAGACCCACTTCCTCAGATCAAATAGTGGAAGAAAATTGTAACAACCGTATATACCAAAGGATACAATTTAAAAAAATGAACACGTATGAAAAGGACAAATCAAATTTCAGAACAGAAGGGAGATTGAGGGGAGAAATGGGGGGAGGTAAATGTCTGTGAGCTAATGATATTAGAGGTGATAATTGTGGAAGCTATCTTTGTAATGGGTAAGATAATTAGCGTCTTTATTCAAATTTGCGTGTAAAGTGTCAACAATTTTCTTCCACTATTTGATCTGAGGAAGTGGGTCTGGCCCACGAAAGCTCATCACCTATTAAACCATCTTGTTAGTCTTTAAAGTACTGTTTTTTGTTTCAGCTGCACCAGACTAACACGGCTACATTTCTACCACTACTCTCCAGAGTCTTTCAAACCAATTACTCCCCAATGCTTCTTGGGGCTCTAAGTCGAGGTAGCATGTCCACATTAACAGAGCCTGCCTCAGACTCATTTTGAGGCTCTCCCGTAGTGAGGACATGCTGTTTTGAATTTGTTAAATTGGGAGCTATTAAATCAATTTTAGTTATTACGAAATAGTTTCCTAGTGTAGACACGCCCCCACTGACTTGCTGTCTGGCCAGCTCGGTTTCTCATTTTCCCTTCTCACCCCTTTGTCTTGTCCAGTTAGACTGTACACTCTTTGGGGACAGGGACAGTCTCAGGGATTGGACCCAGCACAATGGGACCCTCCTCTCAAGTAGGGCCTCCAGACACGACTGCAACACAACTAGTAAAATAAGCAGATTAACGGATCCTTTTAGTTCAGTTTTAGAAATGTGCCACTCAGGAGCGGCCTGAGGTGGGCTGTGGCAGCTGGCGCCCCAGGGGGAATGCACAATCAGCGCCCCCGCCTGCACGGCTGTCAATGGGCCATCAATGGGGTGATGTCATCATCGGACACCCCATGATGTCGTCATCGGGCGCTGTTGAAGGCGGTTCCCTAGGCGACGGCTGAGTTGGCCTATAGCCACAGGCCGCCCCTGGTGCTGCTGAGAACATAAGAACAGCCACACTGGGTCGGTCCAAAGGTCCCTCCAGCTCAGTATCCTGTGTTCCAACAGCGGCCAATGCCAGGTGCCCCAGAGGGAAGGAACAGAACAGGGAATCATCAAGTGATCTCTCCCCTAGAGGGTAGGAACATCACCCATGTATAATGACCTTTTCCATCATTTCTAGTCATCAGGAAGGAAACGCAGCCTCTTTAAATCTGGAGCCTTTAGGAGCTATTCTCGCCTCAGGCAGACTGGCTTTTTGTTTGTTCTGATTTATCAAACGATGCCCTAGCATACATCAGAGTCTGACATCTTCGCTTTCTCTGAGCGGGGCTTTAATCCATGGACAGTCCCCCGACCTAATGTGAGCCAGAGTCTATAAGGCTGTCTTGCAACATGAGTTATCGGGGCACATCCCCTGGATATGTTAAAGCATCGTGTGAAAAAAGCAATGATCAATAATACCATGTGCGGTGACGGAATAAGGCTCTTCCCTCCGGGAGGCTATTAAGAGTGTAATTCATCTTTGGATTAAAATGTTAATTAAGTTTTGCTTTACTGGGAAAAACAGTGCTGTCAGACGCCAGGAGGGGAGGTAGTTATTCTATAAATACACAGGCTATCAAAAGGAAAGAACAGACACCCACTCAACATCTATAGCTCTGTGACTGCTGTAGATTGGTGAGAGAAAGCAGAGCGTAGGAAGCTGAGCTACTCATCGATAGTTGCACAGGTCCCTCGGGAGTACAGCTGTAGAGCAGTAGACTTTCTGTGATACGCAATGGCGTGGTAGCCATGGCAGTCCCAGGATGTTCGAGACAAGATGGGTGAGGTGATATCCTTTATTGGACCAACTTCTGTGGGTGAGAGAGACCAACTTACAAGCTTACACAGACCTCCTCTTCTTATAGAATCATAGAATACTAGGACTGGAAGGGACCACAAGAGGTCATCGAGTCCAGTCCCCTGCCCTCATGGCAGGACCAAATACTGTCTAGACCATCCCTGATAGACATTTATCTAGCCTACTCTTAAATATCTCCAGAGATGGAGATTCCACATCCTCCCTGGGCAATTTATTCCAGTGTTTAACCACCCTGACAGTTAAGAACTTTTTCCTAATGTCCGACCTAAACCTCCCTTGCTGCAGTTTAAGCCCATTGCTTCTTGTTCTATCCTCAGAGGCCAAGATGAACAAGTTTTCTCCCTCCTCCTTATGACACCCTTTTAGATATCTGAAAACTGCTATCATGTTCCCCCTCAATCTTCTCTTTTCTAAACTAAACAAACCCAATTCTTTCAGTCTTCCTTCATAGGTCATGTTCTCTAGACCTTTCATCATTCTTGCTGCTCTTCTCTGGACCCTCTCCAATTTCTCCACATCTTTCTTGAAATGCGGTGCCCAGAACTGGACACAATACTCCAACTGAGGCCTAACCAGCGCAGGGTAGAGCGGAAGAATGACTTCTTGTGTCTTGCTCACAACACACCTGTTCAGAAGAGCTCTGTGTGGCTTAAAAGCATGTCTCTCCCTCAGAAGTTGGCCCAATAAAAGCTATTACCTCGCTCATCAGACCTTCTATGGTCATTTTGCAACCACAATGTGGCAAATAATGTGTTGCACCAATGCACTCATCACCTTATCACTTAATTTAGCTGTTTCTGCTGGTGGATGGCATTTAACCAATTGTAGAGCTCTTTGTAGGAGAATGGTCTTCATGTGTGCATGCACTATATAGGCTGAACCTCTAGTCCAGCACCCTTGGAAACTGACTGGTGCCGAACCAGAGAATTACCGGACCATGGGAGATCAATATTGTCTAGCAGCATTACCAGCACTTCCACTGAGTACTGGACTCTTAGACAGGGCGGATATAGGGCAGGGCGAACGAGGCGGCCGCCCCGGGCCCCACACTTCAGAAAGCCCCGCGCATGTGCCGTGGCACTGCCATGCATGCGCATGGCGTCACTGCGCATGTGCCGTGGCAAAGGGGGGGCCCCGCGGAATTATGCTGCCCAGGGCCCCGCAAAACGGTCATCTGCCCCTGCTCTTAGAAGACATTTAGGGGGTAAATTAGAGCTAAATAACAGCACAGAACACTGGAGCCAGGACTGGAGGCTATAAACAAACTGTATGGGACCGCGAGAAATTTGGCCACACTCATGATAAGTGACCATCCGGCTAACTCAAATCATGCCAGACCACGGATGTTGCCAGACCAGAGAGTGCCGAATTAGAGAGGTTCAACCTGTATTTCTGTCCCTGCACTAACTTCGGTATAGTATAAAAGTTATTCTATGGCTGTGTCTACACTGGCCACTTATTCCAGAAAAGCATCCGCTTTTCCAGAATAACTTGCCAGCTGTCTACACTGGCCGCTTGCTTTTCCGGAAAAGCAATGACGATCTAATGTAAAATCGTCATTGTTTTTCCAGAAAAACTATGCTGCTCCCGTTCGGGCAAAAGTCCTTTTCTGGAAAAGGGCCAGTGTAGACAGCACAGTAGTCTTTTCCGCAAAAAAGCTCCGGTCGCGAAAATGACGATCGGGGCTTTTTTGCGGAAAAGCGCGTCTACATTGGCCACAGATGCTGTTCCAGAAAAAGTGCTTTTCCAGAAAAGCATCCTGCCAATGTAGACGTGCTTTTCCCGGAAATACTTATAACAGAAAACTGTTCCATTTTAAGCATTTCCAGAAAAGGGTGCCAGTGTAGACATAGCCCATACTTTTATGACGATAGCTTTAAGTATAATGAATAATGGACAAGTGTAGTCCTAGGATATAATACATGTTGGAGTCCAACTCTACATGCAGATCAATTAGATTTTCCAAGTCAGTAACTTTAAAGCTGTGAATAGATAAGTGATCTGTTTGCAATTAGCATGATGGGAAATTTAAATATTTTAAAATCCATTTTGTGGCAAAGAACAGTGTTGTATTCGTCATGAATGAAATTCTTTTATAGGCCTGACTCCGTCAAGCTAATGAGTGTGAACTGAAAAGAGTTCCTTGCTATCCTTCTCCCAAGAAATGTGATTGAAACGGGATGAGGAGAACAATGGAGCATCCCGGGCTTTATTCCTTATCTGTAATGAATCAAGAGTTAAAATCTGAGATGTGCGTTCTGAGCACGCCGTTTCCTTGCTTACCATGAAGGTGGGCATAAGTCTCACCAATGCAGAAATGGGCTTGGTTTTTTTTCAAAAACAAAGCGCAAGAGAAAACAAGTGGGTTTTTGCCCCAGAATGGCAGTGTGAGAGTAGTAAAAAGAATTAATAATTGGCAATAATATTGTTTAACAATGGAAATAAATTAGATTTAAAAAAAAATCTATTCTACCTGAAATGGAGACTCCCTGTTGAAGAATATTGTAGAAACCTGTATTTTAAACTGACAGCTGTGTACTCAGATTGTTCTTGTGAGTTAGGCAGGCTCAGGGCCAGAAAGGAGTTTATAATCTGTATCCAAGGAATGTGATGCGAGTTTCTAAGCTCAGAACGGACAGTTCTGGCTGTCTGGTCTGACCCCCTGCTTAGCACAGGCCAGAGAATGCAAACTGTTCTTAAGGTGTTCTCCCTATAAACAGTCAGATAAAGGGTGACGTTCTTGTCCCTGCTCTGGAAGGGCCAGAATGGTATAAAAGACCCTAAAACTCCCGATTATGGCTGGGGAAAGATTCCCCTGGTGCAGGCATGGCAGAAAATAGCTGTCAGGTTGTCTCCTAAGGATTCCAGCTATGCAGGGGCCCATTGGGAAACACTACAAAGCAGGCTGAATAATTTAGGGCTTGTCTCCACTTACTTGGAGATCAACACTATGGAGATTGATCTCCCAAGGTTCAATTTAGCAGGTCTAGTAAAGACCAGCTAAATCGACTGCTGATCGCACCCCCATTGGCCTTGATTCTCCACCGGGTCACAAGGAGTTAAGGGGAGGTGATGGGAAAGTTTCTCCTGTCAATCTCCCACAGTGGGGATGCCATGGAAATTCACCCTAAGGTACGTCGACTCCAGCTATGCTATTCACGTAGCTGGAGTTACGTATCTTAAGTCTACTTTCTCCCCTAGCATCGACCTCGCCTTAGAGGCTGTGTGATTTATGCAGTCAGCCTTTTAGCTATTTGAGCATCCCAGGCCTGGGAGAACAAAGCTGGCCTGGAGTCACATTAGCTCCACCTTGGCACATTCCTTCTCTTTCAAACCGATGTCCCCACCGAAAGAGGGGGAAATCTTTTCCCCCCAACTCTTTCCATTGTCAGAAGAGGCAGACTGAATTCAACACATCACAACATTCAAGTTTCTCACAGGTTCCTTTTATATGGGGACATGCTCGGGATGGGACCCCTCCTCCCCCTAAAGAAGGTGCAAGAAGTCAAGTTCTTCACACGAACAAAGCCTTGGTCCTGATGCTGCAGATGCTTATGTGAGCAGTGCCGTTGAATGGAGCGGTGGCAGGATTGGTCCCATGGGTGGGTGGTGAAGGTAGAGCTGGGGGAAGCAAGCCCCCAGCCCCAGCCCCACCCCTTCTACTGATGACCCACCTCCCATAGAAGCCAAGCCACCTTCTCACGCACCTCACCATGGGCAGGCGGGACAATGCACTGCCATACCGCCAGCATGAGAAGGGCAGGCATGCAGCCTCAGATTCTCTGGCCATGGGGTGGGCAGGTATGGGGGGCAGCAACACTCCATCCCTAGAATGCCTACAGTAGGCATTCTGGGGCGGAGTATTGGCAGGACCAGGCTGGTGGTTTGGGAAGGCTGCGCCTTCCCCTGCCTAGCTTACCTGCCACCCATGTTGGGTCCCGAAATAAGAATCTGAAAGTAAGGATGTCTGGGGCCTGACACCTGAGCCTCTAGCTGGCTGTATGAGTGTGGACAAGTCACTTCCCCCATTTGCAATCAAAAAACAGGCAAAACACCAGGTCAGTTGCTAGTAAAAATGAGTGAATGTGAGGACAGGCTCATTTCCAAGCACGGCCTAGACCCCAAAACACGGACAATTAGAATTTTAGGTGCCTAAAACTAGCCGTATCATCACCAATCTGAATACATAACAAATTCAGAGAAGAGAGTTAGGAATTTGCATGCAAAAGCAACTTAATTACAGTAATGTGGCATTTAGCTTCCAGATCACCGACCTGAACATTTTCAAAGGACAATGGATGCTTGTGAGCCATAAATTGCTTACAAGTACACCAGCAAGAAAGAGAGATGTACCTATTGCTTAGATGAGATATGGGCTGAATTCTGCTTTCAGTCCATCGGTGTAAATCCAAAGTAACACCACTGGGTTCAATAGTGTCACTCTGGATTTACACTGACACAGCAGAGCATGAGTTGAAATTTTGTTAGTAACAGACCTCTCTGGGTGTGATAGGAAATTCAGCACAGCTATAATTACTGCAGTTTAAATGATCTGTTCGCATAATTCCAGCAGTGTCCCCTCCAAAAGAAATAGATTAATGATATTTATTCAGCTGGGATGCTTATTACACACAGCCTTGGTGCCATTCTACCAAGTAAAAGTTTTAACTAATAGCTTTCCTTTCGACTGGCCCTGCATTTTCAACCTTTCTCTCTTTCTAAACGATATCACTGCCCCGCTCTCAAGCCAAGGTGAACACCTGATTCAAAGTGATTCTTTGTCTTTTGGTAATATCAACTTTAGCATTTGGTAATATCAACTTTAGCATTAAAGTGTTTAATATTGGACAGATCTCCTCTCTTAGGGAAGTGGGGTGGGCAGGCAGGTTGTAACTTGCCCTCGCATGGGGATTGACTTGGTTTAGACATGATTCTGGGATACATTAACAGGAGTGTTGAGAACAAGACATGAGAAGTCATTCTTCCGCTCTACTCTGCGCTGATTAGGCCTCACTTGGAGTATTTCTGTCCAGTTCTGGGCACCACATTTCAAGTAAGATGTGGAGAAATTGGAGAGGGTCCAAGGAAGAGCAACAAAAATGATTAAAGGTCCAGAAAACATGATCTATGAGGCAAGGCTGAAAGAATCGGGCTTGTTTAGTTTAGAAAAGAGAAGACTGAGAGGGGACAGGTTAACAGTTTTCAGGTAACTAAAAGGGTGTCACAGGAAGGAGTGGGGAAAATTGTTCTCCTTGGCCTCTGAGGATAGAACAAGAAGCAACGGGCTTAAACTGCAGCAAGGGAAGTTTAGGGTGGACATAAGGAAAAACTTCCTGTCAGAGAGGTTAAGCGCTGGAATAAGTTGCCTACGGAGGTTGTGGAATCTCCATCTCTGGAGATATTCAAGAGCAGGTTAGACAGACATCTATGGGGGATGATCTAGATGGTGCTTGGTCCTACCATGAGGGCAGGGGACTGGACTTGATGATCTCCTGAGGCCTCTTCCAGTTCTAGGGTTCTATGATTCCATGATTCTCAAGTGTATTCCTGCATTATGAGATATTTAATTACGGGGGGGGGGAGGGCAGCTTCCACAGGCCCTTTTAGAGAAGAGGTGGAGGGGGCCAGTTCTGCACCCAGGAAGGGGCGTGGCCTCAGGCAGAAGGGGCAGGGCCAGGAACAGCCAGCCCTCAGTGCCACCTGTATGGCAGCACTGGCTGCCCCCCATCCCTCAGAGCTACACAGAGGTATGTGGTGCCGTGTGCCAGTGGGGATATAAAGGGCCCGGAGCTCCAGCTGCCCCCACTACTGCCACCATAGTGGCAGTCACAAACCATGGGCCCCTTTGAATCGCAAGACCTCCAGGCAACTGCCTCCTGTGCCCCCACCCCCGTCAGGTGACTCTGACCCTACAAAATGTTCACAGTCATGCTTCCCTTTTCCAGCGGTGCTTCCTCAGCCCTTTCCACTGCTTTTTAAGAGGGAGGGATTGGAGTGGGCAACTTTTTCCCTTAGGGTATGTCTACACAGCAAAGTTATTTCGAAATAACAGACATTATTTTGAAATAACTTTCCTAGCGTCTACACAAGCCAACTGCTATTTCGAAATTAATTTGAAATAGCGGAGGGCTTATTTCGAAATTGGTAAACCTCATCCCACGAGGAATAGCGCCAATTTCAAAATAGGGGGTCTCCAGCCCTTCCCAGGGTGCCCTGCTGGCCGCCCTGGCCACAAGGTAACTTCTGAGCTGATACCCTGTCGGAACCAGTTCCGGCTGGCATTAAATGCGATTCAGTGTCCAATCAGTGTGGACGGGCTATTTTGAAATAGCAATAAGCTATTTCGAAATGCATTTTGTGTGTAGACGCGTTATTTCGAAATAAGATATTTCGAAATAACTATTTCAAAATTAGATATTTCGAAATAACGCTGTAGTGTAGACATACCCTATGATCGGTTGGGTCCTCTCTCTGATGCAGGGAGATCCAAGAGGTCACTTACCCGCCAGTCTGTGAATGGCAATGCTCTCAGCATTGAAGAAACATATATAAACCTACCAAATATGAACAGAAGGAGACAAGCTACAGGAAGAGGAAATGAAAGGAGAATTATGAAAGGAGGAAAAGCACCTGTTTTGCATGCTAAATCAGTTATAGTTTTTCCTAAACACTAGAATGGACTTCTTTTATGCTAGTGCCTTCCAGCTGGGTTACTTGGCTGCTAGAGTTAGAGGGAATATTGAATTCAAAACACTTTTCTAACATGATCTCTTTTCTAAGCTGGAGAGTTTGAGCATTTTTGGCGTTTTGTCATTTTCCAGTTTTTTGTCAAAATGGAAAACAATTTTTTAAAGACTTTTCCACCCCTTCCCCTCTCCTTTTCTATTTCTTTTTGTCACTATCTGAAGTGAAATGAATGGGCAGGGCTTATGTGTTTTGTTTTTCTTTTGCCACATTTTGCAACTTTACTAAAAACACAGGAGGCTTTGGGAGCAGCAGAAGGAAAACATGAAACTGTAACTTTCCCAGCCCTTAACTTTTGAAAAGTGGGAAAAGTTACAAGGTAGCCAAAAGAAAAATGGAAACTAAAAAGCCTCTGTAGGGAAAAATGCACATGATGATGATTTTACTCGATTGCAAAAAGGACGAGGTGTGAATACATTAAAATTAAAAAAAAATCCATGGGACAACAAAAAATTGTTCCAGAAAGAAATCAAAATCCTTTGGGGGAAAGCGGGAGGGCGGAAATTCAATCAATGGTTTCCATTATTTCTTAAATCACGTTTATTTATCAAATGAGGACATTGCTGATATAAGGTAGCATTCAGAGTCACTGGCATAGTTGATGCACATGGACATTTTAAACCAGTGCAATATAGCTACTTGATTTAAAGAAACTATAGATAGAAACGATGATCTTGCTAGCCAGACCCTTGGCCACCAATGTATAGAGTGTACAAGAATGAGGCTCTAATGAGGTAATAGGGCATCAAGGGGTTATGTATTCACACTTAACTTTAAAAACTAAATTCCTTTCTCTTTATATATAATATGTAGAAATTCAGAACCTCACTTTTAAATTAATGTTTCCCTGCAGGTGGTATAAAGCTTTCAGGTGGATAGAGGCATCATTATTCACTCTCATTTCTTGGTGCTATTGTTTCTAATGATCTCCTCTGACCTGAAAATAAATTGCACAGTGGAGGGACGGGCCTGCTGTACATAGCCAGAACAACACAGTCGTGATGAGTCTGTTGGAGCAATAAGCTGCTCGCAAGAGCCAGCCTGAGGCTGTATCAGTCTCCACAGGCAGCAGAGTGGGGAGAAAAGGGTATAGTACTTGAAGGGTGGGAGTCACAGCTAGGGGAGTCTTTACCGTGGCAGGAGCTGAAACACTGCTATCCTAGGAGTTTGATTTGAGTAGCAAGGAGAGGCGCTGCTAGCCCAGACTTTCATAGAATCCTAAGGCTGGAAGAGACCTCAGGAGGTCATCGAGTCCAGCCCCTTTCGATAATGCCTATGACACGATTTGTTTCTCCCCTGCTCTAGCTCACACGCACACACGGCCCGTTGGGTTGATGGAGTCAGTGTTTATTGTCAGCCGTAATGGGATTGTAATGACCCCTGGAGAGAGAAGTCAAAGCTGCAGCAAAGCAAACAACCACCTAAGCAATAATTACACTTCTTTCCTCCACATTGCCTGGCCTAGCATATGCCTATGATGACACAGCTTCCCCTTAACCTTGGGAGGTCCCGCACTTTCAGGCGCATTGCTTGCCTCAGAGGCTCACGGCAGCCCTCAATGTAGACACCGGCCTGCTGTTTGTTGGGCGACTCTCATCATTGGCCGGCATGGGGGGAAAGAGGGGAAACCAGACTTCATAGTCTCAGTGGCCCCTCCAAGTGGTACAGGGCAGGACAGGCCCTTGTACCAAAGCCAGGCATCGAGCAGTTAAACAAGCGATTTACAAATACACCCATTTCCAGTGACCCTACTGATGACCTTTCCCCAGGACTGGCCTTACCATGAGGTGAACTGAGGCGGCTGCCTCAGGTGCCAGACGGGAGGGAGAGGCACCACTAGGACCCAGAGTGTACAAAATTGTGTCTGCTGCTGGTGTGTATTCTCTCTGCTCCAGATGAAGAGCATGGGGTAGGAGCGGAGCAGTACCATGAGAGGAGCAGAACAGGAAGGAGGCAGAATTGAGACCTTTCAAAGTTTTGGCCCAAGCAAGGGGGCATCATTTGAGCTCCCCGCCTCAGGTGCCAAAATGTTGTGGGCAGGCCCTGCCTTTCCCGGTGGCGGGGTGGCATGGGCTGTCCTACCATATTGCAAGGTAAAGGCAGGAATCATGCACCGAGGTGCCATGCTGTGCCAGTCACTTCCAGCTCCTGAGCCACTGACAGGTTTTACTCACACCTATCTGTCCTTAGGACTCATTTTGATGAGGTGCTAGCCACATTAACAGCTCTGTGATACTGGAATCGTAACTGAAAGGTGGATCTGGCTGCAGCTGGTGTACACATATCTCATTTTATGCCTTTGGGCTAGCAGTGAAAAAAGGTAGCGATTCTGATACTGCCTTGCTGCTGTAGACCGCCACAGCAACTTGGAAAGTTAGATCAAGAGATGTTGTTATCAGCAGGAGAGGCCATGACAGGGAAATGGGTGAATCATGTTAATTATGCAGCTATTGGTTTGGGATCAATTCAGAACTATGCTACAATGAGACCCCTGCTCCCAGAGACAGGGAATTGTAGCTGGGGTGCACAATTAAAATTTGTATTAACTTTTAACCAGAGCTGGATCAGGTCTGGTTGCAGCTTGGGTGAACAATAGGTAAACGCTAGTTTAACTAATTAGTACCCCAGCAATACAGCTAACAAGAGTGGTCAAGAAGCTACATTCCATCTGAATTGCATGGGAGGTAGATTCACTCTAGGAAGCCGTGTTTTATTAAAAACGATACGTGTCAGGTGCTTGAGCCCTGTCTGAGCAATTGCACTATGTCATGCACCTCTCGTGCTTCAAATTCAGTCCACGCTTTGGTACCTCACTGAATCAGGAGCCTTAACTCATTGTTTCAGGGAACACTTCTGCCAGAAAACCTCCATTCATTGGAGAAGTTGCTGTAACCCAACACAGGGAATGAGGATATGCTCAAATCCAATTTGTTGAAGCATGGATTGGATATTTATGGAGAAATTCTCACAGTATCTGCCTTGCTCTACTGCTAGGAGTATTGTAAAGCATCAATAATAAATAGTAGACTCTTCCATACAGTATATTGTTGGTTGTAATGGGCATGTTCTTCTCCAGTCGCACTTTGCAGCACTGGCAGTAATAAGAAATATTAGCTGTTTGGGGGAGTTTAGGGGTAATTTTTTTATTTATCTGACACCTCAAAGAGATTCTTCGATATTTTATTTAATGTCACCTCATGACACCTGGTTGCTATCTTGTGAATGGGAAAACTGAAATACCAGGCTTTATGAAATTGGCTTATGAATATAAATGTGCATAACTCAAAGAGGCTTTGGACAAAATACCTCAGGTAACTGCTCAATCTTAATGTCACAGTCTGCTGGATTTGCAGAGAGTGAGAGATAAATTTTGAAATTAGCTATTTCAAAATAGCTTATTTCGAGGTACGCGCTACTGTGTAGACGTACCCTTACAGAAGCAATTCACCACCAAACACAAATCCCTGAAGAAAATTCTTTTTCCCGTTTACTTGCTTCAAGTCATCAGTTTCACGTATCACAGTGAACTTGTAAAATTATCTTGCATAAACCCAGCAAATGGCAGATGGTTCTTTATTCTGTCACTATCAAGTCCCCAGTAACACTTAATAATAGTTAATAATATCTGACTTGTTTCTCATGGCTATTTCAAAAGATACAGCCATTGTCTGTAAAACAAATGCATTTTCTGAGGAAACTGGTAGTATTAATAACATGTTGAAATGGTCGGGGATCAGCATGGGTGGCAGGTAACATAGGCAAGGGAAGGAATTGCCCTCCCAAAACTGCCTATGCTACCTGGACACCCATGAGGGCAGGGACCATGGCATGGAAGCCTGATTCCCTTGCCACCTGCAAGGGTTGGATCCACCATGTGGCAGCCTGGCCCTCTGGCTGCCCAGGAAGGAGTGGGCTTCACGGTTGGGAGGGGCATGGCTCCATGGAGGGAGGTTGCTGAAGGGGCGGAGTCTCCATGGAAGGGGCGGGGCTGGGGCTTGCTTTCCTTAGCTGGGCCTTCCCCCGCTGCTCAAGGGGACCAGCAAGTATCTTTATCCAGTTTCTAGTTGATCTCTAAGGAGTTGACTTAATTGTATTGACCAGTCCTAGAAGATGCATCTCTCTTCTATTCGGGTATGTCTACACTACCCCCCTAGTTCGAACTAGGGGGGTAATGTATGCATACCGAACTTGCTAATGAAGCCCGGGATTTGAATTTCCCGGGCTTCATTAGCATAAAGCCAGCGCCGCCATTTTTAAAAGCCGGCTAGTGCGAACCCCGTACCGCGCGGCTACACGCGGCACGGACTAGATAGTTCGGATTAGGCTTCTAATCCGAACTATCTGTACACCTCGTGGCGGCGCCGGCTTTATGCTAATGAAGCCCGGGAAATTCAAATCCTGGGCTTCATTAGCAAGTTCAGTATGCATACATTACCCCCCTAGTTCGAACTAGGGGGGTAGTGTAGACATACCCTTCCTGATCAGGATTTTGTTACAGCCCACAAAGAGTCTGCTCCCAGATTTTATGCTAAGCCCTGTTCATGTATCTGGGACGTAGACCTGCCAATCCTTTCTTGTGTGAAGAGTTCGTTACTCGGAGTCTCCTCCAAATTTCACTAAGCCATTGAGACTCTTCACGTTGACGTCGGTACGAATTGAGTGGCCTCGCTGAATGCAGCTTGCACTGGGGACCGCTTGCATGTGTCCTGGCGTGAAGGCTCAGTTCTTGAACTGAAGCGGAAGGAGTAATCCTGCAGTGCTCCTACAAGGGGCTCAGCAGCCTTGCTTGTACTGCTGTCACTAGAAACTGTGATTGCACTCAGCCCCAGATCGGACCCTTAGTTATTAACTCTTGGCTCTTTGAATGAAGAAATTGCCCTTCCATTGGTGTAGGTAAAAGCCAGTGGTGATTTATAGTTCTTAAAGTGACGCAGCATATGAAAGTTTGGAACCCAGTACACAAACTCAGTAGACAGGGGTGAGTGGGTGAGTACAGATATGGGGCAGCCAGGTTGGAGGTCCAGCCTGTTCCAGTCAAATATCACAAGCCAGCTGGTGTGCAACATTTAAGAGCAGGGAAGTGGTTTAGGCTTGGCCTTTACCAGGAAAAAAAAAATGTTCCAAGCATGCAGCAATAAGAGGAGCCGCCATTTCCCATTAGAGTAAGAATGGGTCAGGTGTAATTAAAATTTGGGAACTGGAACAGGAAACATGGCAAATTCTGACTCGCTAAAGAGATATCGCGCACATAGCTCAGAGCTGTTTGTGAAGACTCAGAGCAGTGTCTCAAAGGGGGCCAAACCGCTCTTTTGCCATCAGTATCTTTGCTAATGTGCAACAAAGGAGTCATGTTTTAAATGTGACCCGAATACTGCCCTGTCTTTTTGGAAATCTGGGGACTTAACGAAGCAAAGCTTAGAATGGGTGCTGGAAGATAAAAGGGGTTGTAGTCCCATCTTGTTTATATCACACAGTCATTTATGAAGATTCATTTAGTGATGCACCTGGCTTATAACGGTGTTTTCTATCCTGGCGGAAGAAGTGGAGAAGTTTTCTTTTAAAATGTTACCAGATTTTACACCACACAGTCACATTCTCCACTCCATTAAACACGGGCACCCATGGTAACTTTAGCTGCATGATCCTGGTTGAGGTGAAAACTTGGTCCTGAGGTTCAATTTTCAACGTTGGGTATATGCATTTGGGTGCCAAAACTGCACCTCCAGTTCCAGGCCTGCCTTGCATGCGCCTTGTTCACAATTGCACAAGCAAATCATGTGATTGTATGTGCACATGACCACTCACATGAAGAATCATTCATCTGAGCATGCAGGGCCATCCCTAGGGGGTGCAGGGCCCAGGACAACCCCTCCTCCTGCCCCTGTTTCGGCCCCCACTCCACTACTTCTGGGCGCTCTACCCCTACCCTGCCTCTGCCCCGTCCCCATTCCGCCCTCTCCCCCATTGCCAGAGCCTACCGCTCCGGCACATTGTTCCGCCAGCAGCCCTTCCTTTGCAAGAGCGTGCCGATGAGTTCGTTGTTTGCCAGGCTTTCAACGCCAAATGTGGTGCCACCTTCAGACCCACTATCGCACGCCCAGCCATCCCATCCAGTTGCTGCAATTGCAAATGACACAGATTGCCCACGTCTGCCGTGAATATAATTGTGCATGTCTTAGAAAGCGAGACGAAGGAGACTGCTCCTCGGGGTCAGACTGCAGCCAGCCACAATTCACACGCCCGTCCCCTTTCCTGTAGGCTGCTTCTACGCTGAGACGGGAAACTGACCAGCTCTCCTGGACCTGTGTAGAGGCCAGGGGTTCTGTATTGTCAGTAGCTTAAGTATCTGAGCTGGGTGTGCACTTGCCTGGCTAAATGAAATCAAGCGGGGGATTGGCTGCAGCTGTGTCAGGCTTGTGCTTAATGCAGCTAACAGTGGAGGTGGCATCAAACCAGACTCCTAATTCTGGAGCTGAAGCATCCCATGGCTCAAGTTAGAGCAGCCTCGGGGCTATTCTAACCTGCACCACATTGTAATGCCCCCCTGGGGGGCCATTACACTGGTGAGAATAAGCCAAGGACAGTGTAATCAGAACCCCCTCGAGAGTCCCCTAAAATGACCCCTCATCCCAGGATACCTGACTGTATCTCTAGCCATTCTTCTCTGCTGAGGGAATTCTCAGCTGCCCCGTAAGGTCTGTTTGTGCCCCTCCGCTTGTGCAAAGAAACCCTGGTGGGGCTGAGAAATTGGCAGGAGGGTTTCAGCTATGGAATTCCTTCCCCCGCTTCGAGAGGGCGGTGCTGTGTGCTTGTGAAGAGGCCATGCCTCTAGGGAGCTGGTGGAATCTCCATCCCTAGAGGTTTTTAAGTCCTGGCTTGCCAGAACCTTGGCTGGGCTGATTGAGTTGGGGTTGGTCCTGCTTTGGGCAGGGGGCTGGACTCAATGACCTCCTGAGGTCTCTGCCAGCCTTAGGATTCTATGATCTCAGATTTAGGATCAAACCCCTTGGGTGCGCTAATCCAGATTCCCTTCTTCCCCCTCCCCCAAGGTATGAACTGAATTCCAAGCGGATGGGGGAGAATAGGTGCCAAAACAGATGCCTATTCTGTTGTTTCACTTGCAGAGTACTGCAGCCAGGGTGCCATATAACAAGTGGCTGTGCATGCCATTTACGTTGTCCGTGGAGACGATGCCAGATGGGAAAGGTGGCTGGGGGGGGTGGGAGGGGGCTGGCTGCAGATCAGAATTCATTAGCACTTTCTGTTCGACCCCCCCTCCCCCAAGAAAGCATGTGTCGAAAGTCAAACGGAGCCGACTTGGAGAGCAAATGGAGGGCGTGTGAGACCATGGAAGACAAGACCCGTGAGGAGAACAGCCCAATACAACTGTCACATGCCTTCCCCAACAAGTCAAAGAGGCTTTTCCAGAGATCAGAGGGTGGCTTTGAAATCAAAGGCTGCGACTTTTCAAACAGCTTGAGGGAGGGCTAGATAGGGAGGGTGTCGTTCTTATGACAGCCAGCGAGGTAGAAAGGAGGAAGGGGGTGCAGCCTGCTGCGTTCTAGGGAGTAGCTGCTGCCGGTCGTGTGATTTGGGGAAACGTCCGATTTTTATTCATCAACTCCCCTTTCCCTTTTAAACAAACCCCTCTTGATTAGCTCCGAGCACCCGCCGTCCACCAGCACGCGCTGCGCAGGTCCCGCCGAGCCCTGCTCCGCTCAGCGCCGGAAGGAAGCGAGGGCTGTCGGCGCAGAGACGTTTGATAAAATAAAATAACACGGGCAGAAGGTGCGAGTGTTAGGAGGAAGGATGCTGTCGCCCTGGGGAGATGTCACCGTGTCCTGTGTGCATTAATGAAGCGCTTTTATTCTGGTTCGAACGTGAGGGATGCTCATTGAAAATCAGGCTGCCATGGAAACGAAAGGTGTTAGTCTTTTGGGGATGCTGTGGGGGGACTGGGAGCAGACACGCCAGCGAAGATGGTTTAACCGAGTGCTAGTTTGGGGCCTGGTCTCCGTACCTGGCTGTAGCTGACTTTGCCTTTTAAAGGGGAGGTATCTCTCTGCTTTGTTTTTTACCCAGGGGTCATTTATGTCGAGAAGAGCCCCCGTGCACAGGGGCACTTCCCACCAATCCAACAAAAGCCTGGCAAGAAGGTTCAGTGGTTAGACCTGAGAGCTGGTCCCTGATTCTGCTGCATGTGGGACCCTTGGGCAAGTCACCTAATCATAGAACACTAGAACTGGAAGGGACCTCGAGCGGTCATCTAGTCCAGTCCCCTGCCCTCGCGGCAGGACCAGGCACCATCTATCATCCCTGACAAGTGTCTGTCTAACCTGCACTTAAATATCTCCAGTGATGGAGATACCACAACTCCCCTAGGCAACTTATTCCAGTGTTTAACCACCCTGACAGGAAGTTTTTCTTAATGTCCAACCTAAACCTCCCTTGCTGCAATTTAAGCCCATTGCGTCTTGTCCTCAGAGGTCAAAGAGAACAATTTTTCTCCCTCCTCCTTGTAACATTTTTTTAGATACTCGGAAACAGCGATCACGTCCCTGCTCAGTCGTCTCCTTTCCAAACTAAAGAAGCCCAGTTCTTTCAATCTCTCCTCATAGCTCATGTTTTCTGGACCTTTATTCATTTTTGTTGCTCTTCTCTGGACCTTCTCCAATTTCTCCCCATCTTTCTTGAAATGTGGTGCCCAGAACTGGACACAATTCTCCAACTGAGGGCTAACCAGCGCAGAGTAGAGCAGAAGAATCACTTCTCATGTCTTGCTCCCAACACACCTGTAAATGCATCCCAGAATCATGGTTGCTTTTTTTGCAACAGTGTCACACTGTTGCCTCCTATTTAGCTTGTGGTCCACAATGACTTGCGGTACTCCTTCCTAGACAGTCACCTAATCTCTCGTGCCTCAGTTTCCCCTTTGGGCAATGGTAGTTGCTTACCTCCCAGGGAGGAGGATACATGCATTAGTGACTGGGAGGTGTTCAGATGCTATGGTGATAGGGGGCAGATAAGAGGCTGGATGCAGAAGTGTCAATCAATCTGGCCAACCATTGCTCTGTTGTTGGAAACAGCTGCATGGGGGCCAATCCAGTACCCTGGGGGCATTGCTGGGCTGGATGCTATGGTGGGATGGAGCAGCTGCAGGTGCTGCTTTATGGATGCTCTTGTAGTCCAGCGGCTGGAGTAGCTCCTGAGTGGATCTTTCCACTTACAACCTGTGTGTGAGCTCATGGAGAACAGGACTCCATGCAGGACGAGCGTTTGCCAGAGGGGTGTCATGCAGGCATGGGGAGCACAGCCTGGCTAGTGAACTATACCTGCTAGTAAGAGAGGGAGTCCAGCACTGCACTAGGGAATTTAAAAGGCATCTGTCACGTTGCAAACACGTCTCGTCCTGAGGCAGTGCGGCTCAATGGCCACAGTCTATAACACAGCCCTAAGGTTCAGGGCAGCGCAGCCTAATGGCTAGAGACAATAAGAGCCCATAACACAGCCCTGGGCCATAGGGCAGCACAGCCTCAGGACGAGAGGGGTCTAACTGACTCCACTGGACCCAGAGCCAGGGTCCTATTAGCGGCAGAGTGCTCCGCCACTCGCTCAGAGGGAATCCGAATGCAACACACTGAGCTCACTCGGGTGGGAGATACCACTTGCGCACCCGCCCTGGGTCACTTCCTACCAGATCCGGAGTTGGAGTGCTCCTCTGGCTCTGCAGCGTCCGTCTCCTGCAGTGCCACCAGGTCTGGAGGCTGGATACAGTCTCCCGGGTCTCCAGCGCCCATTGTCTGGGTCCACTCCAGTGTCCAGCCAAGCCTGAGCTGAGCTGCTCCAGCCCTTGGAGCATGCCCACTAGGGTTTTTGGGTGGGACTTCCTCCACCCACAAGGCTTTAAGCCCTCCTAACCCAGTGTGGGGTTGACACACCCCATCACAGCGTCTGTTTGTGGGAACCTTATCTTCAGCTAGCCATGCAGGAGCAGGTGCTGCTGAGCATGAAAACCACACTGAGGGGCATGATACAAGATGAACTCCGAGAGCATTAAACTGCATCTTTCCGTCTGCAGACCTGGGCAGGCAGGAACAAAGAACAAAGCAGCTGATGGAGAGTGTTTGCATTCAGTATAGCTGGCACATGGGAGTGAAGAGAAGAGGACCTGGCATCACAGGGGTTAAACAAAGCCTTTTGGCCCAGCTAGCCCCGCCCTGCTTTACCTGTAGCCAATGGCAGGCCTGGAGGGAGGATAAAAGGAAGGAGCCTGGCTCAGTTATGGGGCTGACTAGCAAGGAGACAGGTTCCACAGTCCACAAACCAAAGCCCATCCACTTGGCCAGTCACAGGAGCAAGTAAGTCTCCAACCCCGCCCCCTGGGACAAAGGGGGGAACCTACTAGAAACCCTCACTAATCTGGACTCTCTGGGTCACGCCCCAAACTTAAGGACTAGACTAATATAGTGGGTCAGAGTTCGTAGGCCTGGGGCACCAGTGGCAGGGTTCTGTACCCCTCTTCTGCCAGCTAATTCCGTGACCTAACCACTAGGCCACCCTGCTGCCAGGGAGACCTGGCTGCAAGGAGCTCTAAATATATATACACACGTCGGTGCGACCCTCCTCGCACCAGAGGTTGCATGTGCTGGTTTGACCTTTGTGAAGGCAAAGCGTGTTGTTGCCCAAGCTGCCCCTGACACGAATATCTGAATCCCGGATCACATGCCGCTACCAGTAAATGGTCTGTGTGTGTGAGCGATCCCTGATGTGCATGCCTCTGCTTTCTGCACACTGATCTTGGCTGCTGTTGATAATGGTGAATCCTGCACAACCCACTAGCACCCTGCTCTGTCATGAGGGCATCCCGTCCTCTGCAGACCCAGCGGTGTATGGCAGGGCAGGGGAGAGTCTTAACTCCGAGGCCAGAGAGAATCTAGCCAGAATCAACGAGGATGATAAACGTGAACCGATGGCACATGCGGTACCAGCTCCCAGTGAAGCAAACCACCTTGAAACTTGGATGTCTCACACCCCGGCTTGCTTTGCATTTACATTCAACATCTCCCTAAAGTTCTGGACGCTAGAGGAGTCCTAGCACGTGTCCCTAAAGCTAGTGGTAGAATGATACTGGACGTGTGGGCGTCCGTATTCATGCTTGGTTGGGAGAGGGGGAGGGGGCTAATCTAAGGGATTCTAGCCACTTGAATTCCAATCTGTTTCTGAAAAAGTCAGTTGTAAGAGGTTCTTATCCTGAGCCCCCCTGGCAATATTTGGGGCTTCCCACAGCTTCTCTCCCATTCCTAAGAGCAGCAGGGGACTCCTGACTCAGACCATGATTGTCTACCCCATGTAGGTCTCACATGCAGGGACCGGGGATGGTGAATATAATAGGCAGGAGAAGATATTGCCTTCCCCTGCCAGCCTGGCCACGCCCAGACTCCGCCCCCAGAAAGCCTGCAGTAGGAGCATTAGGGGTGGAGTGTTGCTGCTCCCGAGTGCCTTCCTCAGCCCAACCTTCACTGAACACCCAGGCTACGTCTACACTGGCATGATTTTCCGGAAAGGCTTTTAGATTGGCTAGATTGGCAGGATGCTTTTCCGGAAAAGCACTTTTGGCGGAAAAGCGTCCGTGCCCATGTAGACGCGCTTTTCTGCAAAAAAGCCCCGATCGTCATTTTCTCAATCGGGGCTTTTTTGCGGAAAAGAAATCTCTGCTGTCTACACTGGCCCTTTTCCAGAACAGTTTTCCGGCAAAAGACTTTTGCCCGAACGGGAACAGCATAGTTTTTCTGGAAAAGCACTGATGATTTTACATTAGATCGTCAGTGCTTTTCCGGAAATTCAAGGGGCCAGTGTAGACAGCTGGCAAGTTATTCCTGAAAAGCGGCTGATTTTCCGGAATAACTGGCCAGTGTAGACACAGCCCCATGGTGGGGACCTGAGTGATTCTGCAACCACACCCCTCACCATCACTTGGTCCCAAATACTCTGCACTTGATGACTTTCTGGGCACAGGTCAAAGGGTATTTCCTTGGGGGCTGGTTTGCATTAACCAGCTGCTGCTTAGATGTCCCTGGCTGGCTGGATTTTCCTTTGTTTGTTCCATGGGTACGATTGCTTCCTGGTGCCGGCTGGCCGAGTAAATGTGTTACCTGTCTATGTCTATTTCATGCTGCTGAGACGTCTTATGTTACCACGCGTCTTGTTAATCATCAGGCTGCTTTTTATTATTTACATCTCAATCACATAAATGCCCTGCTGCCAAAGCTTAAAAAAAAACAGGCCGAAATGAAAATGATCTCTCCCTCTGTTCTCCTGGTTATGATCATTGTGGTGATGCCTGTAATGATAAGCGGGGCAAAACAATTCAGTGGCTTATACGGATTGTGTCCCCTGTAGGGTTTGCTACTGGGTGTTCAAATGGTTGGGTCTCACGTTGCTGATTAGTTTTCTCTCTAGGCATGTTTCCTAGCCCTGTCAGCCAGTATCGCGGGTTACACAGTCAGCTGCCCAGCCCCTAGTATCACAGAACATAGAATCATAGAAGCACAGAGCTGGAAGAGACCCCAGAAGGTCATCAAGTCCAGCCCCCTGCCCTAGGCAGGACCAATCCCAACTAAATCAACCCAGCCAGGGCTTTGTCAAGCCGAGACTTAAACATTGCTAGGGATGGAGATTCCACTACTTCCCTAGGAAACCCATTCCAGTGCGTCACCACTCTCCTAGTGAAATAGTTTTTCCTAATATCCAACCAGGACCTCTCCCACCACAACTTGAGACCATTGCTCCTTATTCTGCCATCTGTCACTACTGAGAACAGCCTCTCTCCATCCTCTTTGGAACCTCCCTTCAGGAAGTTGAAGGCTGTTATCAAATCCCCCCTCACTCTTCTCTTCTGCAGACTAAATAAGCCCAAATCCCTCAGCCTCTCCTTGTAGGTTATGTGCTCCAGCCCCCTTATCATTTTTGTCACCCTCCGCTGGACCCTCTCCAATGCGTCCACATCCTTTTTGTAGTGGGGGGGCCCAGAACTGGACTCAAAACTCCAGATGTAGCCTCACCAGAGCCGAATAAAGGGGAATAATGACATCTCTGGATCTGCTGGCAATGCTTCTCTGAATGCAACCTAATATGCCATTAGCCTTCTTGGCTACAAGGGCACACTGTTGACTCATATCCAGCTTCTCATCCACTGTAACCCCCAGGTCCTTTTCTGCAGAACTACTACTTAGCTGGTTGGTCCCCAGCCTGTAACAGTGCTTGGGATTCTTCCATCCCAAGGGCAGAACTCTGCACTTGTCCTCGTTGAACCTCATCAGATTTCTTGTGGCCCAATCCTCCAATTTGTCTAAGTCAGTCTGGACCCTATCTCTGTCCTCAAGCTTATTTACCTCTCCCCCTAGCTTAGTGACTTCCCCTCCGCACCTGGAGCCTCATCTTTCGTCCTCTGACTGCTTAGCGTTTCCAACAGCAAGGATTCTCCCGGCATTAACACCCTGATACAAAAGACCTTTCCGTTGTCCAGGGCTATGTTTTGCATATGCTCAGCTCGACGCAGGCCCTCTTCTTGGACGCTGCCTCTTTTCTCACATTTATCATCTGCAGAAATGATATTAGTGGGATCTAAATTCCCCGCTGGTGTCAGGACGTGACAGAAGAAAAGCCTGCCCCTCTTTTAGAATTTATGGTTGGTTTTGTGGCCATGTGGCTAGAAAGGGCTGTAAACGGGCCCTCTTGCCAGTGTTAGCTTTTTTAATGGCAGTTCCGGGTCCCCAGACTTGAAGCCCATCACGACGATATGTGCTCTGGGAAGCGTTCCCTGGGATGTGCGGTCACCCAGACATCGAAGCAAGACTGGACGCTCATGAAAAAGGATTGGTTGGAGAATCTAACTATCAAGTCCTGCAGCTAATCAGCCTGGTCTGTTAAAGCTGGCGCGCCCTCTTATGCAAAACCCAGGTGGGCTTTTTGCAAACATGAATGGCTTATAGTAATGCACACATGAGAAATACGGGGCCCTTGGAGAACTGAATGCAGCAGCGGGCACAGTGGTAGAAACACACAGCAACACTAAAATGAGATTGCTGCAAAGTAATTACATTTCTGGATACTAATGTTCGCTTCCCATTAGTGTTTTGGATGATGGCTTAGTCAAATTCCCAGATCAAAACCTAGTGTGAGGGGCTGGTTCAAAACTCTAGGCCTTCTTTCCTCTTTAGAGATGCTGGAAGAAACACCCAGAAGGGAAGAGTGACATCGGAATCTTTGAGCGAGCAGGACTTGGATTAGGTCAATCCAAAGCAGTTCTCTACCTAGATTTCACCAAACAAGTAACAGGTGTGAACTCAAGCACTATCCCAGCCTTACCATGGACTCCCAGACAGTCCTCTAGAGCACTCCGGACTCTATCTTGCCACCTGCCTTTGTGGGAGATGTTCACTTTTGCCAAAATTCACAACAATATTCAAATCCCTGCCAGTCCTGTAGGACCAGTCATTTACCTTGCTCACCTGTACCTCAGATCTCTAAGCTGGTAGCCAAGATTTGGTGTGCTCAGCCCTGCGGTGGGGTAGCAGGGGGCTGACACACCAGCATGGGCTCCCCAATGCTGGGGGGGAGAGCCCTGAGCCTCGGGCATTCGATCCAGACAAGCCAGGGGCTGCATCCAGCCTCCGGGCCTGAGGTTCCTCACTCCTCGTCTAGACGGTGCTTGGTCTTGCCATGAGGGCAGGGGACTGGACTTGGTGATCTCTCAAGGTCCCTTCCAGCTCTACTGTTCTATGATTCTGCTCTTGTAATGAACTCACTACAGATTTATTAACTAAGAAATAGAAACAAAAGAGGCATTTACAAGGCTAAAGGAGTTAACCCACAAACGAATGAGATGGATACAGCCCTAGGTTCCCAAAGGTGATGACAGCTGCTAAATTATGCAAGTACTCTATAGATTTTGGGGCTAACCCAAGCCAAACAGCTGCTAGGGGATCCCATGCTTAGGCTTAGAAATATTTCCCTCTTCAGATTCCAAGCAGCAGAAGAGAGAACAATTCTTCCTTGGCATGAATGTGCCTTCCCTGCCCCCAGAGTTCAAGCCGTGATAGGAGGAGACTTGTTTACCCCCTCCATGGGTGTGGAGGAAGTAATCAACAAGGCCTTTTGTTCATTGATGTTCCACAATAGTTCGACTAGGGTCTATAGACCTTCTTTTGTTGGGGAGGAGATGAAACCTCTTACGATAAATTACTGTTTGATGCTTGATAGTACTTCTCCCCTAATGAGAGGAGAGGCAGGGTTTATAGCAGGCCTGGGCAAAATACAGCCCACAGGCCCCATCCAGCCCGCCAAGCCACCAGATCTGGCCCGCGGACGCTGCAGAGAGCTCTAGGCAGGCTCCACGCTTGCCTCGCCCCACCTGCACCACTGCTCAGAAATGCGGCTGTGGGGCCGTTTTTCTTTAGAAACTGTGAGTCTGCAGTGGTGGGGGGAAGCTTTAGGAGCTGCTTCCACCCCCAGAACAATCCTATTGGCCAGTTTCTGGCCAGAAACCAGCCAATGGGAGCTGCCTGTTTCAATAACAGGCAGCCATGAAGCATAAGGGGCTCCAGAGCACATGGCTGCAGCCTGTGCGGGGGTGGGGCAGGCAGCAATGTATCCTCTCAACTGCACAGCAGCCCGGCTTCACAGGTGATTAATCAGCCCCACCCAGTCAGAGGCTCAGGGCTCTGTGCAGGGAGCTGACTGACTGTGCGAGGCTGATTAATCACCTGTGAGGGAACACTGGCTGGCAGCGAGGCTGATTCAGGAATGGCTGCTGGCTGGTAAGTCTCCTGGCCAGACCCTGCCTCTGGCACCCCAGCCCCTCCCTTCCCCCACTCCTGCCCCCTACTCCACATACCCAAATCCTCCGCCGCCTCCTGCCTCAATATCCCCTCCCAGATCTGGCACCCCAATTCCCTGCCCCAGATCATAATCCCCTCCTGCCGTAGCTCACAATCCAAATCCCTGCACCCCTTCTATACCCCAATTCCCTTCCCTAAGTCACAATCCAACCCCCTGCACTCCAGTCCAGTGCCCCAAGTCACATCTGCCTCCTTCACCCAAACTCTCTCCCTTACCCCATGCTCCCCTCTGCACCCAGACTCTTCACCTCCTTCATTCATATCATGGAAGAGTGCAGCCTTCGACCACTTTCCGAATTCTTGGAGTGGCCTCCCATCAAAAATTACTGCCTACCCCTGGTTTATAGTCTTTTTAGCCCAATATTTTAACCAATGTCACCCCTACATCAGAACAAGAATGGCTTTGTACACACTATAGAGCTTTTAGTGACCCCTGTTCGCGAAAAGCCAGGCAGCATAAACACTGTTTAGCAACATCTTTGTGGATAAAAAACTTCCACCCTCCAGGAGCAGTTTTTGCTTTGTCAGCCAAAGTGCTGCTAGCACTAGCATTTACCAAGGCAAAGCTTTTGTCAGGAGGTGAGGGGTGGGGATTAAGCAACTGTGAAAACAAAAGCTTTGTCACTCCATTGCCAGTGTAGACAATGCCATAGATACAGAGCAAACACCTAACTAGACCCTCCTACCAGGGCATCTGGATCAGTAAGCATGACGGGGTGTAGTCATAGACGACCCCTCGGGGGTGCATCCCGGGGTGCTGACACGTCCCCTGCCGCCCACCTTCCTGCTCTCTGGGGCTCCTCATTGCCCCGTCCTCCTGGGCCAGCTCCACTGGTCTCCCCCAGCCAAGGCCCCGAGCTGAGGCCCCTGCCCCCACCGAGAAGCAGCACAGACACTGAACCACTTCAGGTCCAAGGAGCATGCAGTTTAGGGCCCAGCCTCCTGAGAGAGCACTCCCCAGATGGGATCAAACCCCAAAGAATTAGGTGAGCCCCCTTTAGCAATGAAAGGGGGAATATGCACGCTGGTTGCCCCTCCAGGTAACAGTCGCTTACACTGGGTTTGATAGAAAATAAAAATGGTTTTATTAAGTGGAAGCAGTAGGATTTAAGTAATAAGAAGTGAAAGTAGACAGAGCAAAGTAGGTTACAAATGAAAAGAAACAAAACCGCTTGCCTAATTCTACATTGAAACCTCAGGCAAACTTAAACTCACCCTAAAACCTCTTTTCCAGCTGCCAGTCTAAACCAGGGCTCCAGGCTCCTTCCTTCAGGTGCAGCCCCACCAAAAGACCCAGGCCTCTGCTTTCTTATTCCTTTTGTTAAGGAGTTGAGGCCACTCCCTACCAACCCCTGCTCAGATTTAAGGACAAAAGATTGTTTTACACTGGCTCATCTAGAAGTTGATGTCTCCCCTTCACACATTGGAAACTCTCAAATTATTCCCCCCTCCTTGCGTCTAATTTTATACACACAAATGATACATACAACAGTAAGATAAACAGAACTAGAAAATCATGACATGAAGATCGATGGGTTACATGAAATAATTTGCTCAAACCACCTTTGAGTTATGTATATTCATGTCCATGAGTCCAGCTCACAAAGCATGGGAGGGGGGTCCGTCACAGTAAGATTAATAAATGCCGTGCTCTGCAAGCATTTCATAAAGTCTACTCTAAACCCAAATGGCATTCGCAGAATTCTGATGCCTCTTTTCATGGTGCTATCACGCCAGCAAGCCAAACTGGTTTGCAGTTCTGCATTTAGAACAACAAGAATGATTAAAGATCTCGAGAACATGACCTAGGAAAGAAGACTGAAAGAATTGGGCTTGTTTAGTTTGGAAAAGAGAAGATTGAGAGGGGACATGATAGCGGATTTCACCCTAAAAGGGTGTCACAAGGAGGAGGGAGAAAACTTGTTCTTTCTGGCCTCTGAGGATAGAACAAGAAGCAATGGACTTAAATTGCAGCAAGGGAGGTTTAGGTTGGACATTAGGTTGGACATTAGGAAAAACTTGGAAACACTGGAATAAATTGCCCAGGGAGGTTGTGGAATCCTCATCTCTGAAGATATTTAAGAGCAGGTTAGAGAAATGTCTATCAGGGATGGTCTAGACAGTGCTGGGTCCTGCCATGAGGGCAGGGGACTGGACTCGATGACCTCTTGAGGTCCCTTCCGGTCCTAGTATTCTATGATTCTATTTTTGTCCGTGTTCAGAGAGGCTCTGTGGTCTTGGCCCGATCAGTTCCCCGCTCTTCCTGTGTCACACAAAGTTCTTTCCCTGACTGGCTGCGAGTCCTTGAACAAATTGCTTCTGTCTGTGTCATTTCCTTCATCTATGCAAGGCACATCCCATTGTTGTCCCACTTGCCAAGCATGGAGTGAATGGAATGGTTTTGAATGTTGATGACATTTTGATTAAAGAGCAGGACAAACATTGATGGCATTTTTGCAGATTCTTTGTCTGGCTGGCTGGCTCTTTCTCTCTCGCTCTGTCTCTTTCTCTCAAGCACAGGCTTCCGACCGCAATTTTTCAGCCAAGCGTAGAGCTCATTGAAATGGTTGGAATTTCAAAACTTTGAACTATTTACCTGTTCGGGAGTTTCAAAGATTTCCAAAAAGACAAACGGTCTGAAACAAAAAACGTGTCATATTGTCCCACTTTCCCATCAGCTATGTTCAAACTCTTTGCAGTCATCCTACGACCTGGGCAATGTGAGTTCTAGTTAATAGTACTAGTGCTCTGGGGTACCAGAAACCTGTCAGTGGAAGGTGAGACTGATTTCTGTGCCTTTGACTCCTTATGTGTGAACACATTGGATCGGATTTCACGGTGCATTTGGGCTGCTTTGCTCTGTTCTTCCAGCACAACCCACCCCTAGAATCATAGAATCATAGAACTGGAAGAGACCTCAGAAGGTCATCAAGTCCAGCCCCCTGCTCTAGGCAGGACCAATCCCAACTAAATCAACCTGGCCAGGGCTTTGTCAAGCCGAGACTTAAACACCTCTAGGGATGGAGACTCCACTACTTCCCTAGGTAACCCATTCCAGTGCTTCACCACCCTCCTAGTGAAATAGTTTTTCCTAATATCCAACCTGGACCTCTCCCACCACAACTTGAGACCATTGCTCCTTGTTCTGCCATCTGTCACTACTGAGAACAGCCTCTCTCCATCCTCTTTGGAACCTCCCTTCAGGAAGTTGAAGGCTGCTATCAAATCCCCCCTCACTCTTCGCTTCTGCAGACTAAACAGACCCAAGTGAGTTCTAACGGCTTAGCCGGATGTTGCTTCTGGGTTGATGAATCTGATGCTAGATCTGCCAGTGTGGGGTTGGTGGCTGTGAAAAGAGGACTAGCCCCAGCTCCACAGCCATACTCGAGATAAGCGCCAGTGGGTATGACTTGCGCTGGGCAAACATGGTGTTTTCCTGCACTGGTGCAGCACTATCCATGCCACCAAGAATGGAAGCTGTTGTGTAGAGGCTTCCTCTGTCTTTGGGATATGAGTATGGTGAGCAGCTTGCCTCAGTCTGCACACAGGTTGCTAGTGTTGTGCTCTGTTCTCATTCTGTTGTTCAACAGCAAAATGTTACAGTGCACCATTACATAAGAACTAGAGGGTCACCACATGAAATTAATAGGCAGCAGATTTAAAACAAACAAAAGGAAGATTTTCTTCATGCAGCGCACAGTCAACCTGTGGAACTCCTTGCCAGAGGATGTTGAGAAGACCAGGACTTTAACAGGGTTCAAAAAATAACTAGATAAACTCATGGAGGTTAGGTCCATCAGTGGCTATTAGCCAGGCTGGGTAGGAATGGTGTCCCTAGCCTCTGTTTGTCAGAGGCTGGAAATGGATGACAGGAGAAGGGTCACTTGATGATTACCTATTTCTGTTCACTTCCTCTGGGGCATCTGGCATTGGCCATGTTGGCAGACAGGATACTGAGCTAGATGGACCTTTGGTCTGACCCAGTATGGCTGCTCTTATGTTCTTACGCACCATTTGTTTGCCTGGTCGGCGGCCTTCTTTACACTGGCACGTTTTGTTACCAAAACCTGCCTTTTGGTGACAAAACAGTGAGAGCATTTACACTGCAGTGCAATTTTTGTTAGGAAAAACACCCAGTTTTGGCAATAAACAACTTCCAGTCCTGTGAGAGACTTTTGTCTTTTCCCCTCCCTTGATGGCCAACAAAGAGCCAGTGTGGACTCTGTTGTCTGTTTTGTCGAGAGGCATGGCTTCCTCCAGTATCCCACAATACCTACCCTGATGGCTGTGCTCAGTGTTTTGTGATCTCTGCTGCTCTGCAGGCATGCACCCCCTCCCCTTTCAAAGCTCCGTGAAGTATCTGACAGCTGAGTGGGCTGATCTATTTGGGGAACAAAGAAATCAGTGGAATGCTCCTGTTCTGCCCTGCTAGGAACACAGCACCTGGCAGACAGCTGCTGCTGGAGAGACGGCTGTGCTGCTTTGACATTCCTCAGCATGGAGAACTCACGGAGTTATGAGAGAATCCCAAGAAGCACAGGGATCCGCTCTGCCTTCCCACCACACTGCGCTGTGGGATGCTCCCCCACATGCCTTTGCCCTATCTGTCGACAGGGGAACTAGCAATGTGACCATGAAAGGTCGACAATGGGAGGCAGAAAAAAACAGTTTGACCACTTTTCACTTTGGGCGACTTTTATATGTCGACAGCAGTTTTGTCGCCAAACCTTCCCAGTGTAGACACAGCCTGTGTTTCTTCCATTTGCATGGCTCCCTCTGCTGCTTCGTGGGGGGGGAGTTCTCTCCCTCCGTTCAGAAACGAAACCTGAAACAAAGGAGAGCTCAAAAAGCATCAGCACATTCACGCTGAGATCTGTCCTGTTCTTTCTTCCCAGCTGGGGTCCAAGTGCTTCTACCTCATGTGGAGGAAAGGCTCCTGTAGTCTGCTGACTGATGTAGCCTCTCAGTTAGAGAAACACAAAGCGGGCGCAGTGCAGGATGTCAGCATGGCAGGCCTGTCACAACAGCTGATTGTTAACTCATCTGGTGACCTCTGCCGCCAGAGATTTCCGAGCAAAAGGAGGGCCAGTGTCATTATCTCCATTGCACGGGTCAGGAAACTGAGGCACAGAGAAGTCAAGTGACTTGCTGGTGATCGCTAGCATAGATAGGATTAGCACCCCAGCCTCTTGACCATTAGCCCTGTGTGGTAGCCATGAAGCCAGGTGCCTCATTAGAAGCTCGGTTTGGTGGGTGGCATTCAGGGTGGCGGCCATTTGTGTACGCATCGTCCACAGAACAGTCACGCACCTTAGAGGAGCATGTGGCCCTGGGTCTGTATTTAGGCTGGACAGCTGTTCTAGCAGGGCCTTCTGCAGTGCTCTGCCAAGTGGTGTCTGTCTGTCAAACAGCCTTCAGCACTGTCCTGGAAGGATCTTCTCTCCAGGGGAAGAGGTAGTTTTGCCTCCACAGTCCACAACACTTAGGTTTGGTCTACATTAGACCTGGCAGCTCGGCTTAAGGTATGCAACTCCAGCTACATACCATACATAGCTAGAGTCGGCTTACTTTAAGCCAAGCTTGGTGGCGTCCCCACAGCAGGAGGCTGATGGGAGCAAAAGCTCCCATTGACTTCCCTTACTCCTCGCAAAAGCAGGAGTACGGAATGCTGGTGGGGGTGCCCTCTGAGTTTGATTTAGCGAGTCTTATCTAGACTCACTAAATCAAACTCCAGAAGATAGAACACGGCAGTGTTGGTCTTCCGCGGAGTGAAGATGTTGCTTTAGCAGCTCAGCTGAGGCTGCTAACTGCAATAAGGCCTGGGATGATTTAGCTGGGGTTGGTCCTGCTTGGAGCAGGGGTTTGGACTAGCTGATCTCCTGGTGGGCCTGATGACAGGGGTAGGGCAAAGGCAGCAGTTGCCCTGGGTCCTGGCAATTCAAAAAGGCCTGGCGCTCTCAGCCACCACCACTACTATTGTAGCAGCCCCAGAGGCCAGAGTTCCAAGCTATTTAATTTGCTGCTGAAGCACAAGGTGCCATGCTCTGGGCAGAGGTGAGGGGCTTGCAGGACGTGGCTAGTCCCTATCCACTCCCCTTCTGCCCAAGACTAAGGAGGTTGAGAGGCGAGTAAATGACTAACCATGTATTTGATACAATTTGTTGCTAAGGGGCCGCCACGGCTCTGCAATTTAAATGTGGTAGAAGCCGGGTGTGCAGGCAGCCTGGCTCCTGCTACATTTAAACTGCAGAGCCACGGCGGGGATAGGTTTGGGACTTGGCACAAGCCGGGACTGCTTCAGTCCTGATTCACAGCAAGTCCCACACTGCACCTCTGCCTTTTAGAGCCGCCTGGCTCTTACTAAAAGGTACAGCAGCAGTGCCGCTGCCCCTCTGCCTCCCCTTGCCCTCTACCCCACCCCACCAAGACAGTGCTAGGGGAAACCGGCTTTTAAGCTGGCTCCCCTCAGCACTGGCAACTGCTTTCCCTCCCTGCCCTGCTGCCTCTGACATAGAGCCAGCAAGGGGCAGGCAATGAGACTACTCTTTTACATCCCTACCTAAGATCCTGCCTCTTCCAGGAACACAGAGCCCCCCCCCTTTACCTAAGGGCCCAAAAATGTTGTGACCCCCTCCCCACTTCCTGAGCTCTCTTCCAACCCTAATGCTTTATGATTCTGTGATGTGGGGAGTACTGTCCATAACTGGCACTGCAATGAGCTCACGTTCATGCTGTGCGCTGTAAGTTCTGTGCCGCTCATGGAACACGGCAGTCAGCACGATTAAGCTCTTCGGTCACCTTGTTTTTCACATTTCGTCACTGAAATCCTAGACTGACTGCTAATGCTAAATGCAGAGCCTGGGAACATGAGTTCCAGATGCGAGCCCAGTAGGCAAGATGTAGCAAATCTGAAAGACATGTTAGCACCACCTGCTGTCTGTCTTTCCTGTCTGTTTTGCTGCACTGTGCAGGTCCTGCAGGCTGGGACATACAGGTTGAACCTCTCTCATCTGGCACTCTCTGGTCCAGCAACATCCGTGGTCCGGCATGATTTTAGTGAGCTGGGTGGCCACTTATCACGGGTGTGGCCAAGTTTCCCGTGGTCCCATAAAGTTTGTTTACAGCCACCAGGCCTAGCTCTCAGTGTTCTGTGCTGTTATTTAGCTCTAATGGAACCCTAAATGTCTTCTAAGAGCCCAGTGAACGGTGGAAGTGTAGAACGGTAGAAATGTAGCCGTGTTAGTCTGGTGTAGCTGAAACAAAATACAGGACTATGTAGCACTTTAAAGACTAGCAAGATTGTTTATTAGGTGATGAGCTTTCGTGGGCCAGACCCACTTCCTTAGATCAAATAGTGGAAGAAAATAGTCATAACCATATATACCAAAGGATACATATATACCAAAGGATGATTTGTCCTTTTCATATGTGTTCATTTTTTGATTGTATCCTTTGGTATATATGGTTGTGACTATTTTATTCCACTATTTGATCTGAGGAAGTGGGTCTGGCCACGAAAGCTCATCACCTAATAAACCATCTTGTTAGTCTTTAAAGTGCTACATAGTCCTGTATTTTGTTTCAGCTACACCAGACTAACACGGCTACATTTCTATCACTCTTCTGGAAGAAGCCCTGTTTTCTGACGCTACACTGTAAATTTACCTGTGCAAGCATGCGCGTGCAGTGTCGACACTTGGCAAGTTTTTGCGCAAGACCATCTGTTCTTGGCAAGAAGCCGCCAGTTTAGACATAGCCAGGGTGTATCAGAACAGTCACACATTGCCAAGCAGCATTACAAGCGCTGTTCCATTTATTCACCTCGGTGAATTAAAAATAAAAAGAGACCCACCCACTACAATACGGACCTCCCCTGGTCTAGCAAATTCCCTGGTTCAGCACCAGTGAAGTCCTGAGAGAGTTGGACTAGAGAGGCTCAACCTGTACAAGAAACAAATTGGCCGCACTCTAAGTCTTTGGAGCTTCGCAATGCAGGGCTGGCTGAAGTTAAAAAATTTTCTGCTCAGAATGTTTAGTCCACCCTGTCTCTGATGCCTGCAAATCCGTGAGCAAGTTGCTTGTGTTATGCTTCATATTGGTGCTGACATGCTCACAGTATGCTGCCAAAGAGATGCCCGGCATCTGAGCTCATAATTACACTAACGGGACTCATTGATTATCAGACACTTAAAGCCATTAGCAGCCCAGTACTGAATAATCGCTGTAACAACCTACACTTGCCTTGTAGTATTGGTTATGTAACAAACGAATCCATTGTAAGACAGAAGCGCTTTTTTGTCATGTTATAGATTAGTCAGTTCCAGAAACAGTCCCAAAGCTTGTCAGGCAAGGGGCAATGCAGCCATTCAGGTAAGGGTTGACAGTCACGTTTCACGCTGAAACTTATTTAAGAGGGATTGTCCCACACGGGAAAAATATGTATCTCATATAAACTTTTTAAGCTCTTCAGGGAAAAGACCATGGCTTACTATACTTGCATGGCAACTAGCACTAGGAATGGGATTGTGAGGAGTTTATCACATGTAAATATTAGATTACACGTGCATAGGGTTGCCAGGTGTCTGGTTTTGAACCGGACAGTTCAGTATTTGAGCTTTCTGTTCGGGAAATAAATTGAGAAAATATTAATGAGAAAATATAAATGTCTGGTATTTTCTAAATAAGATGTAATGTAGATTGTGATGTAATGTCAAGCGTGTCCGGTATTTTTGTTGAAACCATCTGGCAACCCCACGACACGCGCACACAAAACCAAGCCAAAAAAAAAAAAAGAGAGCCCTATGTTGAAAGGACACTGTTAAGGATGCACTCAAAAGTTAGGAAATGTGCAACCTTAATTCATCTCCCTTGTGACTATACATTAAGATGAGGTCTCTGACTGCACAATGACATATTATTTTTTCCATAGGACCTCTGCCTCATTCCGCACCTTGACACTGGATATTGCTCCCCAAAGGGTAGGTTTGGCGGAATTCTGTTTATATTCTTCTATCATTCCAATCGATCGTATTGATAGTTTTTTTAATGTTTATCTATTTAACTTTTTATAGTTATGGGGGTATAAGACAAGGCAGGAGGGTCAGACCATAATTATTTGATGACCATAGATGTTGAGTTTCTAAAGGTTTAAGCTTTATAACTGTTACAATCAACATCACAAATTAAAACATGTGAAGTGGATAGCCTTAAATCAAACTCTAGTTTTGAAGCAGCATTTTTCTTACATTTCCTATCGGTAAATTTTGATGATTAGTGACAGAAATATTTTTTCATCAGTTTGTGTGTGTGGTGAAATTAATATTTACCAATTTAAAAATGAATCCTTCCAACCTCCTTCAGGAGCAGCTAATATTTTCTTTTCTCTCTTTTTTGGTCAGTGAGTGTCCCCAGATGTATCCCACAGTCCCACCGGCTGATTTGCTTTGTCCTCTGGACAATCCTGCCTGGCAGACAGTCAATTTTTTCCCATGCTGCCCCACAAACACAGGGTTACCGCAGCCATATTTTGAGAGGGTGCTAGGAACTCTGGGATACGGTCAGTGGGACTTAAGGGTGTTAAATATCGGTGAATTGAATAGTCGAGTACCCTCATGAATTCTTATCGGTTAGTCGACTAGTCTATAGTCCCTGGGGGCGGGGCCAGCAGCCAGTGCGCCTCACTCCCAAGGAGCCCCCGTCACTCCGTGCTGCTGCCTCTGTATCAGAGTCAGAACTGAGCTGGCCTGTCTGCCTGCCCGGCTCCTAACACCCTGTAAATGCAGAGTCACAGCAGGGGTAAGTCCCAGACCCATCTTGAGCCGGGCTGCTGGCCAACCTGCTCAAACTTTGACTGCCAGGTGGGGGTGGGGGGAAATGCATGTAGTCTATAGTGTTAACCAATAAGCTTTTGCTTATTGGTTAATTGGTTAATCGACTGCACTATTACATCCTTAGTGGGACTCGGGCCCACCTACGGTAGTGTGGACACTGGCAGCCCAGGCTGTGAGCCAGGGTTCAACAGTTCCTTACCTGGGGTTACAAACGAGTGTAGCTGCTCAAACTCTAAACGAACAAAGCTCCGAGGGCTGTCTACTCAGGTTCTACTAACCCTGGGCTTGCGCTACAGTCTAGACTAACCCGCTCGACTTTCCCAGTGCAGCCGTGGTTTAGAAGCCCTCAGTGAGTGGGTGCTTCTAAGTCACTTTGGGATCCCTGGGTCAAAGACACTGGGGAAAAGCGGAGTCTTTGTTACGTTTAAAACAATCGCTTCCTCTTCCATGCTCCATCCCATCCTCCTGGAGCTGGCAGTGTACTCGGCAGGTTCCTTTGCACTCTCTCCTTTGCATCGCAGTGGTTTCCAGGATGAAAACCGGATGGGGTAATAAACACGGAAGGCCGGTTGCCTACCAGACTGGAGGAGAATCTGGGCTGGGTGCAATGGAGAGCTCTAATTCCAGCAGGAATGTTGCATCTCCCTCCCCCGTCCTACCTAGGGAAATCTCCACTCGGGTCTCCGCATCTGGTTGTCAGTGAGGGCCAGCATTTCCCCTGATTTTTTCCAGCTGGACTGACTGGGACACGAAGGGGTCAAATAACTTCCCTGAGGTCAAAGAAGGAGAGGGCGGCTCAGCAAAGATGAAAGGAGGGGGCACTTGCAGGTCGCAGCCGGGGTCGGGGGGACAAGAGAGGAGACCCGGGATTTCATGGTGCTGCCCCTGCTTACTGACTCTTTGGCATCTTCACATTTTTCCTGGCCGTCCCATTCCTTGAGGAGAGGTGGGGAGATGCGTGGGGGGTGCATTTCCATGTGTATTTTGCATAGCTGCACCCCAAAATGGGTGAGAGAGGATAGCATGGCGGTACACTGCCCAGGAAGGGGACCTGGGCCAGGGGGGCATATGAGCAGAAGAATTAAATTTTCTCATAAATACCACCCAACGCTGCAGTTAGGGCCTTCTGGTGTGAGGAGGAATCCTGAAGGACAGTAGTTAAATTCTCCACCCTTCAATAGACCCCACATGAGGTGACATCATGGCCTTATAAAACCCATTTAAAATCCCTTAAAGGCGTCAGTCTGAACATTCCCTCCCCATTGGCAGACAGGGGTAAGGACTGTCGACTGTTCTACACACGCAATTTAGCAACAGGCCCAGTTTTTCTCTATCAGTGGCCCTGTGTCCCTATGCCTCCCTTCAGCAGTAAGCAAAGCGACCCAGCCAGCCCAGAATGGAGAGCCCTAAACTCACGCATGAACGCCTCTCCGCTCACAGGTTTGAAAACAGGCTTCGTTTGACACGGTGGCCAGAATCATAGAACATGTCCTGGGAAAGAAGGCTGAGAGTCCGCCAAATGGCAGCACCTCCCACACCCTGAATTCCAGGACCTTGGCTTGCTGCTGCCACTGGGCTGCTGCGTGACTTATATGGGACTGTCCATCTATCCTACTGGGCCCCCGTTTCCCTTCCCACCCTTTGGCTGTCTCTCGGCAGGTATGTGCAGTGCCCAAGGGTCTCCAAGATGCTACAGTTGTTTGGGGTGAGAGAAATGACACGGGACCAAAGAAATGAAGGAATGCCAGTTGGAAAGCCGTTCACAGAGAGACAAGATGGCTCAGCCCAGCTCAGGCTGAACTTTGGTCATGCCAAGCCCTGCTTAGCACTCCGTGTCCTTTCCCTCCTTCCTTTCTGGCCTCTGAGGCCTGCTACGCCCGGGCCCCACGCCTCACTGCCTCTTCATCATTGCCAGCTACCATTGTACCTCTCGCCTAGGGGATACAGGGATGCAAATTCCTGGTGCCGAGAGCAATGGAAAACCCTCCCATGGAGGTTCCAGCTTCAGGCACGCCTACCAAGCAGGAGGTGAGCGGACATGGAAGCTTGCCTTTGAACTAACACGCACGCTGAGGGAACGTCTTCACTACAAGCGCCCACGCAGCACACCTGTGTGCTGCAGCCAGACTCGCCCAGGAACTGGGGCAAAGGGGGTAATTGCTCCGAGGCCCAGGGATTCAGAGGGGCAAAGGGCTCCTGGATGCTGCTACAGCGGCAGTGGCCAAAGTCCAGGGCCCTTTAAATCACAGCTAGAGCCCCGTCCTGCCTGCTTCATGAGGCTCCGAGGGCTGGGGGAGGGGCACCATGTTCCCAGGGACCCGCGGAGGCAGTCAGCTCCCTTGGCTGTAGCTGCATCACCGTAGCGCCACAGTGTAGACAGTTGCTATAGCGACAGACGGGGGTTTTCTGTCACTGTTATTAATCCCCTCCCCCCCACCCCTTGAGAGGTGATAGCTGGGACAATGGAAGAATTCCTCGATTGATCCAGCAGAGTCTATATCAGGACTTGGGTCGGCTTAACTATGTCTCTGAGGAATGTGAATTTTTCACACCCCGAGCTACGGAGCAAGGCCAAACTAGTTTTAGGGTTGGGCCAAGCCTCAGTTCTCTGGCAGTGAAAACTGCTATTCGTAACCAAAGAGGAAACTAAGCATCTCTGTAGAGGTTGCCACTTTTTAAAAGAAGTTTCACGTAAATCTGTAAAATGTCAGTTGAATCCATTGAATCCATTTCTCTTTTCTTTCCTTTTCAAATTTGGCATGACGTTTTAATTAAAAATGGCTGCTGAAATGTTCATTTCTTGAAAACCAAAATTTACTGAAACCATTTTGATGACCTTTTCTGTAATATTTTCAGTTAAAAATGCCAACATTTTGGAAAAAGTCAATAGATATTTTGCAAAGTGTTTTTTTTTCAAGGCCACTTTTCAACCAAAAAAAAAAGAAAGCATTTGAAAAATGGAGAACCATTTCTACATCTTATTCTGCTAGGACTCTGCTTTGTGGCAGTATGATCACATTTTCTTCTGTCCCTTGCCTACATCTCTATCGCTGATAATTAATATGGACTGAAGTGGGTTCATACAAAGGCTGTTTTAGATCAGCTTTGTGTTTGGTGGGCTGATGGATGGAGGGTCATAGAGGTAGCACAGGAGAGTGAGTGTGTAGTGTTTTAATGTAATACAGCAGAAACGTGTCCCCTTCCTCTTGTTTCCTGTACCAATATGACTACCGTTTTCAGTGCCTGTAAATAGAAAGAAAGGCTTTCAGATAAGAAATAGCCTGGGCTGAGATGGTACTTTTGTGAGAACTAATATGTCAAGCTTACTTGGAGATGAATTGAAAGATAATATATATGAAGAGCTCTATGTGTCATTATATAAAGCAACTCTGAGACGGGGCAATAAAAGGGAAAGTAATCCAATAACCCTGGAGAAGGAAATTCCCCACTTAAATATAATATTACAGCTCTTTGTACTGTCAGTGGTTAGGCAGGGGAATAAAATCTGATTCCTCTCTTTCTGGGAAGGAAAATGTGTCATTTATCAAAGTGGTGTCTTTAAATGGAAGAAAAGTCAGGGAGGCCTTACACAAAACATGTGCTCTACCAGGAAGTTTAGCGGTAAGCGACCAGGTGGAAAAAGGAAGACACAAAGGGAAGGAATTGGAAAAATGCCTCTTCAAAATAATCGCAGTATATTGTAGCTGTTTGGGTTCTGAAATAATCCAAGTTCAACGTTCTTTAGTTCTTGATCCTACAAGTGCAGTTGGTCTCTGGCTTTGCCGTGTGCTTACAAGAGGAATCGTTCCAAAACAAAGCTCTTCTAGAGAACATCCCAGGATATTAATTTATTGGCACACAAATACTGTGTAACCTTCACATGTGTGAATAAAGATGCTTAGGCTTTTATACACCTTGAAAGGCCACTTTCTGCACTTTAAAAATCCATGCCTGGGAACTTCAGTAGAGGAGCTCTCTGTTATTTTAGTCCAAACTTGACAACCTTTGAGGCACGTTGCAAAGGCACGTCTTTGACAAGATTTATTTTGGAAGGTTGAAGGTATGTTCCTTTGGGGACCGAAGAGGTTGTTTTGCTGCTCTGATGTATGGGCTGGCCAAGTTCATGCATTATTTGCGTTTTGCTGCAGGGGTGTTTGTCCTTTGTCATTTAATTAATTATTAGGTCATCTTGGGCTCTTTGTATGACTTGGGGAGGAGGGGGGGTATTAACAATTCAACCCAAATAAATGATACGAACACTATTGAATACATTTACGATTTTAAACACTCCGAAAAGAATCTAACACTGAATCTCTCCAAGGCATTGTAGATGGCTCCTATTATCCTAGTATCAGAACACCTCACAATCCTTAATTGATTGAACCTCACTACTCCCCTGGGAGGGAAGGCAGTGCTGTGAGCCCCAGTTTGCAGAGGGTGAACGGAGATCCAGAGAGGCTAAGGCCTGGCTCAAGGGGAGTTGCAAACCAAAAGACTTTTGACACTTGCCCAGTGTCACACAGGAAGTCTGCAGTGTAGCAGGGAACGGAACTTTAATAGCTAGTGTCCTCTCCCATCTGTTCCCCTCACATGCTGCCGCTTACGTTTGCAAGGAAGCATATATACCCACAGGCCTGCCAATGCACCAGCGCTGGGAGAAGGGGGGCAATGGGGTAGTTGCCTTAGGGCCTGGAGATTCAAAGGGGTCTGGGCTTCCCAGAAACTACTGCTGCTACTGAAGCAGCGGCAGGAACCCCGGGCCTTTTAAATCGCTGCCGGAGGACCGTGCTGCATGGTCTGGGCAGCTCTGAGGGACTGGGGAGGGTGCCACGCTCTGGCTAGCTGCCCCTGGGCTGTGCCCCTCCCACCCAAAGCTGCCCCCCCCACCTTGCCGAGGGACTCGTGGGGGCTACTAGCGCCCCTGTATGCCCATCTCAGGCTGAGTGCTTTAAGGTAATGGTCAAGGCGCTGGATTGGTGTAGTTGCTCACAAGGTGAAGGCTATAAAGTTAGGCATTAGAGTTGAACTCTCCCCAATTCAGGCATAGAGTTGAATGAATAGTGGTAAGGGGCCCAACCAGAGGCAGTCTGGCCTAGTGGTCATGGCTTGACTGGTGTCACCGAGTCAAGACTGGCTCCAAGGCCGTGGTTGGTGTGCCAGGATTAATAGGCTAGGGGCAGGTCAGGGTCAAAGATCAGGAGTAGTTGCAGGCTGGGATCAGAGACAAGAAAGCAAAGTCTGTAACCACAGCAGGTCAAGAGTCAGCTGTGGCTGCCCACTCAACTTTCTGGTCTACTCTCCAGGGTTAAATGGTCAACGAGGGCCAATCAGAGTGCAGCAGGGTACTGTCACTCGGGCCCCTTTGGGCGGTACTTCCTGCAGTGCCAAATCTCCACTATGCTCCTTGGAAGGGCTTCTGCAAGACATTGCCGTGGGAATATCCGCTATCCGGTTCCTGTAGGACTAGAACCCAGGCCTACAGGGCCTTCAGCAGTGGGAAAGAGCAATTTTTGTGCATTCCGAATTGCTGTTTGATTTGCCTGTGGCCATCTCTATTTCACATAGATCTGTCAGCAAGTTTTCACGGGTGCAGATGTTTGTGGCCTGCAAATTTGGGGCCTGCGGACAAGAAGCGGATAATAAAGAAACAAAATTCCTTCTGTGCTAAAAATACACATTTGTTCCACGTGGAAGAGGTCAAACCCATGCACCCAGGTAACAAACTGGACACCTCAACTAGCAACTTCATGATACCCAGGGCTGACTATTTGCCACAGACACGAAAGCCTTCTCAGCAACTGCCCTTTGTTCTCACCCTTTGCTGAACCAGTGTTGAGTAAAATGAAAAAGGAGGAAAATATTTGATGAGCTCTGCTATGGAATGCTTCAATTTTGAGCCGGGCTCACGGGAGGGTGGAGAGCAAACATCAAGAGGGTGCTGTGGGTTCGTGAGGGGTGCTGGGTGCTGTGGGTTTGTGTTAGGTGTTGGGTTCTGTGGGTTTATGAGGGGTGCCGGATGCTGTGGGTTTATGTTGGGTGCTGTGGATTTGTGTTGGGTGCTGGGTGCTGTGGGTTCATGAGGGATGCTGGGTGCTGTAGGTTCAAGAGGGGTGCCGGGTGCTGTGGGTTCATGAGGGGTGCTGTGGGTTTGTGTTGGGTGCCGAGTGCTGTGGGTTCATGAGGGATGCTGGGTGCTGTAGGTTCAAGAGGGGTGCCGGGTGCTGTGGGTTCGTGAGGGGTGCCGGGTGCTGTGGGTTCATGAGAGGTGCTGTGTGCTATGAGTTTGTGTTAGATGCCTGGTGCTGTGGGTTCATGAGGGATGCTGGGTGCTGTAGGTTCAAGAGGGGTGCTGGGTGCTGTGGGTTCGTGAGGGGTGCTGTGGGTTCGTGCGGGGTGCCGGGTGCTGTGGGTTCATGAGAGGTGCTGTGTGCTATGAGTTTGTTTTAGATGCCTGGTGCTGTGGGTTCATGAGGGATGCTGGGTGCTGTAGGTTCAAGAGGGGTGCTGGGTGCTGTGGGTTCATGAGGGGTGCTGGGTGCTGTGGGTTCGTGAGGGGTGCTGGGTGCTGTGGGTTCGTGAGGGGTGCCGGGTGCTGTGGGTTCGTGAGGGGTGCTGGGTGCTGTAGGTTCAAGAGGGGTGCCGGGTGCTGTGGGTTTGTGAGGAGTGCCGGGTGCTGTGGGTTCGTGAGGGGTGCCAGGTGCTGTGGGTTCGTGAGGGGTGCTGGGTGCTGTGGGTTCATGGGGGTGCCGGGTGCTGTGGGTTCGTGAGGGGTGCCGGGTGCTGTGGGTTCGTGAGGGGTGCCGGGTGCTGTGGGTTTGTGTTTAAGCGGGAGGAGCCTCTGGTTACTCATGAAGGTTGTATGGTATTTGTATGGACTGGTATCACTTACTGTGCATTGCCGATCTCGGGTACTAATAAAATCGGCTGATGCCCCTGCCTCAAAAGCGACACACTCAGTGTTTTGTGATTTTCAGCTGTGTAATGGGAGAAGAGACATGAATTGAAAATTGATGGGTACATCCTGGAAGGCTAATTCTCCTGTTCCCTGTGAACTGTGGATCAATGGCTAACACATCGATTATTTCCCTTTTCCGGCATTTTAGTGCAGCACCATCTGGACAACCAAGAGCTAAGCTGCATTCGCATTGTCCATTCTTGTCAATGTAACGCTAGTGTCATGCTGTGTGCTGTATTTATACAGAGCCTTGAGAATGACCTTTCATTGACTGTATGCCGAATAGCCTAAGGCTCTTAAAGGGTCAAGTCACAAACAGAAATAATAAATCACTTACGTTAAGAGTCCCTTGGGGCATTCAGCAAACTCATGTGAAGCCAGGCTAAATATTTATAAACTAACAGGCTATTTTCAGTTTTGGGAAGTAGTTGCGTTTGTGTGTATGACTGATAGAGGGATACATCTGTGTACACATGGCATATGTGTCAAGGGTTTAAAAATGCGCATGTGTATCTATAGCTCTATAAATATGCAGTACGAAAACAATGGTGGTAGAGTAGACCATTTATTCAGATTGTATTATCATATGAGTATAATTTATGGTTTAAAATACCCGCGGGGAGGGGGGAGTGTTATTGTTCTAAGAACAGAAGGGGGAAAATCCTGGAACAAAAGCAATTGTCAAAATTTCACTTGCAAATTGCGCTGGGCAGGAAAATACCATTATGCCACTATAATTTATTCTTGGAAAATCAAGCACTTATAATATCTGCTTGTCACCCGTTAAGTTCTGGAAAGGGAAAAATTAGATGAATGATGAATTGAATGTGGCAACCTTTCAGGGAAAACCACATAGCGAAAGCCTTGGAAACGCTGGTATGCTCTCCGCGCAGAGCAACTGTGGGCACCCGCATGAAAACGGCGACAGCGCTGGACGTGTGACATTTGGTCTGGGACTGTTGAAAACCCAGGAACTGCACTCGACCGCAAGCACATGGCGCCGTCCCATTTCATTTGCTCACCAGTGCCGCCTTTCTTAAACATACCTCAACGACTCTGTGCAGCCGAATAGACGTTATTCCAAAATAACTCTGCTGTGTAGACGTACCCCTATTCAGCTTCAGAAATATGAATGACAAAAACAAGGATGTTTTGAAAAACACAATGCTGGACGATGGACTTTAAATCAGATGTTAATTCTGAGCTCTTATCGGTTTTACACTAATGCAGCTGTTGACCTCAGAGGAGTCACTTGTGAGCTACACTAAACATCTGAATCAGGCCTGTTTTTGAAAGCTCACGTTTCAGCCAATTGAACTGAGTTCTGCAATGAACCTGAGATCAAACTCTCTGGGACTACCCCCTGGGCCCTCTACATGATGGGCACTACTCGGACACTATCTATCTCTTAGGGTACATCTACATAGCCACGGGTAGCAAGCATCCCAGTCTGGGTTATCGGGGCTCATGCTAATAAGCTGAAAATAGCTATGTAGGCAGCGCTTTGAAGTTGCGGCTTGAGCCCACGTACCTACCTAGGATTCAGAGCCTGAGCTGCAAGATCTACACAGCTACTTTTAGCATGGGAGGACGAGCTGTGCATACCTAACCTCAAGGCCGTCCTGGTGCATATGCAGAATACGCAGCTGTGTAGGGTACCTGAAAACTTGGGGCACCGCTGGGTCTTAATGTCCACCCACCCACCTCTTCCGATCCCTGTTGTGTGGCTCCGCCTCGTCCAGAGAGGATCTAGTTAATTTACAAGTGACAAAGGCTGCCAGAGCAATTAGCAGAACATGGACGAGCCATCCAAGTGGCAATGAAGCCATTTAACAGGCATGTGCCAACCCCAGGTCTGTACTGTCAGTTTCTGAATTGGCTGTGTTAGTCGACAGGACCTTCGATTAAAATGTGACTTAAAACTATTGCATTAGTGTGTTGCTGAAGATTCTAAAATCACAGCTCTAAAAAAAATTGTTGTTGTACCTGGGCTGCTGTTGGGCTCAGGGATGCCACTTTTTAGGGCCCCATTAATCCTAAGGGGCACGTTTGCACAGCAGGGCTAAAGCCAAAATAAGCTGTGCAACTTCAGCTGTGTCAACTGCGTAACTTAAGTGGAAATCGCTTATTTTGGCTTTGTCTACGCAGCAGGAAGTCCGAGAAAGAGCATTCTTCCTTCTCATAAAATGAGGGTTATAGGCGTCGGAGTAAGAAGTCCTCCAGCTCAACATTATTTTGACATGATGTCGAAATAGTCCATGTCTACACTACAGGCAGTTACATTATTCCAAAAGAATGCTGGAGTGTAGACGTACCTAAGTACGGCCCAGCGTAGGCTAGTCTGGCAAGTGGGGCTTATCGACTTCCTGCCGTGGGCCATGCAGATGGACCCTTGGAGTCTCTACCATCATGCTTTAGGTCAGCAGAGATCCATACCTTTCCTGATTGGGGCTTAGGGTCTAAGCTTGCTCTTTCTGACATCTCAGCCCATCTTGCCATGTTTGCTAAACACACCCCAAAATTGTCTTTACCCTCAGAGATTTTTATTTAGTTCGGTCATTGTTGTTATTTCCACACTCCAAAACTGTGATGGAGGGAAGAGTGTGTAATAAGCCAGCAGGGTTTGAACTTGACACTTTCCATGCTAAAAGCAGGGCCCTTAACCACTGAACTAAGCAAGGAAGAAGTTTGCTGCTGCTAGTAAGCTCTGATTCTCTTATGCGGACCCATCATTAGCGGCGTCATAACAGTGTGCTAATGAAGGTTATATTTGCAAGCTGTATACCAGACAGTTCTCCAGTTGGATGGCAAATGCAAATGCTAATTTCAAAATCAGAATTTTGAACCGGGTGCCATGAAATTACTGAGGGCCAGATTCTGCTATGGGTTGCTCCGGTGTAAATGGTAGTAACTCTACTGTCATTTCCACTGGGTCAGAGTAATGCAGAGCAGAATTCACGGCTACACATCCAAAACTAATTGGAACGCAGGCACTTTAGTATTCACATTTTTAGGATGACAAATACATGATTATGCATTTTTTTTATTCCTCTGTAATTAGTACATTCTGTAATTATCCCGTTTCTTGCAGATGTGCATAATGTTACGACTGCTCCACATGCCATTATTTTGGCTGCGTATTAGCAAAATATAACCAGGGTTTAAAAGAAATGTATTTTTATATCATGTATTCCCTTGAGCTTCCCATAGCATTTTAAAGATCCATTTGCCAAGTATCTAATTCAGGAGAAGTCTTTCCCCTGCAATTTTCGTCTGGAGGAGGAGAGTAAATTAGCCTAATGGTGGATGTGGCTGTAGCTTGTCTAGGTTCCCATAGTTGCTGATTATTTCTGTGCTCCTTTTCGAATGATCTCCCTCTGAAATGTGACCAGTCTAATGAGAGAAACGACTCTTGACTGCACAGCACACAAATCTCAAAGCACTTTGCAGTGATGGGTAAATACCATTATCCCCAGGGGATCGAGGAGACTGGAAAGGACAAGGAGCTCTCCCCCTCATTACAGCCATGTCTTCTACACTACATGGAAAATGGATGCTGCTGAGTTTGATCTTCCGGGGTTTGATTTAGCGGGTCTAGTGAAGACCCGCTCATTCAAACTGAGAGCGCCTGTGCCTGTACTCCTGTGTCTCTTCAAGAGGAGTAAGGGAAGCCAATAGGAGCCTTTGCCCCCATTGGCCTCCCGTTGTGTGGACAGTGATTTAAGATATTTCAACTCCGGCTTCGTAATGAATGTACCTGGAGTTGCGTCTCTTAAGTCGCACTTCCCCTTTCATGTAGGCCAGGCCTAGCAGAGTGTGAGGAGAATGCTCTCTGCAGCCAGCTAGGAAGAAGAAGGAGAGTTCTGATTATTTCTCAGTACAGAACGGTTCAGTGGCTGATCCGCTATCCGATCAAGTCAACGGAAAGACTTTTATTAACATCAATGAAGGGTTTCATGGGGGCTAAAGTGGCTTGACCACACAGCACGTGAGTAGCAGAGGCATGACAAGAACCATATTTGCTGCCTATCATGTGCTCTGGCCACTGGGCTTCATGAGCTTGTCCTCATGGTCAAGTCTCCACACTTCAAAACAAAACAAAACCATTCCTGCCCTTGGTGGCTTTTCTGCTGAGAGGACCCAGGATTTCTTGGCGATGGAGACCAAACGGGGACTCTCTACCTTTCCAGCAGTCCCACTGGAGAAGAAAAGGGACATGGAGATGGGACAGTGAGGAGATGCTTGCACTGCTGGTCCCGCAGCTGTGCCGCCTGCACTTTGGTTTCCAGGGTTCCCAACCTGAAATCTTATAGCATTATAGAATCACAGAACGCTAAAACTGGAAGGGACCTTGAGAGGTCATTGAGTCCAGTCCCCTGCTCGCACAGCAGGACCAAGCACTGTCAAGATCATCCCTGATAGATGTCTATCCAACCTGCTCTTAAATATCTCCAGAGATGGAGATTCTACAACCTCCCTCCGCAATTTATTTCAACGCTTAACCACCCTGACAGTTAGGAAGTTTTTCCTAATGTCCAACCTAAACCTCTCTTGCTTCAAATTAAGCCCCTTGCTTCTTGTCCTATCCTCAGAGGCCAAGGAGAACAATTTTTCTCCCTCCTTTTTGTAACAGCCTTTTAGATACTTGAAAATCGCTATCACGTCCCCTCTCCGTCTTCTCTTTTCCAAACTAAACAGCTCAGTTCTTTCAGTCTTCCCTCATAGCCCATGTTTTCTAGACTTTTCATCATTTTTGTCGCTCTTCTCTGGACCTTCTCCAATTTCTCCACATCTTTCTTGAAATGTCGTGCCTAGAACTGAACGCAATAGTCCAACTGAGGCCTAATCAGTGCAGAGTAGAGTGGAAGAATGATTTTTTGCAACAGTGTCACACTGTTGACTCATATTTAGCTTGTGGTCCACTATGACCGCTAGATCTCTTTCTGCAGCACTCCTCCCTAGACAATCACTTCCCATTTTGTATGTGTGACACGGATTGTTCCTTCCTAAGTGGAGCACTTTGCATTTGTCCTTATTAAACGTCATCCTGTGTACCTTGGGTCATTTCTCTAGTTTGTTCATATCATTCTGAGTTTTGACCCTCTCCCCCAAAGCAGTGGCAACCCCTCCCAGCCGGGTATCATCTGCAAACTTAATATGTGTACTCTCTATGCCATCCTCTAAATCATGGATGAAGATATGGAACAGAACCGGCACTAAATAAAATGAACACATCTGGGCATCTGCCTGCAGCAGAGAGCCCATATAGACAGGCGCTTGGTCCCACTGCCCTGGTTGATCTAGCACTCCACACACAGTTTGCCTTTCCTCTCTCTGTTTCTACCAAGGCATCTGAATTGTTGTCTTTCCAGTTCCCCTCTCCTTGGATATCAATAGAGTCAGAGCAGAGCTTTAGTGCCGCTTTTCTTTTTCTGATCCAGCAAGGAAAGTTACTGGGTTAGAACCTCACCTGCACTTTGGAAGCTTGCTGCTGTCTCCATTCTTGCAAAGAACGCGCCATCCAGCTCTTACACTTACCACTGTGAACCCTCCTTACTGCCACCCCCAACCGGGAGGTGAGATTCAGCGTGATTCCGCTGCCTCCCTCTGTTCCTCAGCACCTGTTGAACGGTGCTGGAGAACAGAAGAAAAGTGTCAGTGATTGTGAACTCTCTGGCGGGATGAGGGGGTCCGAGGGACCTACCATGAAATCCCACTGTGCTTATGGAAGACAGGTAGAACCAGAATAGGGACTGCATAAAAGTTGCATGGGTGGCATCTTCCTTTTCTCTCTGATTTCTAGATGAAATTCAGCACGGCTTCCAAGTCATAAGAAGTTTTTTTTTTTCCTCCATTCAGTGCCAGCTCTGCTCCATCTGGGTTCTTCCTACGTCTTGTACTGTTATCAACAATCACAAAGATTCAGCTGGATCATAGCTATTCAATTCTGTTGGTGGCACACAAAGCAGAATAGATTCTAGGCAGCCTTCCCAGCATAGCCCCAGAGGCCTATCAAGAATCAAAGCCATTTGCTGTTAAAATGAGCAGGTGGAACTTCAAGATCCATCAAGAGCAGATTTGTTGAGCAAGATGGTGCCAATATTGCAGTCACTTTCTTGCTTTGCCCCCACCTTAATCCTCCATGGCAACACATCATCCCCTTTCCTTCTGAACCCGTATCAGCAATGACAGATTCATCACTGAATTGCGTTTCCATAAGGCATCATAGCATCATTGCAACTGAGGTGTGAAGAAAATTAACTCTGTACGTAGGGAGGTGGTACAAGGAGGCAGAATTTGTCAAAATAACAAAGCTTGTCAATTTCACCATTATTAGAAGGTCTGATCCCCTTTCAAATGGTGGGGAATTTTCTAGATTTGACTCATGAATCAAACCGCTTGATTCCATTCTGGAAATCACACTCTGGTATGTTTCCTGTGTCTTTATTGAAAGAAATGTCGGGAAATAGTTATGCCTTCTGTCATCTGAACTGCATGAGGCAAAGGAAAAACACAACTGGGGGCTGCTCTTGGAGCAAATACCAATATCAATGGATGATGCAGGGTCAAGTCTTTTTGGCTCTTGTCTGAGAATTCTAGGGGTATGTCTACACAGCAGCGTTATTTCAGAATGACGTTATTCCGAAATAATACAGAGTGTGTCTACACTGCAAGCCATTATTTTGAAATAATGTTGAGCTGGGGGGATTCTTAGTCCGACTCCTGTAACCCTCATTTCATGAGGAGAAAGGGAAGTTGGAGGAAGAGTGTTCTTCTTTCAACTTCTTGCTGTATAGACAGTGGCAAAAACCGAATTAAGCTATTTCGACTTAAGCTACACAATTGATGTTTGAGGTTTGCCCTGCTGTGTAGATGTAGCCTAGCAGAGAGCAACTATAGCAAATGGGCCATAGTTTTGGAAAGAATGAAGCAATGCCAGAACCCTGCCTCTTAAGGAATGAGAGAACTATTTCCAAGCAGAATCACAGCTGATAACAATCTTTCATTTATCTTGTGACTGAATCAGACCTGTTTTGAATGGTTGAAGGGAAGTATATTAGACCTAAATTGAGTAAGTCTCTGTTCCCAAGGTAAGCAAACATGGGATAATCCAGACCCAGCAGGACCTTGCCAGAACCAATCAGGGCAATTAAGTTACCTGTGGTATGTCTACACTACCACCCTAGTTCGAACTAGGGTGGTTAATGTAGGCAACCGGAGTTGCAAATGAAGCCCGGGATTTGAATAGGCTTCCTATTCCGAACTACCTGTTCCACGAGGAGTAACGGTAGTTCGGAATAGGAAGCCTAATCCGAACTACCTAGTCCGTGCCGCGTGTAGCCGCGGGCACGGAGTCCGAACTAGCCGGCATTTAAAAATGGCGGCGCCCGGCAACATGCAAATGAAGCCCGGGAAATTCAAATCCCGGGCTTCATTTGCAACTCCGGTTGCCTACATTAACCACCCTAGTTCGAACTTGGGTGGTAGTGTAGACATACCCCTGGAGTGTAAAGAGGGTTATAGGATCTTTTAAAATGAGGCATTTTTGTCGAACGATCCCCATCTTGACAGCGTTTTTTTTCCCGAAAAGCAGCTTTTCGGAAAAAAATGCCGCAGACGGCATTATGTACATGAAGCACGGGAAATTCAAATCCCAGCTTCATTTACAGTTTTGATACGTCTAATTTACATCCCTTTATTGAAAAAGGGATGTAGTTTAGCTGTACCCAATATTTATAACAGCACTAGCATCAAAATAATCAGCAGTGATAGAACAGTGAAATAGAACCGCCTCCTGCAGTGAAATGCAGACCAGTGCAGAGAAGTGTAGCACATCACGGGTAGAAGCCGCTAAAAACGCCAGGGGCAATGAATGTGGACAGCGACTGTCTCCTCGGGTTGGAATTTGGCCAGGACAGTGGCTAGAACCTCAGATTTACATATTGACCAAAAAGAACCAGAATCTTTATACTGCAGACCTGTTCCTGTTGCCTGTGCAAGAGGGTGAAGGAGAAAGTGTGTGTGTGTGTGTGTGTGTGTGTGTGTGTGTGTAGGGTGTGTGTGTGTGTGTGTGTGTGTGTGTGTGTGTGTGTAGGGTGTGTGTGTGTGTGTGTGTGTGTGTGTGCGTGCGTGCGTGCAGTGGAGACAGGTGGCCATTCCTGGCTAACAGAGAACAGGAAGCATTGTCTGGTTTCCAGACTAGTCCTCCTAATTGTAAGTGTGCATGGTGTGGTGAGTGTATGAGAGAGAGAGACGGACGTCCCTTGTCAGCAGATTGGGGAGGTGGCAGATTTTGGCTGGTTGGTGTGTTTGTGTTAAGTCAATGGTGGGCAACCTGCAGCCTGTGGATCCCCTGGCTGCCCCACGTGCCCCTCATGCACTGGGGCACCAGAGCCCTACATTTCCTGCTCTTCCCCCTTCCCTCCCTGCACTTTCAGGGGAGCTGCAAATCCCCTGACTTGCACTTAGTCCTTGCTCCTCCCCATCCTTCCCAGAATTGGAACGCGGCAAATCAGCTGTTTGTGGCGTTCCAGCTCTGGGAGGGAGGGGGGACGAGTGGGAACGGAGCACCAGTCAGACAATTTGCGCACTCCAGAAGTGCTTGGAAGGAGGGGGCGAAGAGGGAATTGTGGGGCTCCGGTGCCCCAGTGCATCACAGGTGTATGGGGGAGGGTTTGTCAGACAAGCAGTCCACGAGCCACAGGTGGATCCCCAGTGGGCCATGGGCTGCTGAGGTGAAGGAGGGCCATGCATGTAGCCCACTCACCATTCCTGGTTGCCCACCCCTGTATTAAATGCTTTCTGAGGACTTGGGGCAAAACTAGGAAACCACTGGCCCTGTGCAGCTTTCTCAAGGGATTCCCCAGGCGCAAGAGGGAATATGAGACATCAGGAATCCCATGGATTATGGAAGGTAGAGCCTGTCTATGGGAGGGCATTCGGGAGCATGAAAGGCAGATGGAATATAGACCCTGAAGCCTTCCCCATGTGCATGTGGAATGAAGGTCAACGGACGGAGCTTGAAATCCTCCCAGGAGAAGATCTGGGGGTGGGGAGTGATTTCAAGTGAGCCAGGCTGTGGCATTCTGGTCACCCCACCCCTAAGCACAGCCCACTGTTCTGAAGCTGCCATTGGGCTGGGTAACTCACATGCGTCCTTACAGCCATTTGAAATGCTGCACGGCTCTGACAGACCCCTCGTGCCTCTTCGCTGGGGGTTCGCATCAAGAGTTGCAAGGGGTTTGGGGTTTTTTTTTTAAAGAGGAGTTGCTTCAAACAAAGCCACACAAATGTTTCCAGAGAACGTTGCAACATTCACAAGCCTGAGCACATTCCAGGGCTGAATTTAAATTCCGTGCCTGCATGCAGAGGAGTTTGCTCCGGGAACAATGACTGCGTTTACACGCTCCGTGCATCTGGACGTTCGTTCCTTAGCGCCATGGCAGGCCTGGAGTTACAGACGGAGAGTCAGCTTGAGCGCTGATGTTTCCCTGCTGTTCTAAAGTTCGGTCAGACCCCGAGATTAAGTCTGGGGCATGGATTTTGTGTTTTAATTAAGAGACACTCTGGTACTGAGCATCCTTCCCAGATGGAGTGTTCCCAGCTGGGGTTTTCAATCTTGGCAACTTTGGAAGCCAGATTAGATGGCATTCCTTCAAGGCGATTTATCCTACTCTCTTGCCCACCAGTAGCAATTAGGATAATGAATGGTGTGCCAAGGACACGGGAGAAGTGCTGTACCCACGGGCAAATGGCTTTTTGACCTGTTCACCCAAAAAGCGGCAGAGAAATATCATATTTAAGACATTACTCAGATCAGAACTTTAAGAACAAAAGAAAACTCTCCTTTCACTTTGCACATCCCACACTATCATTTCTACCGTCTTCCAGGAAGTGCCTGCTACCAGAGATAGTTTTTCTGCATGATTCTGACACCTGCACTAATCCCCTGGTGATAAATCATGGCAAGAATGGGACCTACCTGTCAGCTGCTTTGTTTCCTTGCTGCAAGAAGTGCAAATGACCAATCCTACAAGTATGTGTGGTATGATTTGTTTTGTAACAGTCGTGTGCAGAGGCTTGCAAAGAAGGAGACACTTAATTTCACTTCCTTATCTCTCCCAGTGTGCGCTAAATCCTAAAGCAGGGGTGGGGGACCTTTTTGGGGTCAAGGGCCTCTGACCCACAGAAAAATCAGTCGGGGGCCACACACAAGTGAGAAGCAAAGTGAGAAGCCCCTGACTGAGAAGGAGAAAAACACTCCCCACATTCCCCTCGCACACCAGGGCCTAAGGAGAGGGGAGGCTAGTAGATTTTGTGTGTTCCAGCCCTGTGGGTGAGTGGCTGGGGGGGCTGGAATGTCAGTGCGGGCTCCCCGATGCTGAGTCTTGGGGGCTGGATCCAGGCAAGCTGGGGGCCCCATCCGGCCGCTGGGCCTGAGGTTCCCCATTCCTGTCCTAAAGCATCAATCTCATTGCAGAGGGTTTTTTATTGCAAATTGACCCAAATGTTTGCTATAAAGATGCTGGCAAAAGAGCTGTGCTAAGCTGCAGTAATACCTGCCATGTAATGGGGTAACGTCTGCCATTTCATGTGCTAACTAACCTAGCGTGGGATTTTTAAGGCAGCTCTCGCTTAGTACCAAAACTTTTAGTAAAACTAAAAGTATCAGAGATCATGAAGAAAGTGGCATTATTCCCCTTTGGCCAATGTGCAGTAACTTTCCTAGAATCTACAAAAGACAACTGCTATTTCGAAATTAATTTGAAACAGCGGAGGGCTTATTTCGAAATTGGTAAACCTCATCCCAGGAGGAATAGAGCCAATTTTGAAATTGCTAGTTCAAAATAAGCGCTGTGTAGATGCTTATTTCGAAATAGGGGGCCTCCAGCACTTCCCAGGGTGCCCTACTGGCCGCCCTGGCCACAAGGTAACTTCTGAGCTGATGCCCTGCCAGAACCAGTTCCGGCTGGCATTAAATGTGATTCAGCATCCAATCAGTGGGGACGCGCTATTTCGAAATAGCAACAAGCTATTTCAAAATGCATTTTGTGTGTAGACGCGTTATTTCAAACTAAGATATTTCGAAATAACTATTTCAAAATGAGATATTTCGAAATAACGCTGTAGTGTAGACATACCCCAAGATAATCTCCCAGGATAGGGTAGTTTTGCTAATGGCGCTTGCATACCTAGAATTTGCAGCATGGAGGGAAGGGGAACCGTAGCAGCGCTGTGATTGGATGCAGAGGGAGCGCTCGGCTCTAACAGTCAAAGTTGTGTGCAATCCGCACCCACTTGAATTCCCGTGCCCTCGCTTTACGTGCGTGTCACTTTAGTAACACCACTAGGAAAAAAGCTACATGGATGGAAGCCAGCGGAATCTGGCAACACTGCTCGTGGGCGACGGTCAACAAAATGTCTCACGGGCCGCACGTTGAATCCCGATGGGCCCCTGGTGGTCCTGTGGCTGCAGGGGGCCCACCGCTGCTGTAGGAGTTCCCAAGAGAAATGTTACAATCAGGAGCGGCTCGAGGTGAGCTGGCGCTCTAGGCGGAATGTGCGATCGGCACCCCCGCCTCCATAGCCCTCAATGGTGTGACATCATCATTGGGCGCCCCGCTGAACGCGGCGCCCTAGGCGACTGCTGAGGTGGCCTGTAGCCACGGGCCACCCCTGGTTACAATCCTCCATGGAAAAAGAGTGGATTTGATTTACTTCCTTAGTGGATGAACACGTGGCTGGTACGTGGTGGGTCCAGATTTTCAAGAGAGCCCTGCCCCTCTCCTGGTCCCTACGTTGGGGCTAACTCTTCTGAAAATCCGTCAGTGAGGTTTCTAAAGGGCGGCTCGGCTCCCTGGCAAATCTGGACCCTGTGATGAATCCAGAGTTCTTCTGTAAATTCTGGCCATGTAGGGTCCTGCAGAGGGACCCATTTAGGCCCCAGTTCCGCAAAGCACTGAAGCAAGGACGCCTAAGTGACCCATGACTGCAGGGGAAGGGGATGCAGGGAGGGCCGCCCTGAGGAACAGGGGAGGGGGCATGAGGAGGCACCCCATTTAGCAATTCAGCTTGTGGTGGGGGCACAGGAGGGGCAGTGCACCCCTCCTCCCCCATGCTACCACCGGTGGCCTATGGAAAGGGCTTATCTTCTAAGTGCTCTTCATGTCCACAGACTGACTGTGCTGAAATGACTCTCCTGCCTATGGGCAGGGGGTGCCGTCCTTGCCGCCGCATAAGTCCCCCAGTTCAGGTTCTGTAGGGGAGCGTTAGGGTTAGGCCTGTTGTGCAGCGCTACGAAAGGGTGACTTTTCATGGAGAGCCTCTAGGGTTATTCCATCGCACTGGATTTTGTCTTTCCAAACCAAGTCCTGGCTCTGAGTTGCTTGAAGTGCCGGCCTCTGCCCCAGCTCTGACAGGAGGTTCAGATCAACCGGGCTGGTCCTGCCGTGTGTCTGAGTGATCCACTGGTCAGTGTGGGTGCCGGCTCCTCTTCTGTGCCAGTCCATACAGGGCATGAGTCTGTGATCGTTTGCTGTCCTTGGCTTGTGCTTTTAGGCCGGAGTGTTCCAGTTCAGTGCCTGGCATGCTGGCCATGGTAGCAGCCATCACGTTGACATGAGAATCTTTCCATTCTGCCCACCGGGGGCCAATCCAGCTCTCATGGGGGCACCTCCCCATACCTTGAGTGGGAAATAGCTGTGGAGAGGAAAACCCTGTATCCAGGGGAGCCAACAGCCTCTGCAGGTGCCCAGGCAAGGTCTGTGTGTATGGGAGGGGTGCTCTGCGCTCCTGGAAGGGGTGGAGTCTTAGGTGAAAGGGTGGGGTCAGGGGCTTCAGCATCACCTGGACCACAGCCCGTTCCCCTTCCCCCCAGCCCTCAGAACCACCTGGAGCATGCGGCAGCGTACTCCAGCACTGATTTAAAGGGCCAGTGTCTCCAGCTACCACAGTGACAATGGATGGGAACCTCAGGCCCCTTTGAATCACTAGGCCCCAGGGCAATTGCCCCCTTCCCCCCTCAGTGGCAACCCTGCCCGTATCTCCTGTACCTGCATGTTACCATCTTTTCTACAGCACCCACCACAAATGCTCAAAATACAATTTAAGCACCTGCCTAGCAGACTAGTGCAACTAAGACTTAATTCTGTGTTTTATTCTTCCAGCCATCAGATAAAATCAAAGTCGCCAGTGTGGCTCGTGCAGAGACATGCTATTTTTTTATTATGATGCCATTAAATTGTTATCCCCGTTACAACGTTTTTTGAACAAAAGCAGCGATTTGCATAAATCCGAAAGGGCCGACGCATTCTACATCTTCATCCAAAGCACGCTGAAAAGGCGATGATAAAACTGAGTTCACGGCCTTAGGATCTATTGCCGGCTGTAACAGTATGTCACATTTTAAGGGAACATGTTTGAAACTACATTATATTATTAAAATTCATAACAGTGATTTATAGGGAGGGTTTAAAAACAGCAGCCTGCCAATATAAATTGGCTTAGGAAAGTCAACTGTAATCCACACAGGTCCAAATAATGACATTTCCTCCGGCATGGCCGAAAGGCTAAAAAAAGCAGAAAATAATCTCCGGGCTCCAGAGATAAGGCAAGTGCCCAGGGGAAACTGGACTTTAAAATATTCATGCAATTGTCGATTGAATGTTGGAAATAGCCTTTCCCATTGACTGTGTTTAGGAACTGATGAATTTAGTTACTGTACCTTTATATTTATTGCTCAATAAACAAGACAGGCTCCTCTACAGCTCCCAGAAACATTCATTTAGCCATTTCAGCACTAAGGAAATTAACTTTCTGGGCATCAGGAAGATTTGTTAGTGAGCAGTTTCAGTTTTCATCTAAAACTAGGAGAATCTGGTTTTTAATCTCTTCCCATTACAAGTAGGGGATTGTTGACCGCTCTCTGAAAGCGAAGCGTGTTTGACTCACAAGCTCCTCATGGGGCTAGGAGAATTGTGTCATTAGCTCTATGATAATCGGTATTCAAATTAGGAAGGCGAAAGTTAGAAAAGTCCTTAATGCTGAAACCAAGCCCTGGTCTAGAGATTCTGCTGCAGAATAGGACTGAGAAGAGCTACGCATCCTGAGCCCCTTTTGATTGAACCCTTCCACCTTTAGCTTTCCTTTTGCTGGACATGGGCTAACCATTGGATTGCGGCTCCTGCTGGGATGTGGAGCTAGAGTTCACACTGGAGGTGAGTGCTCCATTTCGGGGCAGCCTAAGGAGCCACACACAAACCCTCCCCACACCGATAGAGGGTGCAAACTGGGCCAAGCAACCTAAGGGAATGTACTGGAGCAGCCTGAACAGGAAAGCAGAAATCCAGGCTTGTGGGGTTTGTTCCTGTGTCCTCTGGCGACTTCCTGCATCACTTTAACTCCCCGTGCCTCAGCTTACCTCTCTGTGAAATGGGCTCATGATATTCGCATCTCTAGCTCGCTAAGCTGGGCTAAGAATTGAACTGAAGAGCTCTTTGGAGTTGGAAATCCCCATGGAAGTGCTAATATGATGAGAGAATGAAAATTGCTGCACCAGGGAAGCTGTCCCTAGAGGCTCCAGGAGCTGGGACGAGGTGGTTTTCGCTCTTCCTGCCCCCTACTGTGCTCTCTTTCCAGAGGAGTCCCCTGCATGCCCTGTGCTATATCCTCCAGCATCCGCTCAGGGAGAAGTCTGCCGAGGAGTCACTGCAGATCAAGTTCCTTGGAGCGGATTGGCGTTTCAGCGTAACTCACTCACCAGACATGCAACCGGCCCAAAGGACGCCTGAGTACAGCCCTCCCGCTGGCAGCCAGGCGAGGAGCATGCTAGACGGCAGGGTGCTGGAGAGGCCTCTTGTGTGTGGTTTTCGAGAGGCATTTTCTTTTGCTTTAGGAATACCAGGGCTCGCATCCATAGCATCAGCCTTCCGCAGGGTCGGGCGGCAAGTAAAATGTCCCCATTTCCAACTGGGGATTGGTTACTCTAGGGCTGTAAAGTGCTGGGCTGGGCATCCTAATGCCGCAACAAAATGAGTTAACAAGCCATAGCCCAAGGTTGCTCTGTATTCTTAGGGGCTCCTATACGCTGGGATTGTGCAGTCACCTGCTTTGCCACCTGTTTAACTACGCCGCAGAGTCGTGATAGAGAAGCTAAACTTGCATTTAGAAAAATGAAGTCTCTGGAGCCCTTACAAGGAAAAGATGCTTCCGATTTTCTTTGCGAAGGTTAACGGATGCCGGAGTCTGCCGGCAGCCTGACACAATGGCTCTGAGACGCGTGAACTGCTTCCTTTGCCTTGATACTGAGCCCTAATGGTGACAATTCAAGTTTTCATTTAATTATACGCCACTACCGCCAACTTCAGCAGGAAATCCAGGTGTGCTTATTTGTCACTGTTGGAGGCTGGGGCAGGTGGTGGGGCCGAAGGGGGAAAAGGGGCAGCTACTTGGTGTCCAAGGTTGCAGGATGAAAGATTCAAACACTTCCACGGGCTCATTTCTCTATATTTAAAGCTCTTTTTGTCCCAAAATGGGACTGTAACAGGGCGTGGCGCATCGCCACAGCGCCCCCTGCTGGTCACTCTGGGTATCAGCTATTCATCACTGGCATGCCCCCTTCCAGCTAACGTCTCGCCTGCTGTTCCCTTTTCTTCTCCACCACTTTGTGTTAGGACCCACGTCCCTCCCTGACGGTGGCATCCTCCCCTCTGGGTACTCACGTCCCTCCCAAGGAACCCCCAACCCTCTATGCCCACCTTGCCTCAGTGACCCACCCACTGCCAGTCGTCATCTAGCCCCTTAGCTCAGGGGCAAACTGCAGTCTGAAGTAGCCACTCATCATTGGCAAGGGGGTGTGGACCTGCTGCCTACTCCTATCCTGGCTGTATCCCTTAGTACCCTCAGGCCTTGCTTCAGGCCCTGCAGCCTGGGAATGAGGTCAGGCCAGAGCTCCCCAGCTCTGCCTGCCTTTCCCCAGCCTTGCTCTGTCTCAGGAAGCCTCTAGCTTCCCTGGTAGCCAGCTCCCTCCTGCTCCCCAGCTAGAGCGAGGGCATGTCTCCCCTCCTCCAGGAGCCCGTTTTTATACACTCAGCTGGGTCCTAATTTGTTGTTACATTCCTCCTGGAATGAGGTTTAAGAGCTAATTCAAATTAAGAGCTTTACTTCAAACTCCCGTTTCACTGCTGTGTGTAGACGCGGGTAGTTCTTCCGGGCTAGTCAATTTCCAAAATGGCGACCGCCCGGGAACATGCTAATGAAGCACGGGATATTTAAATCCCGCGCTTCATTTGCAATTTTGGTCGCCCTCATTAGCCTCCTTAGTTCGAATAAGGGGGCTAGTGTAGACATACCCTCAGACCAAATACCTCTCTCCACCTTTGTGTTTTCCTAGGGGCCATTCCCCTTCGATGTCCCAACACTGTTGGCCCTGTCGGTGCAGGGTCCTCCATTGAAAATGGGGGCTGTGCAGGCTCCACAGGTGAATGGGATCCCCTCATTTGAGGGGACTTGCTCAAGACACAATAGGTGTGGATCTCAGCACCCCAAAACACCCCAAATTCTCCCTGAACTCGAAGGAGGCTGCAAGGGCTCTCGGGTGTCCCGAGGCCCCAAAATTAGAGGCTGCATTGGATACAATAGACTTAAGGCATGAAAGGGTCAATGCCAGAGCTGGGATTGTGTTTGTACTACTTGTCCGGCACGCCATGACTCAGAGAGAGGGGCAGCTTGATAATCACAATCTTATTCCAGTTATTTAGTATGTTATCTCCTTCGTGCCTGGACTGGCTTTTTGTTGTGTGTTTGTACAATGGGGCCCTACTCCACACTGTGATGTGGGGAACTGTGCCTTTAAGTGGCTTATCCCTACCCCTCCACCCGCCCCAGGCAGCAAGTATCTGAGAAGGTCCGCAAGTCACACACTGTTATTCAGGGGCAGTTGGGAGCTGCATTGTTGGCTAAAAAGCATCGTGGTGCGCACCCTTGGATTCAGAGCAATTACTACATGTGTCTGGGAGAGGATGGCGATACACGTGATACACTAAAAGTGCAGCGTGACGTGGGGTAAAGGTGGTACCCTGCTGGTATTAGAAAGAGATGAGAAGTTTGCTAAGTTACCAACCCCCTGCAAGACTGCCTGTTTTAATACACACCCCACTAAACTAAAACAGTCCTGGTAAAGCTGTTGGGTTTGTGTGCCGGGCTCTTGTGCAGGAGGTATCCTGGCTGATCTCACTTTTCAGGCATCATGCCAAATAGAAATGGCTGCTGTTATTTTTTAAACAAAACAGGCATTTATTTAGCCGTTTCTCTGGGGCCAAGCATGATGCTTTCATCAAGTGACTGCAGTTTGCTGCGCTGTGCAAAATGGGCTCAGTGCCATGAATGGGTCTGAGGTCCTTTTAAAGCAGGGCTACTCAACTTCGGAAGCCCCGGGGGCCACCATGACTCTCACAGCACATGCCAAGGGCCTCAACTTAGGTGTGGTTGCATATACATGCAAATATATATGCAAATATATGCAAATAGCGTCTTTCACACTGATGGGCATGAATACAAAAATTAAGGCAAGACTGCACAACATGCAGGCCCCATTTAAGTCAGTTCTGCTGCTATTAATAAAATGCAATATTTACCCGATTCCCACCCATATGACAGCACTTTTAATGAGCAATGACAGTCCAGGAATTTAACTACTAACATGCCTATCAACAGAAGACCATTATATTGACTACTTTTTTTGTTTTGGCTTCACAACAGTCCAGAAATTTAACTACTAAAACACATATCAAATCAAACTGCACTGTAAACCCAAACCGCACCGTGGGCCGCAAACAGACGGGCCACGTGTTGAGTAGCCCTGTTTTAAAGGAATCATGGGGCTCTTTCTTCCCCAAAGGCAGGTGGTAAAACCACTTCAGACTTCTAGGGGAAAACAGCTTAACAGCAAAAGCTTGCATCATTCCCAGGCTCAGGAAGGGGAAAGATAGGTCATTGCTGTGGAGCTTTGGTCAGAGGTCAAAGGATAATTGAATTCCACGCCTTCCCTGTTCGTAGCTGAAATGAGGAAGGGGAATTTGACAGGCCAAGAATCAGACTAGCCTTCAAAAGGGCTGACTCAGGGTGGGACATCCACAGGAGAAAGGGCAGCTGAAAAGCAAAGGATGAGATGAATCCCGCTCCCTCCGTTGGGAGCTCCCGAGTCAATCTCCAGTTCTGGCATCTGACCTGAGACACACACTCCAACTTCAGCCACACATCTCTAATTGTCAGACAACAATGGATGCACAAGGAGGGTAGAACTAAAGCATCTGTCGCCTCGGGATAAGGGCATAATGCCACGCCCACCAGGCTGATGGGCTATCAATAGATGTCTCTCCCTACAGAAGGGCAGGCCATTTCAGGGCGGCTTATTTGCATACAGCTGATGAAGACGTTCCGGCTCTTGATTTTTAAAGATTATTTTTCAGTGCGGAGAACACCACTATAAAGGTTTTACGACCTCCCTGTTGAAATTAAGCGCGGATTCATAAATGTGTCGGCAAATGAAACCATTATGCTCAAACTGTATTAAAGCTAAAATGACCTTTCAGATAGTTGGGATTTTATAGTATAGTATAAATTCTAGATGAGTTGGCAGAGTTGTAAGTAGGACATTAGGAGTAACGTCTTTTCTAGCAATACCTGAGGCAGGAAACCCTGCACGTCTCTCTATCATTTGTTTGCATGTTCAGTGTGCTCAGAAATCAGTATTGGAGGGTGTTTTTCATTCTGTGGCAGCAAACTAAGCCATCATGCCGACAGTCTTCTAGTTACGCTGACTCTCGGCAGTCTGCTCTATCTTGTGGATCTTTTTGCCCAGTTAAACTCACCCTATTTTCTTAACTATTCGTTATTAAAGATAAGCTCTCCCAATGAATGTTTCCATCAGACATTTGAAAGAGACCAAAAATCATCTGATCAAAATCAAAATATAAATGTATTTGCCTGTGTTACTAACAATACTGTAGATTGTTAAAAGGTGAGAGACTTTTTTTATTTTTCTCCACTCCCAGTAGTGCCAGCACTCCAGAATCATGAACCGGTCCCCTCCCAAAAAATTGTGAGATGTTTGAAGTAAAAAAAAGCGCGAGATTTCAAAAATAAATATGTGGGAGTGATTATTTGCCTTCTAAGGTTTTTTTATTTTTTTTATTTTTAGGGTTCATGTTTTCAAGCTTTGCTCTGCTACCATGAAAGCTAGAAATGTACTTTCTTTACAAAAGAAAGCTGAGATTCCTTTGTCACCATATGATTAGGGCCTGAAGTGTTAATGTAACCACCGCAGGGTGAATTTGAACCAGGGACCTTAGTATAGGAGCTTCTACAGCTTGGGCTATAAAGCCAGTTGGCTCTCAGTTTACAGAGCTCTGTTGTTCTTATCTCCTGCTGTAAATGGTCTATGTGCCACTACATAGGACAGTGAACCACACTAGGGCTATGTATATATTGCTTCCTTCTTGTGCAAAAGCCTATGCAAATGAAGCTCGGATTAGCATATTGCCGTGCTTTATTTTCATAATTAATTAGGGGCCGTTTTTGTACAAGAGGCTTTTGTGCAAAAAGGAGCTGTGTAGACGGCTCCATTTTGCATAAAATCCCCCTCTTGCGCAAGAGCCGTTCTTCCTCATTTTTTCAGGAAGAATGGCTCTAGCACAAGAGCGGTTTTTTGCATAAAAAGGAGCCGTCTACACAGCTCGTTTTTGCACAAAAGCCTCTTGCACAAAAACGGATCCTAATTAATCATTTGCATAGGCTTTTGCGCAAGAAGGAAGCAGTATAGACGTAGCCTAGGTGTGTGGGTTACATTTAAAAAAAAGGGAAAGATCTTAAGACTTATGATTAAATCCCAAGCATTGATAATGGTGTCATATTCTTTTACCTGACAGCCTGAGCAATGAAAATTAGCAAAATCTCTTTCACTTTTGTTTATTCTTATCTTCAAAATGGTTCATTCTGAGATTTTTTTTTTAAAGAACCATTTTGAGATTTTCTTTAAATATAGACCGTTTCATTCTGAAATGTCACTTGGCACCTCCTTTTTGTTTTGGCCACCAAACTAAAACAATGACTGATTCTTTCTCTGCTCCCCATTCAAAATAGTGTCTGGGCTTCAAATGACTGCAGGCTGCTTAAATGTTGAAAAATACCTGTTCTCATTAGAATTTTAAAAATACTGTTGACTCAGTTCTACTGGCCTTCCCTTTATTGAAGATTGATTTTACAAAATTTAAAATGGGGGCCCAACTAAGGATGTTAACTAACGAGTAATTTACTAGTCGAGTAGTCGATGGAATTTCCATTGACTACTCGACTAGTCGACAGGCACTTCCACATCCCTCCTTTGAAATGTACAAGAGCCCCCAATGGGGTTCTTGTGCATTTCAAAGCAGAAGCATCCATGTGGAGCCCGGAGTAAGTGGGACTTCCTTCTGGGCCCGGGCTGCATGCAGTGTGCCAGCTTTGAAATTTACGAGAGTCCCCAGCTGACCCCGGGCTCCATGCTGTGCTGCTGCTTTGAAGCTCCTCAGTTGACCCCGGATTCCACACGGCATTTCCACAGAACTCGGGGTCAGCTGGGGATGCCCCAGCTGACCCCGAGATCTGTGCGCTTTGGAAAGCTGCTCTGGAGGCTGGGATCAGCTTGGGAGTCCCCAGCTGATCCCAGGGTCTGTGGAAATGCCGCACGGAGCCCAGGGTCCGCTGGGCACTGATCCCGGGCTCCGCATGGCATTTCAAAGCGGCAGCACCACATGGAGCCCAGGATCAGCTGTGGAAATGCAACTGGGAGCCCGGGGTCAGCTAGCAAGTCCCCAGCTGAATCCGGGCTCCACACGGCACTGCCGCATTGAAGCACCGCACAGCTGATCCTGGGGTCTGTGCGGTGCTGCCCCTTTGAAACTCCACCACAGTGTTTCAATGCAGCAGCGCCGCAAGGCACATAGACTCCATAGGCTTTGAAGTACCCTCTCTTCCCCCCCTTTCCCCTTTGCAGCTTCTATCTGATAGAGGCAGCGGGAAGGGGCGGGAAATCGACTAATCAACTAATCCTTAACATCCTTAGGCCAAACTTGAATTAAGAGTGTCCCTTTATGCTGTATATTTAATGCTGCTAGTGAAGGAAGATTCCACATGTGATCTTTCCAGGCATGATAATGTTTTTCCTTCTGATCACATGGATTTTAATTTATTAATGATCTAAGTTCCAAAGAGATGGTGCGACTAGCAAACTTTTTTTAAAAAAAGAGGTAAAACATTCCACAAAAAACACATTAAAATAGTCACCCTTTGTCTAGCCTCCTTTTCTTGAAATGGAAAAATTCTTTAGCAGTTAAAACACAAAACTCAGCTACTACTGATGATGATGATCAGTACAGCCGAGTCCTGTTTCTGGTTTTCCCAGGCTGCGCTGTGCGACATTGACTGAGCCAGCTAACATGGATGTGATACAGGGTTCCTCTCTGTAAATGAATACATTACGCTTCTGTAGTACTTCTAACTGGAGAATCCCAAAGAGCTTTAGAAACATTAGTGAACCAAATCTTACAACATCCGAGTGAAGTAGGCAGGTGGCATTGGTCAGAATGTTCCGAAGTGGTTTAGGATCTTACAGGTAAAAAATTCAGAAGTGCTTAAGTTCCATTTTCAAAAGTGATCGAGAGCCACATTTGTAAAAGTATTTTGGGTGCTCAAGAGGGAGTCAGGCACCTCTGGGAGCTTTCAAAAGGCCCTATGGACCAGACCCTAACAGGTATTTAGGTGCCTAGCTCCCACTGATTGCAATAGGACTTAGGTGCCTATGTGCTCTTGAAAATCTCACCGATGCCTAGTAAACATCTTCAGGTGCCTAAATCCCTTTAAAATCTGTCCTTAATTGATTTAGAGGTCTCAGATCCTGTTTTAAAAAATGACTGAGGCCTAAATCTATGTGAAAGCCAATGGGACTTAGGCTCTTACATCATTCAGACGCTTTGGAAATCGTTTCCTGATATCCCCAGGTTAGGGGAAATTGCAGCTCCAAAGACTGAAGGCCAGTGTCTTCAAAAGAGGCCTTTGATTTTTATTTTTTTTGATACCTCCATAGGCGAGTGCTTCAAGATGAACGCCCAAAGTCTGAGGCCACTTGGGAAGATTTTGGCCTCACTTACTCAAGCTCCCATCGCAACAGAGTTGGGAATTTAACTCCGCTCTTGGGTTCCTGCATGACTCACATCATCACTGGCTACTTCTGAGCACCTGCCCTGTCTGTAAAGGGCTCAGGGGAAGGCACGCTAGCAAGGCAGAACACAACTATATTTCTCACTGCTTCTGAGGCCCAGCAAGGCATCTAACGACCACTGAAATCAGGACCTGAATGTCTACCATGCCCCGCTGCCTTTGGGAGCACCTAGCTGTCCTCCCTGCATGACTTGCTGAGTGACACAATTCACATGGTGATGTCACAGACGTGGCCACAATGATGGATTGTTTGGCCACAACCAATGCCTGGAGACATGGCTGAATGAATCAGGCCGGCCTCATCTGATTGGCCCGGAAGAATCTCCCACGTAGATACCATTCTCGTCCTGAATGGGAAGATTCCCGCTGGTTTCCATGGAAATAGAAATAGGCTCCAGCGAGAAAGGCAGCATAATCTCAGATTTACACATCAGTGTCTGTGGTATCCGGGGAGCAAACAGCCTTCAGCGACATGGGGGGGAATTCCTGCAGCATCGGACCTGCAGTGGACTCTCTAGATACCTCCCTTCACAGCCCCACCGCAGGTGGGTCAGTCCAGGTGTCTCTGTCACACTGTGTGGTATTGAAGGGCTTGATACTGCACCAGTAAAGTCAAATGGAATTTTCCATTCCCACGAATGGGCGCATGATTTGACGCCAGTGATGGAAAGTCCGCAGCTCTCCTGCGCTCTCTCCTCGGGAGGCAGCCCTGGAAAGAAGCGGCAGACAGATTTTTGTTGGCTGCTAACATTTAAATAAAGCCGATATAAAGTACAAGTGACAAGGGCTCTTGAGCCAAGCCATTCAGCAAGCCTCTCCCTTAACGCAGATAATTACTTCTGACATTACTTAATTGCATCCGCATTCCTAGAGCTAGGAAAATTGTGGCTGTGCCGCGCCAGGGCTGATTTTCTACCCAGCTGAGCAGAACTCATGAAAAATCATTTGCATTTATTGGGAACCTTGTACACTGGTCACAAATTAAGCCCCAGAAAATCCCCTCGAGGTGGAGCCTTCCGGTTGGCGCTCATGCTACACCAGCAGTCGAGGGGAAGGGCGGGCTTGCATTTGAAGACCTGAGGTTGGATTTGAGAGATGAGAGCTCAGTTCCCAGCGTTACCATAGATTTCCGCTATGACCTTGGGCAGATCACTTTGTGCCTCAGTGGCCCCAGCTGTAAAATGGGAGTAATAAGGCTTCTTGGTCAGTCTTAGCTATTTAGATTGTAAACTCTTGAAGGCATGCACTGTTTTTTACTGTGGGAATGTACAGCCTCCAGCTGGGGTCCCGATGTCGGATGAGGTGTCTAGGTGCTACTAAATAATAACATTGAGAAGCAGCATTGTTTAACTAGTAAACTGGGGGATCAGGTGTCTAGAAGACCTGTGTCTTGCTCGTCTCTCACCTTGCATGGCCCTTCAGTAGGCTATTTTGATCACTACATGCCTCAGTTTCCCCAACTGCTAAATAGGCATTTTTGTATATAGCCCCATCTCTGTAATGTATATATAATTGCCACCTATCCCCACACACACACTTGGCATTGGACAGCTCCTGGAATCTTAATGTTAGCTCAATGGGGTCCTACCCTGGGCACTACAACAGCAATACCTACTAGATCCCTCTGACACTATTTCCCAGCACACTTGGGATCAGCAGTGGGGACAGGAAACACCCTTCTGAGACCAGTAGGGTAGTTTGCAGGGGCAGCGATGATCCAGCTGCTTGTGAGCGGGGACAGCTGGCCTCAGAGGCAAAATGTCTGATTCTAGTTTCAGTTTTGAGCTGGGAGCTGAGAAGCAAAACACCTCAACGTGTCTCCGATTGAGTCCCCTGCCATTGAACTGCTGTGAGTGCACAGGGTCAGGCAGTGGCTGCTGTAAGCTGAGCAATTGGGCAGCCACCCAGAAGAGAGTCAAATGCAGCCCAGCTGATTAGCAGAGTGCCCACAACTGGCGGCATGTGTTTCTCCTGGTGGTGCACATCTGCACATACCTTGGTGCATGAAACAAAATTTATTCTGCACATGAATGGGAAACTTAAGAGGAAACAATGAGGTCAGGTAGTTCCAGCCCTTCAGAGACCACCAGTGGACAGCATGACAGACATCCAACCTAACACCGGCTGTGAAACCCTCCACAGGACTCCAGACCAGGGATAAAGACACCATACGAGGCCCCATTTTTATGTTTAACCAGGGCAGGAAGCGTTGTTAGAATTAGGCAGTGGGGGACTCAGCGTAAGTATTTATTAGTTAACTCTTTCCTTCCCCAGATTCTATTTTCCTACTCCCAATAGCGTGCTCTTGTTGTTACTTGCCATTTGTTATACTGTTGTGTTGGGAGTCAATCATTCCTTTGCCTGAGTATGTGTGGATGGATTTTATTGTTTCTTGTGTGCTGGGTGCCATACGCTTTCCCCGCAATGGTAGCATTACCCATTTTCCCAGGGATAGTGCCTGTTGTATCCTAGCCACAGGGAGGAGTCACCTGGGCTGTGTCTGCACTCGCAGCTTCTTGCGCAAGTACAGCTGTTCTTGCGCAAGAATCCACAGAGTGTCCACACTGCCCGCCTGCTCTTGCGCAAGGAAATGTACAGTCCGGCGTGGTAAGAGAGGGCTTCTTGTGCAAGAGCTACACTCTTTTCTAACAGGTGTAAGCTCTTGCGCAAGAGGGCAGTGTGGACGCTCGGCAGGGATTTCTTGCGCAAGAAAGCCCTATGGCTAAAATGGCCATGAGAGCTTTCTTGTGCAAGAGAGCGTCCACACTGCCATGGATGCTCTTGCAGAAAAGCCCAGCTCACACATGGCCGTGTGGACGTGTTCTTGCACAAGACTTCTTACACAAGAACCCTTGCGCTAGATGTTCTTGCGCAAGAAGCTGCGAGTGTAGGCATAGCCAACTTTGACGTGAAGAGCACCAGAGTGGTGGGTATCATAGGCAGGAAAAGGCATTGCCTACCCAAACCGCCAGCCTAGCCTTGCCCAGACTCCGCCCCCGGACCACCTACTATAGGGGGGTGTACTAGGGGAGGAGCATTGCTGCCTCTGAGCATTGGCCTTCCTCGTGCTTTGGGGCCCGGGAGGCTGGGGCTGTGTGTCACCCCACCTTCTTGTGGTGCTGAGAGGTGTGGGAGAGCTTGGTTCCCTTGGAGGCGGAGCCTGAGCAGAGGAGGTGGGGCTGGGGGCGGGGTAGGGGGCTTGCCTCCCCCTAGCCCTACCTTCATCCACTGCCCAGGAAGAACACGTCCCATATAGTCTTATGGATTGGCAGGCACCATGAATTATGAGCGCATGCCCGCCTAAAAATCCTCACCTCATTGAGCCCGGCTTTTAGGGGCTCCACTGGGCTGAAAATGTTTCTGTTACGGCGAGGAGGTTTAAAAAGCCTTGGTTCCATCAGCACAAGTCAAGCAGTAATGCCGGGGTGGCCCCTTGGGAGACGTGGTTTACTCAAGCATTCCCTGTTTGGGTTTTTATTGCAGAGAACCTTCTGTCTCTCATTAAAAGCATATTGCTACTAACACAGAAAGACATTCAGATGGTGGATTAAGAAAAGGGGGGAGGGGGAAATCTTATTACGCTGTACTTAGCTGGATGGAGTCCAAGGAAATTTGTTCGGTGTTGAAAGAGGAGCACAAATTACACAGTGGAAAGCTCTAGGAATGTGCACGGGGCAGTGGGAAATAACTGAGTTACCGTTCAGACCCCACCAAGGGCTGTGGTTTGTTTCCCTCTGCCTTGACTGGAGAAGGCCCACGTTGTAGTCAGAGTCCCCCGTCCAAATTCTGGCCCCCTCAGTAGTCCCCTTTCTCCCGGGGGTCCCAGCATGGCAACTCTACCGCACTGGAGAGGATGAAATGTACCCGCACGCCCCTTCCTTTTGCTGGGCTGCTGGCCCTACCTACACCCTGTTTCAAGCATGCATAGGGCAGTGCTAGGAGAGAGCCAGGCATGGGCTGCCCAGCCTTACCTGTCGAGGTGGGGAAGAGATGAAATTTCTCCTCACTCTTTGTGGGGGCTTCCAAGCACACACAATGTGGCCTTGATGTGCTCAGCACCCGCACAATGGAGCAGCTCCAGAGAGGTCCTGAGCGCGATCCCTCATGGGAGCTGCAGGTGCTTTTCCATTTCGCATACATAGCTGCACTACCAGCAATGACGGTAAGTTAACATTTCTTACAGGCACTGTCCCCTGGCAACTTGGTTCCCTGCCAGGGTTTTCAATAGCTCCCTGCCGGCTTTTGCCACAGCTCAGCCAGCTCTTACCAGAGCAGCGCACCAGGACGCCCCCCGCTTCCTGTCACCTCTGCACACCAGGCTCATCTCCAGCATTGCACTGGCCTTCACACAAATGCCCCTGGGCAGTTTAGAGGGTGGCATGGGAATGGGACTGGGACTGTGTTGTTTCCATGACAACTCCCTTGCGTAACCAAGTCGTGAAGGGGAGCTCATGCCTGAGACGGGGAAACCAAAAACTCATGTTCCTCTACAGTGATCCTGAATTTTCTGAGGCCTCCTTCATTGATTTCAGCATTTGGATGACAAACTAGCAGGTGGCCAGCATTACTGTCGGTAATTACAAGCCGAGCAGGTATTAGAGCTTAGCTAGGGTGGTGGTGGGGTTTTTTTTAATCCTTAAACAGTAAGGTTGTATCTACATTGGCACCCTTTTCCGGAAAAGGGATACTAATGAGACACTTTGGAATTGCAAATGCCCTGGGGATTTAAATTTTCCCTGCGGCATTTGCATGAACATGGCTGCCGCTTTTTTCCAGCTCGGGGCTTTGCCGGAGAAAAGTGCCAGTCTGGACGGGATCTTTCGGAAAATAAACCCTTTTCCGGAAGATCCCTTATTCCTACTTTCAAGTAGGAATAAGCAACAAGTCCTACCCCAGCAGAACTTATACACTAAAAAGACACATGGAGGAAGGGGGAGAGACATGTCTAATAACTCACAGCAAGTTTGGTGACAGAGCCAAGCATAGAAACCAGGCCTCCTGGACCCCGTCCAGTGATCTAGCCACTAGGCCCTGCTGTTGCTCTCTCTCCAGCAATTTGATTGGCTGAATGGCAAGGTGGGGTTTCTCTCTTCCCTGTTGCCTTTTTCTTCCTGCATTGCCATGGCTCAGCATGAGAAACCAAGGAGTGACACTAAAACAGCCCGGCCCAATCAAGCCGCTGAAGAACATCCTGAAAAGGAATGGGGCCGAGTGGCTCGCTAGACATGGATCCCGTTTGGTAAAAAAGCAGAAAAATCCCCTTGGCACTGGGAATGTGGCAGGCATGTGCTTCGGGGCAGGCTGGTAAAAGGGGCGGGCTGGCCAGCCCCCAAATCTGGGGATTTTATTCCCCCAGGCTGCACTGACCCCCTAGTGTGCTCCCATGCTGGTCGGGCCAATTCCTAGGGCGCACTCATGGGAGAAAGGAATAGGCTGCCAGGTGTCCAGTTTTCAGCTGAACATCCAGTCCAACAGGGGCCCTCCCCAGCCTGGTGAAAATGAGCGAGTGAGTGGGGGAGCGCAAATGCTGGGGGGCGGGGGGGAATGGAGTGAGCAGGGTGGGGGTCTCAGAAAAGGGGCGGGGCCAGAGCGTTCGGTTTGGGTGGGTCAGAAGGTGGGCTTTGCTCACAGCCGCCCTGCACGCTCAGCCCCTGGGCGGAAAGGTGAGCTGAGCTCTTCGAGTGACTTGGGCCTGATGCCCACGCAAAGCTGAATGCTCCAACTCCTCACGCTATTGTCCGGGGGGGTGGGTCCCTTGGCCAGAGCACTGGAGGTGGCCTAACCCAACCGCACAGGGCGTGAATTGTGACTCAGGTTTCCTGCTTTGAGCTGCAATGGCTTCCCATCATGCCTTGCTCAGGGCAGGCCCTGCCAGCCCTATCTAGTGTAAGGGTGCCAGATACTCTCACAAAAAATACCAACCATGGCATGGAAAAAATTGGTTGAGCAAAAAAAAAAAAAAAAAAAAGACCAACGTTGTTAAGCAAAAACAAAAACGGACACACAAAAAGAGTCACTGTGCCTTTAAAGCCCTCTGTTTCCCTCACCCCGACCAGACACAGCAAGGGAGGAATGTCCCAAGTGGCCTTCTGTCCGAGAAAAACAGAAAATACTGGGCATTTTACATGTCAGCTATTTTCTGGGGTTTTTTACCGGACAGAGGCCACAAATACCAGACTGTCTGGGCTAATACTGGACACCTGGCAACCCTAATCTAGTGCTAGGCCTCAGGTAAAATTCTGCTGTCCGTGGCCCTATGAACAGGTGTGTAACTGAGGGCAGAATGAGCCTGGCACTGAGATAGCAGCCTGCTGACAGTACCCCAGTTTCCTCTCCTGCCGCGGGTGCACCAGCCTTGCTGCCAGTGAGAAAAGAGCTGCTGTTTGCCCCCACAGCGGCGAGCTGCAATTCTGACTTCCCAGGGGCATCAGCCCGCCTGGCCAAAGCAGCTGACTGTGCAGCACATTGTTGGTTTTCAGAGTGGTATCAAATGCCCCGTTCCCCTAAACACGCCAAGATGGCGGTGTCTCCAGCAGGCAGGCTCTCTCACTTGCGTGGCAGGAGGGAGCAGTATCAGTTTGTGGTGCTCATTGATAATTTACAGGCCCCTTTTTTACGGTACGTGCCCAGAGCCCCGCTGGGCTTTCTGGGATACACTGTCAGTGAAGTACACAGGGTATTAGTGGTGATTTTCCCATTAACAAGCACAGGGCTCTAAGGGTTATCCCCCACACGTCACACTAGAAATGTAGCGCTAAGACTCAGATGAATTAGCCGCTTGGATTCCTGATCAATCTGGAAGCAGTAAAAATCTGACGTGAAAGTGCTCTTCTGTGAACTCTGAACTCTTCGCAACATCCCTTTGAACTTGTAAAGTCAGGGGAAAGTCGCCACAGTCAAAAGCCAGCTGGATCTGGCCCTATCACTGGTTCCTAGACTAACCCCACCAGATGGATACTAAAAAGCTTTGAGCTGATGGTTCAAAGATAGGAGCTTTCTTCCTGCCTGTGGTTTCCCACATTTTTACAAGACTTCGGTGTTCTCCGACAACCGCATCGGGCGTCTTGGCATGCGAGCAGGGCGCAGCTGGCAAAATTGTAACCTGGATTTTGAACACGGCAAAAGCCAAGTTGTGTTGGGCACTGGGAGTTTGGTTTGGAGCCATCTCTGTTGGCAGCATAGCATGCTGTTTGGGCCTCACACACTTTTTCAAACAAAGACAGCCCAAGGGGTAAAGGAAGAACTAGAGCCAGCCCCTCCCTGCCAGCACCTCATTGCTGGAGGATAACAGACAGTACTAAGACTCAAGGGAGATTTGAACTCGTTAACAGGAGCAGTGTGTTAACCCCTTACCACATTCTATAGCGGATGCAAAGAGCCCCCTGTGCACTGTCCAAGCTGTGGACTTCGCCACCACAAGTGACCAACTTGACAGGGGGAGGCTATTAAATGGCAGATTCTTTACTCCCAGACAGCAGAAAGTGTCTCGACAAGTGGTGCTAAGTCTGCATGATGTGGCATCATACGCCGGGAGATTGACTCCACCAGGGTGACACCAGACACAAAAGCAAGCTGTGGCCATGTCTTCACTAGGGGGAAACGATCGACACTGCTGTGATCAATCTTCCAGAGCTCGATTTAGCAGGTCTGGTAAAGACCCGCTAAATCAAACTCAGAGGATGCCCCTGTGGGGGGGGCAGGTACTCCTGCTCCGGCAAGAAGTAAGGGAAGCCAATGGGAGCATTTGCTCCTGTCAGCTTCATGCTATGGAGAAGGCGGGGAAACACAAATCAATGTATGTCGACTCCAGCCACTCACGGCCCCAGGTTCCAGCGCAGCCGCCAGCCTCCAGGCGGGGGAGCGCTCAGCCCATAGGTTCCTGCAGCTGCGCAGGACCCGAGGGGTGAGCACTCCCCCGCCCGGAGGCTGGAGGCTGGTGGCTGCGCAGCCACAGGAAGAGGCAATGGAGAGCTCACCACCAGGTGAGTAAAAAAAATTCTGTATCCCCTGCACCCGACTATACCCCACGGGAGGGTGGGGTCTGTAAAAACGAATATAACCCGCGGGTTATGTGCTACAAGGGAGACTCAGCTGCTCGCGGAGGACAGGAGGGGGCTATGACGGGGCGAGGGAGCCAGCAGAGAACTCCGGCTTGGAGGAGCCCAGTCCAGCGGCTGGTGTTTAATGGCCATGTGTGCTGGTCAGAACATTTGTTGGCAATGGAAACTGACATCCATCAGCGCCCCGAGCAGGCCGTGTGTAGAAGCAATGAGCACCGGCTCTGCAAAGAGCCTCCTCACCATGCCCTCATCAGATGGCCATAAATCGGTGTCAGTCATAACGTCAGCGCAGGCGCCAGCCCCCTCGTCTGCGTCTCCCTCAGGGTGTGGTCTGACAGGCTCTGCCTGCTGCCCGCCTCTCCCCCGCCAAGGGTGCAGAAGAGCCATTGAGGCACTGAAACTAGCTGGCCACAGCTCTCCCAGCACAGGATGGCTCCTGGCCGCAGGGTAGGCTGTGTCATCATGGCGCTGCAATTGCTGGCCTGCTCGGCCCTGTCTTGCCCACCCCGAGCGGGTCTGGCACAGCTCTAGGGCAGGGGCTATTGTGGGACATGGTGAAACCACCCCTCTGTGCTTAGTCCTGCCCTATGCACGCGTGCCCCACAGCCAGGCCGGACTTAGAGGCGGGCCGCCCTGGTGACCACCATGGCGCCGTCATCGGGGACACCAGGCAGAAGGGGCCTCTGTGCTGGGCCTTGCGGGGAGCCTGCTCCGCCCCCCCCCCTCCACCTCCAGAAGGGGCAGGGCTTGCGGACGCCAGTAACATTCCTCCCTCCCCCTGGCCTGGGGCAGCGAGGAGCAGCACCAAGCACTCCGTGCATCCAGGGCCCATTCCCCTGGGCTGGGCTGGGTGGCTACGGCAGCGGCCTGCTTGCAACCCTCCCCTGCTGCAGCCCCAGCAGGGAACGTGAGCAGCATGTGGAGAACCCCAGTGTCGCGCCTCCCTTCACAGCCCCAGCCCTAGGGGTGTACATGGGAGCAGCTTTTGGGGGGGGGGGTTGAGGCAGCTGTAGGGGCTCAGGGTATGGGGGGGCACAGTGCAGGGCTCAGGGGGCACAGAGCCGGGATCGGGGTGCAAGGGGCACGGTGGTGGGGTTGGGGGACACAATGGGTGTGTCTAGACTACAGAGTTTTGTCGACAAAAGTGGACTTTTGTCGACAAAACTATACCTGCGTCCACACTACCGCTGAGTTCTGTCGACATAACGTCGACGGAACTCAGCAGTTTTGTCGACGTATGTAAACCTCATTTTACGAGGAATAACGCCTTCTGTCGACAGAGTTTCTGTCGACAGAAGGTGTTATTGAATGGAAACTGTCCTTTGCGTCCAGACTACCATGTCGACAAAAGCAGCTTGCTTTGTCGACAGAACTCAATGTAGTCTGGACGCGCTTTGTCGACAGAAGTTTTGTCGACCGTATCTGTCGACAAAACTTCTGTCGACAGAAGCCTGTAGTCTAGATGTACCCAATGTAGAAATTGGGGTGGAGAGATTTGGAGCGAGTGGGGAGTCCACAGAGACCAAGACCAGCTGGGGGAGGGGCAACCACACCTTTGGCACCAAAATACAAGTTCGCCGAGGAAGCGGGATAAAGCCAAGCGAGGGGCACCATTTGGGCTAACATGCAAAAAAAACCCAGTAAGGTGGCCGCCCAGCTGGTGTTACGCTGGCTAAGCATGGCGCTGCCAGCAGACGGCTGAAAAAAAGCCACTTTCCGATCATTCTTCAGGCCTCAGTTTGGCCCCACCCCAGCCAGGCTTGTGGCTTATTACGACTCATTATGGCCCCAGCTATAAAATCTTTTAAAGCAATTTATAGAAATCCATCTCTGGTCGGTGCGGCCCTGCCTTTAGGCTTTCTGCTCACAGCCCTTTGCTAAATCATTCTTTATTTATGAGCCCCGCAATGTGACTGTAAAACTACACACAAGAAAATTACTGCAGTGATTTTTTTTTTTTTACTATCAACTAAATTTATCTTCACACGTTTGCTTTTACAATCGGTCATTTCAGGAGCCTGCGGGGTTTGGTTTTTTTTGGCGGCCCCAATTTCTTTGCATTCAAAGGAGCAGTGATGACTTGCTTCCTCGGGGGCGTGTCTGTGTCTGTGTGATCGTTACAGCGTGTGCTCAAGCAAAATGACAGTGGGTTGGCCACCTCTACCAAAGCCAGACCAAAATGTGCTTCTGCAGTTAAGAATGTAAAAGTAGCCATACTGAGTCAGACCAAAGGTCCACCCAGCCCGGTGTCCTGTCTGCCGACAGTGGCCAATGCCAGCTGCCCCGGAAGGAGTCAACAGAACAGGGAATCAAGTGATCCCTTGCCTGTCAGCCATTCCCAGCTTCTGACAAATGGAGGCTAGGGACACCATGCCTGACCATCTTGGTTAATAAGGCTTGATGGACTTATCTTCCAGGAATTTATCTAGGTCTTTTTTTGAACCCTGGTAAAATCCTGGCCTTCACAACATCCTCTGGCAAGGAGTTCCACAGGTTGACTGTGCACTGCATAGAGAAAAACTTCCTTTTGTTTGTTGGATCGGCATTGGCAGACTGGGATGAGTCCATAAGACCTAGTGGTGGCCCCACACAAGGGGTTGTTCTCCCAATGCCCGCTTCAGCGGTTGAGGGGCTTCCAGAACAGCACAATCCAGTGTGCCAGCTACTCCATCTACTGTGTCCTGTCTTTGGCTGTGATTCAGGACAGCACTTACACATATATAACATTCCCTTGGATGTCAAGCCAGGGGGTAACTGGCCAAAATGTAGATAGCCAGGAGGTAGCCAGGAGGTCAGATTTGCGGATCTAACAATTCCCTCAGCCTTTAACTCTATGGGTTATTTTTAGGCACGTGAATATACATTTTCTGAATATAAATGTGTTCCTTAACCAGGGTCTTTGATAGTAGACAGCAGGGGTGTCAATGTTTAACTGGTTATTTGGTTAACTGGTGCCTCCCCCCCAAAGCTTGAGTTTGATGCTTTTCATCTGGTGATAAGGGGCAGAACTTATTCTGTGCCTTCGCATTTCTGGTTTCATCTCTAAATGCTTGGACTATTCTTTGTCTTCCCTTAACGATTTGTTCATGCTTCCACCTTTTGGGGGATTCCTTTGTAATTTTCCCTGGTGAAGCCATATTGGCCTTTTGCTATTCTTCCTATCTTTTCTTCACATTTGGGATAGGTTGCTGTGGCATCTTTAACAGTTATCTCTTTTAGAAACTGCCAGATCTCTCCTGAACTGTTTCCTCTCACATCTTCCCATGAGGCCATACCCACTCAGGTCTCTCAGTTTGTCTGCTTTTTTGAAGTCCATTGTCCTTATTCAGCTGTTCCCACTCCATCTTTTGCTCAGAATCACAAACCTGTCATTTCGTGATCACATTCACTCAAATTGCCTTCAATCTTCAGATTTGCAACCAGTTTCTCCCCAGAAGGCAAAGAGGGGACTTGATCAAAGTCTGCAAATATCTCACTGGGGAAAAAACTTTGAGAACAAAAGGACTCTTCCATCTGACAGATGAAGCTAATACATAATCCAGTGGCTGGAAGTTGAATCTAGATAAATTCAAGCTAGAAATAAAATGTTGGTTTTTAACAGTGATAGTAAGTAATTAACCACAGGGAGAGTTTACCAATGATTGTGGTGGATTCTCTATCACTGGGAGTTTTTAAATCAAGATTGGACTTTTTTTTTCTTCAAAAGATCTGCTCTAATTCAAACAGTAATTAATTCAAGTAAAGTCACTTGGCCTATGTTATACAGAAGGTCAGAAAAGAGTTTTACAGTAGTTCCTTCTGGCCTTATAAATCTATAGTAATCCTCCATAGTTTTAGTTCAAAAGGGAATGTTGCACTGATATGCTTGAAAGCAAACCAAATCCACACACACAATTGCCCATTCGATTTAAGGATAATGAAGCAACACTCACAATGAATCAGTAGATCTAGTTTATTCTAGTTTTATTTTTCTTATACAAGTAGCCACAGGCTAAAATCTAAACAGAGCAAACTACAAAAAAAATTCTTTCTTTTTTCCTTTTATACAGGACTAACAATCATAAGATCAGTGGGATTTCAAATATCAAGACAGATAAAAGTAAGAAAGGTAGAAAATAAACAGTAGAAAAGTGCTTTGCATTTTCGGTTTTTATTTTTACTTAACAGTTTATTCCTGAAGAGGACTGGGACAAAGAGTTTTATTAAAGTCATTATTACTTCATTACAACTGCAAAGATATTACAAGTTTACATAGTGCTGTAAACACCATCAAAATAAACTCCTTTGTTTTGTAAGAAAGAACTGGATCCAAACCCTAGGGAAGTCAATGTGAGTCTTTTCATTTGACTTCGGTGGGCTCAGAATCAGGCCCCTAAATCTCTTCTTTAAAAAAATCCAGAGCTAAATTTGGCTCTCATTTACACTGGCATCAACCCAGAGCGATTCCATTGATTTACAGCGTTGTGGCAGATTGATGCCGTTGTAATGGAGAGCTTTCCCTTGAAGATGCTACTGTGCTTCTGACTTAATCACTTCCAGAGTTCAAAAGCAGTGTCTGGAATCCAGTGAGGTCACCATTCCAGCTGGCATAAATCCCCGTTCCCTCTTTTTTACTGTTGAGTGGGTGGGGAAAACAAATTAAGAGGCACCAAGATGGTAGGTAAGATCTTTAATCTGCCTTTAATGAATCTTTATTGGGAGGGTTACAGTTCCAAATACTCTTTGCACAGATAAGCCCTACAAGATAACCACTCCCCATCCACCTTTTACCACTTATTTTATAGGGTTTTTACATTTTTCCCCTTTTGCTGTTCTTTTCAGACTCACACTTGCTTTTAATCCACTAATAACACCAGCTGATGATGACCGCTCCTTCGAACCCATGGCTGTCACTCAAAGAGCAAAACCCAGGTCTAATTTCCACCTCCACTGATAGCAACAATGTTACTCAGGGCTTACCCAGTGTAGAGGAGACTGGAATTTGGCTCAGTGAGTTTCTATATAAAGCAAACTCTACAGTAGCATCCTCCGGCTCTGTTTCTTGAGTCTATACACAAATATCACATTTCCTGTAAGTACCTCAAACTTTGGGCTTCTCTGAGCTTAAATACTCTGATCTCTAAAGAATTTGTAAAAAATAAACCAAAGCTTTGTCCCAGCCGTTACAGTTTTCTTCCATCACACCATGAAACATTAACACTGAAAATGTTTTAGGTAACCCACAACAAAGTAACAGCGGATCATATAGAATAGAGATGCCAACTAGCTCTGTACAACTGAGTTTAATCCAGTGTTCAAGCTCTAGCAGCATTTTTCTCTTATATGGATTACCTCCTCCCTCCATCTTCCTTTCTACAGTATATACACAGTAAGGGCAACACTAGATATGAGAGTCGCATAACACGATACAATGGGACACCCATGCACAGTTTACATGGCAGACCATTTAAAGACCGCAGCTGTGCAGAGTCATTCCAGGGATCGGAAATCTCCCTAGCAGTGATCTCGGGCTGACAAGATATTTGAAGGCAAATCATGGTAGAAAACGTACCTGGATATAATGGTCTTTCTTTGCAAAGACTTTATTTGCTCTGATGGACAAAGTGTGTAGGGCAGATGAAGGGGGATGACAAGAAGGGGACAGGATGGATATAGAGAGGATGAAAGGGCAAAGGTCACCACCAAATGGGCGATGTAATCATATTCAACAGGCGATGGAGAATAGTGGAGTAAACAGTTATTTCAAGGAGGATATACGCTAAGAACTCATGTCTATTTACATTCACATTGAAAACATGAGCCTTACAAAGGAACCAGACATAGGAGAGACAAACCCAGATTTGCATACAGGCTAATGAGTCCAGATTAAAGGATGAAGCTCAGAACAGAATCGGGAAATGAATTTTACAGCGTGCTTTGCTTTTTGCTTAACAACCATCATACGCTTCCTACACATAAAAAAAACGATTTATATTGATTCCCCACGGCAGGGGTCTGGAGTGCGTTAGAGACGTTTGTCCTCAAATCACTACACAATGTAATTACATGAGTAAAGAAATGTACAGGGAAACACCCGGCGATGGTGTTGCAGATTCACAATGCACCCATAGAAGCCAAGGGAATCTTTCTGTGGATAGTGATAGGCTTTGGATTAGGCTCTATGCTGATATCACTCCATGCCCTGTTTCTTTTCTTATTGCTGACTTTAATGTAAAATCCATGTTCTCTTTAATCCTGGACGGATGTTTTAAACATTCCAGCCTGCTTTTAACACTGACAAAACTCCAGCATCTTTATGGATCAAGGACGAAGAAGAAGAAGAAGAAAAAAGCTACGTTTCATAAATAAATACCTGAAACCAGCAGAATGAAAATACCCTGTCACAGCATACAATTCTTCCCTGTTGAATTAAACATAACGCAGATATTTGCCCTGAGGTAGCAGCCCTCTCTGGTAAACTGGGGAACAGAGCGCCAGGAACAGGTCGTGCTCTCTTGGGGTTATCAAAACCAGGTCTTGGAGACTTCCTGCCACAGCATTATCTCACTGCAGCCAGGAAAGCGAGAGTAAACAAAGCTAGTTTATTTGAAGCACTGGAATGCTTTCCTTAGCTAAATATACAGGACAAGGTCTGCTGTCACTTACAGCAGTTTAAAGCTAGAGTAGCTCCATAATGAAGGATATTTGTACCCGGCGATGAAACAGCTAGGACTGGCCGGTGTCGACCGACGGGCTCATGGGCCTTGGGCTATAAAACTGCAGAAAAGACATTCAGGCTCAAGGCTGGAGTCAAGCTCTGGGACCAGGGCCACCGACAGCATGTTAGGACCTGGCCAATGTGGGTGGGGCCTCTGGAAGAAGGGGCGGGGCTAAGACAGCCAGCCTCCAGTGCTTTCCGGATCACATGGCACTCCTAAAGAGCTGGCCGGAGCACTTTGTGCAGGGCTGTGGAGCACACGACACTCTGACAGAGCTTCTAAAGGGTCGGCGACTCCAGCCACTGACTCTGCTGCTGTAGCTGCACTTGGTGCCCTTTAGTAATTGTCTGGGCCACTTCTCCTCCCCCCCATCAGTGAGCCTGTTTGGGAGCCTCTGGGCACAGATCCCGCCTGAGCCCCAACATCTCCACTGCAGTTTTATAGCCCTGCAGCACAAGTCCTGTGAGCCCAAGTCAGCCAGGAGTGTTTTATTACAGTGTAGACATATCCTCAGGAGGAAACCAACCAACCCTGTTTCTTAAGGTGCAGCATTCCAATTTCCTTTACTTAAAACACACTGGAAAATTGTTGCTGTTGTTTTATAATGCGTGAGCTCCATGAATAAGTCATCAGGGAAAAGCGCAATGGCATGGGATGGAAGCGTTTAATTACTCTTCAGACACCCCCATCTTGATGTCAGGTCCTCAAGATCAGGTACAGCAAAGAACACAAAGATTTTACCTCCATCGGTGCATTCACATGTGCAAATGCCACTATTATCTGCCATATCTTATGGAGGGAAAGACAGTGCCCTGATGCTGAAGTCCAAGTCAAGCAGAAGTCTCGTGTAGACAATAACACGGGCCTGTTCCTCACAGGCCCATTGTGTGGTTTAGGAAGCCCAGCCAGGTAAACTCAAGTCCATTTGTCAATCCAAATGCTTTTCAGGACAGATGGGACCAGGCTGTTCCAAAGGCAAACATTTCCCATTTCGTCAGTGCTCACATTTGTCAAGGCCTGGGGCTAGAGTCTCAGGAGGTGTAAAAAGTTGTGACGCTATTGAAATTAAAGATGCTCTGGCCATCGGCACCTCCTGGGAACCTGGCCACAGCTCCTGGACACCACTGACACACAACATCCTTTTGGATGCAGGATATTCTGGATCGCACATAGAGCACTGGCTGATGACTTCAGGTCTCACCCCCTGCACAGGAATGACTCCCAACGTCACATGTGCGGTACACAAGGCAGCCACCATTTGCTGCACTCTTAACTTGAACAAGTAAATCAGCACGGCTGGACAAATAAAGCGTTCTTTATAACATGGAATCACTGGCATATGGAAACAAGAGGTTTGTGCTGGCTCGCATTTCCTGGAATGATAGGAAGACCACTTTAGCAAATATCCAGTAACCTTTCTGAAACGTAAATAGATTTGTTTAAGTCAACATCCCATGCCCTGACCTTAAATCAGATCCTTGTGACTGGGCACCATATTATATGAAGGTGGAGTAAAATCTCTTGAAGACCTTACACCCACATTTGCCCTTAAACACCTTGTAAAACTCCATCTAAATCGATGGCATATAAGTCTGAAGAGCCTCGAACACCACACGGGTTTCACTTCCAAGCTGGACCGTGTTCTTCAGGTTTTTTATCAGAGATGGGTGAACCTCTTTGGGCAAATCAAGAACTGACCTGAATCTGTGCCCAGCGCTTGAGCTAAACCTAAATTCAGCATCTTTGGAGACTTGAAAAAGTTCAATTGGTGTTTTCCCAACATTTTGGTTTATTTTTTGCTCAGGTCTGTGCTGCTCTGTTCAGGCTGGGATCAAAAATGCAGGCATCAAAGAGCCAAAGAGATAGCTGTGCCTTGGGTGATTTCCCATCTAACTGGAAGCTGGATGATCGTGTACGGTACTCAAAAACACACAAGACAATGCCTGCTGTTGCAAGGTTCCATGTCCAGCGTTGCAGACTCAGGCAGGATAACGTCCCCTTCGTAATTCTCCAGAAAGGACCCATACACCTTTTGAGGTTTGCCCATCACAAACTTCCATGGATATTTCGCAATGCTATGAATTTACAAGAGCTTAAAAGAAACCCCAAAGAGAGGAAAACCTAAATATCTAAAAATAATCTTTAAAGGTTCACATATATCTTTTACTCTCTCAAACCAATAGATAATCAACATCAGTTCATTTCTGCATCTTAGAAAAAAATCTACTCTTGACATACTACTGTATTTCAACTAATCAAATGGCACAGCATTTCCCTTTAATAAAAGGAAGTAGTGACAAATATGTATTACTATTACAATATCACAATAATGTGATATTAAACTAATAACAGGTTCACAGCCTCGGGTATTTTGAGCCGAAAGCTAGTCTAAATTATGTGTTCACTTTGGCAAAAGTACTTTATTCAATCTGAACGTCATAACACACAGAGACAATAAAAACAAGAGTACAGATGAGAGGGTCTGAGTTCTCTTTGATATCAATGTACGAGGAAATAGATCTTCATTTTCTTTTTCCTTCCTTCTGGTATTCAATTGTAAACTAAGTAATACTCTCGCTGTGCATGTGGCATGCTTCTGGAGATGTTAAGTGAGTACTCCAAGTCTTAGAGATGCACCCTCACCAAAATTCCCAGCTCTGAAGATCAAGCTTTGAAGGGTTTGAAATTCAGATCTTGCAGTATGAGCTTTCTCTAATGGACACTTCATATCTTAGACGCCGACTCTTGTTTTGATTACAATAAAAAGAGACACATGAGTATCAAGCCCTTCAAACCATTAACGTTAACCCTTTCCTTGGCTTTTAGTCATACACATTAACCGTACTCCTTCAATACAGCGTATAATGCAATATTCCCTCCACTCCACAGTCACCCTACAGTCACCCTACACCTCCATTCCCCACCCCTTTGCCTTTCCAAACACTGGCATAAACTGGCTCCAGCAAGGCAAACTTTTCTTGGATGGCTAGACATCCCCAGCTGAGCCACAATAACCTGTATTCAAGCAACCACAGGGCCTAAGAGCATAGATGTTCTGGCTTAAAGCGGCAGTTTGCAAGCTGAGAGCGAGCTGGTTACTTAAGAAATTCAGAAATTTAGAAAGAGGGAAAAAAACCCTCCCCCAGGATATCGTAAAAGCTTGAGCAGGAACCTCTCGGAGGTCATATTTAGCCGCTGCTTGATTAGCTGGGTTAGAGCATTTGTGGGTGCGTTAATGTACACATCTGTCCCTTTAAAGTCCCTCCAATCTTGCAAAACAAAACAAAAGACACCATGTAGGTAGGACAAGAGGACTTATAAATGGCCAGGACACTTGTAACCATGGGCTCCTATTCGCCACTGGGGCATATTGCTCAATTTAATTGATGTCAGTGGGATTGCATCTGCTCATGCCAGGCAGGTCAATCAGACCCTCCCCCTCAGCTCTGTCGCTCATGAGGAGTAAATGAGGGGGAAGGAAATGGGCGCCATATTTCTGCTCACTGTGCTGGATCTTGTATGGCAATTCTTTTTAGTACTCAAACGCCAAAGGGCAGAGTTAGTTAAGAAGGGCTGATAAGCATGTTGCTGATACATACTAGACTAGTCCACAGGTACTGAAGATGGAGAACTCTTTTTCTTTAAAGGCAATACAGTTCATTCTTTACTGAAACGAGTTTCCTTTCCTGATTCCTTTTCACTTCCGAAGAAAAGTGAAAAACGTTACCTCGGATTCACCACCCCTGTATAAAAATATTTTTAAAATAAGCGTCTTAAAACGGCTGCCCTGAATGTTTACAGCTGGGAGCTGGGTTTTCTTCAGCATCACCATACAGATGTTTCAATGCCACCAGGTTGCTTGACCCCTTGTCCTGAGGTGGGGTCACCAGCAACATGCACCTATTGACTATACTAGATTCTAAGGCTTCATGAAGTCTACAACCGTTACCACCACCAATAGCCTAAAGATAAGCTGCCAGAAGGAATTGCTCCATGCCTGAGGCCACGTTAGGAGCATGGGGATGCTGCCAGTAGCCACGCTGGTGCCACGCGGCCAATTCTAGAGGGGATGGGGACACAGCTAGCTCTGCGGCACTGTGCAAACGGCGGCTGTGGACACTTTGAACCGTCGCTTTTTTCCCAGCCTTCCAAATTAAATTCAGGCTTTACCATTCAAAACAGCATGTGGCTAAGCAAACAGAACCTTTCGTGGCCTGGGGTGCCGATACCTTCTAGTTCATAATAAAGGGTGATTAACATAGAGTTTTAAAGGTGATCTTTAAAAAAGGCTGAGTCCCTACTACATTGCTAACTCTGGTCCAGATTCATAGCTCTCTTGGCTCTTTAATGCTTCGACTAAATAGCATTCCTCCCCTAACCTCCTATTAAAAAGCCACTGCACGTCCAAGTGATAATTTCATAGCTGCTGGAGGCTCTCTTTATGACCATTCCCTTAATCATTTTTAATACGACATCTAACGTGGATGTACCCATCAACTGCCTTTGAACAATGTGGGCCTTCTCCTTTTCTGGTAGAAGGAATCTGTTTTTAAAAGGCTTTGTGCTTTCCAAGGGGTACGTTAGACAAGGGCCAAGAGAGGAGGCTACAACAGTGGTGATTGAGGCTACATCTACACAAGTGCAGAAAGTTGACCTAGGCTACACAATTCCAGCTACATGAATAACATAGCTGGAGTTGACATATCTTAGGTTCCATAACCATGGGATCTACACCATGGGGGGGGGGGGGGGTTGATGCGATGGGAAAGAACTCTCCCGCTGACTTCCCTTATGTTTATCGTTTGGGGTAATGTAGAGGGGTTGACTGCACAGAGATCTGTGGTTGATTTGGTGGGTCTTACCTAGACCCACTAAATCAACCACAGATGGATCAATCTCAGAACATTGATCCAGGGTATAGTGTAGACATAGGCTGATTAACAGGGCATAGGAGGAATGGTGAAGTGCATACACTGAGATGCATGTGCCAGATTGTACTCTCTGTTAGTCGTGTGTGTCCTCCCTGATAACAACGAGCCAGATTCAACCCCAGCGCAAGTGAGGACACTGGTGTTGCAATCAGTGGAGTCAGGTCTGGCACTAACCCATCAGGACTGCACTAGCATCATTCAAGGCAGAATCAGACATTTAGTGACTTGTTTGGGCCTTTTTCCAGACACAGCTCTCACCGAAGTTAATAGGAGTCTGGCTGACTAAACACTGAGCAAATATATATGCATGAAAAAAAAATACCCCTTTCCTTTCAAAACCACCAATGCTCTTCCTGGCAAGGTGTTAATGAAAGTCGGGAGGCCATTCCACTGCAGTGGGCAATCTTTCTCCCTTGAAAGGTGCAACGTTAGCCTAGGCAGCTCAGCAAGCCAGCTGGAACCTGGAATGCTCAGACGGGCTTTTTCAGAAAAAGTCGCACATGGAATCATTCGAAGCAAAGGAGTAATGCGCTGGGGCTGAAAGGCAATCAAGCTAATCAAGACAACGCACCTTTTAGAAACATCTGAAAAAGGGGGCGGACTGTTCAGCCTACGCTTTTGTTTCCCGAAGCACTTCCCTGAGGCATTTAACACATGACAGAGGATGTGTCGAGTGTGGGTGAGACAATCAGGCACCTCCTTGGATGTGTGAGGAATGAGGCTGAAAGGTCACTCCTCTCCAGCATCCAACAAGTGCCATCACCTCAGCTGGAAGCGTGTTATTCCACACAGCCAATGGCAGAACATGAGGGTTCTGAGTAAGGACAGGAACGTGCATAAGGATGGGTTCGGTAGTTTTAATCTATCTGGCTGTCAGAGTGGAGCCAGACAAACTGGTTATTCCCTTGGGGCTGGATCCTGCATAGAGCTCAGCACTCTGACCCTGACTCAGCAAAAGACTTCCACACATGCTTAGATCAAACCCAGACTCCTTACTTTCTTCCGGGATCAAGGCCTCCATTCTTACAATATAGATGGGAACCATCGGAACAGCTCACCTGCACTCCAGGGTCCTAATGTGGCAGGTGAAGATTATCTTTAGGTTATGAGTGGTGGTATATCTGCTACAACTCTAGCAGTTGTTAAAGTAGAACCATCATATACAACTCTGACACACAAAACCAAACATAAGCACGATAGCGTGGCTAAATGTAAAGCTTAGAACACTAATGAAATGTCACCACAATCGCTACTTAACACCAACACGCTGCCCTTTTGTTTTTCTTTGAACAGTTTTCACTGGAGAAGAGCAGGTCTGAGGACACCAACGAATGAGCTTCTCTATAAAACTTGAGGTAGAACATTGCTTTCAAGGTTTGGAAGTGCTTTACATTAGAATGACGACGACACAAAAAAATGACAACACCATGGCAGAGATGGAGCATGACTTCTGAGGTAGTACCAAGCTTAGGCAGACCAAGTGCTACGCTACTTGTTTTGAAAACAAAGGAAGACACAGATATTTGCTGCTTCCCCCGAAGACATTCATTCTGGTTGAGGTAGGTTCGGAGTCTACTCGGGTTGTTTGTCCAAGTCTTTCGGCGGTCCTTATGCAGGCCTCTTTTGACACACTTCCCCTCCCCTCCCCTCCCCCCCAGACATTTATAGTCAATCACCAAAAAATCATCCTGAGAAATAGAGAAAGTGTACAAAATCACCAAATCCATGGAGAGATGGCCTTTCCTGGCCTGAATTTTTGGAGTCAAGTTTGAAGGATTCATCTTAATCCAGTCATCTTGAAATAAAAAAATCGAACACAAAGTAGTCCTAAAGCTGCTAATAAGGATCATGTCAGGGATGCCAAGGGAACCAGGCTCCACCATGTTCCATCACTGATGGAAACTGAAGAATTTGTAACGTCTGATACCGAGCAGCCATGGGAAAAAAAACCCCATCATGACCAGCCTTGATCATGCAATTATAGGAAGAAATACACAGAGAGGCCTGAGACAGGTCAGAAAGATAAACTTCATAGCGCCTCAAAAAAGCAGTATCTTGATATAAAAGAAATAATAAAGCACATAAAAAATCAGACTGTAGAAATCTTAAATTGACCTGAGATCGAGGAATCATTGTAAAGACGTCACCAAACATGGAAATGGTTCTTGGTGAGTCCTACAAGAGGCTTCAAGACTTGGCAATTATCCTTCATTGGCGGGATTATGGTTCAAAACTGGGACATCCTGGTTAAAGTTGTGTCGCGGTCCACCTTGGTCACCAGGAGCCAGACTTCTGGTGGAAGGGTCAAGCTGCTCTTCTATCATGCTGAATTCATCCAGTGGAAGTGTGGATATCTGGGTCTCATCATGTGAGTCGGGTGGGACATGATCCGGCTGGGAGGAGAAAAAAAAATCCCGTTGCAGGTTGGACCTCTCTGATCCGGCACCTTTGGGACTGACTAATTCCAAAAGAGGGAGTTAGGTGGATCAGAGGAGGCCCCACTGCCCCCAGCTAGGTTCCCAGCCCCACCAGGACTCCCAGTCACCAACCCTCCGGCCACCAGTCTTCGGGGCTCTCTGTTTCAGGAACATGGATGTTGCCAGACCAGAGAGTCCCACTTTTGAGAAGTTCAACCTGTACAAAGACGATCTAGCACTTTACTAGTGCTACAAAGATGCTGGGCTTCTGAGAAATCATACAGCTTGTCCAGGAACAAATATGCACATCTTACATAGATGTCCGTAACATCAACAGTTTAAATTCTAACCCCTGTGCCAGGAATAAGGATTGTTTGGACAGTCATGACTGGCCCTGTTTCGGCAGACAGTGGGGTTCAAACTTGAGACTGTCAGTGCTAAAAGCACAAGCTGCTACCACTTGAGATAAAAGAATAATTCCTCTAGCTAGCAGCTGTAGTAGACTCTTAACTTCTTCTATGAACTAGCCACCCCGAGGGACAAAGATTGACTCTCTCCTAGCGTGGAACGCATTAAACATTAGTGCTTAGTGGATTTATATTTTCACCGCAGGGAAGGGAATTAAATGTATACGTCTCTGAACACAGCCAGGTGTGTTTGAAGTGGGAGAGGGCCTGTAAATCCCATGATGAACATTAAGGCAGGACCCTTACCCGTATTCCCTTATCCTGCTGATCCTGGGAAGGCAAAGCTGGAAACAACCTTTCCAGTTCATTCATCTCCACTTGCTTCCCGCTTGTGTCCAAATCGTCCCTGTCCCGCCGAGCCGCTCCGTTCAGAACCAGACCCGTGGTGTTCCTCTGACTTCTCGGGATCTGTGGGGTCGACAGCTGTTCCTGGACATTTTTACACATCAGCAGTCTGGAAAACCGAGAGAGGAGGAAACTGAAAGTGAAGGACCACCCAGTAGGGATGTGAACGACTGGTCGACTAGCTGACTATCCGGGAAGCAAATGCTTATCGGATAGTCGACACGGTAGTCGAGTAGTCGCTCTTCCCCCCCCACCCCCCGCTGCCTCTATCGGAAAGAGGCAGCGGGGGGGGGGGGGGAAGAGGTAGGGATGCTTCAAAGCAGCAGCACCGTGTGGACCCTGGGGCCAACTGGGGACTCCCCCGCTGATTCCGGGCTCAATGTGGCACTGCCCCGTGCTCCCCGTGGCGCTTTCGCCTAACCCTGGGGCTGCTGCTACACTACAAAGGCGGAGGCGCCCTTATCGACCCATCGAATAGTCGATGCAAATTGCATCGACTATTCAATTAGCCAATTAATCTAAATGTAACATCCCTACCACCCAGTGCTGCACGCCGCCTCTTCACGTGGCCTGTGGGCACCTCGCCAGGCACATCTTACAGGAGAACAATCAGCTCCTACCCAGCCTCCCGCAACAGGAGCGAGGTTCAGAGACAAGCCGGCCGACAGAGTCTCCGTTCTAGCCTTTGTCTCCGCCTCTCATCTTCGTCCCTGCTCCCCGGGGCACCAGGAACAGCCTCCACCTCTAGGAGTGTGCCGCGCTCTCTCGCTCCTCCTTAGAACCCACTTCTCCGACACGGTTTTCCAAGTGCTCGTCCCTGTGGCGGTTCCCCCTCCCCGTGTGTCACCTCAGGAGCTGCCCCATGTCATGCGTTTGGGGGGCGGCGGGAGGATGTTGCATCAACATCAAAGGCCTCCAGCTGGAGGGGACGGCACAGCTCTGCTTACAATCAAGTGAGTGCCCACAACTCCTATGGGCTTCGGGTCTAATCCAAGACTCTTTGGAGCTAATGGAAAGATTCCCATTGACTCAACTGGGCTTTGATGAGAACTAGGATGTAAAATCTTATTCAACTGGCTACCCGGTTAACCATAGTTAAACATGGCGATTAAAAGGTTAACAGGTTAACCATTCACATCCCAAATCAGAACGTAGGTACAGTGCAGGGGCAGGCAAGATATGACCTCCCTGCACCAGGGGGAGGGATGGGGAAGCTTTGCACGCTGCAAACCCCCTCCTTCGCCCAAACTCCCGCTCAGACCCCTACCCTCTCCTGCAGCCCAATCCCCCACCCTGAGCTTCCTTCTGTGCCCAGCCTCCATCCCAGACCCCGCACCTCCTCCATGGAAAAGTGCAGCCCTTGCCCACATACCAACATGTTGGAGTGACTCCATCAAAAATTATTGCCCACTCCGGTATAGCGATTACTCCATGGGTGACACATGTTATACAACCCCACGGAGGGGCAGGTAGTGCTCACCACAACCCATAGAAGGAGTCACAAGGGGGACCATAGCATGGGCTGTGGACTCACACACGGAGGCGGTCCATGAGACCTTCGAGCGCACGCAATAGGGTTGAGACTTAAATAGTCCGAGAACCCTTCAACCCGCTTGAGAACCACTCGTGCAAAGCCACCAACACAATACGAGTAGCTAGCGTATGACCCAGCCCGTGCAGGGAGAGACCCCCGTACCTTCCTCTATACCCAAACATGAGGAAAAGGACACAGAATATAATGCACGTCACTCCAATGTGGATCCCGATGATGATCCCGGTGGTGGAGGTCTTATTATTCTGCTCATCTTTCATGCAGTCACACGGGGGATTCAACACTGGAAGGAGAAGCAACGAACAGGGCGTTAGTCACGGAGACGTTAACCATCCACAGCTCCCGATGCCAGGACGCATGAGCCAAAGCTTGGACGTCCGGCCTCAGGCCGTGTTCTGGAGTCGCTCAGAGGCTGCCTCTCCTTCCTGGGCCTAATTGTGGATGGAAGGAGGCGGCATCTCCTCAGCTTTCGGCCTGGCGGGACACGCAGCAGAGAAGGGGCCTGGCGGGCAAGGGGGAGACAGCCGCAGGCTAAGCTCCCCAGCGCGCCCCAGGCTGAGAGTGCAGAGCAGGGGGACCCCAGCCATAGATATGGGGGCTGAGCCAGCTCCCAGTGAGAGACTCATCCCAACCCTCTGCTCAGCAGCAGAACCTTCTTGCCCACTTCCCCGCCCCCGAGGAGGTTCAGGGATGGGAGAGGAGTGCTGGGGTGGGGGACACAGGTGTGGAAGGAGCTTTGGGGGAAAAAACTGTAGAAACAGAGGAGGTAGGAATATCAATGTGTTTGAGGGAGGGGAACAATGGGGTGCTTGAGGGAGAGGTAGGATGGAGGGAGGGGAAAGATGGAGTGTTTGGGCAAGGGGAAGGATGGGGGGTTTGAGGGAGGGGAAGGATAGGGGGGTTTGAGGGAGGGGAAGGATGGGGGTTTGAGGGAGTGGAAGGGCAGGGGGGTTTGAAGGAAGGGAAAGTGGGGTGTTTGAGGGAGGGGTGGGAGTGTTTGGTGGGAGCAGTGGAGGGGATGGGCTGAGAGCCTTGGGGGGGGGGAGTTGAGGGGGAGGGATGCGTGGGGGAAGGGAAGTTTGCAAGGGGCAGGGTGGGAGGGACTGTTTGGGGGGGCAGAAGGGGCCTCACGCCGCTATGAGGGGGTGTCTCTCTCCACAGCTTTACTATCAAAGTGCCTCTCCTGCTCTCCTTAGTGCCCCATTATGGTGGGGGCCGGGGGGGGGGGGGGGGCTGGCATCCAGGCTGTGACCAGCAGGGCCTGTCCAGTGCAGGCTCTTTGCTCTGGAACCAGCTGCCCACAGCCTGTCTGGCGGCTCTGTAGGATTTGGCGTAAGAGGGGTCGTTTGCTGTGTGGTGCTCTCTTCCGCTGGGCCTGTGGCCAGAGGGTACGTGTCCAGCGCGGGTGCGGGGTGTGGAAGCGGGGGTGGCTTTCGTCTGGGCCAGCTGTCATGCCCCAAGATCATCAACAGACAGCCGAGGGGCTCCCAGGGCTCGCATTGGCAACAGCCTTGGGCGCTGGTGTTTAATGGAGTGAAATGGTATCAGGCTGCCAAGCTTAATACGTGTTTTATTTAGACTGCCAGGCGATGCCCAAACCCCCCTACAAATGCATGTGAAAAAGTCTCAGGAGGGGTTAGTCTGTAACTTTAAAAACAATGAGGAGTCCTGTGGGACCTTAAGGCATGTCTACACTGGTGAGTTATTTCGAAATAACTCCCCTTGTTTCGAAGAAGCAAGGCGAGTGTCCACACTTATGGGCTTGTCCTTTGGAAATAAGAACTCCTGCTTGTGAAGAGGGACACGCTTGTTTCGAAATAGTTGTTTTGGGAGTTGTTACTTTGAAACTACTTACTTCGCAATAACCTGGTAGCGTGCACATAGCCTGAGAGACTAACAAAAATACAGAGTCTCATGCGCTTTCATGGGCAAAACCTGTCCCTCAGATGAACTCATTCGAGGAAGTGGGTTTTGCCCATGAGAGTGCATGAGACTATGTATTTAATTTAGTCTCTAAGGTGCCACAGGACTCCTCGTTGTTCATAAACGCACGTGCTCCGCTTGCCGTAACGTGCACCTAAAACTGCCATTGTAACAACATCCGAGGTCACTGAGTGAGCCTATTAAAGGACAGACTAAAGCAAGCCATGGAAAAAACAACAGCTCCGCTACGCCTCTTTCCATGCCAGAAAAGCACTCTCCCCAGATACACCCGCTATGTCACAGCGAGCTATTTACAGGCCAGCGTGTCCCCCCCACCTCTCTGTGGGCCAGCAGGGACTTTCATCTGAACTAATTCCTAAGATTTTCCTGCAATCTGGCAGTTCTGCTACATGGTAACAAAAGCTTTCAGCGTATTCTCCTGAGACAAGCAATTTCCTTTAAAAGTAGAGCCTGCATCTCTGATCTCTAATGCTGCATTCAGATGAAAAGTGAAAGGATAACATACAATTATTTTGCCTTCCTGCCTGGAGATCTGTAAACTTTGCATTTTCCCGGTGTCAGGGGTATGATGTGAATCACACGGGAGGAAAAATGCAGTAAGCCAGAGCAGTTTATAATATTATATTTAGTAGCATCCCCATAAATGATGAAAGCTAAATGTGAGTATGAAGCGTATGGATCTCTCTGTTTTTCCAACAGAGCTTAATATTTACTACATTAGAGGTACAGGAGGAATAACAATCTGTATTTTGAAGAGATTCCCAATGGAAGAGTGGTTAAAATGACTCCCAAAGCACCAGGGTATTTTTCAACACATACAAGAACACAAAAGGAGTGAGCAATTAAAGATTCCCCCAAGGGGAGAATTCTCTTGTCTCCAGGTAACTGTAGCACAGATGCATCCATTTTTTTTCTCTCTTCCTACCAAACATCTATGCCCTCCAAAGAACTCAGTTAAAATATTTGAAGCCCACCGTTCCAACTGAAGTCAATGCAAGACACACATTGTAAGTGCCTCTGAATAAAAGACACAGCGGGGGGAGATGCGGCGGCAGAAGTTGGGTTGCCAACTTTCCCGGACCAGCTGGACCAGACAACACTGCCGTCTTGTTGGGAGAGTTCTAGATTTCATTTTAACAAATAGGGAGGAACTGGTTGTGAATCTGAAAGTGGAAGGCAGCTTGGGTGAAAGTGACCATGAAATCATAGAGTTCATGATTCTAAGGAATGGTTGAAGGGAGAACAGCAAAATAGAGACAATGGATTTCAGGAAGGCAGATTTTAGTAATCTCAGATGGTAGGTAAGGTCCTATGGGAAGCAAAACTAAGAGGAAGTAGGAATTGCAAGTAGGAATAAGAGATCCTCCAGAAAAGGGCTTTATTCCGGAGGATCGCGCCAGTCTGGACGCTCTTTTCCGGCTTTTCCCCAAGCCGGAAAAAAAGCGGCGGCCATGTTTATTTAAATCCCGCGGGAGATATTTAAATCCCCCGCGGATTTCCCTATTCCAAAGTTAGAAATTAGCATGCCTCTTCCGAAGAAGGGGCCAGTGTAGACACAGCCAAAGGGTAACAAGACATCGTTCTACAAATATATTAGAAGCAAGAGGAAGACCAAGGACAGGGTAGGCCCATTGCTAAGTGAAGAGGGAAAAACAACAACAGGAAACTTGGAAATAGCAGAGGTACTTAATGACTTCGATTCAATTTTCACGAGAAGTCTGATGGTGACGGGGTGCCTAACATAATGAATGCTAGTGGAAATGGGGTAGGTTCAGAAATTTAAAAAAAAAAAACACATTAAAAATTACTTAGAAAATGTAGATGTCTTCAAGTCACCAGGGCCAGATGAAATGCATCCTAAAATACTCAAGAAGTTGATAGAGGAGGTAACTAACTGAGCCTTTAGCTATCGTCTTTGAAAAACCATGGAAGTCAGGAGAGTTTCCAGAAGACTGGAAAAGGGCATTTATAATGCCCATCTATAAAAAGGGAAATAAGAACAACCGAGGAAACTACAGACCAATAAGCTTAACTTCCATGCCAAGGAAGATAATGGAGCAAGTATTTAAGGAATTCATCTGCAAACATCTGGAAGATAATAAGGTGATAGGTAACAGCCAGCATGGATTTGTAAATAACAAATCATGTCAAACAAATCTGATAGCTTTCGTTGATTGGATATCACGGATAGGTGATAAGTGGTGGACGTGGTATACCTAAACTTTAGTAAGGAATTTGACATGGTCTCACATGACCTTCTTGTCAATAAACTAGAGAAATACAACTTAGATAGGGCTTCTATAAGGTGGGTGCATAACTGGCTGGATAACCGTTCTCAGAGAGTAGTTAAAAATGGTTTACAGTCAAGCTGGAAGAGCATAACAAGTGGGGTTCCTCGGATCTGTTTTGGGACTAATTCTGTTCAATATCTTCAGCAACTATTTAGATGACGGCATAGAAAGTATGATTATTAAGTTTGATACCAAGCTGGGAGGGGTTGCAAGTGCTTTGGAGAATAGGGTCAAAATTCAAAATGATCTGGACAAACTAGAAAAATGGTCTGAGATAAACAGGATGAAGTTTAATAAGGACAAATGCGAAGTCCTCCACTTAGGAGGGAATGATCTGTTTCACACACACAGAACGGGAAGTGACTGTCTAGGAAGGAGCATTGCTGACAGGGATTTAGGGGCCATAGTGGATGACAAGTTAAACACAAATCAACAGAGTGACACTGTTGCAAAAAAAGCAAACATGATTCTGGGATGTATTCACAGGAGTGTTATGAGCAAGACACGAGAAGGCACATTCTTCCACTCTACTCTGTGCTGATTAGGCCTCATTTGGAGTATTATGTTGAGTTCTGTGCACCACATTTCACAAAAGATGTGGAGAAATTGGAGAAGGTCGAGAGAAAAGCAACAAAAATAATTAAAACATGAGCATTGAGGTAAGGCTGAAGGAACTGGGTTTGTTTAGTTTAGAAAAGAGAAGACTGAGAGGGGACAAGATAGCAGCTTTCAAGTATCTAAAAGGGTGTTACAAGGAGGAGGGAGAAAAATTGTTCTCCTTGGCCTCTGATAATAGGACAAGAAGAAAGGGGCTTAAATTTCAGCAAGGGAGGTTTAGGTTGGACATTCGGAAAAACTTCCTGTCATGGTGGTTAAGCACTGGAATAAATTGCCTAAGGGAGTGGTGGAATCTCCATCACTGGAGATATTCAAGAGCAGGTTAGACAGACGCTTGTCAGGGATAGTCCGGATGATGTTTGGTCCTGCCACGAGGGCAAGGGACGGGACTCGATGACCTCTCAAGGTCCCTTCCAGTTCTAGTCTTCTATGATTCTATGAACCCTAGAGCAGGACAGAGCAGGCAGAGAGGCTCATCTGCCGTGGAAGCAGGTGGAAGCTGTGAGTGGCAGTGAGTAGCATGAGCATCGACCAGAGGACTCAAAGGGCCAGGGGCGGCCATGTAGAGCACTCTGAGGGGAAACCGCCGCTTCTTTCAGTCGCTGGCTGTGCAGCTGCCCTCTGTTTCTCCTGAGTCCTCTGGCCTGGGCTCAGACTTCTCACCGCTGCCTGGTGAGTGGGGGTTGGGCCCAGTCTGCAGGGGAGGGAGCAGCTGGGGGCTGGACACCAGAGCTCGTGCAGAGCCCATGGGAAGGAGGCCAGCCAGAGGATGGGGCTGGGGGCTGCCAGAGCCCATATGCAGCATTCAGCTGCAGGGGCACTATGAAATTTGGAGCAATTTGGTGCCCCCAATTTTCTGGTGCCCCACGCAGCTGCATGTTTTGCTTTATCGGGAAGGATGGCCCTGAGACCAGGAGCTTGTCTCGGACCAAAGCCAAGGCCGCTTGCAATATGCAATTGATAATGCCGCTGAGCATAATCCAAACACTAGTCACATCATGTCTGTGCAATAGGAAGGATGGGTCAAATCTGCGCTTGAGTTCAGGCCCAGATTTGGAAAGGGAATTAGACATTTCTCCAATCAGACAGTGATTTCGATTTCCAAAGAGATGTGGGCTCCTAATTCACTTCTGAAAATGGGACAGGGCATCTAAGTCACCGAGGTCTTGCAGTGCTAAGCAGAGCAAAGATTAAATACCTTTACACATCGGAGCCTTTCGTTCCTTTGTCAGTTTCAGACAGGCTCTTGTGGACGGGAATTTCCTTTGTGTTGGCTTTGTTTGTTGACAGAGAGGGATTGTCTTGTATGAAAGTGTCCCAGATGGCTAAGAATCACCCCAGAAACAATCATTCTTTATCTGCTATTATCACCCACACTGCAACACGGGTTTGGAGATTTGGAAAAGGAGGACAAAAATGAGCTCCTTAAACTACCATCATTAATACAATCTCACAGGGCCATCCTCACCCATACACAGAATATGCAACTGTGTAGGGCACCTGAAACTTTGGGGCACCGCTGGGTCTTAATGACCACCCACCCGCCTCTTCCTATCTCTGTTCTGTGGCTCTGCTTTCTCCAGAGCGGATCTAGTTAACTTACAAGTGACAAAGCCTGACAGAGCTATTAGCAGAACACGGAGCCTGTGAAGGAGCCATCCAAGTGGTAACAAAGCCATTTAACAGGCATTTGCGAACTCTAGGTATACATGGTCCGTTTCTGAATTTACTGTGTTAGGCTACTGGACCTTAGTTTATAATCTGCTTTAAAAATATTTCATTAGCGTGCTACTGAAGATTATAAAATCACATATGTACAAAAAAATCATCATGCCCCCCTTCCTCCCCCGGCTGTCGTTAGGCATAGGGGCACCATTGTAATAGTGCTGCATAGGGCTCTAACATTGGTTAACCTCTTTCTACGAGGAAGAAGCTCTTTTCTGAAAGAGCTCTTTCAGAAAAAGGCATGTGTGGGCGGGGAAGAGGGAGTTCTTTCGGAAGAAGGAAAGAGGAAAAAGCACAGGTGCCCTGGTGGCCATTCCGTCCATAGCGATCACCAGGGCTTGACGAACAGCAGCAAAAACCGGTCGCCAGCCCTGCACTGCGCATGTGCAAGACCCGCATTGCGCATGCGCGTGCCGCAAATGAACGGGGCACCCGGCTGAAATCTACTCGCCCTGGGCGACTAGATTCAATACTTTGTTGAGCCCTGGTGATCACAGCTTAAATGCGAGACAGCGTCCATTCAGTGTGGACGCTCTCTTTTGAAAAAGCAGATCACTTTTTCGATGCACTTTGGCAGTGTGGACACTCTCTTTCTGAAGAAGTTTTTCGGAAGATCTCTTCCGGAAAAACTTCTTCCGAAAGAAGCCTGCAGTCTGAAAGAAAGAAAGAAAGAAAGAAAGAAAGAAAGAAAGAAAGAAAGAAAGAAAGAAAGAAAGAGATGAATATGCACAGACTAAGCAACCGGAAATAACTATGTTCTCCACCAGAGGGCACTGCTTCTCCATGCAACCTATCTTCCAATTTATTTGCTGCACGGAAAATAAAGCACTTCTTAAAGGTGAGGGTTCAGAAGTAGCCGCATGCAGCATTGGATGCACTATTAAATGAACCGTGTGTTAGGAAGACCCTCCCTGCTATATCACTGCTATGCTGTGACATTTCACGTAGAATATGGAAGTTGGACTGGTTTGGCCTCTTCTTACCTGTTCGTTCAACAGTTTCTCGAAGAGATACGAACCGGACAGTAGAATTCCCATCCCCGTGCTGGTTATATGCCAGGAGTTTTACTTCATACACCACGGATGGGTCTATTTTAGAAAAGAGACGAGGAGGGCATTTAAAGAGCGACAGCAGACTAGTCTCGTTGACCCTGCCCTTGTCATGAAAACAGAAACATCTGACATGCATTGCGAAAGCCACTGTGAGTAGAAAAACCCGAACCACCTCTCACTTAAATCACTGAGGGCAGGCTGAGCATCGGAGGGAGGAATGGAAACTAAACCATGCTAGGCACTCATGATATGTATTTCCTAGCTGTTGTATGTTCCACTAGACATACTGTTATAATGACAACAGAAAGGGGAATTTTCTTGCTGAGCGAAGGCACGTAATGTGGCTAAACACCCTCCTCGGCACTTACCCAGGTGAGTTATGTTATACGATGTAATGTTGCTGGGCAGGAGCATAGGGCCAGTGAAGTGGGACAGGTGAACTTTACGGTAGTAGAGTTTGAATCCTTCATGCTGGCCCAGTTTGACAGAGGGCTCCCACACCGCCTGGATCGTGGTGCTGTTTAGCACTTTAATAAAGAGGGATGGCATTGCGGGGACTGAAACAGAGAGAGAGAGAGAGAGAGGTGTGTTTTTCACAAGGTGGGTCATGTCTGTTCCCGCGAAGCCTAAACATAATCTGCAGCGCAAAGAAAAATAATGAAATCCCTGCCAGCATGTCATGGTAGCTGCTGCATCAGGGTGTGTGTGTGAGAGAGTCATTTGACTGAAAAAAATTAGCTTAGTCTCAATCCTGCTTTCCTAGCCCAAAATCCCTTCAAGAAGTCCTGTGAGTTTCAAACTGTTTCCTGTTCTCAGCACGGCCCATTCAACAAGCTGGGCATCTACTTTGTAGATTCGCTGGCAATTTGATTCTTGGCCCCCTAGGGTCAGGTCAGGAATGCAAGAGCCCTGGAAGTGAATTTCCAGATTCCACTCTCTTCCCCCCAGGGCAATGGTAGCCTTTTCGAGTGATTGATCCCTGAGGGAGAGAGAAACCAGAAGGACGGAGTTAAGAGACATCAGCCTTAAAGCAATAAGTGAAATATGCTGCAACCGGCTGACTCACGGGCTTCCTGTGCTGATGGCTCATGCAGCGCTTACAAGTCTGCTCTATGGTGTGTTTCAGAGGCCACCACAGGTTCATACAGAAGGGGATGGATCTGGGACGGGCATAAGCAGCCAAGTCTTTCCAATCAGGCAGTACAGTTCTCCACAGTCTATCCCTGCTACCTTGCAACCAGTTTCATCCTAATCTTTTTGCAAAGTGGGGGCGGGGTGCTTCCCTGATCCCAAGGATGCATGAGGTTGGGGGTGGGGCAAAGGAGATACAGGTCATTTGGGTCTCCCCTTTCTTACTTGATTATCCCCACTTCTTCCCCATAATGCTGACACCCCCTGACCTAAAGCCCAATGAAGTCAATGGGAGTTTTTCCATTGGCATCAACTGATTTTGGGATCAGGCTCCTGGAGACCAGGGAGGAGCCGTTAGTATCAGTTGTACTTTGCTCCCATGGGGTGAGTAGCTATTTGTGGGGGGATCATCCTCCAACATATGCACTGGCACCACTACACTGAGAGGTGTAGTAATGAAGAGCGGGGCCCCCCGGCACCCCTGGAGCTACCACGTCTCTCCCTGCTTCATGCAGGCCCCGTTACTCCAGAGAGGTTCATGGTTAGAACATTGGGCAGGCTTAGTGCTAATCACATGTCCCCCACGTCCCATTATCTGGGCGTTTGGGGGCCCCGGTCTCAAAGTTCTGCCCAGTGGTGGATAGGGTTGCCAGGTGTCCGGTATTCACCCGGACAGTCCGGTATTTTCGCCTCCTGTCCGGTAAAAAAAATTCAGAAACTACCAGACACCTGAGCTGCCCGGTATTCTCTGAATTTCTCCCCAGACAGGAGGCGAAAATGCCGGGCACCTGGCAACCCTATAAACCAGGGGTGTCCAAACTTTTTTCAAAGAGGGCCAGATTTTATGAAGTGAACATGCGTGAGGGCCGACCATTTTGCCTGACATTCTTTGAACCATTAAAATTAAATGCAAATTAACTATTTTATGCAAAGTTTATTGCAAACGGCATACTTTTCATTTTGTCACATGGATGACAAATCTAAACAAGTGTTAAATCACTCTGCCTTTCATATCTGAAGGCCAGATGAAAAAAAAATCCAGGAAGCTGAAATATATGTCAGGAACATTGTAAAGTACATTACATATTATTGGTAATAAAGGTTGTCTGTCAACTTTTAAGTTCAAAAAATATGAACAGGAACATAACACCAAGTATACATGTCGTGTCCAAATATATTTATAACTGATTTAGACCAACTGACATTAACTGAGATTTTACAATGTATTCATCTCAATACATTTGGATTCGTTGGGGGCCATAAAAGATAGATATTGCCAAATTACCTGTGGGGCCGTATTAAACCGGAACACGGGCCGCAATTGGCCCGCGGGCCGGACTTTGGACATGCCTGGCCTAAGCGATGGGCGCTCCAGGCTGTGTTTTAGGCATAGAAGCCATAGTTCCCAATCTTTTCAATCTCTTACAATTTTATGGACCTCTCCCCACCCCACCAAAACAATATAGCTGGGCCTACAACCTGCTCATCCCTCAGCCCGCGTTGCGTCCCAAGCCACGTCCCACAGCCCGCTCAGGAAACATCACGGGTTGAAGGCTGAGAGAAGCTCCATACATTTATTTTAATTTCTATTTTAAACTTTCTGCAGAGCCCCCTACAGTACTGCCGGGGACCACCAGGCATCCGCGGACTATAGATTGGAAGCCACTGGCATAGAGAAAGGAGGCTCATGTGAGTGGATCCCCAAGCCACGTTACAAAAGACTGTCTGGACTGATGTTTTCGGTAGGCTTTTCCCTTTCTGTCTGTGCTCTTTCCCCCCCACACTCTAGCGTACAACTTTTTTTAGACGTCCAATAGGTGTTTTTCTGCTATTAACACTTTTGCTGACGTCCACAAAGTTCGATGGAGCAAATGCTCTGGCCCAAAATGCAAACAGACCTCAGCTGGCCCGCAGAGAATTTCCTTGTCAAAGGGGGGCTCTCTCCTGGGGCCAGTGTGCCAGCTCGGGGCCCTTAACACCTGGCGTGGGGGTCATGCCAAGGTAGGGAGGAAGTGTTTGGGGTAAGGCAGGAGGCAGAGATCTGCTACACAAGGGGCTTTCAAACAACGAGTCACGCCCCAGGATTGGGGGGGTGGAATGTCGGACGCTGGGTCTCGTTGCTGCAGGGGGATCAGGTGACCGGTGGGGGTGCTAAGGCAGCTCCCTGCCTCGCCTGGCATGACAGACAGTGCTGTGCCCGGGAAGTGGCCGGCAGCAAGCCCGGCTCCTAGGTCGGGGAAGGAGGAGTGCACAGGGCTCTGCCCACTGCCCCTGCCCTGAGCACTAGCGTCACACTGCCCCCAGTGCCGTCCGGAGCACAGCAGGACTCCCATCCATTAGTGCTGCCTGGTCATAGCGCTCCAGCAGCGATTTAAAGGGGCCAGAGCACTGACCACTTCCACTGCTGCTGTGGCAGATGGAGCCCTGGGCCCCTTTGAATTAGAATCATAGACTCCCAGGGCTGGAAGAGACCTCAGGAGTCATCGAGTCCAGCCCCCCAGTCCAAGGCAGGACCAATCCCAACTAAATCAACCCAGCCAGGGCTTTGTCAAGCCGAGACTTAACTGCCCCCTTTGTTCCCCCGGCAGTGGGCCTGGCTCTGAGACAAAGATCAATGCCCTTCACAACAAACACCTTTAAATATCCCTGGATCCTACCTATGCTTATTCCCACAAGTGGCGTATCTCCTCCAACACCTCCAACGCCCCAATAGCGATGGGAGAGTGTCTCGAACGCTGGTACCTTCCACCAACAGAAGTTGCTCTACTAAAAGAAATGACCTCAGCTATCTTGTCTCTAGCTTTTAGCAACACTTACTGAGCTATTTGTCCTGACAATATCTTTTGGCACATAGCTGTATGCTTGAATAATATAGTATTGGTTTTTAATGCATCCGGTTTTAATTGAGCTGAGTGGCATTTGATCACGGCGATACAGGCAAGGTAAGCTTGTTTCCAAATGCTGACAGATGTGACTGTGCCAGTTGGAAGCCTGATGGCAATGAATAAACTATTTTCCCAGGTTTTTTTACAGTTTTATGAGATTATAGTCAAAGCAACACATCTGAAGGACTTGTCATTTCCCAGGCATTGTAAATGGTCCCCCCCCCCACACACAAAAGTACAGTTGTTGTGGAAAAACAAAACCTAATCTGTTCTTTGAGGCACTTCTATGCCATCAATTGGGTTTGCTTAGTTTAGAAAAGAGAAGATTGAGGGGGAACATGATAGCAGTTTCCAGATATCTAAAAGGGTGTCATAAGGAGGAGGGAGAAAACTTGTTCATCTTGGCCTCTGAGGATAGAAAAAGAAGCAATGGGCTTAAACTGCAGCAAGGGAGGTTTAGGTTGGACATTAGGAAAAAGTTCCTAACTGTCAGGGTGGTCAAACACTGGAATAAATTGCCCAGGGAGGTTGTGGAATCCCCATCTCTGGAGATATTTAAGAGCAGGTTAGATAAATGTCTATCAGGGATGGTCTAGACAGTATTTGGTCCTGCCATGAGGGCAGGGGACTGGACTCGATGACCTCTCGAGGTCCCTTCCAGTCCTAGTATTCTATGATCACAGTAAAATGTCCTGCCAAAAAGGTATCCCAGCTCCACCAACTCCCCTTGGGATGCAAAAGCAGGGCAAGCCAAAGAGTTTTCCTAATGACTTGCATGTAAGGCAACAGAAAGGAACAATGAGTCAGAGTTTTCCCAATGACCCCCCCTTGGGAGAACATCCCCATGTACGGTCAGTAGAAAACATAAGAAAGCAGGCAGCTTTACTCATTTGTTAAAAGATATTCTGGCTTAAAGTCTGTTACTGGAAATCTACCAATTATATCAAAAGTCTTCTTCTTATCAAGCTAGTAGCCAGGTGCGCAGGTTATTGAAATGGAACTCTGTTTGCACCATGGGTTTGGTTGTGAAATGCAGCACATCCATGAGGCCTGTTTATGGATCAGAATTAACCTTCTCCTGAAACATTTCCTCCGAGATGAAGATACAATTTTTTCTAAATCCAATCAGGTAATTTTTCCTATAACTCTTCCTCCCTCTAAGACAAAATGATGAGGTGGCCTAGACTCCCCTCTTTGAGGCAGGCCATTTGACTCGGCCGAGGGGATGGTACTTCTGGCCCTACCCTAAAGTGAAAAATAGCCCAGTAAACTGAATCCCTAGAGGTGGAGGGTGGGATGGATGTCATCTGCCAAAGAGGCAGTGCTTTTTTTGTGATGGTACTGCCCGGTACCTCTGAACGGAGCATACTGGCAACTCTGTTTGCAAATCTCTGCTGGGCCGCGTGTCTTAAAAGGGCAATGGCGGCCCCACCCTGGCTTTTTTTTTCTCTCAACAACTTTTCTCTTGGAGTACCGGCACCTTTTTTTTAAAAACAAAAAAACCATTATTTATCTGTATCGTGTCATCACACGGATGGCATCTATTCATGGGGACCTCTCTAAGAGCTTCCTCTCACCACTCTAGCAGGGGTATTTTGTCCCTGTTATAACATATGGGACATATGTTAAAGCCCAGGATTTAATTAGTTAGATTTAGACTCACACCCGCTTATCAAACCGTCTCTTTCACCTCACCTCTGAGTTTGGAGCACAGAATTGCAAGGACCGTCACGACGCCCACGTTAGTATAACTAACACGGGGAGCTATCAGAAGGCAGCTGTGCAGCTAAAGGAGGATGGAAGAAGGTGGACAACATTATCCCCCTCGTACCTGGTTCCCATTCTATGTGGGGATACAAGGTGCCATTCCAACTGATGACAGCTTCATTGTGGAGAAAACACTGACCTGCGTAAGAACCCTTTGCCACGCAAAGCCCTTGCAGAGCATAAATCCAGTGACTGGTTCTATGGCTACACCGGGCCGATGTTGCACAATGCTGTTCAATTCAGATAACCTCCTGCAGTTAATCCCTGAGCGAGGGCTCGGCGCGGGCGCTGTTCTCTCCACTACAGATAAATAATGCATCGCTTCTGTGGGATGAGCTCACCATTCGGCAGCCCCAGGAACTGAACCTCTGACTGCACCCTTCGGTAATCAGATCTCATTTGACAGCAGAGGGTGCTTGGCCTTGTGCCGCCTGAACAAAGCTGAAACGATGGGGGAGGGGAGAAACCGCCTAGATGTCGCTAAATTGCCCTGCAACCCTGGAGGAGCATGTGCAGAAATCACCTTAGAGACTAACACACCTTGCTCGGGGACAGGACGTATGTAAAGCGCTTAACAGCTGAGGACAGGAAGGTGCAGACTTTCGGCCTCATTGCAGCGGTTTCACACTGACACGGCAGGGACCCCGGGTGGTCTGGCCACTGCAGGATCTACCTAGCACAGAGGGCTCCACTAGCAGTGGGGGTAGCCACAGCCACTTCTATGGCTTTCCCTTCGCCAAGGACCAAGGGTGATAGCCAGTGCAGCCGTAAGCTATGTCTAGCTCAGTCACAGCCCGGAACCAGGCCTGCGAATCTGACCTCTGAACGTTGAAGACATTCAGGGTATGTCTACACTACCCCCCTAGTTTGAACTAGGGGGGTAATGTATGCATACCGAACTTGCTAATGAAGCCCGGGATTTGAATTTCCCGGGCTTCATTAGCAAGTTCGGTATGCATACATTACCCCCCTAGTTCGAACTAGGGGGGTAGTGTAGACATACTCCCAGAGAGGTCTGTCATTTAGACCATTAGAGGAGTGAGGGCCAGCGGCAAAGCCTGACTCTGGATTTGGATCCAAGATTTTCCTCAAGTTTAGCAGATTTAGAATCGGGCCTTTAAACCAACTGGTAAAGGTTTTATTATCCACAGTGCTCGTCATGCTGGCCATGCCTTTTGTCAAAAGGGCCTGGCTGTTTTCAATGGTACAAATACGGTTGCCAGGTCTCGTATTAGACTGGACAGTCCAGTATTTGCAGCTTCTGTCCGGTAAAAAAAACCACAGAAAATTCTGGACATATAAGATGTCCGGTATTTTCTGTTTTTCTCAGATGGAAGGCCGCTTGGGACATTATTCCCTTGCCATGACTGGTGTGGGCAGGGAGTGTGGGATTTATAGGCACTGTGACATTTTTTGTGTGCATTTTTTTTCCTCAACAACTTTGGTTCCCCCGCCATTTTTTTTTTTTTTTTGGCTCAACTAATTTTTTCCGGCCATGTTCGGTATTTTCTGTGAAACTATCTGGCAACCCTAGGTATGAATTGCACAGAGCTGCATCCAACGAGCCTTTTCATTAGCTCAGGTGTATGCAATTTGGATGCAAGTCTCACATTGCTGGCATTTTGCCATAGCAGTCTTTAGCTGGGCCAAGTCGGTGAGCCTCTGAATATTTTAATATTGCCGCTTATGGGCTCTCTCTTGCCAACCCTCGCACCCAGCATTTACAGTGCACGCCTCATGGGGTGTGCAGGACACCTGCCTTTTCTGACCCGCTCGCTGAGGCTTGTGTATGCTGCTGAGGAGACTGGGATGCAACTGCACCCACTGCCATGTATCAACAGAAAGGCATCGGGCACAGTTTGGGCTGGCTCTGTGTCCCACGCTGGACTCCCAACGTTGAACATGCACCTGTTTGCACCTCAGAGGTGAGCATCCCCCAAATCTGTGCATACAAGAAGCCCTTTATCGGTCCCCGTGGACGCCCAACAATCCAATCTGCACACAAGAATGTGGGAGGTGGAAAAAATGAGTGTGCACTGGTGGTGCGTGCAGAAGTGGGTATGCCCAATGGTAGACTGGTGGAAAATATGCCCTTTGTTGGAGCCTCATCGGGAAAGCCCCTGGGGAAAGTTGGAGGGCAGGCTCTGCACCCCGGAAGGGGTGGAGCCTTGGGCAGAAGGGACGTGGCCAGGGTAGCCAGCCGAACCGCAGTGCTAGCCTCCACCAGCCCTCAGAACCATATGGGGTGCATGGTTGAGTGCTCCAGTGGCAATTTAAAGAGCCTGGGGCACCAGCCACTGTAGGGCCAGGAGTCCTGGCCCCTTTGAATCACCAGATCCTGGGACAACTGTCTCTTTTGCCCTGTCGGGGGCCTGAGCCTCATTACTTAAATCATAATGAACATGTGTGTTAGTGGGGGGAGAAATAACTTCATCATCCATTGGGCAAAGAAACATTAACATTGGCCACCCCAATTGGTGAAGAGTTGGTTTAATGTTATTGTTTCAGAGCCTGACATTTAAATCCCCCCCACAAGAATGTTTCTCCTTCAAAATGTGGAATACATAGTATGCACTAAAACCTGGACTATATAGTATTCATTATGTCTATGCACGTGTAGATGGCATGTGCTGTTCCTTACATAAATAGGTATACAGAGAATGGCAGTATAGATGTATATATATACACACACACACACACACACACACACACACATATCTGTATGTGTTCCCACAAGTATATATAAGGGCTCATCTAGACCACGCCGAAGTGCTGAAAGGGGCCCCTGGGGAAAGTCGGGGAGCTTGGCCTCAAGCAAAAGGGGTGGAGCTGGGGGCAAACACTTACCAAGGCTGCAGATCCCTTATTTCAGGGGTTCTCAAACTTGGAGTGACAAGGTTCCTACATGGGGCGTGGGTCTCGAACCGTCAACCTCCATCCCAAACTCCCCTTTACCTCCAGCATTTATATATTAACAAGTGTTTTGACAAGGGGGAGGGGTCACACTCAGAGACTTGCTGTGTGAAATGGGTCACCAATACAAACGTTTGCGAACCACTAATTTATGTGATTTCCCTCCTGGGTAGTATGATTACTACCACCACTTCATTTTTTTAAGTATGACCCAAGTGAAAAGAAAGAAGCAGAAAGCGCCATCGTTGAGAGTAATGATAGAAAATATGGGAGGGGTCCATTAACAGGAAGGGTTTGAAGGAGTCAAGTCTATGTGGCTGGTTGTCATCTGCCAACATTTGTGTGCTAGACATGCACTTACAGGCATCAAAATCTGAAGTAAGTCCAAGTTAAGCCACATCCCAGCTTGGGGCTCAGCCACTAGAATGCCTGTTATGGGAACTTTTCTTGTCTACAAAGTAAGGGCCAAATCCAACTCATCTTCTCTCAAAAAGCTCCAGCTGACTTCTTCATGGGGCCTTATCCACAACTTTCTGGTGAAGCAGAGTTCACTTCTGCACTGCAAATAGTGTCTCTTTGTTTGGCATTTTGGTAAACTGTCTCGGTACCGTTTGCATCAAGAAGCAGGGAGGCCTATAGCCTGTATGTTGCCCTGTTCTTGATGCGCTGAATTTCTTCACCGTATCACACCCCAGAGAGCTCTACCAAGTAATAATTCTGCATTGTGCTGACATTCACCCGCTGGCTCGGAACGGCAATGGCTACAGCTATGCAGAAGTGACTAGGATATGGAGGGTTCGTTGAACCCTACAGCGTACGCTGGGGTTATCTGTAGCATAAGCCAGGGCAAAACTCACCTTGGCATTTTGTTTAAGATACAAAATCGTGTCAAGATGTGGCTTTGTGAGGATGAGGCCACAGACATGCCAAAGCTGAGCACATCGAATACGTTTCTTAGTGGCAGTGACACCAAGTGACACCATTTATCTGCCCCCGAGTCAGGATGACAGAGCCATCCTGAGGGAAACTTGACAGCCTCAGATAAGACATTTCACCTGGAATACTGTATAGAGGGGCACCAACATCTTCTTCCTGTCACAATAAATTCAGTCAGCTCTTTTCACAAACACACTCATTTCTTCTGCACTCACAGGGTGCGTCTACACAACACCCTAAACTCGACATAAGATACGCAATTTGTGTAGCACAAATTGCGTATCTTATTTCGATTCTATTTTGAAATAACTCACTATTTTGAGACATCCCTTAACCCTTATGGAACGAGGGTTACGGGAATGCTGAAAAAGCTTGCCTCCTGTTATTTCAAAACCTATTTTGAAATAACGGGCAGCTTGTTAAGGCATGGGGTAGCTATTTCGGGATACCTCTGGGATCCCAAAATATCCGTGCTGTGTAGACATACCCACAGTCCTGTCCAGCTTAAGTATTCTCCTGTCAGTAAGATTTCACCAAAACAGCCACCTAAGCATCCATATGAATATGTTCCTCTGTATATAAACTTGGTTTCAGTGATCAGCCAAGTCTAGTGCTCTCTGTTTTTATGGAACTGAGATGCCACAGACTCTGTTCTCGCAATTCCTTTCAGACTGCTAGATAGAATATTTTATCCTTGAACAGAAAACACCAGCTGGGGATGTGGCATAGAGGAGCTCTTCCACTGGTGTGAAGTCCATTAAAGACACTATGGCCAGGGAGAGACATTCGATTTAAGATATGCAACTCCAGCTATAAAGAATTCTTAAACAGAATTTCTGGGGCGGCTCCACAGCAGGAGGTCGATGGGAGAAACTCTCCCACTGACTTCCCTTACTCCTCGCGACTCTGAGGAGTACTGGGGGTGTTAGGGGCACCCTCAGCGTTTGATTTAGTGGACCCTTACTAGACCCGCTAAATCAATCTCCGGAGCACCGATCTTCCGGTAAGTAAAGACAAGGCCTGTGTCAGTGATGAAACGTAAAGCAGCAATGGCTCAATGAGGTCTTAACATCAAGCCTGACCCTCAAAATCAGGGAGGCATAAATGGCTGTGCTGAGAGGGCTATGGGAAGCAGAATGGAAAGTAAATAGGCCCTTGCGCCTAAAATTTAGGGACTGCAAAGTTGGCTTAAAGACACCTCTGCCACACTCTCTTTCTCCACCACACACAGGAACAGAGCAACTCAGAATACGGCCTTTTAAAGGTACTAGGGGGCTGTGCCCCCCGCTCGCTACACTCATCAACCCCCCTCTCGGGGGGTAGGTGTCCAGCCAGAGGGGAGGGTGCAAGAGCAGGAGAGGGGGCAGGGGCAGGCTGGAGGTAGGTGTCCGGCCAGAGAAGAGGGTGCAAGAGCAGGAGAGGGGGCAGGAGCAGGCTGGAGGTAGGTGTCCGGCCAGAGAAGAGGGTGCAAGAGCAGGAGAGGGGGCAGGAGCAGGCTGGAGGTAGGTGTCCGGCCAGAGAAGAGGGTGCAAGAGCAGGAGAGGGGGCAGGAGCAGGCTGGGGGTGCAGGGTCTCAGTGGAAGGGGTGAGTGAGGGAGCTGGGCTGGGGGTGCAGGGTCTCAGCAGGGTGGTGAGTGAGGGGGATGGAGGTGTGGGGGTCTCAAGTTGGAGGGTATGAGTGAGAGGGCTGGGGATATGAGATCTCGGCCAAGGGTGTGTGTGACAGGGCTGGGGGTTTGGGGAGGGCACGCAGCTCCCAGCCTCCCCCCCCCCGCGAGGGGGGGTGGCCGTGGCCGTGCAGCTCTGGCCCCCCCAAGAGGGGGGAGGACATGAGGCTCTCAACCTGCGGCAGCAGGGAGGGAGGGAGGAGGCAGGGCGGCTGAGGGCAGAGGAAGCGGTGGGACATAGAGGCTGTGTCCAGACTCAGGGGTTTTTTCGAAAAAACTTCACCTGCGTCTAGACTGCAGCCGCGTTCTTTCGAAATTAAATTGAAAGAATGCGGCTTTTCTTTCGACGGTGGTAAACCTAATTCCACGAGGAAGAACGCCTTCTTTCGAAAGTGCTCTTTCGAAAGAAGGCGTTCTTGAAAGCAAACAGACTTTTTAGAAAGAGAGCATCCAGACTCACTGGGTGCTTTCTTTCGAAAAAGCGGCTTGCTTTTTCGAAATTCCGCGTGCAGTCTAGACGCTCTCTTTCAAAAGAGGCTCTTTCGAAAGTATCTTTCGAAAGAGCCTCTTTCGAAAGAGGCTTGCAGTCTAGACATAGCCAGAGTGACGTGATGACATCACTCGGTGATCCCAGAGAAAAAAATCTGTGTATATGAAGAGAGATGTCTACACTGCAGTAAAAGCCCAGCAGCATGGCCATGACTGGCCCACGTCAGCTGACTTAGGCTCCCTTTTTATCTCAATGTACACATACCCCAAGTTGCTCCTTGTCTCCCTCTCGCCCCAAAACACAAACCAAACCTGGTTTCACCGAATTTTAAATAGTCAGAAAAACACTTCTGTTCTTAGCAGAACCTGTTAGAAGAACATTTTATGGATTAACTAGGTGACAAGAGCCCCTTTAAGCAGCAGCAATTGAAAAATATAAAAGAAGTGAGAAAGAATGGGATATTAGCGAGGGTTACGTATTCATTTCAAATTGCAACTTAGTGGTTAATCTTTGGTACACAGGGCAGTGCTGTTTTTAAAGACAGTAGGGCTGTACGATGATGCCTTCAAGCTTCAAAGAGATCGGAAATTTATTACCCTGATACAAAATACGTAAACATGCATGTGCTGATTTAAGGTAATAAGGTCAAAAAGTCCTACCCAACCTGCCTCAACCTTGCCCCCAAAACACCAAGTTTTATGAGGCATGCATGGCTGCTGGCTATGGCTGCTGAACTCAGAGCTTTGGGTCAAGGATTTTAAAGTTTACCTCCTCCACCTCTTTCTACACTGAAAGGAAAGCCGGGCTAAAAGGATAACTGGTTCATTCCAGAGCACCGAATGAATAACCTTTCAGGGTAATTACTCAGCTCATGCCATGGTAAGGATTTATTAGCCCTTTTCCTTAAATACAGCAGCCAAAATCCCAGTGCAGATCAGAGTTCGGATCTGACCCACCACTTGAGGTCAGTAGCCCTGTACCTATAATAGGCCCTTTTCTCCTTGTATCACTGATCTTTCCATTTCAAATTCATATTCAGAGTGCTTTCCTGAGGGAGAACACATCTCCCTTATGAATTTGGCAGCAAAAGAAAAGGCCGTTGGGGTAACCCAGGGTCATCCGGTATCTGAAATGCTCAGAGCGAGAGAGACCCATTCCTTCAGAAAACGCTCCCCCTTCATGCACATTGGCAGTGCCTGAAAACTACCACTTCTCAGGACGGTGGCCTGTCAAGCAGGTTTGGCAGTCTCTGTCCAGTTTCCTGTGGACAAGCATCTCCCATCTCAAAGAGCGCTTTCACAGTGGGGACACTGGCAGCCTCCACAGAGAGGGCCCAGGTACGACTAGGCCCCCACAGGTTGAACTGGAAGCTGAGGTGACTCCAGGGCCGGGCTTTTGTGGCTGGGAGGGAAACTTCCGCTACCACCGCTTGCTCTATGAACGTAGCAAGGACTCGCTCTCCATCAGCTGCCTGGAGGAGAATCATGCTCATGCAAAGAACGTTCACCACAGGGTTAACAGCTGCGGACACCAGAGTTGTGCTCACGTCACTACAGTAGTTTGGCTCGCCGGGATCTTGGGAAGCCTGAGACCCTTGCACCATGAGAAGGGGCTTAGACCCAGAGCCTCGACGGGAGCTCAGAATAGCTTGGAGGAGCTGGGCTTTAGTCTTCGTTTAAAACATGAGGTTACAACACAACACTGACCTGATCCTGAGACGTGCTGAGCATTCAACTCCCGTTGGCCTCAATGGGGCCCTCCTGAGCCTGACAGTGCTATTCCCATTGGCTGCCAGCATAGAGATACCTTTTGCCTTTCTTCAGCCTCACCCCTGGAGCCATGAACCAGGAGCAGCTCCGACCACTCAACATCACCTGTGGGTCTCCTCTACGCAGCCTGCTGGTTTCATTCTACCTCATCTGCTCCCTCACAGCAGCTATGCCACCTCATACCAGCTGAGAATCTGGCCCAGAGACCCGAAGCCCTACCTGGCAAACAGTCTTTACTTCCCCCGTCACTAGGGCGTGATCCTGCAAGACCTCTATACAGAATTTGGTGGGCGGGGGTGGGGGGGCATTGTAGGCACAAGGCTGAGATGATTCACTCATTTTCTGGAGAAGGGAAACTGTCCAAGGGTAAGGAGAAATGGAACAAAAAGGGCCGTGTGTGGAAGTCACTGGCATTACACGGCACAAAATATTGTAGAGATCTCTGTAGCGTATTGAGATGGGGACAGACATAGGGAGAAAACTCCCAAACTTTGCTGTCAAAGACTCTCCTTTGCTACATTACAAACAATAAAGAGCCTTTCACCTGCAACAGGTCACACAACCAACTCAGGAATTGTTGCATTAAAAAAAAAAAAGAACCCTCAATAACTTCCAGTTACACAATATTAGGCTCCGTAGTGGAGGGGTCAGCTATCACGCCGTTACGATAGCGCCAGGACAAGGAACTCCTTGTCACTAGCTCCTTGCCACAAGACGACAGGGGAATTCTGTGCAGCAGGGAGAAGGGGGAACAAGAAGAAGACAGAATTGAAAATATTCAGGTACATGCATCGGCCCGATAAATGATAATTCGATTCGCAGGCTTCCATGCATCAGCTCTCTCGAGCTCGCGGCCTCCTTACCTTCTCCCAGCGTGCTCACCACCATGACTTCGGAGGCCTTGCTGGCACCCCGGGAGGTATAAGCCTTTATATAGAAGCTATAACTGGTCGAGGGCTCTAAATCCGTCACGAGCTGCTGGAAGGTGCTTTTGCTGACAGCCTCCTGGTATTCCATCTCCACGGGGTCTGAAAGGCACAAGACAGGGAGAGCCGGGAGCCATTAGGAAGTGGGAACCAAGGAACCAAGGAAGTGCCAGAGCCTGATTCTGCTCCCGATGGGAGTTTCACTATCAACTTCCTTTCACTATGGCCCACCGAGCTTCATTTTCCCTTCCCTCTCAAAGAAGCACCAGAACTTGGTTCCTTGTATTCAGCCATTAGGCTATGCCTCTTTTTTTAATAATCTGCTTCCTCACCTCCTATTCGCTGCCCTGCCTACAACGATTAATCCTCCGAGGGATGCAGATGACGGGGAGGAGATAACCCGATCATCTCCCTAGCTAGTCATTTACATGGGCCTTATCGCCATAACAGTCAAGTACTGAAGGAGGGGGAGCATGCGGCTTTTTACCCCATACCTGCGGCTTTCCTTATGTGCAGTACGTAGCCGATGATCTCCTTGGTATTCTGCAGAGGCTCACTCCAGGATACCTGGATGGTGGTTGCGGAGACAGTCTCGGCTTTCACGTTCTGTGGGGGGCCGGGCAACCCATCCGCCCACAGCACCGTCAGGCGGGCACTGGCTTGAGTGGAGCCAGCGCTGTTCTCCGCAATGCACTGGTAAATAGCTTCGTCCTCCTGGCTGATCCCGGAGATGGTGAGCGTGCTGAAAATAGAGGCAGACAAAACACACAAGCTGGGCTTAGCTCAGCGCTTCCCTAGAAATACCGGGCATCTCCCAAACCCTCCCTGCCCACCGCAGCGAGGCCCGTCCCGATGGGTCTGCAAAGACATCCCACGAGGCTGAGACTGAGCCAGAGACTGCTGAAAGACATCCCACGTGGCTTTACTCGCGGGGCCAAACAGGAGCCACGACGAGGCGCTCAGCCCTGAATCTGCAGCTGGACAATTCCATGAAAAGGGAAGCCCAGGGAGGTGGCCGAGGAGGAGGAGGCGTTGTCCTGGTTTTCTAACCAGGCAGCTTTATCAACATTTTGAATTAAAGGGACGAGTCCTGTGGCACTTATAGACTAACAGATTTATAGGAGCATAAGCTTTCGTGAGCAAAGACCCACTTCGTCAGATACATGTAGTGGAAATTTCCAGAGGCAGGTATAAATATGCAGGCAAGAATAAGGCTAGAGATAACGAGGTTAATTCAGTCAGGGAGGATGAGGCCCACTTCGAGCAGCTGATCTGGAGGTGTGAACACCAAGAGTTTGTCTAGAGTAGACTACAGGGTTTTGTTGACAAAAGTGAACTTTTGTCGACCAAACTATACCTGCGTCTACACTGCCGCTGAGTTCTGTCGACATAACATCGACAGAACTCAGCAGTTTTGTTGACGGCTGTAAACCTCATTCTACGAGGAATAACGCCTTTTGTCAACAGAATTCTGTCAACAGAAGGCATTATTGCATCTACACGGTCCTTTGTGTCTACACTGTCATGTCGACAAAGCGGCTTGCTTTGCTGACAGAACTGGATGTAGTCTAGACGCTTTGTTGACAGTATCTGTCGACAAAGCCTCTGTTGACAAAAACCTGTAGTCTAGACATACCCTAAGAGAGGAGAAACTGCTTTTGTAGTTGGCTAGCCATTCACAGTCTTTGTTTAATCCTAAGACTGAAGTGTTCTCCTACAGGACACAAAGTAGCAGATTTAAAGGTAACCATCCTGCAGCAAAAAAACGTCAAGACCAGACTTCAAAGAGAAACTGCTGAGCTAGTTCATCTGCAAATTTGACACCATCAGTTTAGGATTAAACAAAGACTGCGAATGGCTAGCCAACTATAAAAGCAGTTTCTCCTCTCTTGGGGTATGTCTAGACTACATGGCTCTGTCTACAGAGCCATGTAAACTAGCTTACCCGCCATAGCCAACGAAGCAGGGATTTAAATAATCCCCGCTTCATTAAAATAAAAATGGACGCCACGCTGTGCCGACAATCATCTGATCCGGAACAGCGTGGGAGTCTAGATGCTGATCGGTCAACAAGGGAAGCCTTTGTCGATTGCTCCTGTAAACCTCGTTTCACGAGGCATAAGGGAGCGGTTGACAAAGGCTTCCCTTGTTGACCCCGCATCTAGACTCCCACGCTGTGCCGGATCAGCTGATTGTCGGCACAGCACGGCGTCCATTTTGTTGACTATGTCGGGTAAGCTAGTTTACATGCCCTTGGTGTTCACAGCTCCAGTTCAGCTGCTAGAAGTGGGCCTCACCCGTTTACATGGCTCTGTCGACAGAGCCATGTAGTCTAGACATGCCCTTGGTGTTCACAGCTCCAGATCAGCTGCTAGAAGTGGGCCTCACCCTTCCTGACTGAATTAACCTCGTTATCTCTAGCCTTATTCTGGCCTGTATATTTATACCTGCCTCTGGAAATTTCCACTACATGCATCTGACAAAGTAGGTCTTTCCCCACAAAAGCTTATGCTCCTATAAATCTATAAGGGTAGTCTATAAGGGTATGTCTAGACTACAGGCTTTTGTTGACAAAGGCTTTGTTGACTGATACTGTCGACAAAGCCTCTCTCCAAAAAGAGCATCTAGACTACAGCCAGTTCTGTCGACAAAGCAAGCCCTTTTTTTGACAGAGTCTAGATGCTCTCTTTTGAAAAAGCAGTGTGGATGCAATAGAACCTTTTTTCGACATAACTCTGTCCAAAAAAGGCATTATTCCTCGTAGAATGAGGTTTACCGCCATCGACAAAACTGCCACGTTCTGTCAACTTACTGTCGACAGAACTCGGCGGTAGAGTAGACGCAGGTATAGTGGACTTTTGTCGACAAAACCCTGTAGTCTAGACACACCCTAAGGTGCCACAAGACTCCTCGTCACTTTTGCAGATCCAGACTAACACAGCTACCCTTCTTATACTTGAATTAAAGGGATTGTGGTCACCTCTAATTAAAGCTACACAGGAAGAACGGTGCACCGAGGGGCTGCTGAGGGGCTGCAGACAAAGAATTAGACACTGATGACAGAGGTCGCAGTGACAGGATGGGCAGCTGTGTCCTGCTAAGCTGCGACTCTGAAATGCCTTTGGGGCAAGCCGGGGGGTATGAGCAGTTCGTGCTGTGGGGCTAAGAGGGAGAATGCAATCATCGGCTATATTAACAGCGGACTATCCAGGATGAACAGAGAGATGGCACTCCCACTTCTGACCCACGTCCATCATCTTGCTAAGAACCTGCCCTTTTTCTCCACTGAATCTCCCTCTGCCCTTCCCTCCAAGCCCAGCTGAAGTGGCAAATGACTGGGGTGGATCTCTGGTGTCAAAAGTGGTAGTAAAAACAACTCCAGCTGAGTTGTTTTCACCGCAACTTTTAACACCAGGGATCATTTGCTACGTCAGCTGTGCTTCTAGATATGAAACTGGTGCTTTGCTATCGTATTATCACAAGGGCGGGAAGCAATGAAAGCTCAGAAGAGAGAGAATGCAAGACCGCACCTGGATAGCCTGAATTCTCAACCCTACTCTCAGTAAGATTTTAGGCCCACTTGCGGTACATCTAAACTACTGTTTTTTTTCCGAAAGAGGATATGCAAATTCTGCAGGAATTTGCATATCGTCTTCTGATCTCACTTTCAAAAGAGGATCTTTCGAAAGTGAAAGTAGTCTGGACGCGTTTTTTTGGGGGGGAACCCTTTTTCGAAAAAAATGCGTAAACCTCCTTTTTTAAGGAAGAGCTTTTTTTTTTTTTCCATTTTCAAACTCTTGAAAGATCCTCTCTCGAAAATTCTACGTAGTCTAGACATAGCCTAAGCGCCTGATTGGGCAAGAAGGCAAGAGCCCCTCGAGAGGCACCCACTTCAGCTGTTGAAGGTTCTCGTGCCTGTTCACATGATGTTAACTTGGCTAGGGAGGAGCATTATAATAGCTTTACCAACAGCGAGCTGGCAAAGGCAAAGGCAGAGCATGTGAAATTTAAGCCAAGTCTACTCAGCCCCAGTCACAAAGCCCTCTGGCGATGTTGTAATTATATTACAGCACGTTATAGAGGTCTTAGGGAAACGTTAGGATTACGCTACTTCTTCTGCGGGGAGGGAGCTCCATCCTTTGCTGTCGAGTGCCGAAAAAACGGATCGTTTCCAACCCAAATCCAAAGCTGGTTCTCAGGTGTTCACAAAACCTCGGCGCGCATTTCGGAGGCTTGCGACTGAAAGCACCGATTGAATACTGCAATGGTGGCAGCTGCTTTTCAAACGTACTGGCGGGGGATGGAATTGATCATTGGTTAAGGGCAGTCACCCAGGTCACTGGATGCTTGGTCTCAACCATTGCAGAAGAGAATAAACCCGGAAATGCTCCGGACTTCTAAAATGCTGGCGGCTCAGCTCATTGATGCTAGTGTCTCAATTCTGCCAGCGTGACAGGATGGTTGTTCACTGGAGGGATGGTAACAGGACGGATTAGACTCCATTTACACCTCAGGTAGCTGAAGTGAATAGCTGCTTCAAGAACTGCATGGTTTTATGACAAGGGCCATTTATAACAGAGACAATTTCATATCCAATGGGGTGTAACAGCTGCCCAGATTTAGACAAACAGAGCCAGCAACTATCAATTTAAAGCGGGGAGGGGAGGACTCACTTGTTAGTCGCAACCTGCCTGTTTTGTTTTGCTATTTAATGTTCAAAACGGCATTTTTATAGCTTTCAGCTTGCAAATGGCAACACGATGGGGCAGACAATATACGCTCTAGTCTTTCAGGCTCTTATGTATTTCCTCAAAAAATCAAGCTTAGAACAAAGAGATTAAAATCACGGCAATCAAATGGTTACAAGGAATCCCAGCTAAATATCCAATCCCTCAGCCTTCAAACACTCACAGTCATTCTACTCTTGCTTCTGAAGCTAGAATAAACTGGAGTTGCTTTTAACAACCTTGATGCAATAGCTCAAGAAAGGGCCAAACACAATATATTTATGACTGCCTTGATCAAGTAACTGTTCTGTTAAAAAAAGAGGGAATTTGATGCTTAATTCCTGCTCAGGTCAGTCTGAGACTATATTGTACGGAAGCACATGTCAGAACCTTTATTTAAAAATATGAGACGGTATTCGCTCAAACCTCTGCTGCAAATTGGAGTTGAATGTCATTTCTGCTGTAAATTGTAGGGTTTGGAACCATAGCTAGCATATTATAATACTTATATATAAGGTTACCTTCCTTTAGCCTTAAATGGAGTAACTAACGCATCCGTGGAGGAATTCCTGGGGGAGGGGGATGTACGTAGAGTTAAAGGGAATGTCCAGCCACTTAGAAATCTTACTGAATAGGCCCCCCCGCTTTAATAATATGTCACACTAGCCACTGTAAATACTGCTCCTCAGCAGGGAGCAACAGAGACAAACCTCTCTGAACAATACCGACAAGGTCTCTTCATGGCTGATGCCAGGCACGAATGAGGAGTTCAAGTGCAAAAGAAATTGGCTAAGGGGCTGGGAAGTGAGTCCGGTGTCCAGTCCCCGGTTGGTGAATGACTGCAGGAAACTCTGCTGGCCAGCCAAAGAAGTTGGATGGGATCTGGAAGTGTCCTGCCCTCCCCTCTCTGGGGGAGGTAGGTTCCACAGCCTGGGGCCTTGATCAGGAAGAAGTGAAAGGAAAAGAACATGGGTGGGCAATAATTTTGGACGGGGGGGCCACTCCAAGAATTTGGAAAGTGGTTGAGGGACACACCTGTTCATGATCTGAATGGAGGGGGTGTGGGGTCGGAGACGGAGGTTGGGTGCAGAGAGGAGTTTGGGGTAAGTGAGGGAGTTTGGGTGAAGGAGGCAGTAGTGACCTGGGGCACTGGACAGGGGTACAGGGGTTGGATTCTGACCTAGGGCAAGGAACGGGGGTACAGAAGGGGTGCAGGGGTTTGGGTTACGAGCTAGGGCAGGAGGAGACTGTGCTCTGGGGCAGGTGATTGGGGTGCTGGATCTGGAAGGGGGTGTGAGTGCAGGAGAGGTGGCAGAGGATTTGGTTATGTGGAGTAGAAGGGCAGGAGTGGGGGGCAGAGGGTTGAGAAGGGAGGGGCTGGGGTGCCAGAGGCAGGCTCTGGCCAGCTGACTTACCGCCAGCAGCCCATTCTTGAATCAGCCTCCCTGGCTGCCCCGCCCCCACACAGGCTGCAGCCATGTGCTCTGTGAATAACTACAAGCCCCTTGTGCTTCATGGCTGCCTGCTACTGAAACAGGCAGCTCCCATTGGCCAATTTCTGGCCAGAAGCCAGCCAATGGGATTGTGCTGGGTGCAGGAACAGCTCTAAAGCTTTCCTGCCTCCCCTCTGGGCTCAGTTTTTAAAGTGAAACTGCCCCACACCTGCGTTTGAGGCAAAGCAAGCGGGGAGCCTGCCTGCGGCTCTCTGCAGCATCTGTGGACCGGATCCGATGGCTTGGCAGGCTGGATGCAACCCGTGGGCCGTATTTTGTCCAGGCCTGGTGCATGGCATCTTCACACCATTTCGATCTCAAACTTACGGCAAATTATATGTCACTTCTACAGCACAAATAAGTCTTTGTTAGAGATAAACCCTAACCAAATACCCAGATCCTGCCCCCACTCTGGGAAAGGTTAGACATGGTGCTAAACCTGGTGCCGAGCCTTCTCCCGACTGATGGTGGGAGGTTTACCAGTACATTTACCTCAGACCAGACTGGACATTGGAAATGTGTTTACTAACCCTTGAACTGGCTTTTTAACCTTACATGGTCTATTGGATGTTTCTCATAAGCTGACACAATCCTGCTGGATATATAGTTTCACAGAGGGCATTTTTCATGCATCACTGAACATAAACGCTGCTTACTACTGTATTCCATGCTACAGTTCTACATTGTGGTGGCCACGTACATTTTGCGCTAGTTTTATGCCTCTTTGCCTGGTTGTTCTCCGGGTGATTCCTGAGTTCTGCTCAGCACATTTGGCAGGTTTTGAATGGTGGTGCTTTGGCAGTAACTTTCATTGGATCATAATGTCTCCGATGTCAGTGATCTTTGTGTCGTCTGTCTAAGCAAATCCACATTGACTGCCAGATTGTAGCATTAAGCAATGTTTTATTACATTAAGGCGAAGATTAGTGATAAACACTGGGGATGATTCCGATCTCTGTGACACTGGAGAAAATCAGGAGCAACCCTGTTGACGTCAATGAAATGACATGGCTGTGTGAGCGAGGTCAGAGTCAGGAGCAATGTTTAGGTCGGTGAAAACACTTAAGTAGAAAATGTATATTATAAATAACCCAGCATTGCCTGATTGCATACCCTAATGAAGGATTCCTTTAAGTGTAGCAAGATATTGGTCTTCCTGGGTTACAATTTTTTATTGCTGTTGAGTTAACATTCCTATCTCTGCCCGGCAAATCATCAGGGCTGGAGCACATGAGCCAATGTTTAACAGCCATCTATTGATGTCCTAGGCCTTTGTTTCCTTGGAAACATTGTACATGGAATAGGAAATATGATGGTTTCAGCTGATACGGTGATTTCAGCGCATCAAGCCGTAAGCTCCCTTCTTAGCCATAGGCGCAATAGAGCTGATTACACGAAAAAGGAAAGGGGCAAAAGAAGTCCCACTGTGCGGTCAAACTGTGTCAACAAGAGCTGATTTCCACGAGGCCAGATGGCAGAAAGGCAGGATTACGCCATTCAAAAGCTGTATGTGCAGCTTTGCATACACCAGAAGATGTGAGAAAGGAGCAGGGAGGCTGCTTCCGTCCGCAGTGTCAATATTGGGATTATTCTCGTGAATCCGCTGGGCATGTGTGTCAGGACAGCCAGGTCCCAGCGGGCTCTGAAGCAGAAGGGAGCGCAGAACATCCCGATTGCAGACAAAGCGACACAGGGAACCATTTAGCGTCCATTGATTTGTAGCTGTGTTTAACATACATTTGAAATGTAGGGCAGTAGGAAGGGAGCAGGGCCGGAGCGCCGCACCTCGTGTGTATTACAACTTCCAGAAGGGCCTACTGCGGTCACTGTGATACAGGGGGATTCATCTCTCTGTTTCCACAAGTATCCACAGTGGAAGGGCAGCTTTAGTTTCATACCCTGAGGGTATGTCTAGACAACATTGTTTTTTTGAAAAAAACCCTGCCCTTTTTTAAAAAAAATGTCACCGGCATCCACACTGCAATCGCATTCTTTCAAAATTAAAATCGAAAGAACGCCGGGTTTTTTTCGACAATGGTAAACCTCAAATTACGAGGACGAACACCTTTTTTGAAAGAGCTCTTTCAAAAAAAAAAAAAAAGGCGTGTGTGGAAAGAAGAGGCAATCGAAAAATGCACAGGTGCCCTGGTGGCCATTCTGTGAATAGCAGTCAGGGCTTTCTTTCCAGACTGGGTGCTCTTTCGAAAAAGCAGATTGGTTTTTCAATCCAGTTTTGAGGTGTGGATGCTCTCTTTCGAAAGAAGCTTGCAGTCTAGACATACCCTGAGGGTTTTGCCCAGGGGAATCTGTCACAGAATCCATTTCTTCCTTGTGGACCACCCTTGCTCTCTACTTGGAGTTACTCAAACATTTGGAGAGACCACATCTTTTGACCTATCTGGGTTTGTCTCCCTCTCCATCTCTCCCTTGACTCCTCAGCTGCCCTGCATGGACCCACATTTGGGGGCTGTATTCCAGAAGTGGAGGTAGAAAGGACTGGACACACCGGAGGGTGTTTTCAAAGCCATGGACCTGAGAAGAGCAATTGCTTGTGTGTTTACGGAACGGCTGATTGCTGTGGGAGACGATGAACTGGAGAAAACCAGCCAATGGTTTGTTTTCCTGCAAGGACCTTTTTCAACTTTGTCTTTTTGTTTCATGCTTCTCGGATTGATAGGGCAGATGCGCCAGCCGTCTTTCTGTCATACAGCCCCTTGCAAAGCAGCATTCAAGATCCTCATCCAAGACACGCATCCATACCGTGGCTTCCAGCGATCTGATCCATCTGAGACAGATCTTAGAGGGCAGCGGCTCATTAGATGGTCTGTGGTTTGGATGGCTGCCGTGGAGAGCCCCTGAAAATGTAAGGAACCGGCCCCAACACTACCAGTGCTGTGCACCACACCCTGCTCTCCCACATGGCTACAGCTTTCTGAAAATAAAAAGCTAACACTCTTGTCATTAAATCACATGACACCAGAGGGGGAAATGCTGATCTAATCCCAGGACCTGCAATCAGCCAGTTTCTAATTTATGCCTTGCACCAGATGGCATGTGAAGGAGCCTCCAAATCGTATCTATTCACCAATCCCCACAGCATCTAGGTGTCAGCTACCTAAAGCAGAGTTGCACCAATGCTGCCAGCAGAAGTCAACACTCTCCATCTCTCTCTTGACTCCTCAGCTGCCCTGCATGGACCCACACTTGGGGGTTGTGTTCCAGAAGAAGTTGGTTTGGTATTTCTGCAGATGCATTACTGGGGCACACTCAGCCTGTGGAACTCCTTGCCAGATGATGTTGTGAAGGTCAGAACTTCAACAAGGTTCAAAAAAAGAGATAAATTCATGGAATTTTGGTCCATCAATTCACCAGGATGGGTAGGAATGATGTCCCTTAGCCTCTCTTTGTCTGGAAATGGGTGACAGGAGAGAGATCACTTGATGATTCCCTGTTATGTTCACTCCCTCTGGGGCAACTGGTATTGACCACTGTCGGCAGACAGGACACTGGGCTAGATGGACCTTTGGTCTGACCCAGTATGGCCGTTCTTATGCTCCGATGTTAGGTTAAGTGTCATAACTTACAAATGATAGAGGCTGGTGATCCTGCTGATTTCTGGTGGCAGGAGGGACCACCGCCTCGGAGGCACAGTCTGCTAAGAATGCAACGCCCTCCAAAGGTCAGATACGCCTCAAGCCAAGATCTCAATACGAGGGCTTCTCCTGCCAAAAGGATCTAATCCCAGGACCAGGGGGAGGGATAGCTCAGGCTGTGTCTAGACTACATGCCTCTGTCGGCAGAGGCATGTAGATTAGACACATAGGCAAAGGGAAATGAAGCCGTGATTTAAATGATCGCGGCTTCATTTACATTTACATGGCTGCCGCGCTGAGCCGACAAACAGCTGATCAGCTGTTTGTCGGCTCTCGTGCTAGTCTGGACGTTCCCCCTGTCGACATCAAAGCCCTTTGTCGGCAGCCCCGTTATTCCTCGTGGAATGAGGTTTACTGGGGCTGCCGACAAAGGGCTTTGATGTCGACAGGGGGAACGTCCAGACTAGCGCGCGAGCCAACAAACAGCTAATCAGTTGTTTGTCGGCTCAGCGCGGCAGCCATGTAAATGTAAATGAAGCCGCGATCATTTAAATCGCGGCTTCATTTCCCTTTTCAAAAACAACAAATCTACATGGCTCCGTCGACGGAGCCATGTAGTCTAGACGTACCCTCAGTGGTTTCAGCATTAGCCTGCTAAACTCTGGGTTGTAAGTTCAATCCTTGTGGAGGCCATTTACGGGTTTGGGGCAAAAATTTGTCAGGGATGATACTTGGTCCTGTTGGAAAGGCAGGGGACTGGACTCGATGACCTTTCAAGGTCCCCGCCTGTTCTAGGAGATAGGCAATCTCCATTAATAAAAAGATCACAGCACTGCATCTGATTCAACTCCACTCAGTGGCCACCTTTTGTAATGCAAAGCCAGCTGTGAAGACTAGAGTGTTCTTCATGGGGCAAATTCTTTACAGCTGAAGTCCAAGGCTGGCGGTCTCGGACGTGTCCCACTACGGTGGTGTAATAAAAGCTGAGCAAAGTGGAATCTGAACAGTCCAGCAACACAAATCACAGACTGAATTTGAAGTTAAAAACTTTTTTGGTCTTTTAACGTTAGTACTGCGGGGGTGGGGAGGGGGGGAAGTGGTGTCTGCCTCTAGGCCTGAGGTGGGCAATCATTTTTGCGGGGGAGGGGGGGTGCTTAATGACTTTTCGTATGTGGTTATGCACCGGCTCCACCCAGGGAAGGGGGCTGCAAGGGGCAAGGGTAGGGACCAGCCACCCCTAGACTTGTCTGGGGTCAGAGGCTTTGAATTAAAAGCATAGCACGGGGCTTGCGGCTCCTGCCCGTCACTACAGCGCTGCCTGGCAGCTGCCCGGGGGTGCTGCAGCTAATTAAAAGGCTCATGGCTCCAGCCCTTGCTGGGGTAGCGCCAGGCCGGAGAGCTGGGAGCTATTTCAATAGGATCCTGCTGCCTGAGCCACCTCTCGGAAATTCAGTGGCACAGGCAGGAGGATCTACATAGAAAGCCCGATGCAGTCCACTGGCTGGATCAGTGTTGGGCAGGCCGGATTCGGCCCCCGGGCCACATCTTACCCGGCCCTGCTCTAGACCTAGGACAGGTCCAGCTCGGTCTGTGTCAGGCTCGACCGAGAACCGTCTCCAGCACGGCTTTGGGCTGGCTCGGAAGGGTTATTTGATTTACCTCCGTGTTCGTGTTCTCTCTCTAATACCCTAGAGGCAGCAAACAGGGATAAGAATCACTTTACACAGGGGTGGAGAACCCATGGCCCAAGGGCCAGATGCAGTTCCCCGGGGCTCCTCCCCCCCAGCATTGGGGAGCCCACGCTGGCACTCCAGCCCCCACTGCGTGCTGCCCGACATCGAAAAGGTTCCTCGCCCCTGACATCACATCTGAATCCCAGTGCTCGGAGTAACTCAACCCCTTGGCGAGACCCACACAATGGATCCTATTCATCGCCGTGGCTAGGTTTCGGTGCTTTTTCCTGGAGGCGTTTTCCATGTTTATTTGCTCTTTGACTCCTGCCATGGCAGAATGGTGTTTGCAGGGGAAGGTGTTTGCAGGGGAAGGTGGCAGCAACAGAGTGAGACTTGGGCAGACAGAGCCATAGGCTTCCAAGAACTCTGTCTCTACTAAGACAATCTCATCCCAGGCACCGACAGCATCAACATTCTTGGCAAGTGCAGCTGTCCTGGTGGATCATGAAAGGAAAGACACTGTCTGAGGTAACCAAGACCTAACCCATGACCAAAGCCTTGAATTTGACCTAGATCTCCCTTTCCCCAGTTGACAAGAGCCTACTTTCCAGCCAGCCTCAAGTTGTAAGTTTAGGTGAGACATGATAGAAGTCTATAAAATCATGACCGGTATGCAGAAAGTGAATAAGGAAAACTCCCATAGCACAAGAACTAGAGGTCACTGAACAAAATAAATAGGTAGCAGGTTTAAAACAAGCAAAAGAAAGTTTTTCCTTCACACAACACATAGTCAACCTGTGGAACTCCTTGCCAGAGGATTTTGTGAAAACCAGGACTTTAACTAGCTTAAAAAATAGAACTAGATAAATTCATGGAGGTTAGGTTCATCAATGGCTATTGGACAGAATGGGTAGGAATAGTGTCCCTAGCCTCTGTTTGTCTGGGAATGGGTGACAGGAGAGGGATCACATGCGGATTACCTGATTTGTTCACTCTCTTTGGGGCATCTGGCATTGGCCACTGTTGGCAGACAGGCTCCTGGGCTAGATAGACTGGTCTGACCCAGTATGGCTGTTCTTATCCTCTTATGAAATTATATTCTCTCCATATAAACTGGATCTGCCTCTGGCTGTTTCAATATTAGAAAGAGGCTTGCCTCAACACGTTGGCTGGCAGAGTATCTTGGCGGCATGCAAGCAGAGTGAAAGGGCAGGCAACACATTTGCTGCACGACAGGCTCAGTACACCCGATGCTCTGAAAATCCAGAAGAAAGGATTTCAGAGGGCAAACCATGTTATTCAGATGCTAAACTGCCCTTGGGGTTGCTAAGTGATCAGGGTCTGGGCAGGGCATAGCCTGGGATATTTCGCAGACACTGTATGCCTTCCCAATAGGCCCCTGGTGTCACTGTGCTCGGCCATACGAAGCAACTAAACTTCCTAACTGAATCATAGCGAGTACGATTTTACACCAGCAGCTAACACCCCTAGAGCAGACTATCGTTTCTGAAGACCAAGAGTTTCTGTGAACACTGAAGGCAGCAGGCAGCTGAAACCTCTTTCTTACAGACTTTCCCACATTTTTGTTTTGGGGAGGTTTAAAAAATGTGGGCTCGTGAGTGGCTGATGATTAAGGCCGAGAACAGTCATTCAATATGCTCGATAGAGGCCACTGCGATGTGTTACTTTGAACTAGGACACAGACAGTGGGTTGATACAATTATTAATTTTTCAGCAACACCTAAAAAACCTTAATGAGGAGTGGAAATTGAGGGCAGAGGTGCAGGCAGAGTGCTCACGCTGGGGGGAAAACTGCTATGCCTTCTGTAAGGGACCAGTAATCTCACCATAAGGTTCCCTCTCTCTCTCTCTCTCTCTCTCTCTCGCACTCTCTCTCACTCTCTCTCACACACACACACACACGCAGGAAAAAACCACAACCGAACCTGACCTGCAGACACCCCAAATGGACTGTCAAGGCCCGTTGATCCCCAGTGGAAGCATCAACACCTATGGGAGCTGGAATTAGGAATGCAGTGGATGTGGCTTGAAGTGGTTTCCATCATTTAGGGTGCGTCTAGACTACACGAGGCATACCAGAGCGGTCGACAAAGGCTTCCCTTGTCAACTGCGCCACGTCTAGACTGCCGCGCTGTGCCGGATCAGCTGAGTGTCGGCACAGTGCGGCGGCCATTTTTATTTTAATGAAGGGGGCATTATTTAAATCCCCACTTCATTGACTATGTCAAGTAAACTACTTTACATGGCTCCGTCGACGGAGCCAAGTAGTCTAGTCGCACCCTTAGACGGTTTATTGTGTGGTTCAAAGGCTCTCAGCACGCCTATGATACACATTGTTCCAGCCTCTGGCCTACACTGATTTTAAGGGGTTTCATCACAGCGAGTCATATGACAATTTGTCAAAACGCAAGGATCAACTCCTTGAACAGGCTGTCAGTGAGCGCCAGTTAACCCGGGGTGGGCAATAAGCAGCCCATTGGCCAGATGTGGTTTCCCAGGTTTAACCCCTCTGGGGCTGCTGGACACTTTATCTAACCACACATCTGCATGAATGGCCACTCGCAGATCCTGCTGGCTGTAGATCGCTGTTCCTGGCCACTGGGAGCTGCAGGACACGGTGTGGACTAGGACACTGCTTCCCGCAGCTCCCATTGGCAGGGAACAATAGCCAATGGGAGTAGCAAGCAGCCATACCTGCAGACGCATGGATAAATAATGCATCCAGCTGTCTGCCAGGGTCTAACTGCGGGTCACATACTGCCTGTCCCTGAGTTTGCCTCAAATATTTACGGGACAAATTCTGCCTGCTTTTGCCAGGTGTGAATCACCCCCAATATCAGTGAGGCTGCAGCAGGTGCCCTTTGGGGCAGAATCTGTTTTTTTTTTTAAGAAGCTCAAACAAAAGCAAAATGTCTAGTTGCCTTGTGTCCCCCACCCCCCTTCCCTTCACACAGCCGCAGAGTGTCTCTGGCTCGAAACGCCTGCAACACGCCAGTGCCCTTTATTTCGCCCGGTGAGCAGAAAATCTGTCACGTTGGGACATCTGCGCTTTGAAAACTTTTCTGCTCCTGCCAGACGGATGACGACGTTCACGCCTCGGCCGTGCTAAGATGCCAGGACGCGTTCGGCCGGCCCCTCAAGATGCTCCGCGAGCAGAGAGCTCAATCGCATGTCTGCACAATGCACTGACAGGCATTGCTAAAAGTGGGGGGCGGGCTTGTTGTCGATTCACACCATGCCGAGCTGACGTGGGGGGGAGGGGGAGCGGAGGAACAGGAGGCCTGGGCCATTCAAAAGCAGCATATTCACAAGCTGTCTCTCGGTTCACAGGCAATCAAGATGACTGATCTCACTCGGGTCAGAGGTCTAGGCCAGTGACCACAGCTCAGCTTTCCAAAGTGAAGGAAACCGCTTCACTGATCCAGCGGCACAAAGACAAAGAGGGGCCTACCTAGAAGGGCATCAACATGTGCTTGCAAAAAGAGGGAGATTGAGATTTGCTCCTGATCTGGAGAAAATCTGATGGAACTAACGCAGAGACAGGCCTGGGACTAGCTGTGGGAGCCAGTTCAGTGTTTTCTGGTTGGAACAGCGCCCCCCGCCCCAGCCTACATGACTTCCACTCCCAGCCCCATGCTGGGGCTGCTGCCGGCTCCCAGCTGCTGTCCGGGAAGCCCTTGTCCACGGCGGGCCCCCTGCGGGGCTGGAGCAGCCCCCTGCCCATGGCAGGCTTGGAGCTGCTCCAGCCTGCACTCGTTACTAGTTAACCTGAACTGCTACGCATTACCCATTAGGGGTTAACCTTTCACATCCCCAATTTCAAATGCTGGAGGAGCCACCTCATCCCTCCGACGGTTCTTCCATTAATCAATCACCCTCACTCAGAAAGAGTTGCACCTTGTTTCCAATCCCAATTTGTCCAGCTTCCAAAGGAGGAGCGTGTTTGAAACAATATCATCATGCACCACTCCAGGCCAACGCTTCTTTCTAGCCATGCTGGCAAGTGGCTGAGAGACAGTTATTCATGCACCAGGACCCCCTTGTGTTAGGTGCTGTACAAGCCCAGAACAAAAAGGCAGCCCCGCCCCAAGGTAAGAAACAACAGATAGACACGTGGGAGACAAGGGGCCAGTGAGACAGTCCGGGTCAGCAGGACAGACAGTGGTCTCAGTGCACCAGCAGTCTAATCTGCCCTTGGAACGCATGTTCTTTCACACGCATCCACACAACTGTGCACACACTACACACAAGTATGCAACACGCCCAGTCATGGGCCACATACCCTTCAGGTTCTTTAGGATTTGACAGTTGTAATAAATAAACAATAATAATAATTACAGGTGTCCAAACTTCCGGTTCAGATACAAATCCCAACCCAAATCCAAGCTTCTCGGAGTGCGTGGGCACTTGTTTCAGTTGGGCACGTACGGAGATGGTCCTGAGCTGCAGTCTGGGTCGGGATCGCGTTTTCCCGGTGTCCGAAGGCGTTTCATTTAGGGCCAGTGTTGCAATTAAGATCCATCTGTAGCAATACCCAGCCCTTATCTCACCGCTATGTACACAGGTGAGTTAGCATCACTATCTTCCGTTTGTAGAGAGGGGGAGTGTGCCACAGAAAGTTTAAGTGACTTGCCCAAAAAGTCAGCATCAAAGCGGATGTCAGAAGGGGCCACTCCATTCACTACTGTGGCGTTGTGTCTTCTTAGACCTGCAGAGAACTAGACACCAGGTCGCCTGCCTGCCTGCCTGCTCTAAACAGCAGCCACTGAAAGTGTAACGAGGTCGGCACTCACCTCCCACGAGTGCCCCCGTTTGGCCGAGCGCGGGTTCCTGCACTGCCCCAGTTTCTTAAAAGCCTTGCAGCTACTCAGCCCTCCAGCCGAGTCACACAGCCCAGTGAAATCACACCCAGGGTACATCTCTAACCAGGGCCCATCCTGGTGCCCTCTGTAGCGTGTCTCTTTGAATCCAGTCTCTCAATCTATTTTCCCACTCAGTAGGAGAGTGGTGCCTCCAGGGCTTCTCCTGCCAGAGACAGTGTTGAATCCAGTTGGTCATCACATAAACAGCTTCCCACTCTGAGCGGTCCTTGGTTCTGCCAGTCAGCCACCCCTGACCTTCTCCCTTTGTGGTCTGGGCTGCAACTGAGCTGCCTCTAGTCCTGAAGCTCCTCTTGTATAGTCCTTCCTGGCCCCTGATTGGTTGGTTCCTCCAAAGTCTCTCTAGCCTCCTGGGGGACTTCTCTATGGCTTTTTCTGGGCTTAGTGCCTAGCTCCATTACAGACAGAATTTTCTTGATTACACGGTTTGATGGCAGATCGCTTACTACAGAGAAGAAAGAATCATAGAACCATAGAGCTGGAAGAGACCTCAGAAGGTCATCAAGTCCAGCCCCCTGCCCTAGGCAGGACCAATCCCAACTAAATCAACCCAGCCAGGGCTTTGTCAAGCCTAGACTTAAAAATCTCTAGGGATGGGGACTCCTCTACTTCCCTAGGTAACCCATTCCAGTGCTTCTCCACCCTCCTAGTGCAATAGAAAAGAAAAGAAGCACCTTTTCACACGCCGCACAGCTAACCTGTGGAACTCATTGCCATAAGCTGTTGTGATGACCAACAGTACAACTGGATTAAACAAAAAACTGGAAAAGCTCATGGACAATAGGTCCATCAATGGTCCCTAGCCAAGAGAGTCAGAAATGTAACCCCATGCCGGGGCAACCCTAAACCTGTGACTTCCAGAAGGTGGGTTCTGTACACTTTCCTGAACCTCTGGTACAAATCAAGACACTGGGCAAAATGGACCAGTCTGGCAGTTCTTATGTCTATTTGGGGGGGGGGAGGTGCATTGGCTGTGTGTGTTAGCGGGGCAGGTAAAGACATAATAAGAGGAAGGGGAGGCTACTCGGTGCTGAACTAGGAACCCCTCTACAAATGCATCGTTTTCCCTACATAACAAATACACGAGTGAGTGATGACACTGAATCAGCAAGTTATTAATACACCAGCTAGATAGAACGGGTCACTGAGAAAAACCACAGTGGCAGCAAAATAATCATCGAGACACATGAAACAGGACAGACTGAGGTCTGTCAATGTCAGCCGCCTTGTAATTGCTGCAAATCCATCTTGCAGGAGAAAGCCACCTGATCCTAATCCATGATCCCTGCTCAGGGCGGAGAAGCCTGAATTATGATGATGTCGCACTACTGCCTTTGTTCTCTCTTCCAGGGATTCGGTGCTCCATGATGCAGAGGCAATTAGGTTACCAAGCAGGCTTTGCATATTTCTTCAAACCACAATCAAACCCATGCATGAGCGGTGCACGAGGGGCAGCTGCTTAGCCACTAAACCCGCCACCTTCCTTAGTCTTCCTTATTTTTCATGCTTTTGGGAACTGAAATAGACTTCACCATGCGGCCCCCTTGACCTGTAACCAGGGAAACTCTCTAGGTGGCCTCTAGACTTGAAACGCTGGGGCCTGACTGTTCCCCAAATCTGTGCACGCAGTTCAGTCACATTAGCAGGATCTTGCGAGGACCGTCGACCCCTATCTGTTTTCATAACAACCCCCTGAATTATTTTACTCCCTGTGGCAAGAGCAACAGGTCTCTTATGTGCGTTTGATATCCAAAAGCTGACAATGCAGCACAGACACTAGCAGGTGGATAGGAACGGAAAACTATCAGCATGATATCCAGTATGTGCACTAGAATTCAGCCCAGAAAGGACTCAAACTTTCTGTACATTTATTTACAATGTATTATTTTCTACAATGAGGGTTTAATACACACTACGCTTGCAGCAAGCCATTTGAGGAGTACCGATAAGAAGAGTTCAACCCATAAAGCAGTGTTTCTTAAAGTGGTCTGTGGACCCACTCTGAGAAAGCTGCTAACTGGCCGCTCCGGTTTGTTTATTTACCGGCTCCGCAGCCACGGCTCCTATTGGCCATGGTTCGCCGTCTGCAGCCAAGGGGAGCCGCAGGAAGCAGCGTGGCCTGGGCCGTGGCTTCTCACGGCAAACCGGAGCTATTTGGAGAAATAAAGAAAGAAAGATAAATAAAGAAACTGGCATGGCCAGTTAGCAGCTTTCGCAGAGTGGGTCCATGGACCACTTTGAGAAACCCTGCCGTAAAGGTAATAGAGTTTAAAGAGAGACAATCCATAAGCGAAGGTCACCGAGTCCTGAGTTGTTCTGACACCCTTTTCAGTGGAATAATAGAAACCCCTTAATTACCAGTTTGTAAATAAAATCTTCCTGGAAAATCAATATTTAGAGCCTTCCTTCTCTGTAGATATTGGCCTTTGTTACTTGAAGTTATGGTGATTGCAGCCTAGCGATATAAACCCCTTAATGCGATTTATTTCTAGCCTGAAAATGACCCCCTGCAATCTACTGAACACTTATGGGTCAAATGATGAAAAGCAGTAAACCTTTCATGGTGGCAAATGTGTTATTGTTTCATGCCTCACCCTTTCCTGGGGTATTTCAATCCACCAACCTCAACTGTGTGATTTTGAAAAGTGCGCACGCTCATTTCTCCTGTCCAAAAGCACCGTCCGTTCGCTGGCGTAATGATATGTTGTTGCTCAGATTGCACTGGAATACAAAAGGGTCCGAATTTGCCAGTTTCACCTTTGGGGAAACTATCCTAGCCTGTGGGTTTGTAATTCTCTAGACTGGCACTCCCTGGTCCAGCACCATCCATGGTCCAACATGGTTTTAGCTAGCCAGATGTCCACTTATCAGGGGCGTGGCCAAGTTTCCTGCAGTCCCATAAAGTTTTTTACAGCTGTCGGTCCTGGCTCTCAGTGTTCTGTGCTGTTGCTGAGCTCTAACTTATCCCTAAATGTCTTCTAAGAGCCCAGAAAGCAGTGGAAGTGTTGACAATGCTGCGAGACAATATGAACCCCCTGTGGTCCGGCAAATTCTCTGGTTTGGCACCAGTCAGGTCCTGAGAGTGCCGGACTAGAGACGTTCAAGCTGTACTTAAGAAGCAGTTGCATCTTTGTTGTTGTAAACTGCAAAATAATGAACCGTCAATCCTGATCCTCTGCAAGCACTCTGTATACAACACTGGCAAACGTGTATTCTCAGTCCAGGGCAGTGTGGGACAGCTGGAGCAAAGAAGCATAATTCCACTTATGTCCATGGAGCTGAGGCTCTGGTGCTGTGTGTGCAGACTTGGCTTTACCTGCTCCGTATCTCCCACTGGAATCTGCACATACAAGGTGAGTAAATCAGAGCTGAAATCTCCTGCGTGAATCCCAGAACCGAATTCAGCCCTGAGTCTGTAGATGAAACAAATTCCAACGAGCTGTTCAAAGGCCTGAGATAGGGATCACATCGCAAGAGCCTTACTTCTTAGGAAAAGTGATTTTTTTTATTCACAGCTTTTAATGGGCAATCCCACCATTCCCTAAGCCGGGGTCCGCATGCATTTTTCATTAACCATTATCCATGATCCAGAATTGCCTTTGATTTTTGCTCAGCATTGATCAGATATTGTGTTCCCACACAGCTGGCATTTTCCAAACAAAACCACCACCTCTGGCGAGGGCATTGCATCAGATGCTCTTTCATGTTCAGAGCCTACACTAATTAGAATTCACATTTTACAGATGGGGGAATGGAAAGGGTACTTCTTGGACTCTGCTTGTAAAGGTCAGCTTACTGTGCAAAAAGGCTATCCATTGCTTGGCAACTGAATCCCTATGTCCTTCTGATTACATAGCCAGTAGTCCCACCCCGTGCATGAGGCACGCTTAAATAACTGGATGAGTAAGGGCGCGGAGGTTTTTGTTGTAAAGAGCAGTCGTTTGCACCTACCACAGGGGATGGAATTTTTCATCCACCCAAAACCCCGCTGTAAATTCCGGGGTTCAATCATGGGCCAAAATCTGATACCGCACCTTGAAAACGGGGCTCGAACCATTTTCAAGAAAATAAGAGAGTCCAAACCAAATGTTGGGCAGATCATTTATGGCCTTAACCTTGGCACCAATGACACATTTGAAAGCCAAGTGTCCCCTAAAATTTCCTCCTTCTCATAATTATTTTGGCCACCATGTGATACTTAAGAACACATCCACCCGGGCCTCTGAGAGGATCCAGGGGCCCTCCGTAAGGATACGTATAGACTGCGGGGTTTGGGTTTCTTTTTTTTTACCAGAGGTATCCCAAAAAAACTCCACCACATCCAGGGAATTTGCTCTTCCGCTTTTTTTTTTTTTTTTTTTTACAGGAGAGCAGACGCGCTCTTCCGGAAACCTTGTCTTCCTTGTTCCACAAAGCAGAAGGGCTCTTCTGAAAGAGGGTTTTTTCTGAAATCTGGCCCAGTGTAGGAAAGCCAAATGTTGGAAAAGCCCTTTCCGAAAAAAAAAAGCGGAAAAGGATACGCAAAATGCAGAGCGCATTTAAAGGAGCCATGCAGAGCGCATTTTGCATACCTTTTCCCGAAAAAAAGGTGTAGTCTAGACATACCCTAAGGCCGCAGCTTTGTCCAGTTGTGCCCTCTGAGCTACTGTCTGGCTGCGCTCTACCTCCTTCCTTCACCGCTGACTCAAAATTCTGATTGATGTCAATAGCACTTTGGGGTGGGAAGCCCTGGGGGGAAATGGCCCCGAAGTCCAAAGTGTGTGGAACACTGTATCCTTCTGTACTAGGAAAAACAACCCCAAATGCCTCTGAAGTGGCGTTGGCTTGTTTTACATTCAGACTACAAAACAATGGGGTCCTGAATGCCTAGTTACTCCTGCCTTAGGACGCAGTTCAGTCTGGGACAGGCACATGGCAGGAAAAGTTCCAGGCTAGTTTTCCCTTGTTTAGTTGGGGTGGGGGAGGGCAGAAAGGGAAGGGGAAACAGAACACAATAATCTCAAAACCGAAACCCCAAACTGATTCCTTTCCCCCCGAAGGAACAAACAGGCAGAGATACACCCCTTTGCCTCAAGAGGCAATAGGATTCTAGGGTAGGGCGTCCAATTCTGAGCCCCCTGTTAACGAAAAGGATGTGGATGCATTAGGGAGAGTCCAGAGGGCAGCAAAAATGATTAGGGGGCTGGAGCACATGACTTATGAGGAGGGGGCAAGCGGCTTGCATGCACTGATATACGTGGGGAGCTGGCTTGAAAGCTGGCTTCCCGTGTACCGGCGCCCACCTTCTTCCCTTGCTGCCTCTGATACAGAGGCAGTAAGGGGGGGATGCGTGTAGTCAATAAGACCAGGCTTATCAGTTTATCGGGTATCCACCCACACTTTGACAACTCTAATTGTGACCTCGGACACAAACAGCGTTGCTCTTTTGGGATTACACGCCTCATTTTCACAGGCAGTCCAACCTTCCCTTCTGTGGTCAGCTGTGTTCCTGACCGATCTGGAGACATGGCTCCTTTAAAGGGCACCTCAGGGCCTGAGAGGGGCAATCTACTCAACATGGGCAAAACACACATGAAAGGAGCAAGGAAGCAGGAGGAATGGTTGAACAGTTTGGCATGATGCTGGAGGCAGGTATGTCATGCAAGGCATGCTACCTTCCCAGTGCTGGCTTGGATCTGAACCACGTGTGGTCGGGCTACATCTCTGAGAGGGCTGTCGGGAAACTTTCATCAGGGGAATGCTGGAGGAGCACAGAGCAAGGGACTGGATAGGAACTGTAGGATATCACCTCACACCCTGCCCCCCGCTCCAGTTCTCCCTGTTACCCACTATGGGCTCGGCTAGGCATTTCTTTATTTTCCAGACACAGATCAATTCTTGATCTGAATGATACCTAGGAGTGTGGCAAAAACAATGCAATAGCTACCCTCTTATAGGCTACGTCTACATTGCATCCCTCTTGCGCAAAAGCCTATGCAAATGAAGCGCAGATTAGCATATTGCCATGCTTCATTTGCATAATTAATTAGGGGGGATTTTTGCACAAGAGGCTTTTGCGCAAGAGCCGTTCTTCCTCATTTTTTCAAAAAGAACGGCTCTTGTGCAAAAATGGAGCCTCATTAATTATGCAAATGAAGCATGGCAATATGCTAATCCATGCTTCATTTGCATAGGCTTTTGCGCAAGAGGGATGCAATGTAGATGTAGCCAAAGAGTCTCTGTCTGAACTGTCTCATGCTAGGAAAATGACTGTATTTACAGGCACACAAGCAGCAGGTGTAAGTCCCACTTCTGTCGGCCTGGGCATTTAGCCTGCAATCATCATTCTGGTATCTCAGACATCCAGGACACTGAGTATCAGGGAATTGGTAGAGCAAATAATAACTGCCAGTCAACTACTGAACTGCTTTAGATTTACTGTGGGGCATCAACACAATCAGTATCCTTCTTCTGCAGGGCCTGGATTAATTCTCGTGGGCAAATCTCACTGCACCAGTGGGATTGTGGGTTTTCTCGTTGGGTATGTCTACACTGCATTCCTTTTTCAAGAGAGGAATGCAAATGAAGAGAAAAGAAATTGCAAATGAAGCGCGGATTTGAATTTCCCACGCTTCATTTGCATAATCGCGTCCAGGCACTATTTTGAAATACCCTATTTCGAAAAAAGAAATGCCATCTAGACATGGTTATTTCGAAAGAAAACCCTTCTTGAGAAATTACGCTTAAACCTGATTTTATAAGGAATAAGGGAAATTTCGAAAGAAGGGGTGTCTTTCGAAATAACCGCGTCTAGATAGCATTTCTTTTTTGAAATAGGGCATTTCAAAATAGCGTCCGGACGCGATTATGCAAATGAAGCGTGGGAAATTCAAATCTGCACTTCATTTGCAATTTCGTTCCTCTGCATTCCTCTCTCGAAGGAGGAACGCAGTGTAGACATACCCTTTGACTGTACTATGGGTAATATGTGTGTAACCACCACTTGGCAGATTTGAATCTGAAACCTCTGGAGTTTAGGGCAGGAGCTTCTACAGCTTGAGCTATAAAGCCAGCTGGTTCTCAGCTTAGGCTGTAGAGCTCCCTTGTTCTTATCTCTCACTGTAAGTGGTCTAAGTGCCACTCCATGGGATGGGTACCTTATCTAGTGCACCACTGGAGAAGCCCCCCTTATCCATCTTGCATCACAAGGGTGCCAAGGTGGGGCTCGAACCCTCGACCTGTGGCTCCGATGGCAGGTACCTACGTGTGTGGGTTACACGTGCAGTGGTGGTAGTTATGGCACAGTAGTCAAGGAGCAGAAATAACACCAGACCTATGCAACTAGACAACACAGTGAGACCTGCAAGGCCCTTACGCACAAGGGGAGCTCCCAGAAACATCTGCAAGGCCACCTCATTGTCTTCCTTCAAATCTCTCCTGAAGACTCCTCTGCCTTTGTGTCTACAAACAACTTCACCCTGGCTAGGCAGATGGGGTGCTATGAAAACTGCTTCCTTGCTGACCAGGATCATCACGGTTTCCTTGTGCTTCCCCACCATCAGGCTGTCACATCCACCTGCTGTGTCTTGTCTCATATTGACGTTGCAAGCTCTTTGGGCCAGGGACCTGTTTCTGCTACATGTGCGGGCAGCATATACCACAGCTAGGCCTTGGTTAGTGATTAGTCTCCTAGTCCTCTACCACGGAACAAGAAATAAATACATTGATAACTGTTATTAATCATAACACTGTCTCCCAGTTTGAAAGCAAATTTCAATCACCTTCATCATCAACAACAACTTAGGACCAAATCTATGAACTGACATTTGCCTTCGGCGAGTATTAAGTCACTGGAACGGAACAGTTGCTAGTCACGCGTATTAGCTCTCATAAGCATTAGGCACTCAGATGTTTGCAGGAGAGGACAAACAGAGTCAGAAACATAGGGAACGTCTACACAGCACAGTTATTCCGAAATAACAATACGAGCATCTACACAGCAATTCTATTATTTCGAAATAAATTGGAAATAATGGGCAGCTAATTTTGACTTCTGTAAACCTCATTCCACGAGGAATAACTCCTCTTCCGAGGTAGCTACTTTGGAGTAATTACTCCCCAGTGCCTCCTGGGGCTCTAAGTAGAGGGAGTGTGTCCAGATTAAGGAAACCTCGGACTCATTTTGAGGCTTCCCTGCAGTGTAGACGTGCTATTTCAAAATAAGCTAGTTCAGAGTATTTCTTCCGGAATCGCTTACTTCGAAATAAGGGTGCAATGTAGATGTACCCGTAGACAAACTGAAATTTGCTTTCAAACCGGGAGATCCATTCACAGAAATTATTCCCCACTTTCTGTGCTCTGTAGTGATACCCATGAAGTGCTCGCATTGGTGGTGACAGATTTGTAACAACGGTTTCAAGAGGGGAAATCCCTGCGGTTGGACTTCTTTAAAATCTTTGTTAGAGTCTGATGCAGGACCAAAGGAGTTTGACTGGGGAAGTTTTCCTGGCTGCTGCAACTTACTGTTCTTGTAGGCGGCTGCATAACAACAGCTCAAATGGAGGCCAGACAGCAGAAGGGCAAAGGGAGAGAATACAGGCTCTTTGTGAGCCGATGCATTCCTCTGACAGAGCTCCTTTTCTGAACGGCCTCCAGCACTTGGTATGTTTACCCGTCATTCTAGCTGTGTCAGTTTCAGGAGCGTGGTTGTTCACGTGGTACATCTGGAAATCAATTAACGCACAACGTGACTTTGGATTATTTATTCTTTTTTCCAAAAAACCCCTTTGGGGGCATTCAGACCTTTATAGCCATATTAAGGCAGAGTTTTAATCCAAATGAATTTTCCAGGAAACGGGGTAATCTAATTAAATAGCTTAAAGTGCAGTTTAGTAGCTTCATTACCATTAGATTGTAGATCCATCATTACATGGGCAAATATTTTCTGAGTGCAAGTGACTGATAAAGCCAAAGGCCTGATTGTAAATGCACTTTGCCTGGAACTAAGCAGGTTACAGTACTTAGCTCTGCACCCAAGAACATGCTGAAAAAGGTCCTTGCAGGGAAACAAACGATTGCCATCTTTACTCCGGTTCATCCTTTGCCCCAGCACTCAGCTGCTCCGTCAATCCGCTCGCAATTGCATTTCTCGGATCAGTGGCTTTGGAAATTCCCTCAGGCGGGTCCTGTTCTTTGCATCTCCCAGAGTTGCATGCTCATGTCAGCCACACTGATTCCAAAAGAGGTGGCTCTCTCCAAAGACTGGAGTTTCTCCAAGCACTGGGTACTAACCGAAGCAAAATGCAGGACTATGTAGCACTTTAAAGACTAACAAGATGGTTTATTAGATGATGAGCTTTCGTGGGCTAGACCCACTTCCTCAGATCAAACCGTCTTCCTCAGGTGGAGAGGAAGGATGCTCTCGTGGGGAAGGCGCTGGGCTAGAAGAAGAACTGGATTCACTGTCCAGAGTCTCTTAGGCAAACCCTTAGCCTATTTCTCCACTGCAATCAGAGGCATGATCTCAGCAGGTGTAGGCATCTATGAGTTCACTTTGGTCTACACAGCTCAACTAACAACAGCAGGGACCCTGCAGCCACCAGCCTAGCTGTGTGTGAGCCTGCCCAGAGTCCCAAATGGGCTAGGACAGCCGTGCTGATCCGGCTTCACGGCTGTGGCTACTCACGCCAGCTAGATCAAAGGGAGCTCAGTTATGTCTCCACATGTTGTAGATACTAAGGATCTAAGGGTATGTCTAGACTGCTTCCCTGTGTCAGCAGAAGGATGCAAATTAGGCAGGTCGACATTGCAAATGAGGCAGGGATTTAAATATCCCGTGCGTAATTTCCATAAAAATGGCCACTGCGTTTTGTTGACTCAGCACTTTGTCAGCAAAAAGTGGCAATCTAGAGGGGATCTGTTGAAAAACCCTTTTTCAACAGATCCCTTATGTCTCTGCAAGGAGGTTTACAGGCACTATCAAAAAGGCTTTCTTTCTCGACAGATCCCCCTCTAGACTGCCACTTTTTGTCGGCAAAACGTGGCGGCCATTTTTATGCAAATTAGGCGCAGGATAGTTAAATCCCTGACTCATTTGCAATGTTGACCTGCCTAATCTGCATCCCTCTGCCAACAGAGGGATGCAGTCTAGACATACCCTAAGAGTGAAGCTGTTTAAATGGGTAACCAGTCCGGTTCCCAGTGAGCTGTCCGCCACCCTGTGCTGCTGCCTCTGATACAGCATGGAGTGGCAGGCAGGAGCTGGCACACACAAGGAGCAGGCTTAAAAGATGGTTCCCAGTGTGCACCGGCCCCCAGGGAGCTGGCTGCCACCCTGCGTGTAACTGTGGAACCGCTGGGATTCTAAGCAGTTATACAGTTAGTCAATTACACGCATTTTAACATCACTAGTAGATACCCCTCTAGCTGCAGTGTAGACGTAACCTTAGTTTCTCTGAAAAAAAGTTGGGAGCCACGGTGGATAATCAGCAGACCATGAGTTCCCCAGGCTGTGGCTCCAAGAGCTAATGCGATCCTGGGCTGCATACATAGGGGAGTCTCAAGTAGTAAAGAGGTGATTGTACCTATGTATTTGGCACTATTGTGTTCAGTTCTGGTGCCCATCATTAAAGGAGGATGTTGGTAAATTGCAGCCAGTTCAGAGCAGAGCCACCAATACAAGGAAGGGATTAGAAAACCTCCCTCATAGTGACAGATTTAAGCAGCTCAATCTCCTTATCTTAACAAAGGGCAGGGGGAGGGGTGACTTGATTGCAGTCTGCAAGTATGTACAGGAGGAACCAATATTCGATAACGGGTTCTTCAGTCTAGCAAAGAAAGTCTAACGCAGTCCAGTGGGCGGAGGCTGAAGCCAGAAAAGTTCTGAATAGAAATAAGGCACAATTTTTTAATGGTGAGACTAATTCACCCGTGGAATAATTTAATTCCTCACTGACTTTTTTTTTTTAAATTAGCCTAGCTGTTCCTCTAAAAAATCTGCCCTCGGACTTATTCGGGGGAAGTGCTGTGGCCCGTGTTCTACTGGAAGTCAGAGAATGGTCCCTTCCGGCTTTGGAATCTATGGAGCCCTGTGCCTCAGTTCTGTGATCTGTAAAATGGGGATAACATTACTTCCTTTCTTCCATTCCCTGGCTAGTTCAGATTTGAAATTTTCTAGCCCCAGCCATGCAGGGCCAGCCCCTGCCCTCCTGAGCTGGCCTAAGCTGCCACATGGGAAACACACCATGTCTCTTCCTGAGACACCAAACCACCCAGTGGAAAAAGCAACAGCTTTGCCTAAAAAACCTGAGCTGCTTCTATGCACCATGCAGATTCTGGGGCAGCCAAGGAGGGAGGGTCTGCTTCTCACTTTCCAAGTTCATTGGTAATTTCCCCTGGCTGATTATACCCCCCCCCCCCCCGCCTATGAGAAAGCTCTGAAAAACAAAAACATTGCTTCCCCAGGACGTAGGCACAAATGCCACCATTGCATTCTCCTGATGGACAAAACTGAAAGAAGAGAATTTTCTCAGCCAATATTGTGTTCATTGGATTCCTGCATACAGCGAATACAGGTAAGCCTTCTATCACACCAGGGACCATAAAGCTCTGCTGATAATTTTAGTGTACGGCATAACAACTGTTATTTCACAGGACGCTGTCCCATGATATTTCCATAGAAACTTATAATTTTCACACTGGGTGCATCCTGCCATATGATTTCTGCAACACAAACAACTGTGTTTTAGCACGGAAATGCAGTTATTTAGTGCTTGTGGAAAACACTATTCCTCGGGGAAATAAAAGGCCCAAATGTAGTGAAAATCTGCTACCGAGCCAATATTACCTCAAACGGGTTCCCACATGAACATTTGAACTTGGATAGGAAGGGGAAGATGGAAGTGTGGTTGTATTCTGGGAACTGACTGGCTGTATCTACACTGGGCCACTTATTCCGGAAAATCAGCCGCTTTTCTGGAATAAGCTGCGAGCTGTCTACACTGGCCCTTGAATTTCCGGAAAAGCAACGATGCTCTACTGTACAAAATCAGCTGCTATTCCAGAAAAACTATTCTGCTCCCGCTCGGGCATAAGTCCTTATTCCGGAACACTGTTCCAGAAAAGGGCCAGTGTAGACAGCCCAGTAGGCTTTTCCGGAAAAAAGCCCCGATCGCGAAAATGGCGATCGGGGCTCTTTTCCGGAAAAGCACGTCTACATTGGCCACAGACGCTTTTCCGGAAAAAGGGCTTTTCCGGAAAAGCAGCCTGCCAATGTAGATGCTCCTTTTCTGGAAAAACTGAAAACGGAATAGTATTCCGTTTTAAGCATTTCCGGAAATTCATGCCAGTGTAGACACAGCCCTCGTGTAAAAAGAGCTTTTACTGGACCAACTTTGCTTGATGAAAGAGATGAGCTTTCCAGTTGCTCAGAGTTCTTCAGAGCTGCTCTCAGTGTGTATTCAGAGTAACCTTTGCTTACTTCAATGATTGTTTTTTTTCTCCCATAAGCTCTGCAGAACAAATGGAAATATTGGTATTGGGGTACATTAAAGCTAAAGAACAGCACAGAACGCTGAGAGCCAGGACTGACAGCCAACAAACTTTATGGGACAATGGGAAACTTGGCCACATCCATGATAAGTGGACATCTGGCTAAGTAAAATTATGCCGGACCAGAGAGTGCTGGACGAGAGAGGTTCATCCTGTAGTTACACCCATGCCATCTCCCCAAAGGCAACAACACTGCAAAAGTGCAGTTGAAGCCAGAATCTGAGATGAACAGAGTTGCAAAGAAGTCACCGAGAACAGCAGTTGGCCTACAGCATCGTGTTTATGGTAATTACACACAAGCCAAGAACCCAAGCTGGGTCTCAGATCTTTACTGGGTTTGCAGGCCGGGTGGTAATAAAAACATCTTTTTATTAGTGAACGGAGCAAACCAGGGGTCGGAATCACAGAGATGCAGCAAACATGGAAACTCCCCGAAGCAAGTTCCGTAATGTCTTTTTTTTCCAGACTGGACACCATGTTTATACTGTACTTTAAAAGCGGGTTCTCTTATGCTGTGAGCTGTGCAATTATTTAAGCTAAGACGGTTTTTACTCTGAAGAGTTTGACAAAGTGTAGAAACTTCCCCCCAACTGGAGCCCTGATCGTCACTAATAAAGGTCCTCAGTTCCGCTTCCTCTGGTAAGGCAAAACAGAGAGTCTTTTGCTACAAATGCCCCCTTGTTCGGGGAGCACGTGTGAAAGTGCCCCATGTCTGCTCCAGCCTCACGCTGTGCTAGAACTTTTGCTCTCCAAAGCGACCAAGAAGCAGGAATGGAAGTGTCTTGAAAATACTCATTTATCTAACGACCAGCAGCACGGAGGCATTTTAGGACACAGATATGCCAATGCACAGTAGGGACGTACAATCCTGGTTAATCAGTTAACCAGTTAAATGTTAGGTTAACCTAGTGTTGAACCGGTTAACAGATTAAGCAGGATCCCAGGTGGGGGACAGCTCCATCGCAGCTGGAGCAACCGCCAACCGGCAGGGCTCCCATTCCCAGCCTCGCGCAGGGCTGGCTGCCGGCGCCCAGGTACCAGCTGCACGGGGTGAGCTGGCCCCGGCGGTTCTGTTCCCGTGTAACTAGGGAACCGATTACCCCTTCATATCCCTAGTGCACAGGATAAATATGGTCAGCATCTGTCCCCAAAAGTCACTGCAAAAGCTTGTCATTCACTATTACTCACGGAGACTTCCACCACCTCAGTTAAAAAGGAAGGGATTATGCTTTCACAACAAAGTAGCCTCAACAACCTGCTCTTCAAAAGGGAACGGGCAGGTGAAAATAATTTGCCCTGCTGCCCGTATTGATCCTGAGTCTGTATCTAAATAATCCGACAGCACACTTCCCAAAAACGATTAGCGGTTGGTGAAATTCCCGACACATAAGATTTCTGCTCCTCACACCAATGTAATATATTGAATTCAATAGCATTACTCCTGATTTACACCCGTGCAATATCAGACTCCGACTATATGTTTCCCGTCAACACTGACCTTTCAGTCGTTCCTACACCCAACTCAACAAGATGGAAATCCGTAGCCAGCTGACTTACCTGTTGTTGTTCTTCAGTTTGATGTGACCAGTAGGTTCTAGGATCTGCCCGTTCTTCAGCCAGGTGACCTGAGGGGGCGGCTCTCCCTGGGCCAGGCAGGTGAAGATGGCAGTCGTCCCGACAGGTCTGGAAATGGACTGAGGATGCTGCACGAACTCTGCAGGGGCTGTGAAGGGAAGGAAATTAAAGCATGAGGAGCACTGTCAGGAGCCAGCGATGGCCCTGGCACTGAGCCGGTTTTAATCACTCGGTGTAAAACAACCCGAGTCTGTTTTGTGAGCGTGGCGAAGGCTGGCAAAAGAAAACCATCCAGCTCATCAGATCCATGATTGTAACCAACTAAAGAACGGAGCTGGGCTGGTTAATCAAGGAGAGGGGATTTTCAGTAACGAGACAGAATGAGGAGCAATAGACTTAAGTTGCAATGGGGGGGGGGAGATCCTAAGCTATTAGGAAAAACACTTTCCCTAGGAGGGTGGGGAAGCACTGGGTTGGGTTCCCTAGGGAAGTGGTGGAATCTCCATCTTTAGAGGCTTTTAAGTCCCAGTTTGACAAAGCCCTGGCTGGGATGATTTAGTTGGGGTTGGTCCTGCTTGGGCAAGGGGCTGAACTCGATGACTCCAGACGTCTCTTCCAACCCTAGGTTTCTGTGATTCTATGAACTGGAGGAGCTACTGGTGCCAGCAGGTCTAGCTACTTAAAAACACAATGTCCCCTTCCTGCCCTTTAAGGGACCTGGACACTTGTTTGTTTCCTCAGAGGCTCCCCTGAACCAGAAGGCCCTGGCTGTTTACCATGCTCTGCGTTAATTGTTGTAATACGCTGCGACCAGGTGCCTGTGGTGACGGCTCTTTGCAAACAAATCCTGCACATTCGGAAGAAAGTGCTGGGGCTTTGTTGATCCAAATGAATTCCAGCCCAGGGGTGAAATGCAAAAGCTGGAATAGCCCCCGAGTTATCAACATGTGCTGGGGATCGTTCCGTCTTTCTCCTTGTCACTCACTTTGTACATGGCATGAAATAAGCTCCGGGGAAAGTTGCCCAACCAGCAGCCTTGCAGACCCATTTGAAAGTGTGTGTCCCAAAATATAGTGTGTTTCTAAGGACAGCTTTTCAGGGCCACTGTCACATCCTTCCACACACTATGGATTGAACCTCTCTAGTCCGGCACTGTCAGGTCTGGCAACATCTGTGGTCTGGCATGATTTTAGTTAGCTGGATAGCCACTTCTCTTGGGTGTGGCCAAGTTTCCCAAGTCCCTTAAAGTTTGTTTACAGCCACCAGTGCTGGCTCTCAGTGTTCTGTGCCTTTCTTTAGCTCTAATTTACCCCTAACAGTCTTCTTGCAGCCCAGTGAGCAGTGGAAGGGTTGGCAATGCTGCTAGACAATATCGACCTCCCATGGTCCAACAAATTCTCTGGTCAAGTCCCAAGGGTGCCGGACTAGAGCGGTTCAACCTGAAGTCTCCCACCCCCTCCCGCCAGCCAGGAATGGCAAATTATTCCATTTCGGTCGGCTGAGGGCAATAGAGGCCATCGCCCAGCCCTTTGGAATGGCACTCGCCTCTCTCTCAGGACTGACCGACCCACGTTCAACTGCTGTTCACATGGAACCCTTCTCCACTATCTCACGACAGTCTAGCCCCAGCGATCTAGCCCTATTAGTAGGTGAACAACCCAACGTTTGGTGAATTCTGCTTCATAATGATAGGAAGAGCCGACATCGAAGGATCAAAAAGCGATATCGCTATGAACGCTTGGCCGCCACAAGCCAGTTATCTCTGTGGTAACTTTTCTAACACCTCCTTCTTAAAACCCAAAAAGTCAGAAGGATCATGAGGCCTTGCTTTCCTGGTCTGTATTCATATTGGAAATCAAGATCAAGCGAGCTTTTGCCTTTCTGCTCCACGGGAGGTTTCTGTCCTCCCTGAGCTCGCCGTAGGACACCTGCATTACAATTTGACAGGTGTACCGCCCCAGTCAAACTCCCCACCTGATACTTGCACTAGGTGCTTGGGGCTAGACGTGATAGCTCCCCCCACCCCCGTGCCTCACCGGGTAAGTGAAAACACAAGAAGCCATATCTTTGCACTCTAGATTAATGTTTTGCAAAGAGTGTTCAGATGCTCAAGCGCAAAATAGAACGATTATTCTCTCTCTCTAAACACTCAAGCTCTTCAGCTGTAGAGATGACTGGAAATTGCAGTATACGTGCACATACAGTTCAAATGAGCTGCATCCGTTTCCATCTGCCTGGCTGTGGAGTGGTCTGGAGATCTCTCCATCAGGCAGGGTTAGTGATCAGCAATGCTTCAGTCAGAGAGACAAGAGTGATGAGTGTTTCCGGCAGCACCATTCCAAAGATTCTTATTTCGTACGGCAGCAATGCCTACACACGCCAGCCTGGGGCCCAGATTTCTCAGCGGCAGAAGCCAGAATGGTTCGAATTGCAGCTCGGCTCACCAAAGTCACAAGCATTTCTTACTTTTCATAGGGTTCTAACAGGAAATGCTTCCCCTCTCGCCCCATGCGGCTCAGATGAGACTTAAAATCATTTATCAGACGAGAGCAATATCCTGGCATCCAGAATGCGGCCCCTGAAATGCATGCTTGAATAGCCGAGTTTATACACTGCAGTTACACTTCAAAAGGCAGAGCTGTAAAATCCTCCGTATTGCTGCTAAGATCCAAATCCAATTGCAACCTGCAGCAGTGACGAGGAAGACAGACAGACAACAGGGTTGTGACCTGGGGCAGGGGAGTGCAGAGGGTTTGGATGGTGACCTGGGGGAGGGAGTTGGGGTGCGGGAGGGGAGGTGCCAGAGGCAGGATCTGGCTGGGAGGCAATTCCCTAATGTATAGCCCTAAGTCAGAACATGATTTGCGGACAGGAAATATTTTTGACTAAAGAAAGGATATTTAGCGAGGGACGCGCACTACACAGGCATTTTCCAAGCAGAAGCTCAGTGGGTACTGCCATGAAAGCTCCACGTCTCCCTTTCTTGCCACATTTACCTCACCACACTTCCAGAGATGTGGGGGACAAACATCTTTCCTAAGATTAGTCAGCCAAGGTGAAATTCGCCCTATGTACAGAGACATAGCCCAAGGTCAATGATCCAATGCAAAGTGCTCCACTTAGGAAGGAGCAATCCGTGTCACACATAGCGTATGTCTACCCTACAGTGTTATTTCGAAATATCTAATTTCGAAATAGTTAATTCGAAATAGCTTATTTCGAAATAACAGGTCTACACACAAAGTGCATTTTGAAGCAGCATTTTTCTATTTTGAAATAGCGCGTCCACACTGAGTGGACATTGAATCGCACTTAAGGCTGGTTGGAACCAGTTCCAGCAGGACATCAGGTCAGAAGGTACCTTGTGTCCAGGGCAGCCAGCAGGGCACCCTGGGAAGAGCTGGAGGCCCCCTATTTCGAAATAAGCATCTACACAGCGCTTATTTCAAAATAACAATTTCAAAATTGGCGCTATTCCTCGTGGAATGAGGTTTACCAATTTCGAAATAAGCCCTCCGCTATTTCAAATTAATTTCGAAATAACGGAATGGCTGTGTAGACGCTAGGAAAGTTATTCTGAAATAACTGTTGTTATTTCAAAATAACTACACTGTGCAGACATACCCATACAGAATGGGAAGCAACTGTCTAGGAAGGAGTACTACAGAAACGGATTCAGGGGTCAGAGCGAACCACAAGTTAAACATGAGTCAACAATGTGACACTGTTGCAAACACATCAAACATGATTCTGGGCTGCATTCACAGGAGTGCTGTAAGCAAGACACGAGAAGTCATTCTTCCGCTCTACTCTGCGCTGATTAGGCCTCAGTTGGAGTGTTGTGTCCAGTTCTTGGCACCGCATTTCAAGAAAGATGTGGAGAAATTGGAGAGGGTCCAGAGAAGAGCAACAGAAATGATTAAAGGTCTAGAGAACATGAGCTCTGAGGGAAGACAAAGAACTGGGCTTGTTTAGCTGAGAAAAGAGAAGAATGAGAGGGGACATGATAGCGGTTTTCAAATATCTAAAAGGGTGTTATAAGGAGGAGGGAGAAAAATTGATCTCTTTGGCCTCTGAGGATAGGACAAGAAACAAAGGGCTTAAATTGCTGCAAGGGAGGTTTAGGCTGGACATTAGAAAAACTCGCTAAATGCCAGGGTGGTTAAGCAGTGGGATAAATTGCATGGGGCGGAGGGGCGTGGACTCTCCATCACTGGAGATATTTAAGAGCAGGTTAAACAGACACCTGTCAGGGATGATCTAGACCAGGGGTGGGCAATAATTTTTGGTGGGGGGGGGGGGCACTCCAAGATTTTAGTAAGTGGTCAAGGGCCGCAATTTTCTGTAGAGAAGGTGCAAGGTCTAAGATGGAGGCAGGGTACAGAAGAGTGCACAGGGTAAGGGACTAGGGTGCAGGAGATGGTGTGGGGTCTGTGAGGGAGTTTGGGTGCAGGCGAGGATTCTGGCCTGGGGGAGGAGTGTAGACAGGGGTACATGGTCTGGGAGGGAGTTGTGACCTGGGGCAGGGGATGCGGAGGGTTTGGATGGTGACCTGGGGCAGGGAGTTGGGGTGCGGGAGGGGTAGGGGTGCCAGAGGCAGGCTCTGGCTGGGAGGTGCTTACATAAGTGTCTCCTGGCCAGCAGCCCTGCAGCACTCCCACGACAGGCTGGGCTCCCTACCTGTTGCAGCTCCAGATCACTTAGAGCTGCAGGCTATTCCCGCCATGTGGCTTTCAGCTCCCAATGGGGGGAAGAGGCTTGCGATGTCCCCATCCCCCAGGCCAAACTCTCAGCTCCTATTGGCTGGTTGTTTCCAGCCAATAGGAGCTGAGAAATTGGCTGGAGTCAATTGGCCAGAGTCAACTCCTATTGGCCAGTTGTTTCTGGCCAATAGGAGCTGAGGATTGGGCTGGAGGAAGGGAGATTACACAAAGTCTCCCCCTGCCTTCAGAGCCGAGAGCAGCATGTACTGTGCTTTAAACCTGCCCACGGCAGCTGTGTGCCTACGGATCCCACGGGCCAGATCTGGTGGCTTCACAGGCCAGATCCAGCCCCCAGGCCGTATTTTGCCCAGCTCTGATCTAGACAGTGCTTGGTCCTGCCATGAGGGCAGGAGACTAGACTTGACCTCTCCAGGTCCCTTCCAGTTCTATGATCCTCTAAGATCTTGTCCACACTGAGTTATTCTGGAATAGCTACTGAACTTTAAATTCACACCCGTTCTTAGTCCAAACTAACATTCAAGTGCCGACGAGACCTCATGACTTGCACAGAAGCCTTAAGTCTCACACAGCTGTCATGCCGGCCCTCTGCACTGGCCTGAATTTCACCCACATGAACAAAATCTCTCTCTGGGCAGAGAACTGTCATCGTGGGACAATCTGGACTTCCATTGGCTTTGGCTGTTACTGCATTGCAGTGATTTCCATTGTTATTACCCAGGGCTGAAAGTAAGCAGGCATGCTCCGGCGCACACCTCCAGCAACAGCTAGCTGAGCTGCGGCAAAAGCCGACAGGGAGCTATTTAAAGAGCTGGTAGGAAGCCAGGTTGAGATAGGACAGTACCTATAAGCAGTGCTTCTTTTGTTTAAAAAAAAAAAAAGGTGCTGGTATTCCAGGGGAAAAAGTTGTTGAGGTCTGATTGGAGGTGCCGGTACTGCGTCTGGAGGTGCCGGTACTGCGTACTGGGCAGTACCATTACAAAAAAAGCACCTGCCTGTAAGAAATTTCAGTTACTTTTACCCATTACCTGGCTTCTGTAGCACCCTCCGCCCACCTCACAGCACCCACAGGATTGCAAATGAGATCCCCTGCAAGGCTTGATTGTCAGGGAATTGTGTATGCGCACACGAACGTACGTGTGGAGTCACAACATTGTCACCGCAACATCAGAGACTGGTTTGCAGCCTGGCTGAAAGATCCCACCACAAGGGACGCATTTCTCCCCTCTGCCCTGCAGCCTGCCCGGAAGAAAGGTCACGGGCCTTTTTTGTGACTTTCCACCCACCCACTCCCCTTTCCAATCAAATTCTGACAGCGGGACCCATCGCTGTAACATCGGTTGGGGGCTACTCGTGGGGAGTTGCTCAGATTCTAAGGGGGTGGTATGAAAAGCTGATTGGGTAGCTAGATGCGGGGCTATTTGCTCTCTACTTTAAACGCTTTATAATAGAGTTTAAAGAGAAGCTAGATAATTTCATGGAGGGTAGGTCCATAAAAGGCTATTAGCCAGGGGATAAAATGGTGTCCTTGGCCTCTGTTTGTCAGAGGCTGGAGAGGGATGGCAGGAGACAAATCGCTTGATCATTGTCTTCGGTCCACCCTCTCTGGGGCACCTGGTACTGGCCACTGTCGGCAGACAGGCTACTGGGCTAGATGGACCTTTGGTCTGACCCAGTACGGCCGTTCTTATGTTCTTATGTACTGATGCAGATGGAAACAGTTTCCGGGCCCTGTACAGATCAGGTCCTTCCCTGCGTAGCGAGCAGGGTGCTAATTAGTGCGCAGCCTCAGGTGAAATGGCTGCTGTGACACTTCTGATGTACCCTCATGCAGGTGACAGCACGGCAGGGGGCAAAGAACTCTAGCGGGGGGGGGAACCTGATTCAGGAGCAGTCTTTTAAAAGTAGATCATTGCCAGTTATTTAGTGGGGGGAGGGCAGAAGGCGCCCGCTGCACAGCTGTTGGGAAAATAATTTGTTCAAGGGCCATGGTTCCATGCAAATTGCAAACGCAGGAGAGAAATTATTTCCACCCGATGCTGCAAACAGACTTGAGGCCTCCGTGCAAAACGCAGGAAGGAGAGAAGGGAAATAATTCTGCCGACAGAGGTGGGCATAGGAACACTGTGCCACCTGCGGCCACAGAAAACATAACGAGACTATCCGTGAGGTGAAAATCTCAGTGGTTTGTTCCCTTGAAAGTCTGACCACACGTGGCCATAAGTCGCCCTTCCCGGTGAGGGAAAAACAAAAACCGTAAGCAGGGTCGGATTCTCCTCTTAGCCAGTAAATCCCGTGCACCAAAGTCGCTCCATTTTCTGCACTGGCCCTGCTTCCAAACGACCCCAGCTTGCCTGAGGGGGGGAGCCACACCTTTGTGTGCACATTTGACATTTGTTAGGGAATTGGCGGGGGGCTAGAAAACGCCAAGCCCCACTCTTTTCACCATCAAAGTTGAACCAGAAAGCGGCATCGTTACTGCCGCTTCAAGGCCAAAGCAAAGTGAAAGGTCTTGCCGCTAAAGAGCAACGGCATAAAGACTGCAAGCCATGAGAGCGTCGATACAAAAAAACCCCCGACAAGTAGAGGGCCTACGCCTCCGAAAAGCCCCCCTCTTTCATTTTTTTATAATCAAAGAGAAGTGGAGCACGGTAGATTTGACTTAGGCGAGCAGTAGGGGGTGTTCCACTAACGGAGTTCATTGTCAGGCGCGTTTGTCAGGAGCTGGGGACGAATAATGAACCTAATCTTGGCAACCTAACGGCCATGTATTCCTGAAACCTCCTGCTGAAACGTCCCTGGATTCCAATCAATGAGTTTTCTCTCTTTCCCCCACCCTGCGACTTTTTCACCTCCCTAGATCCAGTTAATTTATAAATTAAATTAAAATGGAGGCGGATTTGCAGCGAGTGGTCTCTTTGTATTGCTTAAGTGGTGTGCAGTCAGAGCAGGACATGGTGGGGCCCCAGTTTTCAAACGATGCCTGGGCCTCCCCTACCTTCCGTGTGAGTGCAAGTTTGCAAGCGCAGTTCTTTTGTAAGTAGTTCCATGTCTGACTGCTCTGACAGGAGCCTGTAGATCAAAGGTGGGGAACTTAAGGCCCCGGGGCCGGATGTGGCCCCTGGCTTGTCTGGATCCGGCCCCCAAGGCTCAGGGCTCTCCCCCCTCAGCACTGGGGAGCCCACGCTGGCACTCCAGCCCCACACCTCCCCTTACCCCCACAGCTCCCCCCACGGGGCTGAAGGATCTATACCAGCTCCTCGCTGTGGGAGGAGGAGCCCTGAACCTCACAGACGGGAGTCAGGCATACGGTCCAGGGCCTCTGCCTGCTGGAGGAGGAAGCAGCCCCACATGCTGCTGCTTCCCCTGCCCCCAGCTGGCACAGCAAAGTGCTGCCTGGAGGCTTCTGCCCACAAACTCTACTAGCCAGGGCCCCCCCAGGCTCTGGTGTGTGAGGGAAGGTGGGGAGCGTCTTTCTCCTCAGTCAGGGGCCGTGTCAGTGAGATGGGTTTTTTTCTTCTCACTTGTGTGGCCCCCGGCTGATTTTTCGATGAATCAACAGTCGCCCGTCCCCTAAACGGTTCCCCACCCCCTCCCCCATATATCCTTTTGCCCTCAGCGGTGCAGGTGCCGGAAAAGATGCCAAATGAGGACACAGACATCGCCCTGCCACCTGGCTGTCTGCCTTTGCTGCCCCTGCCCAAAACCTGAACCCTCTCGCCGTTCCAGGGAAAGCATATTTTACACAGGGAACGAGCCATGCGGCAGAACGCGGCTGGAGCCACTTTCTCTTCCCATTCGCTCTCATTAGCCGGTGTCAAGAGGGAGCAATTGGGACACTGTTGTATTTTACTCCAGGGTAGCCAAATGTACAGCTGTGTCCACTGGCCCTGAGCCAGGGACGCGCTTCGCCATTCAGAACGCCAGCCCCTTGGATGCAAACCGTCCCCGCTTGGCTTCCTGCTCTCGGCTGCTTCCCTGAACAAAACCAGAGCTAACTCCCAGCGCCTGGCTTCACTCGCTTACACTCTCCAGAGAAAGAACCAGGTTTGACACACCTGTCGGCAACCTCTCCCCCCCCTCCTCCCGTCTCCCTATTGCCTCTGCCTGAGTGAACCCCTGAGACCAATTCCCGCCTCGGGATGGCCAGGTGCCCCATCCCTCCTGTGAAAGAGCCCTGCCCGGCCGGTCTAATCGTAACCTCCGGCCTGCAGCCGAATTCTAGGCCTTCCACAGGGAAAGGCAGGGGGTGGAGCTGAGGTGGCAGAGAGCAGCGACCCTGAGGCGTTTTGCTTGCATCGGCCACGCCAGACCAGGCAGAAAGCTGCTGGGGGAAAGCACAGAGTCACTGCGCTGCCCAGTTACTGCCGGCCACTAGCAGCAGTGGGATGAGGGACAGGACGGGAAGCTTTGGCCGGGAAAGATTCTGGGTGTGGGCAGCCAAGAGTGGGCAAAGCAACACTCCGCCCTGGCCCCAGAGAGGTGCGTTTGCCTCCTCTCCCCACACAGCGCAGCCCAGAATCCAGGGCATGGCAGAGATAGCAGCTCTGCTAAGCGCTAGCTACACTGATAGAGGCTGGGAAGCTAAAGCGCGATCAGAGGACTGTTTGGAGGCAGGTGCGGTCAGATCCACGGGCCAGTAACTCTCTATTCATCTCAGCCAGAGCTACAGCAGCCAGGCAAAACCAGCAGAGGGGCACGGGCTCAGGTGGAGGAGGGTCTGGGAGTGGCTGAGGGGACAGGGCATTCACCTAGGGAGCTGCTGGGTTCAAGTCCCAGGAGCAGCCAGAAAACCAACACTAGATGCCCCAGAAGTCAAACCAGCTCCCACATGGGGAAGGCAGGATGGAGCAGTTACTGCAGCCAGTTGTTAATACCGGCGCCCTGTATGTCTCAAGCAGCAGGGCTGTTGCTTTGCTGTACGGTGGTTGCCCCAGCCTATGTCCGGGGAAGAGCCAATAGAAGTGACAGGGAAGGAATTGCTGCCTTGTTTAGGATTTAGCACTTCGTGCTGTTCTAGGACTCCTGCCTGGGGGAGCTCCAACCGCCCAAGAAAGCACAGAGGATTGTTTTGTCCCATCCACGCCTGGTTTCTTCCTTCGATGAAGGGCGCTTCCCCCAGTCGTTAACCTGTTCCCACTTGACAGCGGCTGAGCGTCCTTCTCTCTTTGCAGGGCTCTGGAGGAAGGGGGCATGTGCAACACTCCGCGTGTTCCTGCTCTCCGTCCCCACGCCAGCTTCCTTCTGGTCCAGGTTCCCCGTCCCCTCTGCCATTCATTCTTGATGGAGCCTCTTGGGGATGCTTATTTCGCACTGAGCAGAAGTTCACTCGCCCCAAGCCCTCCACCTTAGCATGGCAAAAGGCCCGAATGGGGAGAAACTCATTGCACCCAGCACCACAGCTATATTGAAGGTGGCAACAGCAAACCTGTGGTGATGAGGCCTGGACACACCTGATTGTTGTTTGTGACGTGCAGCAACTGGCTGGAAAGCTTGATGACCCAGGATACTACGAGAGGCAGGGAAGCAATCACACGGTTTTCACGACGATTTAAAGTATGACATATGCATCACACAGCAATGAAGCTTAATGCCTTCTTCAGAAATGTTCAAACAAATGCACTAATAGGGAGGAATGCAAAGGGTGAACAGGTTACCCAGTAAACACGTGCCTTACTCGCATTCTTTCCAGGGCTAGCAGTTAACCAGTAGGGGTCCTGGCCTGGCCTGGCCTGGCCTGGCGGAAGCAGCCTCCACACGCTATGTGGTGTAATGGGCCCTGCCCGGCCAGGCTGGAGCAGCTCCCCCACCTGTGTCCCCCCAAATGTGGTGGAGCAGCCCCCAGCCTATGCTGTTGTGACCAATCTTCTGGAGTTTGATTCAGCATGTCTAGGGCTATGTCTAGACTACGCCGAAGTTCCGAAAGACAATATGCAAATTCTGCGGGAACTTGCACATCTTCTTCCGATCTCACTTTCGAAAGTGGAGCTTTCAAAAGTGAAAGTAGTATGGACAAGGTTTTTTTGGCATCCCCCTCCCTTTTCTTTTGAAAAGCCGCTCTTCCTCAAGAAATGTTTACGCAGAACTTCGGCGTAGTCTAGACGAGCCCTAGTTAAGACTCAGAAAACTTAACTCAGAGGGTGTCCCCATTGGTGTCCAGTACTCCCGCTTTTGCGAGGAGTAAGGGAAGCCAATGGGAACATTTACTCCCATTGACCTCCCGCTGTGGGGACACCGCTCTGGGAGGGGGGTCAGGGCAAGGGCTTAGGGTGCAGGAGGGAGTACAGGAAACTGGCTCCAGGAGGAGGATAGGGGTCAGTGTGCAGCTTCCCGCTGGGTGGCACTTATCGCCAGCAGCTCCCAGTTGGCAGCACAGAGAGGCTGGGCCAGGCTCCCTGCCTGCCCCGGCCACTCTGCCCCAGAAGGTGCCAACACACCCTGTTGCCCTGGGGGTGGGGAACATGTGGCTCTGTGCACTGCCCCTCTCTGCTGGCACCACCTCCATCAGTTCGCATTGGCCACAGTTCCCCGCTCCTGGCCAATGGGAGCCACAGGTGGGGAAGGGGTTTGCAGGCAGGAGCAACATGCTGAAACTTCTCCTCCCCTGCTCTGCCACACACACATGGTCTGCGGGGCCACACTGGTCATTTTCTGTAATGGGCCAGCGGCATGGGGCCGGGCCAGGACAGGCATCATGCTGATCACGATTGACTGGGAGACTCCCCAGGATCGACCAGTCAATCGCGATCGACTGGTTGGTGACCACTGGTCTAGGTATACTAGACTAACGGTGGCGAGATGGACTAGATGACCTCTTGAGGTCCCTTCCAGCCCTATTTCTATGATTCCATACTAATGGGACTTGGGCTGAGACACCGCTCCCCCCCGCCCCCCCCATTCATTTCAGGCCCAACAGCCATAACATGGTTAACAGTTATAACAGCCTATTTGCCTAGGCAGGCTTTGAATTATGGATCTAGAGTAGCCATGTGTGTGGCCATTTTATGTATCTACACACTGACCTGAGCACCCATAATGCAGGATTTAGACATCTCACTAGGGGGAAAAACTGGAAAATTTGGTCCAGAGTTTTAATATCAGAACAGAGGCTGAACTTCAGAAGCCCACATGAGGAAGAATGGTGGGAAACGGCACCATCACTGGGCAAAACATGACTCGTGCCTTTTAGGAAAGACGAGCTAATAATCCAAAGTAAAATTCTGCTTCCTCTGAACACAGAGGCTGAGAATCTGTATGGAGATTGACACCGCAGGTGTTGTCTCCGACACCGGAAAGGAGAAATGGGGCTGACTGTCTGCAACTTCGGGGGAGTTTGAAAAGCCAAACCCTGATCTGAAATTTGCACATGTCCCTTTGTCAGTGGAGCTGATCCAATAGCTGGTGAAGTCAATGCAAATCTTTTCATGATGAAATTGTGAACCCATTTTTATGGAATTAATTTACAGAGTAAATGGTAGGAGCTCTTTAGGTGGGGCAAACAACACCGGCAATGCAAATGCCAAAAACGCCAACACAAAACATGGCGACTGCAGCACATCCGGGAATTAATTCTAAGCTGGAACCTGACCTTGCCTCTCCCCTGCTAATGAAATCAACAGAACTGCTCACACGAGTGTACGGGCGGCCGAAGCTACTGTACAAAAGGACAAAGCCCATTTCTGAAAGCGGAGAACAGAGATATCAGGCGCTGATTGTCAAAAAGGGCCTTCTAAAATGTGTTCTCAAGATGGACAGCCGTTTGCGAGATAGGATCTCATTTTTCTCCATAGCTTTCACGAGGCCAATGAAGCATGGAGTGGGAACACTGGTGACCATCTGGCCATTCAGAGCCCATCAGTTTGTTATGACATCAAACACATAATAAAGCACAATAGATGGTAGACGAGATAAAGAAAGAGAGGGCTTTGATTCATTTTCTTTACAGCCACTGACACCCCCGCTTCTCCCACCCATCCCATACGAACCCCCTCCCTTCTGTAGTTAGACACAGGCTGCTCGTCCCAGCCCCTCGCACGATTTTCACTTGCAACACGCCACAACATGATAGTCAAATGTCTGTATTGGGCTCCCAGAACAAAATGGAAACTTTCCCGTGCAGGGTCTTAACAAAGGAGAGCAAAGCACTCGAAAGGGACAAGGAAAGGCAGCGAGAGACAGACAGAAAGAGTCTCAGACCCGAACCTTTGAAAGCGGGAGACGTCCCAGGCGGATAAGAAGATGGCATTAGACAGAGAATCTAAAAGGGAGATTGTAATGAGAAAGATAATTATCACTGAAACAGAAGAAGTGTTCAAACAGAGAGTGAGGACATCAAATGGGAAGATCTCAGCCCAGATTTTCATTAAGATCTTTGGGAGGCTGCATTACTTAGGGTATGTCTAGGCTACATGCCTCTGCCGACAGAGGCGTGTAAATTAGACTACCCGACATAGTCAATGAAGCGGGGATTTAAATATCCCCCGCCTCATTAAAATAAAAATGGCCGCCGCGCTGTGCTGGCTCAGCTGATCGTCGGCACAGCGCGGCAGTCAAGATGCAGCTCGGTCGACAGGGAACGCCTTTGTCAACCGCTCCTAAGGCGTTTCCTGTCAACCAAGCCGCCACTTGACGATCAGCTGAGCCGGCACAGCGCGGCGGCCATTTTTATTTTAATGAAGCTGGGGGATATTTAAATCCCTGCTTCATTGACTATGTCAGGCAGTCTAATTTACATCCCTCTGTCGGCAGAGGCATGTTGTCTAGACATACCCTTAGTGACTGAAGGTTCATAATGCGAGTCAGGACTCCTGGGTCCAATTCCCAACTTTTCCCCTGACTTTTTGCACGACACAAGGCAAATCACAGCAGCCTCCTTTTGTTTCCAGTTGCCCACCGATGAAAGATGGACAAGCATGCCCTCGTCGCAGGGTACTGCATCGGTGAATTGATTTATGCCTGGAAAGCATGCTGAGAGACTCATGGGTAGTATTATTTGTTAGCACTGGAATATCGCGCTTTGGGCACCCGGGCATTGTTTTGGGGGCCCAACACAGCAGCAGCCTGCCTTCCAAATCATTACGAACTTTGCTTCCTTGGTATTGGGCTTTCCCCTTCCACGGGGCAATTTGCACCTTTGAGAACTCGATGGAGAGACCGACTGTGTCGGCTTTGTCACTGATTGGAGGCGATTTCTTCTGAGTTATGTCTGAACAACAATCACTTGCAGCTTGCAGCAGGGAAACCCAGACCGAACAGAGCTCAACTAAAGCAAAAGATGCTGGCAAAGGGAGGGTACAACCCTGGTGCCAATGGATATTTTGCCATTGGCTCCCACAGGGGAAGGATTCAGCTCTTGGAAAGAGACTAAACTCTAGGTCGAATGACCCAGGCTGCACCTGTGAATTCCAAACAGTTCCCAACGTGCCAAGAAGAGCTGGATACTCCTGCTGTGTCTGCATAGCCAGCTCCTCCTCGTCATAGACCCTTTTGATCGTCTAGTTCTCAATGTACAAGCCTTTGCTCCATCCCCAGGAGGCTGGCCCCGGTGGCTGCGACAGCACTTCCACTAGAAACCGAGGAACCGATCCTCCTCGAAGTAGACTCGTGTCAATCAAGTGTAGCCCCCATAGCAATCAGTAGAGCAACTCTGGATTTGGAGCAGCATCTCTGAAATCGGAACCGGAACCCATGTCTTCAAAGCTGTGATTTTAAACCCTGCCTCTTTGTAATTAGATCTGCTACGCTAGAGTTCCTCCCCCCTTCTGCTGTAGCCGAAGAGGAGGCAGTCAGCAATCTGGAAAGCTTTTCTTTTTTGCAACTTTCATGAAATGCCGTCAACTAGCTGCATTCTTTTGAAACTTCCCTTTTCTGCTCCCCATGTTTGGTTCAATAGCCTCTGCCCCGTAGATCCTCTCAGAAAAGATCTCCTACCAGATGTCTCATCCTTTTAAATTGCTTCCCTTCCACTCCCCCACTCCACCCCAGTCTTTAGACTGTGTAGCTGCGTCTGGCTGCATTCCAGTCAGTCCCTCATTTAGCGCTCCAAAACCTGAACCGGTCTGACTCCCGCTCTGAATTATGAGCAGCACTTTTATTCAGCACCTTTAACTTTCAAGCCGAATGGGGAGCATCCCTTGTGTCTGTCGCGGAGCGTGCCAGCGGAGGAAAAACATCCCACCACGAAAGCTGAGCTTACAGCCATGCTCCGTTATTTTGTGCTACGGAAGGAAATGCTTAATGCCGGGGTTCCCTAACTTTTCCACTCGTGGGGCCACATCTTATTAGGGAGATTGAGGCGTAACCCCCTTCCCTCCCACTGGCAGTGGTATAACAACCTGGGGGTAACTACTTACAGGGAGGGAATTTCGGTTGCTTTTAATGGGATTCAGTAGCCGGGAACAAAAAGGAGGCACCTGCCCTCTGTGACAGGAGCATGCTCCATAGATCCACATGGGAAGGAATGCATTTACTCTGGGATTGGGATAAATTGGTCCTAAAGCTGGTCTCCCTCTGGCAGGGTAGCAGGGGTGCAGCTGTGATCCGAGCGTGTGGCCCTGCAGCGCTGGCAGGGGACCTTCGGGGCGGAAGATGAGCACTTTCCCCGTCACTAGCGTGAAAGGTCCAATTAGCCCGCTCCGGCAGGGGATGCAGCGTATCATCGGTCAGCAGTTAATGAGCGAGCTGATGAGCGCAGGAGATGCTGTACGTGGACCTGCCTGAAGAGGAGGTGAGTGCCTATAATCAGGGGCGGCGTCTTCCACGCTGTGAGCTGGGTTGCCTTTTTAAATAGCCACCTGGTTCTTTGCCATGGGGGCGGGTGGCTCCGTGAGAGTCTGAGTGCATGGTCCTGGCTGCTGGTGGAATCGCCAGAAGGCCCAGGAGGGGCGACCTGCCAGGGCTGTTGCTGTGGGTCCGGGGTGGAGCCAGGGTTTCCCGGGTGCAGAGAATTCAGAGCTCACCTCCGAATCTTTAGTGGGTGGCTCGGGGTGTATCCTCGGTTCCTCGTGCTGGTTTCATGGGCAGAGGGTGAAGCCCCCAGCCCCGCCCCTTCTGCCCAGGACCTGCCCCCATGGGAGCCAAGTCGCCTCCCCATGCCAGCACCACAGGGAGGTGTTGTGGCGCACAGCCCCAGCACCCCCACTACTGGGAGGGAGGAGGGCACGCGGCCCCAATCTCCCCGGCCCTGGAGTACAGCGGGTGCTTGGGGGCAGCAACACTCCACCACCAGGAAACATACAGTAGGTGTTCTGGTCAGAGCCAGGCTGGGAAGGCAATGTCTGCTTAGAATACCTGCCACCTCGGGTGGATCCCTTGCCCACTGGCCATCTAGAGCCATAGTGTTAAATGTCTTATTTGTACACAATAATTCCGTGCTGGCAACAGATGCCCTGGGGCATGTTCTCGGTTATCTGCAGAGCGCAGGTAGAACGCAGCGTCGACAGCACGGCCAGCGTCCCCCATGCCAGCCCACCACTGCGACTCCACCCTGCCCTGGGGCGAGTCCCTGGTGGAGGGCAGAGTAAATCAGTCTCAGGCCCATTCAGCCTTCGGGCTCCCCGCTGGTGCTGGTAAGAGGGGTGCTAACGAATGACCGGGGAGTGTGGTCCCGAGACCTGGAGGGGGCATTTCAACCTGGTTCACAACCGTCAGACGTCAGTGGCTTCGGATCGCTATGAGTTCCAAGCAGAAAGGTTTTGTGTCGCATCATCAATCCCAGGGCCGTCTGCGCAGCCACCGGGAGCTGTCACTCTCAGCTCAAGCAGACAGACGCGCACGAGCGCCGCTCAAGGCAGTGGGCACAGCAGCATGGGCAGCAGCTGAGGCTGGCCACCTTAGTTCCTACCCCGGGGACTGGAGAGAGGGATGTAAAATCCCGTTTAATTAGTAAACCGGTTAAACTGTATGTTTAACCAGTTAATTGATTAAACAGGGACAGGGTGGGGTGGTAGAGGTTCTCTGACGGGGCTGGTGCGCCCTCCCACCCCTGGTGGGCCCCGAGGAGCTGGGGCAGCCTCCTGCCCCCGGTGAGCAGCCCCACTGGTTAACTGTAGTAAGCCTCACTCTCTTAATTGGAGAGGACTGGACTTTTAAAACTTTCCCCTCTTCACCACTGTGCAATGCAGAGAACATCTAGGAAAAAACAGAACGAGCGCCAGCAAAATCCGCCGAGGGTCAGCTCTTTCCACAAGGCGCGAAAGAGGTGGAGAAACCAGTTAAATTAGTGTCACGATCCCACGGTCCTCTGTTTGTCTTACCTTGCACGACTAGCCTTCCCTGGGCAGTTCTCCGCACCCTGGTGCCTGGCTTGTTAGCGGCGCACACGTAGATCCCAGAATGCTGCACCGTGAGGTCAGAAATCATCAAGTTTCCTGTCCCCAGGACCTGGATTCCCTCTACACCGATGGGGCGGCCATCTGGAAGAGGAAACAAGACAAAACGACTGAGTGGGCCTGTACGCTGAACTCTCTAGCCCACACACTGGGGAGTTAGCCCTGAGAATCACACTCCAGGGGAGTCCTTCCACTGACGTCAGCCACTGGTAGCTCAGGCCCAGCACGGGGCAACTCGAGCTATGCAGGTGACGTGGAAAAAAGCCAGTCCAAGAGCCTCAATTAAGCCTTTGCCCCCAATTACAATGTGTTTCATTACTATCAAGCTGTTGCATTTTTATTGTGCCTTTGGACTGTGTTTTAAGACTCCACGCCTGACAAACACGGCTCTAAACCAGCACTAGCCCTTGCATGTGCGGAGAGCCAGCTGGTTGTTTGCTGGAGGAGCTGCCCTTTCATCAGACGTGAAACTGGAATCCACTCCCCTTCTTCCCTTTGCATTTAGAAAGAAGCTGAAAAACCCTATAGAACCAAACCATGCAGGCCCAGTCTTGGGGTTCTTACCCCACAGCACACTCTCTCCAAATATTTGCTCCTCTATGTAGCAAAACAGTTTGTGTGTTGTGATTTAAAGGGCTATTGAGATAGAAAGACAAAAAAGGAACCTTTAGGCTCGCTATTAAGGAAAAATTCCTGCCAGTGAGTTATATTAGACTGTGGCGTAGTGGCCCCAGAGACCTCATGGAAGTCCAACAAAGCCTTTAAACATTGCGTAGGTAACAATCACTCACTGGCAGGGGATGAAACAATTACTTTCCATTTCTATTGGGCCAATCCTGAGATGTTTTGCACCTGTGACGCACATTGATTTGGCCCTATGATTCTAGGATGGACTTTACTCCAGTTGGATACATAATTATTGAAGTATCTTAGGCCATGTTTTCACTTGCCACGCTGGAGATTGATTTTTTTGGCGTTTGATTTAGCGGGTCTAGTCAAGTCCCTCTAAATCAAACACTGAAGGTGGCTCCAGTCAGCACCAGTACTCCTAGCAGTTGTGAATGGTGCTGCTTACAAATATCCAGGTCTGCATGGAGCATAGAGTAATTCCAGTGTCAATATTGACTGTAATCCTATGATGAGCAAGCTATGTGCAAATCAGTGTGGAAATGAAGTTTTTGATATTTAAATATGGCTGGGTCATGTAGCCAGACAGGCCACCCCTCTGTCACATCCATCTTGTTTGCCCTTCTGAGGTGCCTGCATACAGGGCAGAGAAGGAGCAATAAAAATCAGCATAGTCTTTGAAGCCTTGACAAGAGGCCCGGATATGCTGGCTCACCTGACCCTGGGTAAGCTGAAAACATAGATATGAGAGAAAGCAATCAAGTCAATAAGCTGACCTCGAGGCTGCGAGAACTGCCCTGGCTGGCACCTATATTGATACGATCTCCCTTGTAAGAACTGGCGTCACAAAGACGGACCAATACCATTTGGCATCACAGATAAGAAAGAGAAATACGTGACCCCACGGGTATAAAGATGGGTCCAGCAGCACACTCACTTTGAGTGCCAATCCACCCTTTTCCTGCTGGTCGGGTTAGGTGATTGGCCTCCCGAGGTTCCACGGGGACGCCCACCTCGTATTTCATCTTTCCGAGGAATTGAGGGACCGATCCTGGCCTGACATGCTGGGACTGAGCGACGCAGAAGGGGGTAAAAATTGTACCCATATGTGTCCCTTTGTTTTAGTGCATGCGTAGAATAGAGCTCTTTAAAGATTAAGCTGTCACTTGGTACCGTTATTTTCTATCTTCCTTTTTCCTTTGTAACCATTTTAAGATCTGTATTTGCTAGCAGTTAAGAAATAGAGCAATAGCCATTGTAACCATATGATTTATAAGCTTCCTTTAATAAACCTGTAAATGTTTAAGCTTTTAACCTGACTCCTTCAGTTGCTGTAACAGAACCAAGCACAATTTAAAAGAACTCCAGCCGGTCAAAAGGGACAGATACAGGCAGACCTGGGCATTTGGATCGTGTCGCTTCCAGAGGACAGATCCGTAGGGGCATCTCTCAGCCTTCCCTAGGCTGCCCGCTGCGAAGGGCTCATGTATCCTAGCAGTCAAAGTCTGAGGTGTAATAAGCTCCCCCTGTGAACTCTGGGGCATCTGTCGGCCTGTTGGCTGCCCGCCGCGAAGGGATCCCGGTCCTAGCAGTCAAAGACACAGACGTTAAACTTCTCGGGGTGCCAGTCAGCCTTCCCTAGACTGCCCGCTGCGAGGGGACCTTGTGTCCGAGCAGTTGAAGACTCGGGGGTAACACACACACACACACACACACACACACACACACACACACACTGCCCTGACCATCGACTGACAGGTCACTGCAGTCAAGCAGCTGAGACCCCATATTGGCCAGGTCAACTCCTTTTAGATTCCCTCGTTTTATGCTGCTAAGTATCCCCCTAGTCCTGCAGTGATGAGTGCCCACAGCCCACTATTTATAAAGTTTATGTTAGCTATTGATCTTCATGCTTCAGGGAGAAGGATAGCTCAGTGGGTTGAGCATTGGCTTGCTCACTCCAGTGTTGAGAGTTCAATACTTGAGGAGGCCACTTAGGAATCTCAAGCAAATCTGTCAGGGATGGTACTGGGTCCTACCATGAGGGCAGGGGACTGGACTTGATGACCTCTCGAGGTCCCTTCCAGTTCTATTTTAAAACAAAAACAACACTGCTTAGCAGCTGGGGTCAGGAAGAAAATTCCTTCCATAATACAGTAGTGCATAATTAAAAGCTTTTATTGGGGGGGACGGAGAAGACATTATCCTACCTTTGAAGAATTCAGAGCCAACCACAGTCTCACAGAAAACAAACTAAATGGTCACATTGGGCGATTACAGAACAGTCATTCTTCCAGCAGAAAGGGACAAATAACTATCATCCAACCCAAAAGCCGCTTTGCAAGCCATCTGTGCTATATTGGGCATCTACCAATTTCTTCTGTTTGTTTCTACTTGTGTTTAGGCATGCCATCATGCCATTTCTTCCTTACTCCAGGAACTATTCCTTTGACACCAAAAGCAAAACCCCTTATCAAAGGAGCCAAACCACCAAGACAGCTTTGGCCATGTCCACTCTACGCAGAAGATCGACAGTGCCGCGGTCGATCCTCCGGGGTCCAATTTAGCGGGTCTAGTAAAGACCTGCTAAATCAAACTTAGAGGGTGCCCCTGTCAGTGCCAGTACTTCTGCTCCTCACGAGGAGTAAGGGAAGCCGATGGGAGCATTTGCTCCTGTCGACCTCCCGCTGAGTGGACAACGCGGAAACACGATTTAAGATACGTCGACTCCCGCTATGTAATTAACGTAGCTGGAGTTGCATATCTTAAACTTCCACTGTAATGTAGACCAGGCCCTTAAGTCTTCAATAACAGGAGCACTAACAAAGGACACTAGTTACGAGACCAAGTCTTGAAAAAAAATCACCAGGCCCTGCAGTGCATGTTCACCCATTAGAGCAGCAGAAATAAACCCTCTAATTTCAGATGGCACCTGAACAGAGAGTGGTGGGAAAAGCTACTATAGAGTGAAAGACACCAAAGAGGGGACATGCCCGTAAATTTACAGAAGCATCTGCTGCCCATTGTCTTTGCAACGTTTTACAGGAAATGTTCAACTCAAAGGTTTCATTGTTCCATCCGGCAGACAGAACCTAGCCACTTCATTATTCACATTACCATGAAAGGTGCACAGGTCTCTCAGATGGAGAAAAACAATGCCATTAACTAACAGGATGGCTGGCCAATGTGCTGCCGCAGTAAATTGCTCAGCCATAAAAAGGACAGTAAAACGCGACCTGTCCAGTGTTTAATGAGCAATAAGAAGGGTCCGTTCCTTTTGAATATCATTTAAACCGCACTGTAAGGAAGGTCTGAATTAAATTCAAATTGAACTTGATTTTTAAATTAGACATTTTTGAAACCCATATTTACAACAGGTGTAAAAATCAAATCTCTCTTGTGAGGAAGTATAACAGGTGAAATATGTGAGCCGGCTGTACCTGACAGGTAGCCTGCATGACTGTATAAATGAATTAAGAACTAATACAGAAATGTGACTTGCATGCCAGTTTGGGTTATTATGCTACTTACCACATGCTACATAATTTAAACATGCAAGACTCGGGCTGTGTCAGATTCACTGTGTAGTCTAAATATCAGTGTCTAGAGGTTTCTACGGCTGCCATCTCTTAATTAGAGGAGTGAGGATTTGGGGAAATTTCCCCTGCCAGCTAAGTTTATCTTTTATCCAAACAAAAAAATAAACAAAGTTCTCCCAGCTCATATTCCCCATTCAAGAAACAAGGTGGGTAAGGAGAACTGGGGAAGGTATTGAAGAGCTCTGTGTGGCTCGAAAGCTTGTCCAATAACAGATATCACCTCACTCACCTTGTCCCGCTAATATCCCGCAACCGACACGGCTGCAACTGCACTGCATATACCATGCAAGCCACACAAGTTCTGCAGTCGCTAATTATCATAAGAGGCAGTGTTTGCTGGCTCAGTGCACACTCCGTCTCCCAACATCTGATGAAACTCAAGTGCTTCAGCAGCACTCGGTAGTGCAGACACTTCCTACAGCGATGGAAGAGGTTTTCCGTCTCCATCGTAAATCCACCCACCTGAAGAGGCAGTCGCTATAGCGATGGAAGGATCCCTCACTTCATCTATCCTGGGGGTGAGGTCGGCCTAATTGCATGGCCCAGGCAGAACATTTTTCACAGCCCTGAGCAACGTAGCTAGGCCGACTTACATTTTAGGGGTAGGCCAGGCTGCGCCTTTAAATGGCCACACATTCCTTACTGCCCCGCCCCTGCCAGACACAGCAGGGGAAAACTGTCCCCGCCCGGCTTCCGTCCAAGGGAAACAGGAAATACCGAACATTACACATGTCCAGTATTTTCTGTTTTTTTTTTTTTTTTTTTTTTTTTAAACCAGACCCAAATCCCGAACTGTCCGGGCGAAAACTGGACACCTGGCAACCCCAGTCTGCTCAAGAAAAAACAAGTACTCATCAGAGTGCATCTGAGGCACAGTCTGCTCTCCCTGACTCTGCTCTTTCCTCTTTCTGAATCTATGGCACTTCAGAGAATCCTAGAGTTGGAAGAGACCTCAGGAGGTCATCGAGTCTTCCCCCCCCCCCGCCCTCCCCACACACTCAGTTCTGCTGTTGGCCTCGGTGGGAGCAGGGCCACAAAGCACTGGAAATATTCAGGACGAGGGCACAGCAGGGACTCAGGCTCAGCATTGCCTAGTTTTAGGTGCCCAGTGGAAATCCTCAACCCCAAGTTTGGGGCCATGTATGGAGAGAGCTAGGAACCTCCGAATGGGATTTCCAGGAGCCAGCATGCGGAGCGGGGCGTTCCCTAAACTTCCCAGTAAGAAAAACGGAGAGGGGGTGGCCTAGGACCTGCCCCTCCAAGGGACTTGGGTCCCAGCAGGGCCTCTTACCACCCAGAATTCACAGCCATGAACCCTCTCCTGGAGCTAGGTGCACACGTATCTACCCCAGTGGTGTTGGTATCAACACAGAGAGAGCACAAAAACAACCCTTTGTGCAGGTTGGGTGCCTTTCCTCTGAGGAGCTCAGAGGGCTCCACACACATTAGCTGCACCTCCCAATCCCCTGGCATGGTCGCCACATGTTCTCAAACCCATTGTACAGACAGGGAAACCCCACAGAGAGCTTTGCCTGCAGTCTCCATAAGTTACTGGTGCATCTAGGAACAGAACCCAGGGAACCTGTTCTCCCCATGTTAAATCACCAGGCCCCCAGCTTCCAACGGAGCAGCAGTTTCCAAGCTGTGGTCTGTGGGAGAAGATTTCAAACAGGGTCTGCACCTCCATGCAGAAGGTTTAGGGATCTGCAAATGAAAAAGGTGGAAACCCCCTGCAACAGACTATCAGGCAAAATGAAAAATATCCTGCCACGCCCAAAGTGAGGCCAGGAGTAACTTGCTTTAAATTGCTGCTGCTTGGCTCCCTAAGCTCCACAAATGTGAGGAGTCCTTTACATTATTTGGAACCAGTGAGCCACAGAGAACCAGTCCGACGGACTTATTCACTGTATCCTGTTTGCCGAAGCTTGCTCAAGAGCGAGTTTGGAAACAGCATTTCTTTTCACGGGGGAGAGGGCAGTGAGTTCAGCAAATTTACATGCAGCAGTCCCTTCCAGAAATTCAACCCCAATGGTCTCCCCAACAAGAAGCAACACCTTTTGTACCCTCTGAAATCAGCTATCCCTTCAGCTCTCTAACAATGTAATTCTGTGGATGACGCCATGAGACAGAAATCACCTTGTGGGCCTCCCACATCTTCCTACCTCGTGACCTTCATTGTCTGCTAGGCTGGTCCCTATCAGGTGTCTCAGAAAGGATGACTAGTGAATCAAAGCAGCACTGATGAGCCACTAGAATGGACCATAGTTCGGACAGCCAATGAGCTGTCCAACTGAGCAGAAGAAGAAACATATTTATGAGTCCCAGTGTCACATGGTTTATCCAGAGGCTATAGGAAGAACTAAGCCCTAAGCACGTGTGCCTGTCCTGAGAATTAGGTCATTTCCATTTCACTGTATACTGATGAGATTGTGACAAAACAACACTATGAACCAACTAGAGAACAACAGGAGGAATACCATTAGGGACTTAAATTGCATGTTGGTTTTAAGATGTGGGTTTTGGTTGGTAGCAAAGAGCAGCTGGGTTACTAATGAATCAACACTGGTCACATTGAAGCTGGCTAGCCTCCAAATAGGAGACACTCTCAAAGAATCTCTTGGCAGCACACAAAGAAAGTTGTAAAATTTCCCATCCGGGTGGAATCCAGATGAAAGATCCCTGCAACGTGAGATAGAAGTTATTTCATTGTCCAAGGTATCTGTGATGCTTGTCCACTGTAATGGATTCTGGCTCCTAAGCAAATGACTGGCACCTCGGCGCCAATTACAGAAATTCGTTAAAACGTGCCAGGCGATATGAATATGCAACAAAGCGGAAGCCTTTCTTTGATAAGTAGCAAGTAGAAAGAAAGTAACAACTTTCTAATGTTGACCATTTAGATCTTTTGTGAATTCTTTGTACCCTGGCATAGTAGCCTTCTACTTTTTAGACACATGGGTCTTCTACTCCATTGGACATTGGGCACCATGTATTAGCATATTTAGAATACATTGCAACAGTTGACTATTCAGTGTGTGAAGTGGTGAAATTTACTCTATTATTTCTAAACACTTCAGGGAATGGGGCTCCTGTCAACCAGTCAGCCATCTATTGCAAGCTTCTGTGTCCAATAAGTTACCAATTAATTGGCTCCTACAACTGTTGTATAGTTTACATCTTGAATGGCTCCCTCTTTAGTAATTTCCTTCCCATTGTGTAGCCCTTTCTGACAACTTCTGTATAATGCTATCAGATAATCGCTGCCCTTTCTTCCTTGTCTCACATTTCTAGATCTCTTTAAAGAGTGTGTTATTTTGTCTCAGAACCTTTGATGAAGGGCAGATCAGCCGCCTGTCAGTGAATTTAAAGGATGAACTGATACGTAATATTGTACATTAAAAATCATCATTCCTTTTTCGGGCTTTGCAATGAGTTCCTTGGATATTTATCTTTGTACACACAGAGGTTCAGGTTCCAGAGTGCAGTCGTGAAAGGACAAATCTTATCTTTCTTGAACAAACCTAAACCTTAATGTTTTTATACGTCTCTAGGAACAAAATCCTCTCTTGAACATTCCACTTTGCAAAGCATTTCATGCAGAGGGCAACACCAGAAATTTTGTGCCAGAGGAATACAAAATAGTCCCAAGGAAATAAAAATAAATGGACTCATGATATGAGTGATTTTTTTCCCCAAGCAAAACTGGGTCCATTTCCCACCGAAAATCAGGCTGGGTTTGGGTGGCTTTTTTTTTTAAGTTGGTAAAGACAGGGCAAAAATTGGGCCTGTTTATGAAGAGAAGACAGGTTACCCAGAAAACCATGCAAAAATTCACACTTGCACTCATTTCTGTTTAAATCAATTGCATTTCATCGAAATGGCGTACAAAATAAAAATGAAGGGGTGCAAGGACCCTCAGAAAATAACCAAATCCTGCAAAAGTGAACTATTTCAATGGAGACTTTTTCTGTTTTTTTTAAATGGCAATAAAATCATTCACTTATATGAGGTTTTATTTAAAGAAAACTGAAACTGAGCCTAATTTAAGTTGGCTGCCTCCCTTTAAGACCCCGCTGCTGTATATTTTGAAGTTCACGATACCCTATGGAAAGGTTTTTTTCCTCCGAGCTGTATTACTTTAACAGTTATTTAAGAATATTCCTCCTGCAATTACCATGAACTAGCATCGCAGCAGGTGCTTCAGGGTGCGCATCTACACTGCAGGGGCTAACTCGAAATAAGCTACGTAAATTGAGCTACGTCAATTGTGCAGCTTATTTTGAAATAGGGAGTGTCTACACAGCGCTTATTTCAAAACAGAGCACTCCTCCTCCAACTTCCCTTACTCCTCGTACAATGAGGGTTACAGGAGTCCGAGTAAGAAGTCCTCCAGCGTGACAGGATTTTGACACTGTTTCGCAATAACTGTCTGCTGTGTAGACGCGGACTAAGTTATTTCGGAATAGCGCTAGTTATTTTGAAATAGTGTTGCAGTGTAGATGTACCCTCAGAAAGGTAACTTTCATACACGAGGATGCTACACATGTATACATCTAATCAGGCATAAAAACCCCTCATCTTTCATCTCAACTGCCCGGCTCCCCTCAATTGGTCCTTCCAAAGTTGTGCTGTCTTCCTTCCACTCCTTCTGATCATGAAAGCACAAGGATGTGAAAGCACAAAAAGTGCCAAAAGGATCCCTAGATCCATTAACCAATAAGCAACCTTTCTCATCATAGACCAAGAAATGTATTTCTTTGGGAGGAAAGGATTCACACTGAGCTTTTCATTTGACTTGGTAGCTTTCCATCCAATTCTGCAGCAGAGTTGTTGTGTTTTTGGTTTTGGTTTGGTTTTTGGTATATAGCAGTGTTGGCCTGAATCTAAAAGAGGTACTATGTCTTGACACTACTGTATCCTCATTACTACACCATTCTATGGGGACAAGTGTTTTGCACAAGCCAATGAGCTGTTATAATTAGGGAAATTATAAAGGAGTTTATTATAGTGGAGAGTCAATGTACAGGGGCCTGGTGCTCAAAAGAACATTGCAACATGTGGCGTAGCATATCCAGCAGAGTTTTAAAACAGCACCGAAACGATGATTATTGCTCAGGGGGAAAGATCAGGTAGTGACAGACGTGGGTAGATGGGATGAATAGTCTACAGAATCTGAACAGAAAAGGCAGCATGAAAAAAAAAATCTTTCTGGATTCCCACTGGGTAAGTGTATTCTTCTTGTTTCCCTGAAGGCTCTAATCTGGGAAGCTAACAACCAGGAATCAAATTCTGAGAACCAGAGATTCAGGAACAAAAAGCAAGGAACTCTATGGTGAGCAGAGTCACATAGGGTGCGCTTCATTCCCAAACACGTAGCCCATTCCCTGCATCACCCCTTTGGGAACACGTGATACTCTGGTGGGAAGATCCCGCAAGAATGAAATGGTTGCAATGCACTTCTGAGAGGAGGAATAGCTCAAAGGCTTGGAAATATCAGCTGGGTTCAGGACAGATGCACATATATTTTCAGGTACCAGAGTGCAACACAAGGCCATCAGCTATTGATGCGGGAAAGATTCCTACTCGGCAGTTACATGGGAAAGCCCCCTTCCACTGTGTGCACTTCTTGGACTAACGCTGAGCAGGCAGAGCTTAAAGTCACATTCATTTTCCCATTGCAAAAACACTGCACTACTCCCCTCGTGTGATCAGATGAGACAGTGGCTCCGTTTTCCATGCGGATTAACAAATATCGTTGACCTCACCACTGAACAGCTATTCTTCAAAGCTTTATGCGTGCAGCTACTAACCATTCCCATTCCCTGGTTTTATTTTAAATCACTCAAGAGATCAACAGCTTCTCTCAAGCCTGTTTGAGTTGGAAGACATGTTTGGGTATGAATGCACTTCGCTGGAGGCTTGCGATGCAGCTAAAGAAAAGGCTGTCACTTTTTGGAAAGATAAAATTATCACCTTTCATAAAACGTCTGCAGCTTTAACCAACCCACCTCAATAACAAGTTGAAGTAGGAGCTGGCAAGGTAGTACACACCACGGCACACACAGAAAGATAAAAGCAGTCCTGAGTCTACAATTATCCTGAGCAGAAAAGAGAAGTCTGAATCATTCTGTGCCATAAATAATCAGTGTCACAGAATTTTTTCCCAGGAAAGGACAATCAACAGAGCCAAGAAATTCCTGCCACTCCATTTACTCACCTAGTCGGCTCCAGGACACGATGGGCCTGGGATTTCCAGTTGCAACGCATTCCAATACAGCAGTCTGGTGCACAGTTAGGGTGAGGTTCTCTGGGCCAACGAGAATCATGGGATCCTTGTAAGCTGTAGAATGGGAGCCTGCAAAGATAGTCACTGTTAACGGAGACCTGCCAGGTCTTAGTGCTTAACTGCAACATGTGACACTAGAGTACAATGACAACCCACCAGGGCTCGGCTCATCTACGAGAGCCCGGTGTGACTCATGTAATCCAGAACGAATGATTTCATTACGTGCATTTGAAACCCATACACCTTCTGGGGGTGGGGCTCTGGTCCATCGAGTGGCACAGACCACTTACAGAGAGATTACTGGGTTTGCTCTACAGCCAGCAGGTTTCTAGCTCATGTTGTAGAGACACCTGCCCTAAGCTCTAGAAAACCCAAGTTCGATTCTGCCTGAAGACAACCAGGGTCTGTCAGCGTTACAAGAGGGGGCTCAGCCCGGATTTCAACTGGGAAGTCTCTGAAGCTCCAGATGTCCATCCTCCACAAGGGGAGATATGTAACCATACACCTGCTAGGTGTGGTGCGTTGTCCCCTGTAGTGGCACTTGGACCAGTTATAGAGAGGAAAGAACAAGTCTGGCTGAGAGCCAGCTGGAGAAGCTCATGCATTAAGCTCCAGAGATCCCAGGTTCGATTCTGCCCACAGATGACTAATTAGTGACACCAAACAAAGGCGTTGCCTATATAACAGGTATAGGTTCAAGTGTGTCTTAAACATGCATATTGACATTTCCATGATAACCTTCTAGACAGAAATGACCAAACCGCAAGCACAGTCTGTAAATCCAATTCATATCCTGCACGCGTCAGCAAAGTACGAGAAAACAGCACCAATTAGCAATGGAGCCACCAAATTCTGAACTAAAATGCACGTGATGCCCAAGTCCTATGGCAGGCTATGGGCTAAGTTATAAACACCATCTCTGTTGAAAAGCAATGTTAAAAGCTACAGACCAGATTTAGAGGTGACACAAATGCTAGCTAAAGTGCGTGACAATGGTGGGTGTAAACAGATGTATGTGAAGTGGGTGCTAGGGGAAGTGGCTTAGAGGAAGTGTAAGGAGATGTGAGACCCAGCAGAGAAGGGACTGCTTTATCTTTCACCTTTGTATGCCCTCACATGAGATATTTTTCCTGTGCCACTTCTCGTGGTCCCCTTGGTGTGTACGTTCCACCCAGGGATGTTAGACTGGTAGCCCATAACATGCTGGGCCCTGGACATACACAGGCAAGCTGCAATCTTTGCCCCCTTCATGAAGCTGCTCACAGCATCCAGAACCAGCTTTTATTGCTGCTACAGCCAGGTGCTTTGGCCTCGAACTTGGCGAAGCTGCTGCCTCTGACCTGTGGAGTTGTTCACAGGGGCCATGTTTACACTGTGTGGAAGATCGATGCATAGGGGTTCGATTTAGCAGGTCTAGTGAAGACCCGCTAATTCAAACTAAGAAGATGTTCCCCTCGGCGCCAGCACTTCTGCTCCTCGCGAGGAGTAAGGGAAGCCGGTGAGAGCGTTTGCACCCATCGACCTCCCGTCGTGTGGACGGCACAAAAACTCAGTTTAAGATACAATCCACTCCAGGTGAGTTGACAGTGGTGCGATCAGCACGTGATTTAGCGAGTCCTTACGAGACCTGCTAAATCAAATCCCGGGAAATCGATCTCTGCAATGTCAATCTCCTGGTAAGTGAAGACAAGCCCTAAGAAGCATACTGCCGAGTGGGTAATTGAATCCAAATCTCGTGAGAGCCCAGTGCTGTGTTTTTAAGAAACCAACCTTCCTTTCGTGCTTCCTACAGATCTGAAATATGCTCTGGAAGAGGAGGGTGTTCCTAGGACTGATTTCTGTTCTTTCCATCTTCTCCCAGGAGTCAGGAAGACCCAGGTAGATGTACACTGGAGGAATCAGAGACCGAGGCGTTACTGCTGTCACACTCGGAATGCTATAGTGTGGCAGCGCTGCTTAGCAGCCAGGGATATTCTTTGATGCTAAGAAGGCATGAAGCAGCAGCCACAGTCCTGTCTTCCAACCCAGAACTGCTGCATCTCAGTTGCTCAACTAGCCGCAGCCTTCCCGCAGCGCTAGCTAAACACGCTCAAGCTCCATCCGCCCGCGTGGTTTGAAGTCACGTGTCAGTCAGTCAGTCTGCGGGTATAGGAAGCTGGGTCCAACTCCTGGTTTGGCTACAGATTCCCCATGGGCAGAGGGGTAAATCATTCGGTCTTTTTGTGCCTCAGTTCCTCATCTGTAAAATGGAAATAACAATCCTTCCTGTGTTGGATGGCGAGCTCTTCAAGGCACGTGCTGTCTCCCGGCACGTGGGCGCACAGCTTACAGTATAAGGTGGCCCTGATCTGGGCGGAGGCCTGCGGGCATGACCACAATGCGATAAATCAAATCAACACCCTGTGCACTACACCCAAAACCTGTCAGACACATTGTACATCAGTGCGAATCAATACGATACAACCCTTTACTACACACAATAAAGCTCTGTCGTTACTGAAAACTGGGCCCAATGCCAGACAGGCAAAATCGGCCCAAAGCCATGACAATCCACATGCTTAATGTCATGGCTTGACGGGTGCTTTTTAGAGTGACCATAATCCAAACGGTGAGACCCCGGTTATACTCCATGAATGCCGAGGTCAAGCAGAATTGAAGGAATTTCAATAATCCATTGCCGGTGGCAAGACTATTCTGTACACCTGCATGGAGTAATATTTCCATCCGCTTCTATCCTTAGGCGTTGGAGGGCAACAGCAGGGGAAGGACAAGGTAAAGCAGGGTTTGATTAAGTCAGCCCAGGTTCATTTGGGTCTGATTTGCTCCTACTGTCGAGTATTGTGCTATTCTGCTTTAAGGTCTCTCCATTACTGGCTCTTGTACATGGATCATCTTACGGATGCAAATATCATTCAAGCCGAAACACAGCCTTGAACATCTGGTGCAAGGGCTTTCCTATTAGATTTCATTTCCTCCCCTGCCTTTTAGCTTCTTCCTTTCACACTGCCGCTGGGGCTGAAGTCAAGGGACGTGACAGTGGTGCTCATTTGTTAATCCTACATATGGCTGCCCTACTGTGGGTGGTATCTAGGTTGGGTTATTTGTGAAGAGGTAAGTGCCAAGAAAAATCACTTGCATATGTTTGGGGGGAGGTTAAAAGTTGGCTTCTTACTACGTACCGTTCACCCTACAGCAGAGGTGGGCAAGAGCCTTGAGTGGGCCAAATCCGGTCCACCTAGCGCTTTTATCCGGCCCATGTGGCAGTTCTGGCTCCGCCCCCTAATGCGTTGCCTGGGAGCCCGGACGCACAAGCCCTTTCAATGCCTTCTATTTAAAGGGCTCACGCCTGTCAGGCAACAGACGCGAGGAAGGCATGAGCCCTTGAAATAGAAGCACTTGAAAGGGCTCGAACGTCCCCGGCTCCCAAGCAATGAGCTAGCAGCGAGGCCGGGAGCAGTGAGCCCTTTAAAATAGCAGGAGTTGAAAGGGGTCACAGTTCCCACCCCCACAATGCAATGTCTAGGAGCTGCAGGGGAGGCATGAGTCCTTTTCACTTCTGCTATTTAAAGGCCCCGCACCTTCCACGCAAGGTCCCGCCCCTTCTGGGCAGCCCGCAACCACTTAAAAAATGTTTGAAGTGCCCCCCCCCCTTCAAAAATTATTGCCCATCCCTGCCCTACACTGCAATACTCATCTCTGAAACAAACCAGAGCAATTTGTGGCCGTTAACAACGGGTGAACTTTGGAAATTTTGAAAAACAAGACTTTCTATCCAAGGATCTCAACACCTCCCAAACAATCTCCGCAGCATCACAGCAGCATCCAGTGCCGGGGCTCAGCTCCTGGGGTGAACTTTTCAGAAGCACCTGGCCTTGCCCTTACTCAGCTCCCACTGAAATGACTAGAAGCTTATCACTGACTTGTCTAGGTGGAGGGAAGGCAGTGTGTCCTAGTGGCTAGTGCTCTGGCATGGGACTCAGGAGGCCATGGTTCTATTCCTGCTTTTCTGGGTGATCTTGAGCAAGTCATTTTCCTCCCAGTGCCTCAATTTCTTCCCCTTTCAAATAGGGATAAAGATTTTGCTCTTCTTTGTAAAGCGCTTTGTGATCTGTTGATGCAAAGCGCTGAGTAAGAGCATTGAAAATCACACCCCTCCATCCCTTCTTAGGCTCTGAAATAAAAAGTCCTGGTTTGCAAAAGCACTAGAAACATGCAGCATGTCTCACTGAAGTTAGCGGATGCTCTCCACAATGCCTACACACTACTTTAGGAATCTAACGTTCAGCCCCCAATTTTTTAAATCTAGGTCCCAGTTCACTCCCAAGCTGAGCTAGGAACACAGTTGTCCTCCTCCCCGCTGTGCTGTGTTTTAACTCCAAGACCAATTCAAAAACATCATTGTTCCTTATCCAAACCATGCAGAACTCTTGGATTTGCAGGCCTGGGTTGGAGATCTCATAAGAACAGGTTCTCTCACAAGATTGCTGATAACGTCTCACTTCCAGACAAGGTTGAAATACCCCGTTTTCCCAAGATCCCTACTGTTGGGTCCAGCACCAGAAATGGAAAGGCAGGGGAAGCCACCAAAAAGGAAACAGAACGGATTAAAAAGTTGTCCAAACTCTTCTGAAAGATCCATTTGGGGTTCATCTCAAGTGGTTCTACGCAGGTGCCACCACGCTCCCAGGAAACAGTCGTAAAGAATGAATCTTCTTGAACCAGTGATCTGGTCCCTCAGGGGTCTCTCTTTTGCCAGCATCCCCATGAGAACAAAGGACAGTCCACCCCATTCGGGTGCTCCAGCGCTGGTCAAAAGCCAGCTTCATCTTCTCTCTCCACTGGCAAAGTCCGGGTCCTGAAACCAACTTCCAAAGCTCCAAGAAGGAACTGGCCTGGGTCCATTTCTTTGCAGGGTCACAAAGGCTGTCAGTTCATAGCCCCAGCAATGGAAGCAACGAGCAGAACACGAATAGGAGTAATTCTTATCTGCCCGCCACCATCACATCCCAGGGCAAGCAGATGCAAAGGCTTGCGAGGTGATTTTGTGTTCTACGGTAGCAGTGCAACTCTGATGTGGAACAGCATCATGGTTCTCTGTTCTGTTCACTCCCTCTGGGGCACCTGGCATTGGCCACTGTTGGACGACGGGGCACTGGGCTAGATGGACCTTTGGTCTGACCCGGTGTGGCCGTTCTGATGTTCTTGTGTGTACTGAGGCAAGGCAGAGCATGGCAAAAGCATCATGGGATTTGTTTCTTTAAGGAAAGCCCACACCACAAACACTGCACAGCAAGGAAACCAGGAGAATACCCATTCAGCGTGAGAGGCGGCCAGAGGAGAGCAGCTAGCACTTTATGCCCTGAGTGAAATAATAACTCAGAGCAGTAAATTGTTAAACAGAACTTCAGCCTGCTGGTAATTTATTGTTCATTTCCCCTTCCTTGCAGCTACTGCTCACATACATCAAGCAAACAGATACAGAACTGGCCTCCAACTCTGCCAGGCCTTTCAGAACCAATTCAGCTGTTTTCTTCTCCCCTCAGATTTGATATACACCATCTCACTGCCCCAGCCACTTCCTACTTCCCAATGGCTGTTTTTTTGTGGCCGAAAGACAAACTTGCACTCAGGAAAGAAAAAGCCCAGCTCAACAGCATCTCTGGCCACAGGGCCACGTGCGAGGATTACAGCCGGCTTGGTGACACACCTCTAGCCCTGCAAGTCCAGGGTCTCAGTATGCAGAGCCATGTGAGACAACAGGATCATGAACACTCATAATGAGATGTGGTGCTTGTCTTCTCAGGCTAAAAATCCTGCCTCACTCTGTCACACTGAGGGACATGCGAAGCTATAAAAATCCCATCATCTGTTTGTTCGGTGGGCTGTTCTATACTATGTCCACATTGCGCCTTCCTGCTTCGTGGATCTACTGCTTCGGTATAATCAATGGCAGATCAGCTTGCTTGCTTGCCTGTTGTACATTTTTACATCTTATTTTGCCTGTCAGCACTATAGGCCCCCACACGTACGACAAGGAAACTGGATTCTATTCCTGGTTGGGTATCGTCACAAAAACGGTTGATTAAATTCCAGCCGGAGTTGTGTGTCTGACTGGCCACTGAGATGCGTGATTATCTCTGTGGAACACCTATTTTCCACGCACAATTTGACAAACTTTTTTTTAAAATAGGCTCCCAGATTACCATTCGTTCTGCAGTCTAATCCTTATCTGAAATTTACATGTAAATTAGGTGTCTATATCTCAGAGAAGAAATCCAGGCGGTGGGAGTTTTTGCCCATAAGTGGCCTTTTAGGAAGTATGCAACCAACAGACATTAAGAAACTGATGTTTGAAATCACCAAGGAGCAAGCCACCTGTGTCTTCTAAAACAAAGCTGAGAACAGAAAGAATTTTGTGCAGGAGAAGACACTAAATTATCATCTACCGTTGACTGCTTGCTTAGCTATGGAGGCAGGATTTGACTTCATATTTACTTTCCTTTTCATCACACAAGGGAAGGTGATTGAAAACATTGAAATGGGTTTTGTAAGCTACCAGTGCTTTCAATTACAGGAGCAACCCAACAGCAATGGCTGAAAAGCCAACTCGTAGGCTACTCAATTGATGTTAAGATGACTGGCATGGCAGAAATTGTTGATGAGCCAACTGTTCGACATAGTTCTAGACCAGTGTTTCTCAACCTTTTTTATAACGTACCCCCCTTTTATAAAAAATAAATAAATTATAAGTACCCCCAGTACCTTCAGTTTTCTGACACACAAATTTTTTTTTCTACCATTGCAACACATTTGTTTAAACAACTTAATCGTAGCTGGGTGGGTGATGAAATTTTTGGGTATAAAAAGTACAAAAATAATAAAGTGCTGTAAAACTTAAAACAAAAATTGTTTTCTCCAAATTTCAGTTGTGTTGACGAACCCCCCCCGCAGACATCTCTAGAGTATCCCTAAGGGAACTCGTACTGACTGAGAAACACTGGTGTAGACAGTTACAAGTGTGCTAAAAGGGCAGTCTAATAAACTATCAGAACACTACAGACAAGCTGGAATCTAATGATGCTATGGAAACATTGTGGGCCATATTTTCAAGGCAATTCAATCCATTCTTTGCTGTATGCATGGAAATCACCTGCAGGCTTCATCTTCCTGCACTCTCACAAAATGACGACATTTGTGCATGCAAATCTTGTGCATACTCCATTTGTGAAGGGAAGCAGTCATGTATCATAACCTGGTTGGCAAACAACAGCATGCACGCCAACACAGGAAACTTTTTGGAAAACAGTTCATATGCTGCTATATTTTCCCATCCAGTTTCCCCTACTAGCAGGAGAGAAAACGTGGTCCCAGCAACTTCAGTAGGACTGGATTTCACTTCAGATGGGTAAAATAAAATAAAACCTCAACTTAACACTCTGAGTATAGTTTGCTTCTTTTTTTTTTTTTCTTTTTTTTTTACGGTCAGCACTTGGATGTATTGCAGCACTAGAATGTATTTCCCTGACTGGATAAATAATTGATAACACCCTGTGTGGCAGTTACTTCTAGAGTAGGCTAAGTTTGTAAGAAAATGGAGAATCTTTCACATTCTGAGACAGAACTTATTTAATGTAAAGCAGCTATAACTGATTCTCCCTTTCCTCCCTTCTATAATTCATGTTATCCTCTTCCTTCCTGCCCAATAATTGACATTAATTAAAAGCCAAAGAGACAGGTTTATTAGCTATCAAATGGGCAAATCTCGCACCAACTAACAACAAACAGAACAATGAATGGACAGAAGGAAGCTTTTCAATTCTATGATCACTAAAGTTCTGTTAACTGAGCTGGTCCAGAAGTATGGTGTGGTGGGGCGACTGCCCTATACTGGCCACGACAGAGTGAAAGCAGGCTGGAGAGAGCCTACACAGAACCCTGGCCAATCAAGGAGAAGATTTTAAGGAGCCTATCAGAGGTCAGCTTTCTGGGGCAGCCCTGTTATATAAGGACGTGGGTCCAGAACGCAAGCATGGAGTGAGGACAGGAGAGACACCAGCCACAAGGAGGCACCATGCTGACGCCAGAACTAATTCCTTGTTGCAACCAGCAGGAGGCGCAGCAGCAGTGAGTCCCGCCCCATGACAGATGTGCAGACGGAGAAAGAGCGAAAGACCATCTGGATCGTGTTCACTGTTACTAACCTGACACCGTGAGTCTGGCCTCCCGACTGAATTTCACATTCGCAATGTTGGTAGCAACACAGTGAAAAATTCCACTGTCTTCTGCTCTGAGTCCAGTAATCTGCAAGACTCCCTTGGGAAGCAGCGTGTACCTAGAGGACATGAAAAGGAGACATAGAAACAGTTGCAGAATGGAGAACGGGACCTCCCACATTAAGTTACTCTACCACCGTGTTTCCCAATTTTATTTGGCCATGGACCCCTTTTCAGCTTGAAAGAATGTCAAGGAACTCCTAGCATTGCCAGGGTAAAATTGGCCAAGTCCCGCCGCAATTTGTCAAGAAAAAAACAAAACAAAACCCGAGTCCTGCCATAAAAAGGCTCTGTCACTTTAACAGGGGGCGGGGGAGTGCCGAGTTCTTGCAGAACCCTTACTTTTGATTCGCGGAACCCAGTTGGGAAACACTGCTCAACCGTAAGCCAATTGGAGCCTTATTTGCACATCCTCAGCCCCAGGGTTTCGAGGTTCATAAGGATGCTCTACAACCTGGTACAGCACCAAGCAAGCTCAGCCAGACCAAAGGATTCTCAATGTTAATCTCTGATCTCATAATGCACAAACTTTGTCTCTTCCAAGGGGAGGATATTCTCCCTTCCAAAGTGTCTTTAATATAGTAAAACTCACCCGTAAGGGAAGTGCATATGACATTCAACAGGTTGGGGCTGGTGCAAGAGGGGTCCGTTTGGCTTTATGGAGCTGCACCAGGCTATATAAATGGTAACTTCTGTCTACCCCCTAGCCTGATCTCTGGATCTGTAACATGCTGGGCTGTTGACCACATTCACTGGCAAATCACACCAGAACCTCCACCAGGTGTCTATCGCCATGGATGCTGCCAAGAAAACAATTTAACTTCCTGGATCCTCATGATATAGGTGTGAAAGAACCTTGAACTGTCTCCCACCATATGTCAATAGCACAATTAAACAAACTGCCTAAAACAACCTAGTTTGAAAAGCATGAATGAGCTGACAAACCAAGAAAAGCCAGGGAATGCAACGTTAAAGCAGAAATACTCTTCTCTCTTTAACTCAAAGGGATGCAGAAGTCTCTCCATGACACGCCGCCTTGCATGCGGTACTGCTATATTGCAACAGGCTGAGTTACACACAGCGTTTGTAGGCTTTGGAAAGTCTGAATGTCCTGGCTGTCATGACTCAGTTCTGTGGCACCTTAAACACGTGTGTACGTGGGTTTCAAAGCTATATGTTTATTATAGGTTGTCTGGCGGTTTTTTTTAAACAACCCTGTCATTAAGGTAGCTGGTAGTAGGTCATTACAGTTTGATGAGTTAATGATTATTTCTGCCTGGTAGACCGAGACGATCTTTTCTAGATCCTCCTATGGTTAAGTGTCTCTCACCGGCTCTCACTAAGGGTTCCAAGAGCGGGGCTGAAGTGTCTGAGACGGCGTGACAGCAATCAGTTTTGAATGCACTGAAGTTGATTGCAATCTCGCTGGGACTTTGAAATGTCCTTTATTTTGGATGAATTACACCGCCAGAAGCCTTCATTTTTGTTAACAATCTGCCCAACGCATTAGAAGCTTCAATTCCAAAGCGATTATGCTGTCTTCAAAGCCTGAACGTGGATCACTCAGCATACAAATGTATGTACAATTTATACACCGAATTGCACCTACCCCGGCGAATGCAGAATTACAACTTAGCTCCGAAGGAAGCAAACCCTCTGCCACAAATCTCACTGGTGCCAGAGACTGCAAATGTCAGGATTTATCTACTATGCTGATGTGAAAAACCTTCACTCTAAAAGAAGCAGGATCTGTTCAAAATCAGGATGCCAACCACAAGTAGAAGGATGCTAACTTAGGGTATGTCTACACTACAGTTTTTTCAGAAAAAATGGCCGTTTTTCTGAAAAAACGTCAATTACATCCACACTGCAATTGCGTTCTTCCGCACGAAAATTGAAAGAACAGCGGGGGTTTTCCGGTGTTGGTAATCCTCATTCTACAAGGAAGAAGTCTTTTTCCGAAAGAGCTCTTTTGGAAAAAGGTGCGTGTGGATGCGGAAGAGGTAGTTCTTTCGAAAGAAGAGGAAAGAGGGAAACAGGTGCCCTAGTGACCACTCCACCCATAGTAATCACAACTTACACGCAAGAGAACGTCCATTCAGTGTGGACGCTATCTGCCAAAAAAGCAGATCACTTTTTCAATGCACTTTGGCAGTGTGGACGCTCTCTTTCAGAAGACATTTTTTCGGAAGATCTCTTTGGTAGGCATTCAACTATTCCTCCTTCTCACAAGGAAAGTAGACAGCAGGTTGGGCACATAGATTTGGTTATCAGAGCACACTGGATAGAGTGGCTGTTCCTTTCGAGCTTCAGCTAAACAAAGGTGTGGGGGGATCTAACTCAAATCACTACCAGGCTCATGGTCAGTGTTCGCCGTTGGGGGATGTGGCCACTGCAATTTTATAGCCACGGAGCCCACACACTCTGAGCACCGTTGCCTGTAAGCTGAATGCCTGGGCAGCCACCCAGGAGAGATTTAATTGCTGCCTAGTTGATTAGCAGAGCACCCAAAGCGTCCCATAGCCAGCAGTGTGTGGTTCTATTAGTGGTGCACATCCACACATGCCTAATTTATTCCGCGCATGAATGGAAACTCTTAGAGGGAACATTGCCTGTGAGCCGAGTCAGCTGACCCAGGCCAAGCATGGCCATGCCCAGGGTCTTTTATTGAAGTGTAGACATAATGCCAGCAGGCTAAAAGAAGGGTAAAACCAGGAAAATCAAACTGTTGCCATTTTATACTCTGCGGCTGGTCTCTTGGGTGCTTCCCTAAGTTCACAGGAGAGCTGGAAAGGCCAAGCATTGTTCTGGTTCATGTGTGCTTTGTTTTAGCTCCAAGAGAACTCAGCCACATTCTGGGGCTTAGCTGACATTTGAAAAAACAGGGGCCCTTCCGGAAAAAAATATTTACAGCTTCCAGGTTTCATCTCTCCCTAGCGTGCAGCCCTCAAGGTGTGCCGGGAAGGGCCGGTGCTGGGAAGCTTTGCGGTGGGGATCTCTGGCTGCAGCTGTGATCATCACAGACTGGAGCCAGCCCATCGTGCATTTCCTGTTACGTGCTGAAACTCTTCCCCGGGACCGGGATGGGGGTGGCCTGCCACCTGTCCCCTCACTCCAGGCCGGCACTCAGAAGATCAAAACAGGCTTAGCGGCACTTCCTAAGCAAAGGGCTGTCACACAAAGGAAGCAAGGACATGCCATTCATGTTTTCAAGCGGGAAGGGGGGTGGTAAGAAGGGGGAAGCAATTTTGTTTTGTTTTTTAAGGAGGACTGAATGGGAAAGAGCTAAAAAGGCCTTGCATTGGCACCTTTCCACTGGTCTCTTCGCCAAGGTGGAGCTGTTACACTGTAGCTCCTTGGGAAGGCCAGGCTAGTGATTAGATTGCGTGTTAAGCCGACCGCGCATCAAAGGAGCTTATTGTACAACGCGCTGTCCGTGCTGGCGAGCACTAACTTCCGCCGACCGGTCCTTATGCGGAGCTGCTAGCATAGGAGAGTCAACCTGCAGCAGGCACATGTTGTGCAGGGAAATCAGATTAAAAAACCCTCTCTGGTCTAAGCCAAAACGTGGACAACGACTGCCCCAGCTACCGCTCAGGAGAGGCCCCGGCAGAAAGGGATCAAGGCTATCACCACAGGGTTGCCTGGGCAGCCTGCTCCCATCCCCCGGGATGGTGAAAGGATGCATTAGTTCGGGACATCGCCTAGCCAGGTGCACAGGTGCTGGAACGAGGGGTACTGGGGGAGGTGGAGCACTCCTTGCACAGGCTTTGCCATTTGTTTCAATGGCTTGCAGCTTCCCTCTACGTGTTTTCATCCATGTGCGGAATAATTGTGTGATGTGCACCAAGGCATGTGCAGATGCGTACCGCTCATAGAAACCTGCTGCCAGCTGGGGGCACGCTGGTAATCAACTGGGTGGCCTTTGAATCTCTTTTGGGCAGCTGACGAAGAGCTCAGCTTACAAGAAACACTGCTCGGCACCCCTCCCCCTCCCGCATACAAACTGTTTCATGAGAAAGATGGAGGAGGTCGTGCGTCTATTTAAACACAAGGAAGAGCCTTCTCTCAGGTGAACCCTGGTCTGGCATGCAGCAGCTCCCTGGACCAGCAAGACAGCCTTTGGCCTGCTATTTCCAGCAGCGGGCTGGAGGGGAACTGAGGTCCCTACGCGCCTCTTACCTCTCGTTATCCGTGTTGATGGGGACCTGATTCTTTTGCCACAAGATGACAGGCTCTGGCAAGCCATGGATCTGGCACTGGAACCTTGCGACGCCGCCTTCTTCCACCACGGCGTTCTGAGGGTGAATGTGGAAGTCGGACATAGCTGGAGGAAGGAGGAAGAGAAACAAAGGCATGGAGTGAGATCCCAGCAGCTCAGTGCGGAGCATGTGCACTGCCAGGAAGGGTCACAATGATCCACCCTGGCATGAACAGCCACTACTCCTCCTGCCTGAAACCAGCAAACAACACTGTCACGGGTTAGACCTGATCTGAATGTGGACCCACATGAAGAAACACCAGGCACCTATTTAGACACTAGACGCTTGTGTAGCACCAACAGGCGGAATTGAACCTGGGATCTCAGTGCGTGAGCCTCTCCGGCTTGAGCTAAAAGCCAGCTGGATCTCAGCTAAGGCTATAGCACAGATTCATTGGTCTCTTTATAAGGGGTCTAAGGGTGCATCTACACTGTGCGGCTATTTTGAGAGGTATTCCAAAATTGCTACCCCTGCGTCTTAACAAGCAGCCCGTTATTTTGAAATATTTTTTTAATTAACGGGCACGCTATTTGAGCATCCCTTAGCCCTTGATGTCTCGAAATACACGTTATTTCAAAATTTGGGGCTGCGTAGATGTGCCAAATTTCAAAAAAAGCTATTTCGAAATAGCACCGATATAAGATATGCAATTTGCGTAGCACAAATGGAGTATCTTATTTCAAGTTTAGGATGCTGTGTAGACGCACCCAAAGTGTTGCCACGGGGGACAGTGCACTGCACCCAGTCAGTGTGCAGGTTACATTGGCACGGGAAAAGCTGCAGCTTGGCATAGAAAGCTGGCCGGGAAGCTTGTGATTCCAGGAGTTGAGTGCTCCACAATCAGGCCGAGAAATCCCACCATCACAGCAGGGGTCAGCGGGATGCTCTGCCACCGCAGGATCGCCCATTGACTGTCTTTGTCATCAGTCTCAATGGGCTTGAGATGCTGCCATCCAGCAGAAAGGGCCTTATCTCTGCGCTTTTCACCCCTAGACTGTCAATTCCCTGCCACCATCTCCCCCCGCCAACATCCTGTCTGGGTGTTTGACTTCACTTCCCCATGAACTTTATTTTCATCTCCCCATAGAAAGCGTGCAAAGTCCAGGCCAGCTGCACGTTTATGGCAGGTGATTTTCCGCTCGAAACACACTCCAGCCAGTCTTCTCTCGTTGCAAGGTTCCGCTATCCAGAAGATAACAGCCTCAATAAAGTCAGGGCTGTTCCCGTGAAAGGCTCAGCCTGACAGCGAGAAGAGTTGGCAAACACTGTCCAGCACCAGACATGATCCCAAAACCAGTTTTAACGTCCATTTCCCCCCATCACCCTAATAGCAGCCAAAGCGCCAGCTCAGTATTGCACAGGTGACAACCTAGTCAGTACAGAGAACGGGCGACCCAGTGAATACGCAGAGAACAGGACAAATTCTAAGCTGCCCAACTCAAGTCCCCGGACCTTAATAGCTGTTGTTCGGCACTAGGAGCGTGAGCCAGCCCAGTAGAATTCACCCAGCATTTCCTAACGCCCATGCCTCCTGCTCCAGCATGCACTGGGCTCGCCGTAAAACACAGAGGGGAGTCTTGATTGGGAGTCGGGAGAGGAAGGGTCAAAAGCAGTGTTTTTCAACCAGTGGTACGAGTACCCACAGAGGTAATTGAGAGAACTCAGGGAGGGACGTCAACACAACCGAAATTTGGAGAAAACCGAATTTTTGTTTTAAGTTTTACAGCGCTTTATTATTTTTGTACTTTTTACACCCAAAAATTTCATCGCCTGCCTGGCTACAATTAAGCTGTTTAAACAAATGTGTTGCCATGGTAGAAAAAAAAATTGTGTGTCTGAAAACTGTAGGTACTGGTGGTATATATATATATTTAAAAGGGGGTACTTTATAAAAAAAGTTTGATAAACACTGGTCGAAGGCGCTGCAGTATGGTGCAGAGAAGCGCTCCTGCCTTTGGGACCATGGATGGGGCTGCCTTGGTGATCAGCCACTAGCATTACAGTCACCATGTCACCAGGCCAACGGCTTCAAGTCTGAGCTTTGCTAGGCAATCAATAAAAAGGAGCTGCCGTCCTCAGGGACACTTTCGGTGACTCTTCCCCCATGCCTGCGTGGTGGTGAGAATCTCCAACACGCATCCTCTTCAACCCATAGGCCTGTAGCAATTGCCACAAAATGCTCAAGGCCAGCGGCGGATTTAGGGCAGGGCGAGCGGGGCGGCTGCCCTGGGCCCTGCGCTTCCCGAGGCCCCGTGCATGCGCCTTGGCACCACGGCGCATGCGCTGTGTCAAAGGGGGGGCCCCCCACGAAATTTTGCTGCCCGGGGCCCCGCGCTTCCTGAGGCCCCGCGCATGCGCCTTGGCACCACGGCGCATGCGCTGTGGCAAAGGGGAGGGCCCTGCAAAATTTTGCTGCCCTGGGCCCCCGGCACTCTCGTCCGCCCCTGCTCAGGGCTTTGCAGGATTAGTGCCCTCAGGGTCACCTTGGCTTCTCATTTCGACCTGCTGGCTGTAAGGGATAATGTTCCCAGCAGCAAGGAAGGAGCAGAAAGAGTATCCTTCGCAGTGCAATAAATAATAATCTTGTGTGTGTAAAGTGCCTGGCACGCTGGTAGCGATATATAAATAATAATAATCAGAATGCAGTAATTACTACTATTAATTAACTGGAAGATGCTGACTCTGTAATAAGCATAACATGTCATGGGCTAATAAATGCCCCAGAGCCTCTACTTAGCCCATGATTCAGTTTTAGTACCATATACACAGGAGGAGCCCTGTGTATATGTCCAACAGCATATTGGGATGCATTAGGAGGAGCATTGCCAGCAGATCTAGGGGAGTGATTATTCCCCTTTATTCGGCTCTGGTGAGGCCACATCTGGAGTAGCGCGTCCAATTCTGCACCCCCATTACAGAAAGGATGTGGATGCATTGGAGAGGGTCCAGTGGAGGGCAACAAAAATGATCATGGGGCTCAAGCACATGGTCTATGAAGAGAGGCTGAGGGATGTGGGCTTGTTTAGTCTACAGAAGAGTGAGGCGGTGGGGGGTGATAGGAGCCTTCAACTACCTGGAGGGGGGTTCCAAAGAGGATGGAGAGAGGCTGTTCTCAGTAGTGACGGATGGCAGAATGAGCAGCAATGGTCTCAAGTTGCAGTGGGGAAGGTCTAGATTGGATATTAGGAAAAACTATTTTACTGTGTGTGGGGGGGAGGGGTGAAGCACTGGGATGGGTTCCCTAGAGAGGGAATCTTCATCACTTGAGGTTTTCAAGTCCCGGCTTGACCAAGCCCTGGCTGGGAAGATTGAGTTGGGATTAGTCCTGCTTTGGACGGGGGGTTGGACTTGATGACCTCCTGAGATCTCTTCCAATCCTATGAGTCTATGATTCTAAATTACCACATTATACAACCCCCAAGAACATCACCTACCCGTTAGCTCTGCTTTCCCATCCCTTTCCCCCCTCACAGAAAAGCCCACATCCTTTTACGTGTGTTAAGGGTAATCAATGTGCACCTGCTAAGGGACAAGCTACAAATGCATCAGGAAACTGCTCCATCACTCCTTTGCTGATTCCATTTGGGCTCGGGCAGATGGAAGGCTGCTAATCACAATCCATTAAACATGTGCTACATTAACCCACTCTGCTTCCCAAAGCACTAGTCTCAACTCCCTACATAAAGATCTGTTAAGCCGCCTGCACAGCACTTGGTAGAAAAGCCCCAGCACGGGACGGTGTGAGGAGTGGGAAGGTTTCTCCTGGATGCTGCTCTTTGGTTCTAAGTATTTCATTAATATCCATTTTGTTTCCACTGCTTGTGAATTACCCTTGCCATACGGCCTTGTGTAGGCAGCTGCAACACCCAGCCCGCCCGGAACCCTCAGAAACACGACGAATATTGCACGACTGGATTACAGCCCGCCTAATCGATGGGAAATCTAATGGAAAACATGTTAACCTGGAAACGACACACACACACACCTACTGAAACATTTTTTCTGTCTTCTCTACAGGGAATATTTCTGGGGAGGAGGTGGGACCTGACCAGTGGTCCCTGTAAACTGAGCTCTTGGGCAGCTGCCCAAAAGCGATTCAAATGTCACCCAGTTGATGATCAGAACGCTCACCACCTCCCATAGCTGGCAGCCTGTGTTTCTATAGGTGGTGCACAAATGCACATGCCGTGGTGCACATCACAAAATGTTTTCCACACATGGATGAACATATTAGCGGGAACACTGGTTCTGACGCCACCAATAAAACTGACGAAACCTCTTTTCTGATTTAATGTTTAAATGATCCCTTATCCCTTTTTCTCAAAGGGGCCACCTGCCTGATTGTGGTCCCCAGAATTACCCTAGCAAGCACCTGCACAAGCTATTCCATTGACTGCACACGGGACCACTGAGGTCAGCCAGAGCTCATCAACAGAGGGAAGGGCTCCAGAAGGAGACCTGGTCCAACGTCCACTGGAATGACTGAGACACTTTCCATTTCAGTGGGTGTTAGCACAGGGCCAGGATAAGGTAAGTTATTGTGTGTTCACCCAATGCAGATTTCTGTTCAATCCTCAGACTCTCTGGGCTTGCCCCAACAGATGCACCTCGTGAAGGCCTTGATCCAAATCTGTGGGAGCTGGATCATGTCCCATTTTTTACCCTATAAAATTAGCGACTTACTGATTTTCATACCGGTAAACTGATCTATAGTTCCATAAATAGCGCTCTCATCAGATACAATGAAATGGAAGGAAATCAAGCTCCAGCATGAAGGGAATGAATACAGAATGCCCAATAAATTTATGATGAAGCATGAATTACTTGCATAATGCTCGTCCCTACTCGAGGATTAGGAATCCATAGTGTAAGGTTCTGTATAAACATAGTGAAAAGACATGCTCTGTCTCCAAAAGTGAGTAGAGTCTTGGTAAAGGTTGAACCTCTCTAGTCCGGCAACATCCATGGTCCCACATGATTTGAGTTAGCCAGATGGCCCCTTATCATGGGTGTGGCCAAGTTTCCTGCAGTCCCATAAAGTCTGTTTATAGCCACCAGTCCTGGCTCTCAATGTTCTGTGTTGTTACTTCGCTCTAACTTCCCCCTAAATGATTTATGAAAGCCCAGTAAGCAGTGGAAGTGTTGGTTTTATTGACTTTCCATGGTTCGGCAAATTCTGTGGTTTGGTACCAGTCAGGTGCCAGACTAGAGAGGTTCAACCTGTAGGTAACCAACTCCCTGTGGACAGTCTGTGAGCACACTGGCCATGAACTCACCGGAACAGTAAAAGTTAAATAAGAAAACAAAAAGGCCAGCAATGCAGCTGCCATGCCTAACGACTCACTGTAAGCATGCAGAAAGTACAGGCAGGAAAAATGAACATGCTGTTCTCTAGCAATAGCCAATATAGAAATGTAACAGTAGCGGAAGGGGTTAATTTGAGGCGCAGAATGTGAATGAAAATAGCCCTGGGTAAGGAACACATTTCCATTCCTTTATTTCAATAATCTCTCTCATAGGTAAAACTGCAGAGATAACCTCTACTCTTAAAGACACCGGTATTCATATTGATCATGAATAAAACATGTGAGGTTATACATAATTCATTTACGAGGATGGTAAGTAAAATATTACTCTTCAGTGACCCTGTAATGTGGCTCTGAAGCACTGTTTTATGGTAAAGGCCTAGGAAACCCCATGACCCTGGCCAAGGCAGCCGGTTTTCAGAATCCGCGTTAAACATGAATGCTATTTTTGAGAGCAGTTTTGAAATTTTATTTACACTTACAAAGACAAAGAGCTTTGCTGGAGCTCGTGGACACTGCCACAGCAGTTAACCGCAAGCGAGCACCTGGACGTGGTTCCCAACCTGGAAATCAATCACCGCAGAGTGCCAAGCAGAAAGGGGCGGGGAGCTGACTGGGTTATGGGACGCCCGGCAAGGGAGATAAATCTGTGTGGTTGCACGTACAATCCCGTGTACTTCTCACCTGACTGTGCTCCAAACTCTCACTGCTTGAGCGCGAGCTGCTCTGACTCGCTTGCCTTTTTGCAGGAAACGCTCAGGTTCCCTGTTATCAGGGAGGCTTAATGGTATAACCCTAAGCTAGGAGCAGGGCTGCCTTGCGCCTTCTCGACTCCAAGGGCAGCATCAGCCACTTGCCATGAGCCCGAGGGCTGCATCTAATCTGCATGCACATTTACATAATGATTTTTAAAATAACTGCATGGACCTATAATAGTCACTTGCACTCATAGGCTCCTAGACAAGGAAACATTATCTAGTCCATCTACCAAGGTTATTTAACCTAATCCACAACCATCCGCTGCAGCATCTGAGTAACAGTGGGGGAATAGAGATGGCTGGCTGGTTTTGTTAACCTGTCATTAAGGGGGCTTTTCCTGCTTAAAACTCTCCACTGGCTCAGCTCCATCTGCGGTAGCAACAATGGGAGTATTAGTATAGGCAAGGCCCCCTCAATGTTGATGTGATGGTTTAAAAGGCCTGTAGCTATGGGGCTTTGTGCAGGGCGGATAAAAATCAATTATTTAAAAAAAATGCAAAAAGTCTGATTTTTTATCTCAATTGGATTTTTTTTGATCAAGTGTTTTTCAGGGGAAAAAAAACAATGTAAAGATAATTTTAATTAACATACATCATAAACTCAAAGATATCTCATCACGGAAGAGGGATTATAAATTCTAATTCACGTAGGCTACACTGGCATGAATTTCCGAAAATGCTTTTAATGGAAAAGTTTTCCGTTAAAAGCATTGTCGGAAAAGAACGTCTAGATTGGCAGGATGCTTTTCCGCAAAAGCACTTTTTGTGGAAAAGCACCCGTGGCCAATCTAGACGCGGTTTTCCGCAAAAAAGCCCCGATCGCCATTTTCGCGATCGGGGCTTTTTTGCGGAACACAGTACTGTGCTGTCTACACTGGCCCTTCGCGCAAAAGTCTTTCGGAAAAAGACTTTTGCCCGAATGGGAGCAGCATAGTATTTCCGGAAAAGCACTGATGATTTTACATGAGATCGTCAGTGCTTTTCCGGAAATTCAAGCGGCCAGTGTAGACAGCTGGCAAGTTTTTCCGCAAAATCATCTGATTTTGCGGAAAAACTTGCCAGTCTAGACACAGCCTGAATGTTTAAGACAAGGTTTGTAAAAGAGTTGCAAGAGGGGGTGGGCAAAAGGGCCTCCATAGGCTGGATCCGGTTGATCCAGCCCACAGAGGACCTGCTGCTCCCTCGCCCTCAGGCTAATTACTCCTCCACCCTGCCAGGAGCACGTGGTGCTTCTAAGTGCCACATGCTCCTGGCAGGGCAGGAGGAGACTTTGTGCACTCTCCTGCCCCCAAGCTCTGACTGGCTTGGGGGTGAGGTAGCAGAGGAAGTTTCCTCCCGCTGCCAGGGGTGTGGGTGCCTAGGCAGAACTGGGGAGGGGACAACAGGGCTCCCTCATCCCCAATCATGGTTTGTGGGTGAGGAAGCCTGGAAGCATCCTGGCCCCGCCCCTTCCGTTTGAGGCCCTGCCCCTTCTGGAGCAGCCCAGGGCCACTTCAAAAAAATGGTCAGTGTATCCTGGCAAAAAAATATTGCCTACCCCTGCAATAGTTCATGGATTGTGTACTCAATCTTATGGGGTTCAAGAGACTTCTAATATAGATTATTTACATCGGGGTGGGGAACATTTTTGGGTTAGGGGTCACGGACCCACAGAAAAATCAGTCAGGGACCTGAGGTTCCCCACCTCTAATGTAGGTGAATCTTTCTATCTACCCAATGGGACTCAGTGCTCAGTCTAGAAGATACACTTAGTTTTGTAGTTCTCAAACTGTGGGTTTGCGTCTCCAGAGATAACATGCTTCTTAACAGCAAAGACATTTTAAAATACATAAATATAGAGAGGGGAGAAATAACTGGCCTCAACCCAACTGTGCCCTTGCAAATTTGTATACACAGAGTTAATCCCCGACCTCGCTCTCAAAGTGCCAAGTTGCAAAAAGTTCAATGAATGGAAGATTGTTGGAGGCAGAACAGATCTGGACAAGGAGAAGACGTCTGGAGATAAACGTGAAACTGTTTGAGCAGCATATTCCAGAAGTCTTGAGGTCTCTCTGAGTGTGGCCTTCATTGATTTGAAATCCACCCTACCATTCCCTCACTAGAATGCATGTTTATGTAGAAAACCATGATTAAATTGCATCTTCCTGACTAGTGATCTAAATCATGATTTCAATCAAATCCATCCTGCTACAGTGAACATCAATCATCCTGAGAAGGTCTACAGGAAACGTGGCATCTTCCACGCTGCGGGAAGTCCTTTAAAAAACCACCCTAGGCCTAGAGAGCCCAGAAAGACTCTGTTGGTACCTATCTCCAGAACACGACTATACACTGAGATGTCTCAGAGCTTCACCCTAGCGACTGGGCCCAGAACTCTCTCTAACGAGCCTTCCTGGCCTTTTTGCAGTGCCTCATGCAGAGCACAGAGAGTCAAGCAGAGGAAGGGTTGCTGGAAAGGCCTGGGAGCCGCACGAGCAGCACTCCCAAAGAAGGCAGCCACCGGGGTGATCTCATGAGCTTCTACGCAATTCGGTGGGATGTGTGAACCCCAAAGACGCCCCAGAGGATCCCCTCCTCTGCTCCAAGGCCACGCCTGTGCTCCGCCTCTTCCTCCTGAGGCCCCGCCCACTGCTCCACCCAGCCTCTTCACTCCAAGGCCTTGCCTCTGCTCTGCCCCCCACTTCAGCCCTTATCCCCAAGCCCTTCCTGTCGCTCGCACAAGGGAGGAAGAGGGCTGAGAGGAACACCCACCGGCAAACACATCTGGGCCCCAGATGCTGCCAGAGGCAGGGCTGACGATTCTGTAAGGCAGCACCGTTCCTACTAACTCAGTACCGAGCCAATATGGCGTAGTAGTAGGAAGGGGGCTCGCTGCAGCAGACCCCCATATTTCAAACAAGCTAGAAATCCAAGGCGCTAGCCATTGTTCGTTATGGAAGAGCATTCTTCATAACAGAAGAAGTTTTCTAGTTTCTGTGTCCTGGAGACTCCCCAATGTGGGGTATTTACATTATGTCCAACTTGAACTTTCAATGCAGAAATTACCTTCACTGCTTCTTCCTAAAACTTTTGCTGGGCATTGCTCGAGTACACTGCACCACAGGGGGGGCCGACAGATGTGTGGACCCCTGGGCGAGGTGGGAGGTGGTGCTGCACTCCCGAAAGGGATGGGAGCTCTGGTGGAAGGAGCGGGGCCAGAGCTGGCCAGCCCCCCGTCCCTCCGACACTGCCTCACCACCAGCCCTCAGCACCACCCAGAGCACGCTGCCCGGGACTTCAATGGTGACTTAAAGGGCCCAGGACTGCTGCATTAGCGGCAGCAATGGCGGGGAGCCCCAGGCTGTTATGAATCACCAGGGCCTGGAGCAGATGCCCCTTTGCCCTCCTGCATCAGCAAGCCGGATGTCCACATTCCACCCCGTAATTCCATTGCAATAGGATTCTGAAAAAGACCTCATGACGCTGCGCTAAACCTGCAGCCTTTCCCAGGTAAGACGCCGATCTCGACCTCGTCCTTATTCACGGAGGCTTTATTACCGCAGACCAGTGTGCTGGGTCTTCCATAATGGAAGAGCAAATGCTCTCCCCAGACGAACAGATGCTACGGAAAGTCTGATGTAATAAAAATGAAAATAGGTATTGAATGAAATTTTCTTTCCTCCGTGAAAAACTAAATTGAAACCATTAGTGGCCAATCCTTTTCTGTTCAGCAGAGCATTAGTGCTAAGCAAGAGATTGACCTAGATCTGATGTAGAAAAAGAAAACATTAACTCGGTATGTCAAAGCAAATCCCATGCCTGTTAGAATCATTAAAACGCAAACATTATTATCAACTGCAGACACCGGGGGGAAAAGACCTCAGAAGGCTCGGTACAAAGCGCAGTGTTTGGAGAGCGGGAAGCCCTGCTACTTTTGTAATCAAGCTGCGTTTCCCATTACTCCAGAAAACAAGGCTCCCAAGTCACTTGCGATACAATGCAGGGATCCAACATAGCTTTAAAGGGCATGTGCTGCCCAGTACAAAGCACCCTCAAAATTCATAGAAATCCAACCGTGTGAAAAATGGTATGTCACGGGGATGGCAGTGTTCCACATTTCTGTCCACCAGCATCTCAGAGACTCTCGAAAGTACAAATCACTGGTGCAAATGAGTGTGTAAAAGGGGAAAGAGTCGCGATACTTAGTTTTGATAGGCAGTTTTTCCTCTGAAGTCCTTCATAAGGGAGGGTGTGTACCATTAAGCCCATTTTATAGATGAGATGACTGAGGCACACAAGTGCTTTTTGCCTCAAGTAACAGAGCAAGACAGTGGTAGAGCTGGTTCTCTTAAAGCAGAGGTGGGAAAAACGAAGTCTGCCAAGCCACCACATCTGGCCCACAGTCCAAGCAGGAGCCTCAGGCTCTCTACCTGCCCCGCCCCTGCACCGCACAGCTAGCTGCAGGGCCATACATGCTTCTGTGAGCACTGCAAGCCCAGAGCGGGGAGGTTTTCTGCACTGGCCCCGCCCCCAGCCCAATCTCGCAACTCCTAGTGTTCATCCCTGGTGGTGGTCGATCTTCCGGAGTTCAGTTCTGAGGGCCTAATAAAGCCCTGCTAAATTGAATGCTGAGGGCGCCCATGTCAACACCAGAACTCCTACTCCTCACAAGGAATAAGGGAAGTCAAGGGGAGCATTTCTCCCATTGACCTTCCGCTGTGAGGACAGCAGCGATGTTCGGCTTAAGATTTGTCGACTACAGCTACGATTCCGTGGATGGAACTGTATACCGTAAACTGACCTTTGGCTGTAGTGTGGACTTGGGCTTAGAACTGGAAGAGACTTCGTGGGGTCATCAAGTCCAGTCCCCTGCACTCATGGAGAATCAAGCACCATCTAGGTCAGTGTTTCTTAAGCTGTGTTCCGCGGCACACCGGCGGAGAACAACAGAATTCAAAATGGCCACACTTAAAGAGGCAGGTGACCTTTTATTGAGGAAAAAAAGTCAGGGGGAAAAAGAACTCCCCCCTCCCCCCCAATAACTTTCCCCCTGACCCTTTTTTTTTATTTGCTTAACAAAAAATTCTTGGTGTTCCTAATAAAAAAAAATTATTGTTTGATCTAGGTAGTCCCTGACAGGTGTTTGTCTAACCTGCTCTTAAATATCTCTAACGATGGAGGTTCTGCAATCTCCCTAGGCAATTTATTCTACTGTTTCCATCCTGACAGTTAGGAAGTTTTTCCTAATGTCCAACCTAAATCTCCCTTGCTGCAATTTAAGTTAGGGGTTCTTTACCATGGAGTACAGGCTGTTCTCACAATAAGTCCAAGATATGGTCAAAAAACCTTGGACTTATAGCGAAACAACTTAAAGTGGGATTTTTTTTTTTCTTGCGGCTGACTTCCATTTGCGCAAATTGGGGTGGGTTTTTTTTGCACGACTTAAGAATGGGGAAGACTTATAACGCATCAGTTCCTACAAGTGTCAACGACTTCAGTGCAGAACGGATGTACCCCAGGGCGACTTACAGCAGGGACACCCTGTAATGAAGCAAGGTACCAAATAAAAGTTCATCTGAAGTGTTTCAAACTCATGCTGAAAGGCATGTGAGAAACCGTCTTTGGGGTCCGCTAGGCTTCCTAAATGCTGGCAGTCCACACCACCCCTCAACCCATCTCCAATGGCCAAGTTCCCATAGCAAACCCAAGGAATCTGTCCCTCCTCACTCCATACCGCTTTAAGAGAACCGGCATCATTAACCTAGCAAACTAACGGGCTATTTTCAAAGGAGCAGGCAGGTTAAGGCTTCATAAATATGGAGTCTGCTTGCTCTGCAAAGAGAAATTCTTATCTTGGACAAGGTCATTTTATTTGCTACCCTTCACATTCTGGGAGCTGAGAATCGGCCTGAATAGAAGGAGTCCCGGACATAAAAAAAGGGCCCGTGGGGAGGGACTAAGCAAATTCCATTGGGTTTCTCCTCTCCTCTCAATGACCCCTGCTTTCAAAGCCAAACGGTTTTATGAGTCTTTAAGAAAAGACACTGTATCTTCTTTTTACATTCTTTAAAAAGATGCATTAAAAAACCCACCTCCCACAACAGCCCAGTGGCTATTCACAGCTGCACAGCAACCTCACCCTGACTGGAAACTCACTCTCCGTGTCTAATGATGCCATTGTGCGAGGCCGTGGCTGAATGGCGACAGAGCCCTATTTTGAATGCATGCGGCTTTGTGCATAGTGAAGCGTGAACACCAGCGCCGCCCATTTATCTATTTAATTCTCCAGGAGTATCAGGAGTGGGGGCCGTCACTCACAGCTGAGGGAAATGAAAAATTGCCTCTCTCCCAGCTTTAAAAAGGGAGGGAGCTACTAGAGAGCCGCAGCACCTCCCTCCCCCAAGAAGGAAATATCCCCCCCCCCCAATAAGGAGGTTCAAAAATCCCAAATCTCCATTGTCCAGGGTGGGTCTCAAATCTGAAAACCAAATTGGCCGTGAGACTCGGCAGCCAAGACATTTTGGATAAATGCGATGTACTGAAGTGCAGCTAGCCACCATAAGAAGGGGGGAAAGTTTTTGGTGTGTATTGTGCTTCCCAACCATAACGGGGAGGGTCCCGAAAGGACACAGAGATCCATCCTACACTCACATTAGTCCCCACATTTCCCCAGAGCAGTGCCATTGAGTTCAATGGGACTAACGGAGTAAAAAATACACAGGATCAGGCCCAAAGCTCGTAATAGGCTACAACGGCCCAACAGCTTGGTGTTTATGATTGCCTGCGCCTCCGACCAAATCCTGACTCCACTTAGCAACACGCTTGCTACTCTCAGTCAAGCCATTTTCCTGCTCCATAATGGAAAACAACAGGATTATTCCCACAGCAAGGCAGGAGAGGGAGGCGTGGCAGAATCGGGCTCGTTGGAAATTTTTCATTGTCAAAAATCTCCCAGAGAACAAGAAATCTCCCAGAGAAAACCCTGCAACTTCAAAAACCCACCAGAACGGATTCGCCCTGACCCACATGGAGTGAGATGATCCCAACCGAAGGTGGATCCAAAGCAAGTCAGATCAAGAGCAGCTGTCAGGCCAGCATGCCACGTTTCCTCTGTAGTGGATTGGGGGGAGGGGATGGGATGGGAGGGGAGGGAGGGTTATTCCATTAATTTATTTATTTATTCTTGCTGCTCAGTTCTAAGCCCCCTGCAGACAGGAGCTACTGATTGAGTTTGAATAGCGCTGGGGCGCTGCACCGCATTCTAATAACCCATCTCGTGAGGGAGCAGCTGTCTATGGGAGAAAATAAGCAGCAGATACCTTAAAAAAAAGCCCAGCATTCCCATCCTCACTGCAAGATGAAATCACTTCATTTGTGTCAAGCGTGATTGGCTTTTTACATTAGAATTGACGTGGCCATGTGCCAAAACCCAGGCAATCTGCACCCCTCCCTCTTTCGGCGCAGACTGGCTGGAAGGTCCTGGGGTGAGGGAAGACAGCCACGCTGGGGGTGGAGGGGGGGGAAGCTGGGGAAATTTCACAGGCGGGGGGAGGGAAAGGCGGGCTAGAATTCTTCCCAGGGCTCTAGGGAAATCCATATTCGCACAAGGCTCCTCCACTTTCAGAGGGGGTGTGCAGCGCACTCTTCCTACGCAAACCCAGCGCCGGTGGCTGCTGCCCAGGGCAGGCGCCGTAGACATGGCGAGCACACTGCCTACCCGGGTTGTGGTTCATCCCTGCGCAAGTGAGAGGGAGAAAGGTTCATTCTGCTCACCCCGTTCTCTTGAGCAGACAGCTCAGATCTGGGCAGACCATAGAGGAAGGAACAAAGCCAGACTTTCCTTCCTCCTGGCCTGAGATCCATCACCACTGATGGTTAGAGCTAAGCAGCGCTGGTTCCAAACACAGTTATAAGAAAGGGGTCCCGTTCTCCAATAGGTGGGTTTTTCCCATGCAGGGCACAGCCCAGGTGGAAGGTGGCAAGATGCAGAACCATAAGGGGGATATTTCTGTGCCCAGGGATAAATATTCCCAAACCACTCCCATGACTCCATCCCATAAAGGTTGCAAAAGGAAGGATGCGCCAATCATTTGTACTGCCGCAATAAACCCGCAGGGGCCCAGCAAGCCAGATTGTGGATGGTCCCAAGCAGGCAGCAAAGGAAGGTGGCAGAAGGAGGCAAACACCAGGGCCAGGGGGAATATAAGCCCTGTGCTGGTATGTCTTGCCCATAACACAAGCCACCCCAGGAATGGTGATGAGGAGTGAAGACAAGACCATGTCCCCCAACCTCCTGCACAGGCCATTGGTGCCGAGCTGACCCCAGGAGGGGAAGCTCCAGCGGGTAGGACTCCCTCACTGGCACACACACCATGAGAGTCCCTTGAGGAACTGGGACTGAGGCAACTAGAACAGCTTCGTGTCCTCTGGCAGTGGCTCAGTTCCACCTTACACTGCTAGGTTCTCCCTGGCTTAAAGGCACTGTGTGCCCCCATAAAGGTACTGCTCCCCTTTCAATCAGCCTCAAGCCCCTACTGCTCTCTAGGGCAGAACATAAGAATGGCCACACTGGGTCAAACCAAAGGTCCATCCAGCCCAGAGTCCTGTCTGCCAATGCCAGGTACTCTAGAGGGATTGAACCGAACAGGTAATGAGCAAGCAATCTCTCTCCTGCCATCCATCTCCACCCTCTGACAAAACAGTCTAGGGACACCACTCCTTACCCATCCTGGCTAATAGCCATTAGTAATGGACTCAACCTCCATGAATTTATCTAGTTCTCTTTTAAACCCTGTTATAGTCCTAGCCTTCACAACCTCCTCAGGCAAGGAGTTCCACAGGTTGACTGCGCTGTGTGAAGAACAACTAACCTCACTATACTGAGTCATAGGCACACACATCCCCTCCTACATCACAATTCAGACACGGATGGGCTTCTCTTCAATACACACGTGCATGTTTTGTGTGTCACACACAAACACACATATACAAGCCATTCTGACAGTCTGAAGGAATATCTAGTAGATTTATGGTATTGATTATAGCTCACTTATTGGAAAATAGCTACCACACCATTAATTTTTGATGGAGGAACAACCTCCTGTGAATCTAAGACCTTTACTGGGATAGAAACAACCTGTGAGCCATGCATGGAAAGCCCAAGGATCAGACACCACAAGAGGCTGGTTCACACTGAATACACCGTTCAACTGTAAAAGGCCAGGCAGCGGCAGTTCCAGTGCTCCCCTAGATCAGCAGTAGGTAACCTGCGGCCACACGGTCACATGCAGACCATCGGGGTTCTATGCGTGGTCCACAAGACGTTTTGTTTACCGTTGCCCACACGCGGGGTTGCACATTCCGCTGGTTCTCATCTGTGTAGTTTTTCTTTCCCTACAGGTATTACAAAAGTGACATGCCTGTAAAGCGAGGGCACGGGAGGTGAGGTGCGTGCTGATCGCACACAACACTGACGGTGAGAGCCGAGCGCTCCCTCTGCACCCGATCACAGCGCTGCTGCGGTTCCGTCGTCACCCCCCTGCAAATTCTACGCACGGAAGCGCAGTGAGTAAAACTACCCCATCCTGGGAGCTTGTCTTGGTGACAACAATCTTGCGGCCCGCTGAGGTGGAGGAGGGCCACTCCCACGGCCTAAGTGGGCCATTGCTGCCCAGAGGCTTTTACAGATGCTTTTTCCCTGTGAATTCCACCCGAATCCTATGCTGAGAAAAAAGTGAGAAGCCTACCAGAAATAAGCCCCAGTTCTGACAGAGTATTCCGGCCAGAGATCTCCAAGCACTTTACAGATGTTTGGAGAGCTCCTTTTAAATATGAGGAAAACTGGGCTGAGAGAGCGAGAGAGAGCAAGAGAGAGATTTACTCAAGGTCACCCAGGTCAGAAACAAAACTGAGAATAGAATTTCTACCCTCAAGTCACAGTCCAGTGCTCTAACCCATAGGCCTCACTGCTCTGCATACTTTAGCTCTTAAAGATACATGGTGCCAGTCAATGGAATACAGGGTAACTCTTTGGGACACTCCCATCCTTCACACAGCACCGGCTTGTCGCTTCTCGCAGCCTTCCGTCCAGTCACCTGCGAGGGCTGGAGCCACAAAACAGGACAACGGCATATTTGTTTTTCGGCACGCTCTACCGCTCAACACATTTCACCGTGAACTCTCCTGACAAACAGCCCTTTAAGCACTCTCCTACTGGTGAAGGGGAGAGCAGACGTTTCTGTCAGAGAGGCGACTTCGCTGGGAGAGGCCTTCCCCAGCAGGCTGGAGGACAGCCATTTTTCAGGAAGAAACGGTTCTCTGACTCCGGGACCACTTTTAATGTATCCTGAGGCGACCATTTGTGAAACAAAGGCTGGGCTCCCCCTGCCCTGCCACTGAGGGGGAAAGGAGTATGAAATGTCATAAACAGCTCTTCATTTGCTTGGGAGGACTGCCCAGGGGGCTTGCGGAGTTCACTCTGAGGTTGTCAGCATGGCGACACCGCGGCCCTGAGTCGGTGGCGCCGGTTGGTGTGAGGATGCTCAGCAGCCCTGCTCGTCCTGTGGGGAGTCATTCTAGGTGAGAAGGTGGATCCCAGAACGGAAGTGCGGCCTATACCAGGCGGTTGTGCTTGGACAAAAGACTGCCCCGAGACTGACGGGGTAAGCCTGGGACCTGTGGACGATGGAGCCCCGGCTGGCTTCTCTCTCCTGTGGATGCTGTAGCCGCGACAGAGAGCCACAAGGCCCGTCACACCGGCAGCACAGCCCCCTGACAGCAAGGAGCTGCCTCCGCTGTCTGCTCCTGTCACTTTGCTGTTGTCCCAACTGATTCCTTGTAGCCCTTCCCGTCCCCGCCGTCAGTTGATGGGAAGGCACACATCTGCAGTGCCCGATCCTGAGGGGTACTGAGCACCCACAAAGCAATGGGCAAAATCCTGTGGCCCTTACCCAAGCCAATGCTCATCACCATCAGTAGCAGGAGGGACGAAGGAGCACAGGGGATGTCCTCCAGTTGATTTGCTGGAGCTCAGGAGCAGACACCTCCCCCCCCATTCTTCCCTGCCTGATATTTTAGCGCACGCCTGGGTGTACTGCTTCCTGCAAGCACCTACCACATCTAGAGCAGAGAGGCAACCACTTATGATGACAAGGGTGATAATTTACAGGTCTTGCAGCACACACATTAAACCCATCACATGTGTGATGGCTTCGCATCCCCATGGAGCAGAACGAGTCACCGAGCTCTGAACGATTTCGGTTTGGCTTTAACCAGGCACCTATCCTGACGGGGGAACGTCCCTCCACTGTGTTGCACCTGACCTCACACTGCGGGTGAAGATTGCGATCGTGAATCATCTCGTTCAACTAACTCTGACCGTCCCCCGTGATAATGAAAACACAAAGAAGAAGCTGCCCGGACACCTCCAGAAAAGAGCGAATCATAAGGCGCAAACCAAACAAAACCACACGTTGCCAGCAGACGCATCTTCTTTCGATTATTCTCCTATCCCTGCCACATGCAATTAAAATTACTGGGTTGCCATTGTGATTGGTTGTACAATAAGAACCGTATTACCTCCACCGTCAAACGCTGATGGTATCATCGGAAGTTCCCCAACACCCATTTTCTGCACTCAGGGTACATCTACACTAGCCCCCTACTTCGAACTAGGGAGGCTAATGAGGGTAACCGAAATTGCAAATGAAGTGCGGGATTTAAATATCCCGCGCTTCATTACCCTGTTCCCAGGCAATCGCCATTTTGGAAACCGACTAGCCCAGAATAACTGCCCGCATCAACACACGGCAGTGAAACAGGAGTTCAAAGTAAACCCCTTAACTCGAATTAGCTGTTAAACCTCATTCCACGAGGAGTAACAGCTAATTCGAGTTAGGGGTTTACTTCGAACTCCTGTTTGACCTAGGGGGCTAGTGTAGACGTACCCTCAGCCACTACCTGTTGGGTATAATCTAGCCTGATATTGAAGAGGGATGTTGACAATTTTCAGGTGAGGAGAACTCTCTTAGCACCACTCGGCAATAACAAAATGGCACAGAGGTCTGTCCTGCCCCCACGGAGGTCAATGGGAACCATCACAGAGGTTTCTGTGGGAGCAGGCTCACCACAGGTTGCAGGAAGTATAACAATTTGCCTGCAGAAGATGATTTGCTGCATTTGTTTGCCTTGAAAAAAAAAAAAAAAAAGGTTGGGATTATGTGCATATTTAATTTTGGCCTCTGGGAAGGTGACATGCGATTACAGAATTTGGTAGGAAAGCAAAGCAAAGAAAGCCATGAATTAGCAGTACCCGAATTAGCCAAAATGCCTTCAGACCCACTTTTAGAGGAGGGAATGGCCCTGATTTACAAAGGCTAATGAATTTTAAATGAAATGCATCTTTAATTTTTTTTGTCATCAATACCAGTTTCTCTGCTCGCAATCATTTCAATAATAGCCTGAAATTTTCTGCATCTGTTTTCAACAGCTCTCTTGTAATTAGCTTACTAATGTATTTCACTGGGCCTTTGTTATTTTCAGAGAATTACTTCATTCCCAGCTATCAGAGATAGTGCACTTTAGTCTATAGGAAAGCTGGCCTTTGTTCCCTTGCGGTTATTCACATGAGGGAAGATGGCTCCGTGAATGACAAGCCATTCTATCATGGCACATTCTACATTTAATGTCTTTATACTGGCTCATTAATTACCTCAGAAAACTCCTCTCTGAATGGAACCTGTGATTTATAGAACACCAGGGCAGTGTGCCATTTTTATCGGGGCTACCACATCAGTGCAGTTAAATTCACTCTCTCCTCTCCGGTTCTGTTACAATCGCAGCCCCAGTCTTTCCTCAGTGGGAGTTTTTACCTGCATAAGGAGTAAAGAATTCAAGATCTGGCTCAAAACTAATCATCTTGGAGCCCAATCCAGGAACCTTTGCTCGTGCAAGCACTTTCACTGAAATCCCTGGTGCAACACCATTCTCAGCTGTGAAGGAATGTTCACAAGCATAAGCACTTCCAAGGTCAGGCCCTTTATCTTTATCTAAAGCTCTCGATCCAAGATGTGGCAGCACATGCTTCTGAGTGAGGCTCTCCGGGAAGAACGAGGCACAAGGATACTTTTTCAGCCCTCACGTACGTGGGTATCAGGGAGACACAACATCCCTGGGAAATATTTACTCTCTAGCACCTCAAGATCATCCCTTTGTGTTGCCCAGGGTGGAGAACAGAGACTGCAGAGCAGATAAGAGGGTCCCAGTTGCATTACTCCACATCTGCGTGACATGCTACTTCTGCTCTGCTGCGCTATAGAATTACCGGCCTTGCAATGGTATCACAGAAAGACATGGCTGCAGCATGCTGGAGGAAACCCTCACCAATGTGTGTAATCCAGCTGGAAGGCAGAAGGGAGAACTCCCATCTTTCCAAAGGAAACAGCTTCACCTACAAGACTTGTGTCCACGAAAATACCCAACCTCCCCAAGCTCTTCAGGGTAGTATTGACTTCACTACCTATTTCACACAGCAAAAATACCTTCTGACGAGTAGAGACCCCTTTCCCTTTGATTCCAGGGGTCTCTGGGGAATCTAAGCAGGGGTCTACTTGTCCTGAAGAACCCACTTTAGCCATGTATCAGAGGGGTAGCCGTGTTAGTCTGAATCTGCAAAAGCGACGAGGAGTCCTGTGGCACCTTATAGACTAACTGAAGTGTAGGAGCATAAGCTTTCGTGGGCAAAGACCCACTTCGTCAGATGCATGTCACTTTAGCCATGGTGTGTATACTGAATGTCTTGTCACCTCTTCCTGTCCGGTAGGGCTACTGGCGAGAGGCTAGTCCATTACTCCATTTGATCCCTCGTATCAGCTTAACTTCATCCTTCAACAACCTGACCAAGGAGACCTAATGGTGATCAAGGAGACTCTAAATGCAACATCCCTTTATGCTGATGCTTCGTTTTGCTTTTCTGACCCACTCTTTCAAAACCCTCAAGGTGCTGGACTTCTGGAAAAAGGCGAGACATTTGCTTACTTCTCGGTTTCAAAGATTCAAACAAAGAGAAGCCAGGCTGTGGATAGAGATCCAACCGTTTCCTTTGGTAACGGGGCTGGGAATGCTACATGATTGCCCACTCCCCTCTTTCTACAGGTTGAATGAACCTCTCTAGCCCGGAACCCTTAGGATCTGACCAGTGCTGAACCAGAGAATTGGCAGGCCACAGAAGATCAATATTGTGTGGCAGCATTACCAACACTTCCACTGCATACTGAAACAGTCGGGGATAAATTAGAGCTAAATAACAGCACAAAACACTGAGAGCCAGGACTAGTGGATGTAAACAAATGTTATGGAACTGCGGATAACTTGGACACACTCATGATAAATGGACATCCAGCTAACTCAAATCATGCCAGACCACAGATGTTGCCAGACCAGAGAGTCCTGGATTAAAGAGGTTCAACATTTACTGCTTCCAGTTCTCCTAATTGTTTTAGGATTTTGATACTCAGCACCTCTTTAGATGCCCTGTGATTTTAGTTATAGCTTTTGTGATTAAATGATGAAATAAACGTGACAATCATTCTTTCTACTTCAGCAAAAGATAGAAATGACTATAAATAAATATTAATAAATCTGTGCTGTGGTCACATCACACTAGCCATCTCAGCCTCCTTAGGCCCCCGTGAGGTAGGAAAGTATTATATTCATTGCGCACAAATAGAAAGTGAGGCAGAGAAATGAAATAACTTCACCAAGGTTACAGAGCAAGCCAGTGGCAGAGCTGGGATTAGCCCTGATCTAATAGTCCTCCTTCTCTGCACCACTGAACATGTCTCATGTGTCCATTCCGGGCCTGATTCCACCAGATGCTGTAGGGCTCTCAACTCCTAGGTGCTCACCTTACCTGGTATGATCTGCGCCACCATGTGCGGATACGAATTAATTCAGATTCAAGGTGAAAATACGATGCTAGGGAAGTGAAGGCTGGAATGACCTACCGCGACACCGAGTAAGTGCAGCCACTGCCCACCCTCTAGTTTCATTTTCCCCCTCGACACAACCAAGCCCGTAGCTGTCAGTTCTTCCATGAGGCTGCGTTACGACATATTCTCCTACACTCCTCTGGCACTAGAAACAGCTTCCTATTTTGCTGGCACAGCGTCAAGGAAATTCAAGCTGAATTAAGGCCATTCTTCAGAAAATAGGCCAAACTCCACGAAAGCGGGACACATGACCACATATGTAGGCCTTGCTCTTTATTCTATTTATTCCCAGAGAGAAGCCCTGTTGGCTGAAAATAGCTCATCGGTGGAAGTTCCCCCTTTCTGCTTACTCTGCTGCTGCTGGCGGCTGGCCAAGCTATTGCTGCCGCAGAGAGGAAGTGCGCCACTCAAGCATATCAGCTCTCTGCTGTACAGTACGGTGCGTTTTGACGTTGGCCTGGATTTCTTCCCGCGAGCCGCCCGGCGAGGTGGATTGGGTTTCTGCGGAGATGCCTTCTGGGGTGAACGCTCTCCTTGCCCTTCTGCTAGCACTGCTGCGTTAGGGGTTGGCTAACGAACCCAGGCACCTCTCAATCCACTCCCCTGCCAAACTCCTTGGTAAGTAATCATTTGACAACCTAGCGCTGATGCTCATTAAAGCCCCAAAGGCCGCGACTTCCATTTCACCATATGGCTCTGCTGCTTCAAACATAAGCTGCTTGCACTTGCTTTCAGGGCTCTGTGCGGTAATCTCCACTTCCCCCTGCCCTCCCCCGGTCATATTGGCTCCCCTCGGCCCTGACTTCAGCCTCCACACTGTTCCCTTTTTGAACACGCGTCTTGGTGCTTTCTCCCTTTGGCTTCGGAGCAGCCCCCTCAGACCTCTCCAGAACACTTGACAAGGGTTCTGCTGTTAGTGCGCACAAGGCAGCCTGTCATGCTGACTGAGGCTGTCTCGTGTTTTCTTGCCCTCCCTCGTCGGTCTGTAGCCCTCTGTTTTCTTGTCTCCTACTTAGAGTGGAAGTTCCCTGGGGTCATTTTTTGGCCCTATGTTTGTCACAGCGCCTAACGTAATGGGCCCCCCCCAGACTAGCAAGAATACACATAATAAATACAGTGGCACCTCAGAGTTACGCACACCAGCATTACAAGCTGTGTTCCCGCTATTTTTTCCCCACACGTGTGTGGAATGAATTTTGTTATGTGCACCCATGCGGAGGTGATGTGTGACATCGCCTTCATGTCAGGGTGCATCACAAAATTCACGTGGTGGGGGTGAGTAGAGCTGTACTTAGAGGGACACGGGGCATGAGGCAACCTCCCCTACTGAGCCAGCACAGGGTCCAGGGCAACCCCCCACTACAGGCCCTGCCCCCACCCCACTTCAGCTCTGACTCCCTGCGCAGGCCAATAGATAATCCCAAGCCCCACGGATCCTGCCCTTAGGATGGTTGAGGTGGCTGCGGGGGGGGGCAAAGTGCAGGACCGGGGGCAGCCGCCCTGAACTGGCCTATGGATGGGACGGCTCTGGGGGTAAGATTGAGAGGTTTAGTCTGTGGGAGGAGGCTCAGAGTCAGGGCAGACGGTTGGGATATGGTGTGAAGACTCCAGCTGAGGGTGTAGGCTTTCGGGTAGAGCTGGAGACCAGGGGCTCAGAGCGGGGCACAGGGTCGGGGTGCAGGAGTGTGAGGCTCCAGCTGGAAGTACGGGCTCTGGGGTGGGGCAGGCGATAAGGGATGTGGGATCCAGGCTGCTCTGGGGCCATGGTGGAAAGAGAGGTCTCCCCGCCCCTGCCCCACCATTCTCTCTCCCTGCAGCACCTGGGCTGTGGAGAAAGAGGTGCCTCTCCACGGTAGCAGCTCCAGGGCTGAGCTGGGGCGGAGGAATGGGAGCCCCTCCCCTGGCCACAGCAGGTCTGGGCCATGGCTGGTTTCAGGGCATCCCTCTCACAGCCAAGCAGGTCCCAGCCAAGGTTGCTGAGCAGTAGGGATGTAAAATCCCATTTAATCAGTTAACCAGTTAAACATTAGCTTTAACTGGTTAACCGGGACCCTAGACAGGGGGCCATTCCAGCCTAGCTGGAGTTTCCCCCGGCCTGTGGGGCTGCTGCTTGCTGGCCCCGTGCTGGGTTCCCGCTGCTGGCCCTATATGAGGCTGCTGGCTCCTGCTTCGACCTGCAGTGTGGTGAGCTGCTCCTGGCCGCCAGTTAACCATTACCCGGTAAGCATCACCCACTAAGGTTACCTATTCACAGCCCTACTACGCAGCCGCACAACTAGAGGGGACTCTGGATACGAACTGACAGGTCAACCACAAACCTCATTTGGAACCTGAAATACACCATCAGGCAGCAGAGACAAAAAAAATAAATACAGGAGAGTACGGTGTTAAATATAAACTACTAAAACATGCAAGGGAAAGTTTAAAAAGATTTGACAAGGCAAGGAAATTATTTTTGTGATTGTTTCATTTAAAGTAAGAGGGTCAAAAGCATTTTTTCTTCTGAATGGTAAATTTCAAAGCACTATTAAACCAATGTTCAGAGTTATGAACATTTCAGAGTTATGAACCATTTGTAACTCAGATTTGTAATTCTGAGATTCTACTGTAACCACCACAATGGCATACGGAAAGGCCCAGCACCGCGCACGAAGTAGCTATCGCCTATAACAAGCATCTTACCCAAGTTCTCATTTTGTGAATTGGTCCAAAGTTTCATAATTCCCATGCTTCAATGGAGAACCTTTGCTACTTTTCTCCCCACACAATAGACACGCAGCTCAGGAAACATTAATAGAGCACCACAAGCTACTCAGTGCTAGAAAAGCAAGAGTTAGACCCAGCCCTGGAAGCCTCCAAATGAAATAAGAAAAACACACGCTAAGACTAGTGTTTCCTTTAAGCTGTGCGCTTGTGCAGCCTCTCAGAAGAGATTCAAATCCCGCTCAGCTGATTAGCAGAGCACCCACAGCCAGGTTTTGTTTCCACTGGTGGTGCACAGTCACACATACCTCGGTGCATGTAACAAAATTTTATTCTGCACATGGATGGGAAAAAATCCACACATGGCTGGAAAAGATTGGAGACAGCATTGGTTAGGATACAAGGCAACAGTTAAGGCTAGGGAGTGTGCGGAGATGAAGAGGAGATGAGTTTTTAAGATGGTTTATAATATAGACCATGCCACCGTTATCTTCCTCCTTAACACTAATATCAAAGAAGAAAGATGAATGATTTCCAGACACCAGAACTACCCAGAAAAGAATGGGCTTCTGGTGACTAGGAACAAGGAAAGCTTTGGCTACAGAGCTCACAATGGTGTCACGCACCAGTAGGGACAGATCCATCTAGGCAGCCCCAAACACCAGTTTATTCAACTGCACCTGTTTCCTTTTGAAGGGAGAAAAAAAAAAGGCTTGTCGGAAAATAAGAGATGGAAGAGGGTTTTCTGCAGCTCATGGTGGCAGTATTTCTGCTACTTCCATGCACTTCAGCCGAGTCTTCTGCTTTTTTACTCGAATGTACTTAACTGCCATGGCATGTAGTTAAGGTCATAAAGTGAATGCGACTTCAGAGGTCTAAATAGACACTGAAACATACAAGAAAGGCGGAGAGATGAGATCAGAAAGATTAGATACATGAATTTATCATGCCCCTTTCTATCACAAGCTTCTGCAGTTTATCACAGCCTCATGCAGAGAGGTTCCATCTGTGTTTTAGATATGCAATAAGATTTACAGGAGCTGCATAAAACCTGAACAAGAGGGCTCATCTGCAACACAAAGACAACACTAATACTGGTGCATCAGCCAACACCTAATCTATATCCAGGATAGAGATCGGTCTCAAGTGTCTTTTCACTGTTCTCTGTCACAGTCTAACAAGGTGCTTTGGAAACATGTCTGCTTCGTGTAAGAATTAGGGTTCTACTGTGGATTCTTTGAGGTAAACTGAAAAACACCACAAACTCACTGTGCCTCCCAACTTTTTAAAGCCTTCTTTTATGTTCTCTCTCTTTCAAGATGAGGAACATCAGTAGCAGAAGCTTCCAGATCACAGACCCTGATTCTCTTGGGGAACTTTAATCACCCTATTAGGAATAATAATACAGCAGTACACAGACAATCCAAGACGTTTTTGGTGAATGTTGGGGATAACTTCCTGGGGTACAAGTGCGGAAGGAACCAACCAGGGCCCATGAACAGCTTGACCTGCTGCTCACAAACAGGGAGGAATTAGTAGGGAAAGTAGTTGTGGGTGGCAACCTGGGAAGCAGTGATAATGAGATGGTCAATTTTGGGATCCTGACCAAAGGAAAAAAGGAAGCAGCAAAGTACATACCCTGGACTTCAGAAAAGCAGACTTTGACTCCCTCAGAGCACTGATGGGCAAAATCCACTGGGATGCTAACATGAAGGGGAAAGGAGTTTAGGAGAGCTGGCAGTATTTTAAAGAAGCCTTATTGAAGGTGCAGGCAAAAACCATCCCAATGCACAGTTAGAAAATCAAATATGGTAGACAACCAGTTTGGCTACCAGGGAAAGCCTTGGTGAGCTTAAACACAAAAAGGAAGCTTACAAGAAACTTGGACAGATGGCCAGGAAGGAGTATAAATAAATTGCTCGAACATGCAGGGGTGTAATCAGGAAGGTCAAAGAGCAATTGGAATTGCAGCTAGCAAGGGATGTGAAGGGTAACAAGAAAGGTTTCTACAGGCGCATTAGCAATAAGAGGGTGATCTGGGAGGGTGTGGGGCCATTCCTGGATGAGGGAGGTAACCTAGTGACAGATGATGTGGGAAAAGCTGAAGTATTCAATGCTTTTTTGTCTGTGTCTTCACAAACAAGGTCAGCTCCCAGACTACTGCACTAGGCAACACAGTATGGAGAGGAGGTGGGCAGCCCACGTAGGAGAAAGAACAGGTTAAGAACTACTTAGAAAAGCTGGACATACACAAATCCATGGGGCCAGATCTAATGCACCTGAGGGTGCTGAGGGAGTTGGCTGATGATTGCAGAGTCATTGGCCATTACTTTTGAAACCCCGTGGTGATCTGGGCAAATCCCAGATGACTGGAAAAAGGCAAATGTGGTGCCCATCTTTAAAAGAGGGAAGAAGGAGAAGCCAGCAGGAGCGGCCTGAAGCTGGCTGCGGCAGCTGGAGCCCCAGGAGGAAGGCGCAATTGGTGCCCCCACCTGCACAGCCGTCAATGGCCATGACTTAAGCATCAGGCGCCCCGTGATGTCATCATCGGGCATCCCGGGCCAGCGGTGCCTTAGGTGACCGCCTAGTCTGCCTAAGCTCACAGGCCGCCCCTGGAGCCAGCCAACTACAGACTAGTCAGCCTCACCTCAGTCCCCAGAAAAATCATGGAGGGGTCCTCAAGGAATCCATTTTGAAGCACTTGGAAGATGGGAAAGTGATCAGGAACAGTCAACATGGATTCACCAAGGGCCTGACCAACCCGATTGCCTTCTATGAGAATGTAATTGGCTCTGTGGGCATGGGGAAGACGGTGGATGTGAGATACCTTCACTTTAGTTAAGCTTTTGATATGGTCTCCCGCAGTATTCTTGCCAGCAAGTTAAGGAAGCATGAATTGGATAAATGGACTGTAAGAAGGATAGAAAGCTGGCTAGACTGTTGGGCTCAGTGGGTAATGATTAATGGCTCAATGTCTGGTTGGCGGTCGGTATCAAGTGGAGTGCCCAAAGGGTTAGTTCTAGGGCCGAGGATTACACCCTCTGCAAGAGGTATGGATGGATTGCACCCCCAGCAAGAGGTCGATATGCTGGAGGGTAGGGACAGGGTCCAGAGTGACCCAGACAAATTGGAGGATTGGGCCAAAAGAAATCTAATGAGTTTCATCAAGGAGAAGTGAAGAGTGCTGCACTTGGGACGGAAGAATCCTAAGTACTGTTACAGGCTGGAGACCAAATGGCTAGGCAGCAGTTCAGCAGAAAAGGACCTGGGGACTACAGTGGATGAGAAGCTGGATATGAGTCAACAGTGTGCCCTTGTAGCCAAGCAGGCTAATGGCATATTAGGGTACATTAGGAGGAGCATTGCCAGCAGATCTAGGACAGTGATTATTCTTCACTGGTGAGGCCACATCTGGATCCAGTTCTGGACCCTCCCCCCCATTACAGAAAGGATGTGGACACATTAGAGAAAGCCCGGCGGAGGGCAACCAAAATGATTAGGGGGCTGGAGCACAGGACTTATGAGGGAAGGCTGAGGGATTTGGGCTTGTTTAGTCTACAGAAGAGAAGAGTGAGGGGGGATTTGATAGCAGCCTTCAACTCCCTGAAGGGGGGTTTCAAGGACGATGGAGAAAGACTGTTCTCAGTGGTGACAGATGGCAGAACGAGGAGAAATGGTCTCAAGTTGCAGTGGAGGAGGTCTGCATTGGATATTAGGAAAAACAACTTCACTACACGGGTGATGAAGCACTGGGATGGGGTAAGTGGGGAGCTGGCAGAATCTCGATCCCTGGCTGGGATGATTGAGTTGGGTTGGTCCTGCTTTGGGCGGGGGATTGGACTCGATGACTCCTGAGATCTCTCCCAGCTCTATGATTCTACGTCGTCTCTCTTTTTCTGAAGTCCTTTGGCAGTGTTTGGAGAACTGGGCCGATGGTCTCTTAGGCTACATCTAGACTACAAAGGTAAGTCAGAAAAAGATTTGCAAATTGCGGTTCACAATTTACCTGCCTTTTCCCACTTTTCTGTCGAAAGAGGCTTTTCTGAAAATTGGTGCATCTACAAAATGCCAAATTTCAGAAAAACCTGCTCTTTTGACGCATCTCTTCTTCCTAATAAAACAAGGTTTACAGGGATGGAGAATTTTTTTTCGGAAAAGCGGACATGTTCCTTGGCCATGGCATGGCGTTTGCGGGATACCACTGATATTCCGGAAAAGCGCTGCAGTCTAGACTTAGCCTTAGGAGGCTCCATAATGAGGCAAGGGAATTCTGAGTCATTAGAAGCCTAGAAGAATAGGCTAGCTCGGACCCCCACGGACAGGGGCTGCTACTGCGGAAGCCTCCCCTGTCCTTTCCCTCCCCTGTGCTGTTGCCCCTGATAAAGGCAGCAGCAAGGGGAAGATGGAGCAGGCAGCACTGGCTCCTGCTTCCCCCCACACACTGTTGCTGCCTCTTATACAGAGGCAGCAAGGCAGGGGGAATGTGAGTAGTCAGGAAGCTTATCCAATAAGCCTAAGCTTATCGGGTCAATTGTATACTCGACTACTCATTTACATCCCTAGAGCAAATGCGATAGCATGGTTCACAAGACTGAGGAGTGTATCTTGTAAAATAATCAAAGCCCTAAAGGGCTTAATTCTGCGAGGCACTCAGTACTTGCAGAGCCTATTGAAGTAAAGGGAATTGCAGCTCTCAGGATCAAGCCCTTAGGGAGATAAATATATCTAAATAAAACAGAACGATTGCTGGGAAAGGCTTTCGACACTTCAAGAGCACCCATACAAACCAAACTCAAGTCCCTAGGTGATTTCAAAGGTGGGTTTTAGTGAAGGGGGGCTGCACAGAGCCTGCAATTATCCAGCTACACGTGTGTCCATGTTGTTCACTGGCTCGGGAAACCTCTCAAGGATTTTCTGACATGAGAACTCTCATAGGAGAGAAGTCTAGTGACCTGGGAACTCAGACTCCTGAGCTTGAGTGTGCGGGGAAAGGGGAAGAATAACCCGGAGAGCCCTGCTCCTGCAGGAGCTAGGCCAGAGGGGAAGCACGCAGGGCGGCAGGGAAGCCGGGGGATGCAGGGCCATGCAGCGAGTTTTGAGGAACCCAGCCCTGGGTCAGAAATATTCCTGGTGCCAGAACCCGTGGGCCCCTAGAACTCACTGCCTATGTGCCCAGGGTGGGGGTTAGGAAGGAAAGAGAGAGAGCAATCATGAATTAAAGCATGGCCAACGCCCAAAAGGAATTCACATTTCTACTGAGCCGGCAGATTTCACACGTGTCTGTCTTTAAATGACTGGGCGTTCTGAATCTGTTCGGTGTCACCATTTCTGCTGCCAGATTTGTCAATCCGAGCTTGTCATCAGTTTCCTGGGAATCCCAGAAGCTAATAGCTCAGCCCTGACTCCATTAGATGTGGGGAGCAGGGCTTCTCTTCCGAGAGTTGTATCTTTGTGAAAACAAACACTCAGCCCCGGACAGGGGCCTAGCGATGGTGTTAACAAAGGGAATGCAAAGTCAGCAGCTGACATGTAATATTAACTCAGACTATTAGTGTTCTATAAAGCCACCTGGACACCCAAAAATACTGAGCATGGCGATTAAGTCTATCTTACAGAAACCTTGTTGCGCCTAATGGCTCCCTGGGAGACCAACTAGGATACCTTAATAACTTGTTTATATGACCAAACTGACTGCCGCTCGGATTCCTGGGTATACGTATCTGAGCCCAAGACTGCTTGTGTGTGTGTGTGTGTGTGTGTGTGTGTGTGTGTGTGTGTGCGCGCGCGCGCGCGCGCGCACGTTGGGGGGCTCCTGCTTTGTAGCAAAGATGGGGGCAAGAGAGAGATATCTAGGTAGAAAGTGACAGAGGCAACAAAAATGTAAGGCAAAAATTGATGTTAACGATTAAGCAAAAAAAAAAAAAAAAATAGCAAAAGCCCCAAGAACTGTCTATGATAGTGACAGCATGCAATGCAAATGAAGGCAGAATTTCAAACAGCCAGCCTCTCTTTTGTAATAAGCACAATGGGGTTGTCAGCTTGGTGGCCTTCACAAACCATAACCCGCCATCTGGCACTGTGCTGGACAGCTAAACGGAGGATGCAGCCGCCCAGCTGACCCAGAGACCGGCAGGGGAAGCCAGCTAAGACGAGCTGGCCATGTTACACCCCGTAATGCCGACGCGTGGTTGCTTGGGAGAAACATTGCGGGTGCATGGCTTGACCGGTGGATCTGCCCCACAGGCAGAAGACGGGAGAAGAGTGTGCTGGGTGTGGCACAAAGCCAGCTGCATTTCAGCCCCGAGTCACCGCTTGGCAAGCTGCTCAAAGGAAAGGGAAAGTCTCCGCTGCACATTTGCATGACATATTGTGCACAAAGGGCTCTGCCAATGCAACGTCTCTCCACAAGCGAGCCAAATGGCCAGTGTTCTCCTGACAGACGTACGATGCTTTCTGCTTCAAGAGGCCACATGCAAATGCTGCCGCAGCAGCAGGGGCAACCCAGATGAATACTGCTCTGCCTGTGCACCGGGCTCCAAAACCTCATCCATTTACTCATGCTTCTCTAATGTCCAATGACAACTGCTGTGCTAGGAAATGACTAGGTCCTGGGCACAGATTTTGGGATCAGCACCTCAGGGTTAGATTCTGCAGCCCTCACTCTGCAAGTAGCGTCCCACTGATTTGTGTTATCTGGCCTATGATTTCCTTGCTTGTCCTGAGGACCCATGGGAGCAGTCCCATTGATTTCCTCCTGGGGTTGAACCTCTTTAATTCAGCACTCTCTGGTCCAGCAACATCCATGGTCCGGAGTGATTTGAGTTAGCCAGATGGCCACTTCCCATGGATGTGGCCAAGTTTCCCGCGGTCCCATAAAGTTTGTTTACAGCCACCAGTCCTGGCTCTCAGAGTTCCCTAAATGTCTTCTAAGAGCCCAAGTGTGCAAGTGTTGGTAATGCTGCCAGACAATATTGACCTCCTGAGGTCCCGGCAGTTGGCACCATGCCACGCGTTCTTGGCTGCCAACCCTCCTACCGTTGGTGGGTTCCAAGCCACCAGCTCTGCTGCCAGCGGGGTCATAGAATCATAGAACACTAGAACTAGAAGGGACCTCGAGAGGTCACCAAGTCCAGTCCCCCGCCCTCATGGAAGGACCAAGCATCATCTAGATTATCCCTGATACGTGTCTATCCAACCTGCTCTTAAATATCTCCAGTGATGGAGATTCCACAACCTCCCTAGGCAATTTATTCCAGTGCTTTACCACCCTGACAGCATTTTTTCCTAATGTCCAACCTAAACCTCCCTTGCTCTTGGCCTTGCCACTGCGTGCTCTCGGTAGGGTCCAGGTAGCCATCCCCACCGCCACAGCCAACCCTACTGTCACTGGTTTCTGGCCGCCGGCCTTGGCAGAGTCCTAGCCACTGACTACACTTCCACAGCCTGTCGCACTGCCATGGGCTCCCAGCCACCAGCCGGGTCCCTTACAACCTCAGTGAGAAGCCAGTCAGGCCCAACGGGAGTGAGTCTCCTCAGTGTCGCGCTAAAGCCAGTGGGGTTAGCACCTTGGAATCGAATGTTAGTAGCTCAGAGTGAGGTCCTCAGTAGAGCAGAGAATCCTGCATGGCGGATGGAGCAAGACCCAGAAGGGCTGGAGGGGACAGGTGCCAGCAAGAAGGTGCTGCCAGAGAAAGAAGTCCTGAAGCTGAAGGCCACATTCATTTGGGACCCCTTCTGGCCCATCAGTCTCTCTGGCCAGGTGTTAGAAAATAAGGCTGTTTCGGTTGGGGCTTCAATTCACGAGAGACGTTCATTGCCTAGGGCTGGTCTGTCTAAGGGGAAACCTCGGCCTGGCTCCTCCTGAGACACAGGAGGAAGGAGAGAGTCTGAAGCCAGGAGAAGCCCAGTCAGTACAACTCAGAGACACTAGGGGATGCCACAGTGGGCTCCAACAGAGAGGCTGGGCGCTCCTCTCAAAGTAGACCCCAGAGACTGGACGAGCCATGCATTTTGAGGAGATGCCGGCTGTGTCTTCTAGTTGAGGGTCAGCTCTCACCCTGAGAGAGGAAGTCAGCTCTGTGTAGCTATGTCTACACTGCAGAGTTTTTGCACAAAACCGGCCTTTTTTGCACAAAAACTCGTGGAGCATCCACACTACAAGTGTGTTCTTGCGCAAGAAAAAGTACAGTAAATCGTAAGAACGCAGGGCTTTTTGTGCAAGAGTTATTCCTCTTTCTACAAGGAATACGCCTTTTTGGCGCAAGAGCTCTTGCACAAAAAGGCATGTGTGGACAGGGAACAGGGGTTTCTTGCACAACTGCCATGGACGCTCTTGCGCAAAAGCACTTGGCAGTGTGGACGTGCTCTTGCACAAGAACTTTTTGCGCAAATGTAAACATAGCTTGTGTGTGTGTGTGTGTGTGTGTGTGTGTGTGTGTGCATGCGCGCGCACGCGGGGAATGACTCAGTGTGCCTCCTCCACCATAGGGTGCAATCTGAGCCATCATTAGGGTACATGTTTGATGCCATAACCAGCCCCAGGAAGCTGTAAGAAACCCACGTACCCACCACTGTAGCAGAAAGTAGGGTTGCCAGATGGTTTAACCAAAAATATTGAACGTCCTCCCCTCCTCCCAAAAAAAGAAAAAAATCTTATATGGTTTGGCCCCAAATTAAGACTCGAAGTTTCTTTTGTTTGGAAAACCACGCGCCGGTGACAGATACGGCCACGAGCAATCGGCCTCAGGCGATCCTGTCTTCTGGGACTTGGGACATTTACCATCTCTAATATAAGTCGGGGCGTGTCCAATATTAAATTCTAAATTAATCGTTACTGCATCCCAGGGTAACACGAGGCAATAAGAAAATGAATGCGACCCATGAAATGTTTCATTTCAAAATGCAAATGCTTGACACCTAATGCCCAGAGATCCACAAACCATGCGGGCTGCACTATGACATCAAAATCAGAGACTGTTTTGCTGTCACTGGTATAAGAGGGAGAAATGCTCCCAGGCTACGTCTACACTGGCATGATTTTCCACAAATGCTTTTAACGGAAAAGTTTTCCGTTAAAAGCATTTTCGGAAAAGAGCGTCTAGTTTGGCATGGACGCTTTTCCGCAAAAGCACTTTTGCACAAAATCTAGATGCGCTTTTGCGCAAAAGAGCCCCGATCGCCATTTTCGCGATTGGGGCTTTTTTGCGGAAAACAAATCTCAGCTGTCTACACTGGCCCTTTTGCGCAAAACTTTTGCGCAAAAGAGACTTTTGCCCGAATGGGAGCTGCATAGTATTTCCGCTAAAAGCACTGATTTCTTACAGTAGGAAGTCAGTGCTTTTGCGGAAATTCAAGCAGCCAGTGTAGACAGCTGGCAAGTTTTTCCAGAAAAGCGGCTGATTTTCCGGAAAAACTGGCCAGTCTAGACACAGCCCCAGTGTGTAGCATCATACGTATTCCAGAGGCTAGCTCAGAACCGTGAGAGTGGTGAAACTCCGTCCCACAGTGGGTTTGAAGGAGACTTCCAAAAGTCTAACAGCTGATAAGCAGTCTTTGAAAGGACACTCCCAGATGCTAGAAACAGCCCCCAAAAGGATTTCTAAAAGGGTTCTTGTCCCTAGAGGGTGAGTTTGGTGAGAGACTGAAATAATCTCTTGATACCTGTCAAACACGGCAGGGAGAGAAGCTAAGCAGAAGTTTATATTAAACAAGCATCTTCAGAGGACAATATTGCTCATCTAAAAGGCATCACTGTTCATTCATGCTCAATAAAACACGAGATAGGTACAGATTAGGCAGACGGAAAACTTAACAGAGAGATGGAATCAAATCCAAAGCTGCCAGGAAGAAAACAACATGGGCGGGGGGGAATTGTGGAAGATGGGTTCATTTAACATTCTAATCTAGGAGAAAATTCAAACATCTTTAACATCTGATAAAACTCCAGTGCTGGCTGTAGCTGCCAGATGGAAGCAAAGCAGTGTACACTAATGGCATCTGTGGCCTAGGTCAGTGTTTCTCAACATTTTTTTTTAAAAAGTACCCCTTTAAAAAAATTATAAGTCCCCCTAGTACCTACAGTTTTCAGACACACCATTTTTTTCTACCATTGCAACACATTTGTTTAAACAACTTAATCATAGCCGGGCAGGTGATGAAATTTTTGGGTGTAAAAAGTACAAAAATAAAGCACTGTAAAACTTAAAACAAAAATTCAGTTTTCTCAGAATTTCAGTTGTGTTGATGTACCGCCCCCAGACGTCTCTCGAGTACCCCTGAGGGTACTTATACCACTAGTTGAGAAACACTGGCCTAGGTGAGCAAACATTTCAAAATGAAATGTCTTCATTGTGTGTTAGAGGCCATTCACAGTCATTGGTTTCAACCCAGTTATTCTGAGAGATGGACAGCTTTTTGCATACTAGGGTTGCCGACTTCCTAAGTGCAGAAAACCAAACAGCCTGGCCCTGCCTCTTTCCTGAGGCTCCACCCACATTCACTCCATCCCGCCTCTCTCCGTCACTTGCGCGCCCTTCACCCTCTTTCACATGCTCATTGGCACTGCATGGCCCAAACTGGTATATTTATTGTTTTTACAGTTGTATTATGCTAAAGTTAGGTTTTATTTGTTATAGGACACTAGAGCTGGCAGCAAAATCGTCAAAAGGGGTAATTGTTTAAAAAATGAAATTTCACAAACGTTTTCATGATATTTTCTTTCCCCTCTGCCCATTGTTTGTAACTACCTCCATTTTCGTTGTTATTGCTGTTCACTAATGCAACAAGGGGGGTGCAGCCCCATGCCCAGCACTCAGAGACAGAGATACACCCCCCCAAATTCCTGGGTGCCAGCAATGGGCCATGGGCCGGGCACAGTTCGCCGCAGCGGGTGTGCCGCACGAGGGGCGTGAGAAGAGGGCCGGACAGCAGGAGAGGTGTCTGCCCCATGACCTCTCAACAGCTGCCTGCTGAGCTGGTGAGCCATGCTAGCGCCTCTCCTGCCTTGACCCAGCCAATGGGAGCTGCGCACACAGGCAGGGGGCAGGGCAGCGTCCCACTCTTACCCTGCCCCCCAAAAGCCCCTAACACTAGGAGCTGGACATGCCAGCTGCTTCCTGACCTACCTGCCTGCCGGTGCCGCTAATCAGACAGCCAACCTAAGCTGCCAGGATCCCCTTTTGACTAGCTCCAGTCTAAAACTGGACACCCTAGTGTGTGCTGGGCTGGCAGGTCGCCCAGCGCATTAACACTTGTCCAGCTAGGACAGGGTTGTGTTTTAATCATTCAATGTCCATAAACTGACCCTTGCTACAAAGAGCTGCTAGAGGCAGAGGCGACTGCAGAGCTCACGGGACAGGTAACAGAAGGGGAGAGTCTCTTTCCTACTCCGGGCCCTTTATCCCGCCTGCCCCAGGGCCGCCCGTCCCGACCCGACCCCCCTTTGCATGGCTCGGGTTGTGCAAAAAGGCCAGAGACTGGTCATATCTCCAATCCCCCAGCAGGCACAGAGCCAGCTTCCGGGGCACACCGACAGCAAGGCCTGGTGTCAGGGCATGCTGGGAAAGGGGCAGAGCCAAAGTGCACTGTGCTCCAGAAGCCACCCACTTTCTCTTGGTGCCCTGGCAGGCCCTGCCAGCCGGGCGAGTTTAGAATAGCTCCCAGGTGCTGTAATATACCATGGGTCAGTATGGAACCAGCTCTGAGATCACTGAAGGGCAGCTTGCTCTCTGCGCCTGGTCTACACTAGGACCCTACCCCTGAAATTAGCCCCCCAGGGTTGATTATTTAAGTGATGCATCCACGCTACCACGCCCGTTATTTCGGAATAAGTGGCTGCAGAATTCGAACTCCGTAGGCCCGCGTGGCAGGAGGGGTAACGCTGTTCCCAAACAAAGCCGAAGTAACGTTCGTGTGGATGCTCCGGTGCCATTAATTCAAACTAATTGGTCTCCGGGAGGCCTCCCCAGAGTGATTGCTGGTGCACTGAGTCCAAGGCAGGCTGCGTTAATGTGGACGTGCAGCCTTGGACTACATTCAATTCTTCCCCGTCGTGAGGACACAGAACTTCGAATGTGTCAAATCGGGTCAAACTTAGTAAATTCAAAATAATCGCCTAGCGTAGAGACGGCCTTGGTGTTTTCCCACCTCTAACCAGCTGGAACAGGAGTCCATTGACAGCCCTGGAGAGTCTCCTTTTAATCCTTCGTTAGCCCCACTGGCTCCAATCAAATGGCTGGGTACCGTTGATTTGACTTTAGCGAGAGGCACAGTGGTTCAGTTTCATAGGCACTCCTGCTTTATAGCTGATTTCTCAGTCCAATAAAGAGGCATGCCATTATCTGCCCTTTCAGCTTTTATTTCACAAGGAACAATAGGACTACAAACATTTTTCCGTTTCACTAATAAAACTTTTATAGCCCCTTCCTAGACGATCCCTGAGCTGCGGTTCTTAACCTAACAAGAAACCTGGGATAAACAGGAAGAAAATGAATCCATGTGTGCCCACGGGTAGGGTAAATCAGGCAGGGCTGTCCTGAAATGTCCAAGTCACCCTCGGCTGCAGGTTGGAAACATATTTTGAAACAGCTTGTCCTGGTCCTCGCTCATTTAGCTCATGGCATGGAGATTGCTACCGCTGATCCAATGCACCCAAAAGGTTTTTACCTGATATGGGGTTAGTAAAAAGTAACAAAATCAAGATCCCACAGGCATTTTGTCCATTATTTTGCTCTAAAAAGGGCTCTGACGTGTTTTTGTATTGGGTCACTGGCTTGCTTTCTTGCTTTAGTTTTGAAAGGGTATATGATACAGGACAGCACAGGCCACAGCCTGAAGACTCTGTGATTAATTTCAATTTGTGGGAATGCTGCTTGTCTAAGTACTAGGGATGTTAAAATGCATTTAATTAAGTAATTGTGTAACTGCTGACTGTCAGTGGTCACACGCGAGCCAATGCATGCAAGGAGCAGGCTTTTAAGCTGTCTCCTCACACATAGCAGCTCCACCTGCTCCTTCCACACTCCCCTGCACTGCTGCCTCTCTATCAGAGGCAGCAGCACAGAGAGGCAGGCAGTTCTCTAGGAGCTGGTGCACACGTGGAGCTGGCTCCCCTCGTGTATTGGGAGCCTGTGTGTAACTGTGCACATTACTCACAGAGTCTGCAGGTTGGAGCCCATGCTGTCCTGTATCATATACGCTTTCAAAACTAAAGCAAGAAAGCAAGCCAGTGACCCAATCAAAAAAACACATCAGAGCCCTTTTTAAAGCAAAACAATGGACAAAATGCCTGTGGGATCTTGACTCTGTTACTTTTTAAGAGTAGGTTAGATAAATGTCTATCAGGGATGGTCTAGACAGTACTGGGTCCTGCCATGAGGGCAAGGAACTGGACTTGATGACCTCTCGAGGTCCCTTCCAGTCCTAGTATTCTATGATTAACCAATGAGCCCAGCCCAGGCATATCGGCTAACCATGTACACAGTTACACTTTCACATCCCGACTAAGGCCTACAAACCAAGCCTGGAGATAGGAAACAGGCTAGCTATCCCTGTAGAGCAGTGGTTCTTAAACTTTTTAAGACCGAGGAACACCAAACAATAATTTTCTTTATAAGGAACACCAAGGATTTTTGGTTGAGGGAAAAAAAAAAGAAAAGGTCACCTGCCCCTTTAAGGGTGGGCAACTCTGTTGTTCTCCGCAGCACACCTCCAACTGCAACATACCAGTGTGCCAGGGAACACAGTTTAATGCAGTTACATGCAGGTACCACAGATAGCAAGGCTGGGTCTGCAACTACATGCGTTACTGGCCCAGCTATGTCCGTTCAGGGAGTGATTCTGTACGCTGTAGCTATGCCACAATATCCCTCATGTATTGGCATAAATGGTATAGGCCATTTCACTTACTGGACCAAAATAAGCTAGGCCAGCAAAAGCACTTTTCTGCCAGTGTCACTGCCTGTCCTACCTGGGCAAGTGTAGACAAAGCCTGAGATGCCGGGGCTAACACAGGAAGGCAACTGGTGCTTTAGAAATAGTCTGATCAGATGGGAAACCCAAAAGAATGGAACAGGGGAGCGGTTGAGCACTAAGGCCCAGGGGAGTCATTGCTTCCCCTTGATCTTTTTGCTGTCAGCCATTTTGTGCCGGCAGCCTTGCAGAACCAGGTAAGCATGGGGTCTGGGATTGGGGGGCTGGGGGCGTTGGAGGGGGGAGGCCGGGCGCTGAGTGTTTGTAGGGTTGCCAGGTGCCCGGCATTTTTGCCTCCTGGCCGGGGGAAAAAAATCAGAAAATACTGGACATCTTAGATGTCCGGTATTTTCTGAATTTTTTTACTAGACAGGAGGCGAAAATACCGGACTGTCCGGGTTAATACCAGACATCTGGCAACCCTGCTGCAAGGACTTGGCAGCTGTTTTCCAGGAGGAGGGCTGGCCCACAACATTTTGGCACCTGAGGCGGGGAGCTCAAATGATGCCCCCTCGCTTGGGCCAAAACTTTGAAAGATCTCAATTCTGCCTCCTTCCTGTTCTACTCCTCTCATGGTACTGCTCCGCTACCTACATATGCACCAGCAGCAGACACAATTTTCTACACTCTGGGTCCTAGTGGAGCCCCCCCCCACCCCCACAGTCTGGCACCTGAGGCGGCCGCCTCAATTCACCTCATGGTAAGGCTGGCCCTGCCTGGGAGCCACAGTAGGGGCCACTGAGATCCCACATCCCAATCCCCTGTCCCAGCCCAGAATCCCCTCCTGCACCCCAACCCCTCACCCTGGCCCCATCCCAGAGCCCACATACCCATGTGGAGCCCCATCTCTCTGCACCCCAACCCCATGCCCCAGCACAGAACCCCCATTCTGCACCTCAAGATCCTCATCCCCAGCCCCACCCATAGCCCACACCCCCATGGCAGCCCACACCCACCTCCGCACTCCAACACCCGGCCACAGCTGGGTGAAAGTGAGTAAGGGCACATCTACACTACACAGAAGATCAATGCTGCCGCACTCAATCTTCCGGGGTTCAATTTAGCCCGTGTAGCATAGACCTGCTAGATCAAACTCAAAGGGCACCTCTGCTCTTCCTCCTCATGAGGAGTAAGGGAAGCCGATAGGAGCGTTTGCTGCGTGCATGGCTGGAGTTGTGCATCTTACTTCAACCTTCCCATGTAGTGGAGACCAAGCCTCAGTGAGTCAGGGTGAAAGGAGCAGTGGACGGAGGGGGGTGGAGAGAGTGGGGGCGGGGTCTTAGAGAAGGGGCATGCCAAGGCTCAGAAAAGGGGCGGCGGGGGGCTCAGTTGTGTGCGATTAGAAATTTGGTGACGCTAGTCCCAAGTGGCACCTCTGGAAAGCCAAAGGAAGAACCAATTAAGAACAAAACGTGCTCAACTTTGCATCCTTTCTGAAACACGGCCAGCAGTATTCTTCACAACTGCCTGCAACTCAGGGGACCTCCTCATGCAAGTTGGAAGTAACAGGATGGAGTGACATTAATGTGCCACAAATGTGCCAGGCCAGTATTTTATAATAGCGTCACTACAATTGCTGGCATCCTGGCATGGCTGCTGCTTTTTAGGGACACAAACCAAGCAAAAACAGGGTATGACAAAATCTAAGGCAGCAAATCCCCAGAGAGGTAGCATTACAGGGAACAAAGCTAGAAATGCTTGAAACAAGCAAGAAAGAATAAATCGAGAAATAAATATTGCCAGAGAAAGCACATCTCCAGGCTCTCCCACCCATGTCTGACTTTTCCTTTTTCTCGCTTTCACGTATGCACGCATGGCAGGTAAAAGGAACAAAACAAAGCAGGAGGACGAAAGCAGGCAGAAAGGAGGCAGAAAATGGTTGCGACTGCAGTCCCTCCAAAATCAACCGCCCTCCTCCCCCAAATCACATAAATCAGAGCAGAAGGGAAGAAAGTTTCATGCCAGGGAGAAGTGAGGCAGAGTTAAGTGCATGTTCCATCATAAATTCCAGGAAGGCAAGATCTTTCCTTTCTTTCAGAAGGATCTTTTATTTTTTTTATTTTTTTTTAAGGTCAGGGATGGTTTTAATTAGTGCAGCTGCAGTGTGTAAGCAGGTCTGCCGAGAGGAGCAGACTGGCCATGTAACCGTTACCAAATTAAACACAGAAAATCCGTCCACACCACCAGTGTTTGCTAGGGACAGGCCTGGAGTACAACTCCGGGCCCAAAACACCCCTGGGATGCTAGATCTGGATTGGAATGTTGCCACCTAGGCCTGTTTCAGTTCCGATTGGAACTTTCATGCATACACGGGTTCGGGCTGCCATCCGAGCCAGCCCTGAGCGAAGCAGACCCCGTCTGAGGCCAGAGGAAGGGTTGAGGAATAGGGAAATGGGGTGTGGAGGGACGTGTCAATGCGCACCAGAAATCCTCAGCTACAGTAATGGCCCATCGGACTGCCAGCTGGCTCAGATTAGAACAGCCTTTCACTATAGCCCCTTAGCCAGCCCAGCCCAGGTCCCTCCACCTTTCATCACTGCCTATGCTGCTTAATATTACAGAGAAATATCATAGATCAGCCCTCCCATTCCCTCTGCAGCACCCTCTGCAGCAGGCATGCCTGCCTCAGTTTCCCCTATCTTCCTGCTGGACAAAAGAACATTGTCTCGCTCTTAGCTGCACCTTCAAATGCTTTTATAAAGTGCCATAGTCCGCTGATCCCTGGCAGTGGAACAGTTCCTCATATCCCCAAAGCAAAACGAGACAGACAAGCATCACTGATCAATCCCTGTTCCAGGCTCCACGCTCTGCTGTCTCCAAGAGCTGCTTCTCTTCCATGAGTCTTCTCCCCTAGCACTAACTAGGATTGCCAGATGGTTTCACCAGAAATACCGGACATCCCCAAAAAACTTTTGTTGAGCAAAAAAATTAAAAAAGGCCAGGAAAAACGTCCAGTATTTTCTTGATTTCTTTACCAGACAGAAGGCGCAAATACCAGACTGTCCGGTTCAATACCTGGACAGGTCAGGCCAACTAAGTCAGGTCTCCTGGGAGAAAGCTCCCTGAAGCATTTTACTCTCCCTGGCCCCCTTACTGGTCAGTCCCACCCCAGCTTAGAGGAACATCCCTCCCGTACCATCCCCTTGCTCCTGGTCTCCTCCTACAGCCTCCATGCAGGTCTTCTGCCAGAGGCTGCTCTACAGCTTTCTGCTACCAAAGCCTTCCCAGCCATGAGACCTACCCCTGCCCCTGGAGAACACAAGGACGGCCACACTGCTTCGCTCTGATGGTCAATCGATCCCAGCATCTGCCTGCTGACAATGCCTAGTGCCAGATGCTGATGAGGGAATGAACACCGGGCAATTACTGAGTGATCCAGCCCATCCTCGAGTCCCAGCTCCTGGCAGTCAGAGGCTTATGGACATACAGAGCATCAGGCTGTGTCCCTGACCGTCTGAGCTAATTGCATTGTCGGGCCTGTCCTCCACCAGGCACCCGTCAGAGTCAACAGCTTGACCACACTGATTTCCCTCTCACTCCAAGAGGCCTCTGCACAAGACGTCCTGCAGCTGGCCAGGGTTTCCCAACTCAAGCCAGCCAGGCGTTCATCACCAGCAGCTCACAGTTCCCACTCTCCTCCTGTTTCCAGCAGCTCTTTCCCTTGCGCTACTCTGCCGCTCCTTTTCTCTCCCCCTAGGTTCCTGGTAGGGTTGCCAGATACTTTCACAAAAAATCCTGAACATGGCAGGGAAAAAAATTGGTTGAGCAAAAACAAAAAACAAAACAAAACGAGGGACCAAAGTTGTTCAGCAAAATTTAAAAAAACTGGAGACCAAACTTGTTGAGTGAAGAAAAAAAAAGGTAAAAAGGTCGCTGCACCTTTAAATCCCCACGCTCTCCGCCAGATGTGACAGGGAAAAAATGTCCCCGTCGGCCTTTCTTCTGAGAAAAACAGAAAATATCCATATTTTCGGGGAGAAAGGGGGGAGGGAGTTTACAGGACAGAGGCTGCGAAAACTGGACACCTGGCAACCCTAGTTCCTGGGAAACTCTCCCGGTCCTTCCCATCTTCCTTCATGGAGCTCCATGTCTAGGGCCCTGGTGGTGCAAGCGGGAGGGGATGCTGACCAGTCATAAGTAGAGGTGGGGCAGGGGATTGCCCTCTTAGAAGTCCAGTATCTCCCTGGTGTTCAATTAATGTGTTTAACAGGCTTCCAGGCCTCGCTGTCCACAGCTCAGAAGTGCAGCGCCGAAGGCTCAAATTCCACACTCAGCCGCTACGATCTGCATAAGCAAACAGCCAATTACGCGTTGCCGAGCGCGCACACCCGGTTTGTCAACAGGCCTCAAGATCCAATTTGCATGCACCGGCTCAGTAAATGCCACTGCAAATTAAGCACGCGATTGTGAACACGTTTTTCCAGTTGGCCGTCACCACCTGTCGCCCTCAGATCTTGGTGCGGCACTTTGCTCCCGCAGGCCAGCCCGAGATCATTTCTCTGGAGATGCCACTGCCCTTCCTGGCTTTGCTTCCTCTTTCTGTCCACCCAACAAAGATAAGTCCTGCAGTCTGGTCATTAAACTGGAGCCTTGTTTAGAAGCGCACACTCACCCTCCCTTTCAAAAAAAAAAAAAAAAAACCCCTAACCTCAATAAAGCATAAAGCAATTAACTTACTAATTAGTCAACAGATAACCATTTCACATAAGTAGATATTAAGTTGTTAGGAAATCTATTAGCATTTCCACTGCAATTTCATGCTCTGCTGATGATGAATAAAACAAAGCTCAATGGGACCCATTCACATCCAGATCACAGAGTCCATTAGCTTTGAGATAACGAGTGGGAATCTTCGTCAAAAGAGCCCAGTGCTGGTATCAGAACCATTCACTGCCTGGTGCCTTCAATGCCAATAAAATAAAGGGACAGAGACCAGGAGCAGCAGTGGATGAATGGGTATTGTAGGAGGCAGAAGATATGGACCTCTCTAGTCCAGCATCCTCAGGACCTGACTGGTGCCAAACCAGAGAATTTGCCGGATCACGGGAGGTCAATATTGTCTAGCAGCATTACTGACCCTTCTACTGCTCACTGGGTTCTGGGAAGATATTTGGGCATAAATTAGAGCTAAATAACAGCACAGAACACTGAGAGCCAGGACCGGTGGTTGTAAAGAAACTTTATGGGACCGCAGGAAAATTGGCCACCCCCATGATAAGTGGACATCGGTTAACTAAAATCACACCAGACCATGGATGTTGCCAGACCAGAGAGTGCCGGACTACAGAGGTTCAACCTGTATTCCGTTTTTTAAAAAATATGTCCAGTGTTTCCACCCCCGCCAAATCATGCTTATAGGCCAGATGCAACCATGGCTGAATATGGACTTCCAAAGAGCTGGATATGCTTAACCAGGATTTGATGCCCCCCACCCCCCGTTTATCTTGATCGCTTCAAATGCACCTAATCTGCTCTTCATGAGTGTGCACCACAGAAACCAGCTACATAGCTTGCAAAATAAACAGATGCATGACGACAAACTCTGCCTTCCCCTAACTTACTGGTACTATCTACAAGCAGGACCATCAACAACCACCAACCTACACCCTCCCCCCTACTCCTTACAGCAAAGATCAGCTGGCTTAGGTTACGTCAGATCAAAAGAGAGGCAAGTTCCAGAGATGAAGGTATGACATTGGCAATGCTCTACTGCCAGCCCTTCTCATATAAATCACGCAACAGTTTGCTTGAAGGCCTCACCTGATCACAGCGGAGGTGAGGCGAGAGAAGGGGATCTCTCATCTAACCGGTTCTCACTGTATGCTGTGCACTCCCAGGCAGACATGAAGCTGCAGATCCTGCTCCATTGTGCCAAGACATTCTAGTGCTTAGCAGAAGGGAGGTCTATCATATAATAGAGTAGTCCAGGTGTAGCTTGGCAATTAATTGGCAGATGCAAGAAATTCCTTACGTTACGGCCTGTTTTCTTGAGATGGCAGATCAACAGTTGGAAAATCCATGGGGAAGTAGGATCCAATATTACATCATTAAACAAGCGCTGACATTGTAACTGTACATATTAAAAATTCAGTGCACACACTCATTTCACTTAGAGCATAAAAATGGACACACTGGGTCAGAACAAAAGTCCATGTAGCCCAGTGTTCGGTCTTCTGACAGTGGCCAATGCCATTAATGGACCTATCCTCCATGAATCTATCTAGTTCTTATTTGAATTCTGTTATAGTCTTGGCTTTTACAACATCCTCTGGCAAAGAGTTCCACAGGTTAACTGTGCATTGTGTGCAGTAATACTTCCTTTTGTTTATTTTAAACCTGCTCCCTATTACTTTCATTTGGTGACCCTTAGTTCTTGTGTTATGAGGAGTAAATAACTCCTCCTTATCTACTTTCTCCTTCTGATTCACTTGTGATTTCAGGGATCTCAGTCATATCCCCCCTTAGTCATCTCTTTTCTCAGCTGAAACCTCTCTCCTCACATGGAAGCTGTTCCATAGCTTTCTTGTTGCCCCTTTCTGAACCTTTTCCAGTTCCGACATGTCTTTTCTGAGATGGCACAACCACATCTGTACGCAGTATTCAAGACATGGGCGTACCACGGATTTATACAGCAGCAATGTGATATTTTCTGTGTTATCTTTCCTTTCTTAATGTTTCCTATTCTCTGTTAACCTTTTTGACTGCTGCTGCACACTGAGTGGATGTTTTTAGAGAACTATCTACAATGACTCCAAATTCTCTTTCTCGGGTGGGAACCGCTAATTTAGACTCCAACATTTTATCTGTAGAGTTGGGATTATGTTTCTCAACTTGCACTACTTTGCAATGAGCAACACTGAATTTCCTCTGTCAATTTGTTGCCCAGTGGTAGCTGTCTTAGTGCTTAGGGTCAGTGTAACTTATGTTGCTCAGCAGGGCAGTTTATTCACACCCGAGTGACATAAGTTACCCCGATGTAAGCTGTAGCATAGCTACAGTCTCTGTTTGGGACTTGAGTTCTTTCAAGCGTCTTGCTGTGCAAAAAGCCCAATCCAAACAGGCTTATGTACCCACTGGTTTGCAATGTGCATGCCTCCGCAACACGGCCATCGAATGTGTCCACCCCTTCCTTTTATCTTAATATATGCCAGCCTGAGAAAGAATTTGCATGTTAGAACAATTAGATGTGAAACATTACATCCCTTATCTCGCATCTATTATATAATTGGATTTGCAGCTTACACAGATAATGAAAGCCAGAGCTTCCAGCAGCAGAAATATAAATCACAGGCTGCAATTTCAGCTTTAACATTAGGGCACGGTTTTTAAGAGGCCTCGGTAAATACATCGCTTATATTAAGAAATCGAATCACATTATTAGAGCCTCAATTTATCTAGTAAAATCTTTAAAAAGCTCATAAATTCGTTACTTTATTAGTCCGGACTTCTTAGACACATTTGAGGCAATGCTCAGAGGTATTGTTAAGCTACTTGCAGGCAAAGGGTTTCAGAGCTTTATGCATTTTCCTTTGGGTAGTTTCATAGCCTGGAAGCTGCAGCCATGAGGGGGGGGGGGCGGGGAGGGCTGGCATTTGGACACCCACAACCCAGAATGAATCCAAAAGAAAAAGACAATTTGTTGGCCAGTTACCTGGGTCCTTTGCCATTGTTAGCATATCTGCAGGCACAGCCCCTGGTTTCTCCTGAGGACAGTTCACTGGAGGATACACCACTGTGTCTGGGCTAACTCGCCCTGCAGTCCTGGATCATGCACAACTTCCCTCTGAAGTCACTGGGATAATTCCTGGCCATCTGTACCAAGGCACAGCCAGTGGAGCTGGTCAAAGAAGTCCCTGCAGCGGGGAACCTGGAATTCTTCCCCATTTCTCCCACCGCCAATGCTCTGCCGCCGCTACCACATCCCAGCAACAGCTCGAATAGTCCTCACAAGCCACACCTTTGCCTTTTTCCTGTCTGGCCCTCAGCTCACTCGGAGTCTCTTCCTTCCACACCCATGCAGGGAGCTGCTACAGCCGCTGCCCTGTGGAGTCTTTGCACAAGGCCTCTTGCTGGCATGCTTACCAGAGTTCCTGCTAACGTTTTCCATCCATGGGTGGAGTAAATGTTATGTGCACCGAGGCATGTGCCGAGGTGCACCACCAGCAGAAACACAGTCTGCCAGCTGCTGCTACTCAGTTGGGCGGCATTTGAATATGTCCTGGGTGGCTACCCAAGCGCTCAGCTTAGAGGGTTACCCTCCCGATCACCCCCCCACTGTCACCCGATGGCACTGCATGCACGGCACTCAGCTCCCGGGAGAGGCCAGGTTTCACTCCGCATAGGTTTGCCAAGTTTGGTGACACGTATTCCTGGAGGTTTCTCCGTGTGACAATCTGTCATTAAAGATTAATCTTTCATACCTGGAGACTCCAGGATCCTCCTGGAGGGCCGGCCTCCCTAGAGCAGCTCTGCCTCCCAATGCAAGCACAGAGCTCACAGACATCAGCAACCAACCTCCTAGGAGCGTCAGGCTGTCACGCACTGAGGCTTATGGCCAGCTCCTGGAAAACCCTCACTCCTCCATGCCGCCTCCCCGACCAAGGCCTACTCGTGCCAGGATCTCTAGACTTACACAAGCCTCCAGCCCCGCCCCAGGCCCCACCCCCAATGGGAGCCAAGCCCCTCCCCCCCGAGGGCATGACAGGGAGGTGGGGCAGCTGAAGGGTGGGAGGTGTGTGGCCCGAGCCTCCCATGGAGCATGGGGAAAGCGTGCGCACGTGGGGGCAGCAACACGACGCCTCCAGTGGGCATTCTAGGGGCGGAGTCTGGGCGGGGCCAGGCTGGCGCTTTGGAAAGGCAATGCCTTCCCCTGCCTGTGATGCCCACCGCCCCTGCTTCCATTCTCGGGCTGCTCCACAACGCACTGTTCAGAACCCTGGGCTTACAGTCTGGGGCCGTGCACGGTGCTGTACAATGTCGAGCGAGGCGGGAACAGAAGCCCAGAGGCAGGGCCTCCCCTTTCTTTGAGTTATCGTCCGCCGTCCGACACAAGCATGGCAATTGCTCGGCACACAACGAATGCAGTTCTGTGGAAAGGCAGGTACGTTGTTTATCACCAGATTTAATAGCTAGTTATGCGCTGTGTAACAGTGGCAGTGTCTCCGCCCCACGATCAGCCTGGAGTGTATTCAGCTGCACTAACCAAAACAAGCCACTGCCCCTATTTGCTGCTCTCTGCACGGCAGAGCTGAAACAGCTGTGGGAGAGCGAGATGGAGTCTACCCGGCCTTGTGCATAAACAGAATGATTAACTAAGTGTCTGCTGCGGAATCCATGTGTTGTGGCTGAAGGTTGAGAAATCATGAGGTTGCATGGAAATGATTTAATGTCCTAATTTACATAGTTGATGAATATGTATTTATCTTATCTACATAAATGAACATCCTAATTACCAGAGCCTGACGAGGCTGTAGCACGGAACGAGCTTTGCAAACAGAGGAATCACTATGCTCTTGTCTGATTCTGGCATTTTACCTGGGCTAGTGTCCAGATCTCTCTGGGGGCTCCTTGAGGCTCTTTTCTGGTTGTTCTGGGAGATCTGGCTACTTCCTGGAATCAGGTGAAGGGTGCACCGGCAGGGCCACTAGGCCCTCACTGGGTACCCAGCTCCGACTACTCCTGTCCCTTGCTGGGTGGCTCTGGCCCTGCCTCTGCTGCTGCTCCCAGGCCCCTGCAGCCAGGCATGAGGGTTAGGGATGTAAGCGACTAATCGACTACTTGACTAGACAATAAGAAAAAGCTTATCGGACAATCAGCACACTAGTAGACTAGTTACTTTCCCTCTTGCTGTATCTATCACAAAGAGCCAGCAAGAAGGGGGGGGGGGGAGCCGGCTTAATAGCCGGCTCCCCCAGCTCCAGCTCCGTGGGACGTGGGAAGTGCACAGAAGCAGCGCTTCCTCTTTGAAATGTACAAGAGCCCCAACAGGGGCTCTTGTACATTTCAAAGGTGGAATATGCACTAGTCCTTATCAACTAATGGACTATTCGATTAATTAATTAATCGATATTTAACATCCCTAGTGAGGGTAAAGTCGTATTGATGAGGTAGACCAAGTATATGGCTGGGGATGGACTGGCCATAATCCAGGCCTACTCTCCACGTCGATAGTTGGAATCCTCTCACCTCACCACAGAAACCCCATGGCAAAACAACCTTGAAGGTGTCCTCAGCTGTCTCTACCCAGGGCTTCTGGATCCTAGACAGAAACAGCTCGGAGAGCAGCTAACATGGACGCCTCCTGGCTGGCCAAACCTTCAGAAATTAAATTAAATCCATCTTTAATTAAGAATTATGTCATGTGATGAAACCTCCTGGAATCCATCTAACTCGACACCTGGCCAGACCAGGACTGACTCTTGACGGCTGCTGGTGAGGAGGCTGGGTTGTTGCCAGCTCTATCATCTCACTAAATATGGATTTTCTCAATGCTACAACCAAGAGACTGAACAAGCATGCCAACGTCCATACTTATTAACCAGGATGGCTAGGGATGATGTCCCTAGCCTCTGTTTGTCAGAGGCTGGGAATGGGTGACAGGAGACGGATCCCTTGATGATTTCCTGTTCTGTTCACACCCTGGGTATGTCTACACTGCCACCCTACTTCGAACTAGGATGGCTAATGTAGGCATTCGAACTTGCAAATGAAGCCCGAGATTTAAATATCCCTGGCTTCATTTGCATGTTCCCGGCGCCACCATTTTTAAATGCCCCATAGTTCGAACTACCTGCCCACGGCTACACGCGGCACGGGCTAGGTAGTTCGAATTAAAGCTCCGAAGTCGAACTACCGTTATTCCTCCTGCAAGGCGGAATATTTAAATCCCGGGCTTCATTTGCAAGTTCGAATGCCTACATTAGGCACCCTAGTTCGAACTAGTGTGGCAGTGTAGACATACCCCCTCTGGGAAACCTGGCACTGGCCGCTGACAGAAGACAGGATGCTGGGCTAGATGGACCTTTGGCCTGACCCAATGTGGCCCTTTTTACGTTCATAAGTGTCTGAGCAGAGACAAGCTTGGAACCCCAGTGTCCCCTTAGGGCTCAGAAGCCAGACCACCAAATCACGAGAAGCCACCACTCCGTGTGGTTTTTAAACCTCCTGGGTTTTTCAGCCAGGCTCAGGATACGGAAGGGCCTGACTCACAATTTCTAAAGGCTTGAGGGTGGGCATCCTGTAGTGCACGCGCCAAAGCACGCCCAGCTCAGCTGCCAGGACCAGCCGTCAGCAGCGCCATCTCTCACTGCAATGCAGGCTGGCTAGGCAGTCACTGAGAGAGGCTGTACGGGCTGCCACTCCTAGGAAAGGACCTGCTGCTCTCCCTTCCAAAGGGCAGCATTCCACACCTCTGTCCCCCCATTTGCTGGTGCTAAACATGAGTGTTGGTATCACTTGGGAGCTACAGGTGGCCTTCCACTCAGCACCGTTAACCAGGCTGCTAGAATAAGCGCATCAGCCCATGTGGTTTTCTGTACCACGGCCTGCCTGTCTCATTCTCTGCTTTTATTTTGCTTTTTTTTCCCCTTGGAGCAGCAACTGTTTGCGGGGTGAATAAATCCAGTGGTGTGTATATGTAGAATCGGTTCTAATTGGGTCACAGCCGCCCATCAACCCCCACTCCCCTTCCATCCAAATGCCTCAATTGCTTTGAAGCCCAGCTAATGACAAAATGACATCCTGCTCCCTCCCCTCATATTCCCCCTTAGCCCACTCACAGGGGCCCCTTGCCCTGACCTTAAGGTGTTGCAGCTTCTCAAATTCAAAGCAGAGCGCCTCCGAATGTAAGATCCAAACCACAGCTGTGATGTTTTCCTCCAGAAGAAAATGCAACATCTTGGAAATGTGAGCTGACTCCAAAGCGTCCCTTCAAAAATGGTGGTGTTGTGGCCTTCTAAAGTGCGGATTTGTTGGGATTAAACTGTTCTTAGTGCCCCTCCCTCTCACCGGGATTGTGTTTTCTCTTTCACCCGCTCCTTGCTGCAATGCTGAAATGTGATCTGTCGCTATGTGGGCCCTGAGATTTGCCGATTTTAGGGTTTTTTTGTGGCAAGTCACCACTTTGGTTTCTTTTTGTCTGGCCCTAGGAGATCAAGGAAAGAGATATTCATCATCCTGTTTCAGGCCCGATACGAGGTCGAGAGACTAACTGAAAATGACAAGGCTGACAGGATGTCCAGCAGAAATCCAGTTCCTTCTAGCTGATCAGCTGTTAGCGCTCGGTGAAGTACTGGAGCCTAAATACTTTATCAGGTTTCATTACTGATTCAAATGGACAGTGAACTGATCATATCTGGCTCGTCTGATGGGTGGTTCTCAATCTGAGACGTTAGTGGGTCAATCTCTTTGTCTCCATGTTTTATACTAGACACTGAAGTCAATGACAAAATGGCCTTGACTTCATCAGGAGCAGGAGTTAGCTCTTAGAAAGTCAAAAAGGACAATGCTGTTGGTTCGTTCCATTTATTTAGACCACACGTCACTCCAGAGAGGAACAACAGAAATGGGAATGCAGGCATCAGGTAACACCTTGCTAGAAATACGGTTCTTGGTCTTCATGTTGCTTCTTCCAACTGAAACCAGTGCCTGAGGCCCCGAGGCCCAAATATTGTCCTAATCAAGATGGCCTCCCGAGATAGGGTCGTTTTGTCAACTGTGCTCATGTACTTAGAATTGTGGGATGTGCCAATTGAACTATGGTAGCACTCTGATTGGATACAAAGGGAGCACACGGCTCCCACACTGTTGAGTGTGCAATCAGCACACACTTCACTTCATATGTCCTTACCTTCAGTGTGTGTCACTTTAGTCAGAGTGGTAGGGGGGGAAAAACAACATGGACAGAATCCCATGTAATCTAGCATCCCAGCACATGGGCAACAACAAACAAAATGGCTTGTGGGACTCATGTAGAAACCCAATGGGCCGCATGCAGCCTGCAGCCTGCCCATTACTGCCTTAAATCCAGTGCTCACCCTCCCATGAAGTCAGAGTAGAGAAAGAAGGCCTCCCTAATCTATCACAGTTAAGCTTAATATCTGCAGTCAGTTACAGTAGGTGCCAATTTATTTAATGCGATGTATAGCGTGAACAAGCAACCGCTTCCTGTTAGGAGCTGTGGATGCAAAACTCCGTCACTAGCTGCCACAACCATCATAAAGGCCATTAAGGGAGTTAGACTGCCTAAATGCACATAATCTGCAAATTTATGGCTGATTTCTTTCTGTTCAGTGTGGCACATGGCAGAGACTAGGGAGATCTGTGATCCACAGTGCTTCAAGGCAGGACTGGCACACAGCTAGGGAGACTCAAGCAGTTATCCAGAACAGTCTGGTGTACAAAGTGTGATTCCCATGTAGCAATGGTTCTCTCACACGTACAGAGAGCTGCCAGTTCCAATGTAATTGATTCCCCCAAGGGCTTTGGTATGGGTTTGATAGTGCATAACTAATACTGATAAGCAGGCGTGATAAGGCAGTGGTATTACCCAACTAATGGGTCACTTCATCCACAAATACTTTCTAATTTAATTGAAAACAGGAACATGAGCTATGGGCAATCAAAAAAACCGAGGGTACCATCAGCCCTAGCTAGCACTGACTGCCCTCTCTTCTGAGAATTTGTCACACAAAATAGGGATCTGTGGCTAAATATATATATATATTTTAAATTAAAGGTTCTAAAGTCTTTGGGCTAAGTTCAGCCCTGGTGTAATGACATGCCACTCCCACTGACACTTCATGAAGTTGCGTTCACCTTAGCCTTGCCCTCTACTTATCTACCTACCTATGCCTTTATATTTGTATTAAAGAGAAGTTATTGAAATGACTTTCAGGTGCTCAGCCATTTGGAGACTGTGGGCATTAATGTACCCTTCATCCGGATGACAGATCCTGGAAACTACCCAGGTTCAAAGGGTTAAGATCATCACTGGTCATTCATGAAAAAAAATCCAATTCCACATTCTCCTCTGCATTCTTGTTCTGCTTAAAATTCGGGTGTTTCTAGCCTCTCTTCAGGAAATGCATGAGGAAGGCTGCAGTTATCAAGCAAATTGCTTTCATATGAACTTAGGCTCCTCTAACAACACCAACTGCGGTTTCATTAATGGGAGCAGCAGACCTATCAGAAGATCTTATTGGAAATACTAAGGCTCCCTCTATCTCACGGAGAAACATTTATCTGCTCCATGAATGGATTGCTCTGACTTTATAAGGCACTTCAGCCATTATCCTTATTTATTAGTACATCCTCCTTGCCCCAAGTGTTGGTGCGGAAACTAGCCTCTTCAACCATAAACCTCACATAATGCTTCTCGGCTCCAGTAACTCAACCTGAAAGTAGCAAAGGACATAAAAATGGCAGATTGCAGAGCAGGGCTACTCAACTTTGGAAGCCCCAGGGGCCACAATGATACTCACATGCCGAGGGCCACAACTGAAGTGTGGTTGCATGTGCATGCAAATTATATGCAAATTATATGCAAATAGCTTCTTTCACACTGACGGGTATGAATACAAAGATTAAGGAAAAACTACACAGTTTGAAGTCATTTAAGTCAGTTTTGCTGATATTAATAAAATGCAACATTTACCCGATTTCCACCAATAAGACAGCACTTTTAGGCTACATCTAGACTGCAAGCCTCTTTTGAAAGAGGCTTTTTCGAAAGATACTTTCAAAAAAGAGCGTCTAGACTACAACCAGTACTTTTGAAAAAGCAAGCCGCTTTATCGAAAGAGAGCACCCAGGCAGTCTGGATGCTCTCTTTTGAAAAAGCATAGTTTGCATTACATAGCGCCTTTTTTCGAAAGAGCACTTTTGAAAAAAGGTGTTATTCCTCGTAAAACGAGGTTTTCCGTGGTCAAAAAAACTGCTGCGTTCTTTCAATTTACTTTCGAAAGAAGGCGGCAGCAGTCTAGACGCAGGGGAAGGGTTTTTTTAAAAAAAGGCCACTTTTTTCGAAAAAAACCCTGTAGCCTAGACACACACTTAACGAGCAATGACAATCCAGGAATTTAACTAGTAACATACATTTCAACAGAAGAGCATTATATTGTGCAGAGTGTTCCCAGCGGAGGCCATGTTCAAAGCGTCCCACACGCAGGCCGCGTGTTGAGCCCCGCGTAAACCCATACCGCACTGTGGGCCGCAATCAAATGGGCCGCATGCGGCCCGTGTGTTGAGTAGCCCTGCTGTAGAGGAATGGAGCCGTAACAACATCTGACGACGGTATCAGAAACAGCGGATTCAAAGACCCACTTACAACAATTCTATGTTTGACCCATCCCTGCTCCTAGGAGGTTTCCTATTTAATTCAATGAGAACAGGATCTGGCCCTCTATAGGGCATCATTTCATTCTACAGCCTTGTAATGTCCTAGCTTAGCCAATGAGCTGGTGTCACCACTGACCCCTAGTGTCCAGAGTTAGAATTAGTGAACTATTAATGACGATGTCACCCTCTAGTGCAGCAATCAGGTTCTCAGTCAGGGGTGCATGGCCCGTTGGGAGGCCATGAGCAGGTTTCAGGGGATCTGCCAAAAAAACCCAGAGACTCACTGGGGCCCAGGGCTGAAAGCCAAATCCCATGCAAATTAGCTTCTCAGAGTCCCCTATGGCATGGGGCCCTGGGCACTTGCCCTGCTTGGTAACCCCAGCGCCGGCCCCGGCTTTTAATCTCCTGGATATGCAGAAAAACGGTTGTGGCACAGGTGGGCTGTGGAGTTGTTACAGCATGGCGGGGAGAGTGTCTCAGAAGAAAAAGGTTGAGGACCCCTGCTGTAGTGTGTAGAAACCTCTGAAGAGGCTACGAACCCTCATTCTACCAGTGTTTAGCGCAGGGGTGGGGAACCTTTCTTGGGTCGGGGGTCACTGACCCACAGGAAATTCCGTCAAGGGCCCACACACAAGAGAGAAGCAAAAACAAAACAAAAGCCCCTTACTGACATGGAGACAGGCATGCCCCACATTCCCCTCCCACACCAGAGCGCACAGGGGCCCAGGTAGGGTTGCCAGATGGTTGAAACAAAAATACTGACCCCCCCCCCCCCCAAAAAAAAACCACAGAGAAAAAAATTCTGTTGAAGGAAAAAAAGCGGGGGGGGGGGGGGGGGGGAACAGACCAAAGTTGTTGAGGAAAAAAAAAAGATCATTTTGTTCCAGCAGCCTTGCAGAACCAGGTCGGCATGGGCTCTGGGGGTGTTGGGAGCCGGGGGGGCGGGGGAGGGGAGGACTGAGGGGGGGCGGGGGGGCAAGTTGCTTCTCAATTTAAATCTGTGGTAATCACGGGGATAGGATCACTGCTAGGGTTACCAGGTAGTCATTAAAAAAAAATACCGGACACACTTCATGGGGGGAGAGAGGGGAAGGACCGGCCGGGAGGGGAGGGGAGCGGTGCTGGCCAGGAAGGAAAGGGAGGGGGGCTGGGAAACAGAGCTAACAAGGGGGGCAACAGGGCTGGCCGGGGGAGATGGGGGGGGGGCCGACGGGAAGCAGGGCTGGTCGGTGTGGGGGGTGGAGGGGCTGGCTGTGGGATATCAGGGTGGGGGGGGGGTGGCCAGTGGGGGAGGAGCTTGCTGGGGGAGCTCAGGAGGAGGGGAGAACTGGGCACCAGAAGCAGGACTGGCGGGGGCGGGGGGTGCAGTGGGGCTGGCCAGGGAAGATCCGGAGCAGGAACCGGCCAGCAGGATGCAGAGCTGGCCGCGGAGGGGGTGGGGAGGGAGGGACTGGCTGGGGAAGATCTAGAGCAGGAACCGGCCAGCAGGACGCAGAGCTGGCGGAGGGAGCAGGGGAGTGAATCAGCCGGCGGGGAGCAAGACTGACCCGGGCTGTGCAGATCTCAGGGCGCTCCCGTCCCGCGCGAGTCAGTCCAACTGCGGCTGCACCACGCGCTTGACCAGCGCACAGGAGCATTGACCAGGCTGCCCCTCCTCCTCCTCACACGCAAGCAAGGCTCCCAGCGCCGATCGCGCCCTGCCTCCCAGTGCCGATCGCGCCCTGCCTCCCAGTCACTCTTCTCGCCCCCACCAGACTTCCGTCCGGCGCCCAGCCGGAAAACCAGGAAATACCGGACATTGCACATGTCCAGTATTTTCTGGATTTTTTTACCCGACAGAGGGCCCAAAAACCAGACTGTCCGGTAGAAAACCGGACACTTGGCAACCCTAGGCCCAGGATAGTAGATTGTATGCTCCAGCCCCACAGGGGAACAGCAGGGGGGCTGGAGTGCCAGCGCAGGCACCCCAATGCCGAGTGGGAGCCCAGAGCCTCCGGGACCAGATCCAGGCAAGCCAGGGGCCACATCTGACCCCCGGCCTTAGGTTCCCCACCCCTGGTTTAACGGAAAGCTATTCTCCATTATCTACAGCAGTGGTTGGCACGATCTACATGACGAAAGGGGTAGTGCCATCAAGTGGAACTCCTGTGTGGTGTGTACAAAACGGACATCCGAAAAATCAAATGTGGATTGTGCACCCAGTGCACGGGGACTCGTGTGTGTGCGTGCGCGCACCTTTTTACAAAGTGTAACCCACACACCTACTGAGTGCGGTGTTCTGTCCCATGTAGAGGCACTCAGACCACGTACAAAGAGAAAGAATGAGTTGCCTCTACAGCCGTTTTAGCTCAAGCGGTCGAGGCTCATGCTCTAAGGTCCCCGATTCAGTTCGCAGGAGAAATCTCAATAAAATTAAAAGACTTCAAACCTGTCCATGAGTGCACCGTCCTTGATCAGCACTAGGAGCAACAACTGAAGTTTTACTTCAAGTTCCATGTACATGAACCTAGGTTCCCATGCATTTGGCAAAAGAGGGATAACATGCGCCTATTAAAGAGCACGCCAAAGCCAAAGTCACATAGTCGGGGCATTCAGTTAAAGGGAAGGTCACGGCTCCCTGCCCCAGGCCCATGAGAGAAAAACTCAGAGGAAGCAGCAGAGCCATTTGCGCTAGGACTTACTCAGAGGTCACTGCTTTCTGTCACCCCTCCCCTCCCCCGTTGGCCTTTGACTTGCAGGACTCCAAGGAGGGTGGAGAGGGAGGCATGATGAAAGTGAGGCCCTTATGGGGCGAGACAATGTGTTCCCAGAGCTTTAAGTGGAAACAGCTACGTGCACGGCAGCGTTAAAGGAACAGCATCCCCCATTTCCGAGCTCACTCTCAAATGGTGGCTTACAACAGGTTACACTTTTCTTGCTTAAACTAGAGATGATAATCGTTAACCAATAAGGGGTTGGAGCAGCCCTTGCATGCCACAGGCGTACCACGGCCCATCACGGGCACAGGCGTACCACGGCCCATCACGGGCACAGGCGTACCACGGCCCATCACGGGCACAGGCGTACCACGGCAGGGTGGACGAGGGGTGCTCCAGACCACCTGCAGCGGGGGGAGGGGGAAGAGTGCACCCTGTTTAATCAGTTGATCAGTTAAACTTAACATTTAAACAGTTAACCAATTAAATGGGATTTTTCATCCCTCCTCTGAAACACCAAAGAGCTGTGATGAAAATTGGCCCTGGCTGAAAAAATAGATTGTAATGGCAGAGTATCTACAGTATCAACCATCAAAACCACAACGACTAAAACAATCCATCTATCAGAACGATAATTAACCAGCAACTGAGCTGAGCAGTAAGGGAGCCCACTGTGAAGTTATATATATTACTTTGGAAATGAGAGCAGGAGGAAAAAAGTCAGGAGTAAGTAAAAAGCTTTTAAAAAATATCTTAAGTATTTGGCACTTAACATTGTGTCTAAGATTGATTCTACCCATGTGCGGTGCACTATTTTCCAGTTCTATAATGGTATCTTGATTGAACAAGACCAGCTAATTGTTCTGTTCACTCTGGGTGTTTATATAAAAGAAAGTCTAGTTGCATATTCTTAATCTACTACATATTTTGAAGAGTGTGTGTTTGTTTGTGGATTTGTTTGTGCAAAATAAAGTCAGATTTCGCAATTACCTACAGATACCAAATTTTGCATGAACAATCCTAACCACTTAAATTAGCTGAATGCACTATTTTTTAAACCAGAATATGCTGGATGAAAGGTTTAAATAATTATTTTTGCTTTTCATTGGAAAAAAAGTAATGACTATTATGATTAGAGTTCATAAAAAAATATTTGCTAACAAAATTAAAATCGAGTCGTCTATTCATTCAACTGTCATTTTAGTGCAAAGAAAATTGTTACTGTTACTGTTACAAACCACAAAATAATTCAAATTAGTTACGGAAAGAGTAATGGAAGCTTTACACATTTCTGATTCAAATTTACTATGGATAGTAATTATTCAATAAAATGAATAATGTTTGAAGCTGAAATCCTAGAAATTTAAAATTGTTTTTACTTCCTTTTTGCAAGCACATTAATAAAAGAATTCTATGACATATATTTAATTTCTTGAACTTTCCTATAAGTGTAATCTAGGCCAAATGACTTTGCTTGGCCAACAACAAGCCTCACCTGCTAGTAAAAGATAAATGGCTCTCGATTTTTTTGCCTCCCCAAACTGGTTGATTGGTTAAGATTTGATGCCGACTCGTGGCTGGTGCTTTTATCCTTTCAAAGACATACATTCCGCATTAGACACTGAAAGGCCCATTAGTGAAACTGCCATTTGTTTTCATAGTAAACAGGTTTCTCGTTTGTTAATTAAAAGGTTCTTCAGATAACGCACTGCATTTCCCATTAGCAGGAATGGCCTCTCCGATTTGTTACTTGCACACCTGAAAAATGGAGACTTTTTATAGTATAATTCTGCTTCATTTTTAATCCCCAGTTTATCCAAGGTCCCAGCATCAGTGCCTGAAGGGTACTGTTAAGTACGAATGCTGAACACACATTCCCACTCCCACATGAAATGTCAAGGGGCAACGGGGTTGTTTGAATGTGTGTGTGGACTCAAAGGAAATCATTAAAAGCCTGCAGAAAATAAAGTTTACTCAAAAAGGAAAAAAAAAACAATGACTAAGGAGAAGCTATCGACAACCAAGCAGTGTTTAGGTAAGCATCACCAGGGGAAAGAGATGCATTTTCCCTTTAGAAAACCTATCACTGCTAGATTTCAGCCAGATTTCTTTTTCTCCGATGGGCATGAATTTGGATTTAAATCCAGACCCACAACTGCAGTTTCTGGATCTTGTGAAGCTTGCACCTTTCTCTAATTTCTATTTTCCACATCACCATGGGTAAAATATTAGCTCTATTGAAATTCATGGCAAAACTCCCTTTGGATTTGAATGGAGCCAGGATTTCGCCCAGTTTACTTCCATTTGGCCAATTCCACAACTGGTGTAAATCAGCATAACATCCTTACTTCAAATGGGGTATCACTTAAATCATATGAACAGGCAGGCATATCAAACACGAATGAAATTCACTTTCACAGAAAGCAAAGAACATTGAAATGGAAGTCATCTGAAGAAGTGGGCTATGCCCACAAAAGCTCATGATACCATCTATATGTTTTATTAGTCTATAAAAACCATGTGTTGTTTTTTAAGTTTATACTGAAATGGAAACTACTTTTAAAGTTTAGAAGCTATGAAACCTGCAACATACAATCCCAGGCTTATTGCTACAACTAAACACAGGAGCCAATCAAAGAAGCAGCAGAGATTTTACCATAGAGAGCGTGGAGCAAGCACACCCGCTGTGTCTTCAGAGCTGAACAGGGAACAATGGTGGAGATACTGAAATATTGGAATTTTTCAACCTACGACGTGACCCAGTGCCCAGCCAAGCCCCCAAAACATGCACTGTCAGCCAGTGTTCCCTGTAAGCTGTGCACTTGTGCAGCTGCTCAGCTGATTGGCAGAGTGCCCACAGCTAGGTTTTGTGTTTCTAGTGGTGGTGCACATTCACACTTGCCTTGGTGCACTTGAAAAAATGATTCCGCACACAGAGAGAACATTGCTCTCAGCCACATGTAATGTGGCCTCCCAGCTGGTGAGACCTGTCGACTCTTTGAGCTGGTGACAGGGCTATTTTATCGCAGATGTGCCAATTTTCAGGTCGGAATGTGGCCTCACACCAGCACTCCCTTTTCTCTCAAGCACGTCCTGATCCTTTCATTTCTGCACGAGACCACAGAGGACAAAGCCGTCCCCGTGAAGCTCACCAGTACTTCACTAGAAGAAGCACATTTAAAGGATGCTGTTTCCAGAGCCCAGTGAAGACAACAGAGCCCCCTCTGCCACATCTGTGCAGCCTGATGTTGGTAGCACTCACAGTACCCATGTTTACTTTGCTAACTATGTTGCTGTGGTTAATCAGAGACAGATCTTTGGTGGGGGCCCTCATGTGCTATCACACTGTCAATAAGTGATAATATAACATAACAAATCGCAATTATTACTAACAATACACTAGTAACGAAGGATGGTGATCTGAGCCACGTCTGTGCCGTGGATTCAAGTTGCAGCCATTCACCGAGTGTAACAAAACTTCCAAAGAGAATGGTGCTAATTACTTCTCATGCCTTGGGTGAAAATATACTTTTAATCATCTATCACAGTCAGAAAGGAATAGGGGACTGCTTAATTTATCTGCAAATATAATTAAACTATGTGCTGCTAAGACTTCATCGTTAATTTACTTGCCCATCCATGGCACCTGTACAACACATCGCAGACTGGTCTGTTCATTTACAACATTATGTGTAATGCATTCGGCAACTAGCATCTAAAGGCAGAAATACTAAATCTAAATCCCTGCAGTTGGTAAATTAAATCTATTTGCAGCAAAGTAAATTGAAATACGTAATGAACTTATTATGGTGTCTAGTTTAATATCCACAAATGACTGGATTTCTCCAGGTGAACATCATCTGCATGCAACGAAAGGGATTTGACTGTTTTAAAGTCTTTGTTCAAATGTATTGTGGAGATTCTACAGGGGCTACTTAACACAGATATGCTTTGAGGGGCTGTTGGGCTTTTTTGTTTCGAGGTGTGTGCACCAGTAATCAATATTTTCTAGCTTTCTAATGAAACCTCTCCCAGCTTGTGTTCCGTATCTGCCTCAAACAGATCACAAGGATCAGAGGGAACACTCAAAGTGCTTGGAATCATTTTATTTTAAAACTGCTGCATGAATTTAGTGTTCATGAAAGTTGCAAAACAGTCCTGGAGAAAAGGTCCACTTAACATTTTCCTACCCTAGATCTTCTTTTCTTTTTTTTTTTTAAAAAGGGGAAACTGAGGTACAAAACTGTTATATGACAGCACTGAGAATGCAACTTTTCAATGCCCAGTGCCCTGCCTACTGAACCGTGCCTGCATGGAGACTGTAGACATTCATTGCCTTGGGAGGTTGTGGAATTTCCATTTCTGGAGATATTTAAGAGCAGGTTAGACAGACATCTATCAGGGATGGTCTAGACGGTGCTTGGTCCTGACTTGATGGTAGGGGACTGGACTTGGTGACCTCTCAAGGTTCCATCCAGTTCTAGTGTTCTATGATACTGTCACAAAACTGTCTCACTCACAGTTTTGAAAGGGGCTGAAAGGACCCTCTCTAAAGTTGAGAGGGCAGCTCAGTTTGCAAGCCCTCCCTCGTTAGCCTCTGAGCCCCTCCTGCTCGTGCAATGAATCTGATTTTAAATTCCGTTGCTCTCCGAGCCCATCTTCCCTACTATATTTACACCAACCATATGACCCCAATTTTCCAGGACAGTCCCAATTTAAAACACTCTGTCCCACTGTCCTCATAAAGCACTGAAATGTCCCAGAAATTCCACTATTTCAGCAGGGGGAGGGGAAGAGAGAAAGCCCTGAGGCTCCCTGCTGGATCCAGCTTGCAGGGCAGAAGCAGAAAGCGGCTCCACACCCTGCTGCTTCCCTTTCCCCGGCTGGGGGAGCAGGCTTGCAGGGACGTACTTCCTGGGGGCTTTCCCCTATGCTCCCATTGGCCAGAATCTGGCACGGAAAATATGGTCACCATAATTAGGGTTGCCAGATGGTTTAACCAAAAATACCGACCCCCCCCCCCCCCCCCAAAAAAAAAAAACACTGGGGAAAAAAATTCTGTTGAGAAAAAAAGGGGGGAGACAAAGTTGTTGAGGGAAAAAAAAAGGACCCCAACAGCAGTTAAGCAAAAAAAATATATATATCAGCATGGCCCCTCTAAGAAGAGGCTTTTTTGCCAGTGGCCATTTTGTTTTTCTTTCCAGCCACAAGACAAGACCCTGCGGAACCAGGTAATGTGGGGGCTGGGCCCATTTGCTGAGCATGTCGTAGGGTTGCCAGGTGTCCGGTATTTTTGCCTCCTGGAAGGGGAAAAAAATCAGAAAATACCGGACATTTTACGTGTCCAGTATTTTCTGAATATTTTTACCGGACGGTCCAGGTCAATACCAGACACCAGGCAACCCTAGTAACTATACTATAGAGCTGCAACAGAACTCCTTCCACAGGCAAAACTCCCACCAAGTTCAGAAAGATCCTTCCATAGATGCTGGGGGGCTGCCTGGCTTGAAATGGTTTCCATCAGGCACTGAGCTCACAGTCCCGTTCAATGGTTCTCAGCACCCTCACGGTACAAATTCTTCCAGCACCCCTGCAACCTCATGCAGTTTTCCTTCAGAGGAGCCCAGGGAGCTTGGCCTGAGTACAGACACCGTCAGGATTTCTGTCTCAGGCCCACTGTGTCCATTCGCCTGACTCAAGGGGCGCAGGACCAGCCCTGTTGGCATTCACCTGAACTCAATGTTCAGAACAGCCCCTCCCCGGCTTTTTCCCCACTATGCAGCTCTGAGCCCAGAGGGCTCTATTGAAACAGGAATCAGTACAGTGGCTTTTTTTTTTAAACTTTCTCTGTACAATCCCTGAAAGCCTCTTTTCCTGGACCTTCTCAAGCGCCTGGCTGGTTTACGGGGTTAATTGAATGCACATTGATTCCACCAAGCGCCCGCAAGAGGAAGCCCCGTTCTTTCACATGTCCCTTCATTCCCCTGCGCCCCAGGGCTTTGCACACAGCCAGCCAGGGCCCTTGACACTGCCGCCTTCGGCCTCCACCAAGGTATTGTTCTCAGGTTGGGGGGCAAAAAGCCTCTTACAGGCCTTAAAAGGAGAGTTAGCGCCAGAGTGAACCTTGGAGGATTCACTCCCCACTGCCCTCATGACCTAGTACAACCTCCATTACTCAGGAATTCCCCCAGCAAGCCCTGAAAGGCAGGGATGGAATTTCGGTCCATGTAACTCATTTGTTTGTGCAGGGCAGGGTGGTCTGGAAACATCCGGACCTCAACGGAATTCATTTGCTAAGAGAGGGTGGAGGGTTTTCCCCCCCATTATTATTATTATTATTATCATTCTCTTCCCCTCTCTGCTTAAAATTGCAAATGCCCGCCTTGCACAATGAGATGGGTTTGTAGTAAGCTTTGTGCAGTTGCTTGGCCCACGCCTTAGAATTCACAGCCTGGCTGCAGACTGACAAAGGCTCATCTACATTATAAAACTGAGGCATGTTCCTCTTGAGAATGTCTCTAGTGGGGTGAGAACTTGGGAAACGCTCTTGTCGGACATCTGCTTCGAAAACGCCTTTGGAGCAAAGCTGGGCAGTGAAAGGAGAGCAGAGGGAGGGGGTGCAGCGGGCTAACAATAGCTGTGGGGTTTGCAAATCTGCAGTTCCCGGGGCACTAGAAAGGCGAGGGCTGGAGGGATTGTTTGAGGCTGGAGGGACGTGATGGTGTGTGAGAAAGTTAAAAAGACAGTCAAGGGGCAGTGGGGGGAGAGTTGTCGAGTCAGAGAGCGTGTGCTCTGATAATACTCTTACATACCCGTTGCTTCTGTCAGCAGTATGTTGTATAATGTGTCGGTGCATTTTTCAATGATTCCATATGGGGAGATGGGAGCCAAATGATCATTCAAACTTGAGGGGAAAGTACTAGCTGACTAGAAATTCTAGAGGCACCCCCCCCCCCCCACCACCACCACCACCACCCACACAGAGCACTCACCTCCACCAGCTAGGCAGACTATCAGCTACAAAAGTAAAATCCCGTTTAACTGGTTAACCGATTAAGGGGGTGGGCTATTCCAGACTGGCTGGAGCAGCCCCACCACCCACCACTAGCCTGGAGCAGCCCCCCGCTCCCCATTGCAGGTTCCCAGAATATCAATGAGACCTAGATAATGGGCTGGCAAAGATGGAAGCCAGACCCTTGCATGCTCTGACACCACAGCTTGGCTCAAGGACTAGGAAGGATGGCTGCATGGCAGCAGCCTAGTCCTACCCTTTTCAGTTTAGAAAAGAGGAGACTGAGGGGGGAGATGATAGAGGTCTATAAAATCATGAGTGGTGTGGAGAGGGCCAATAAAGGAAAGTTATTTATTAGTTCCCTAAATAGAAGAACTAGAGGACACCAAATGAAATTAATGGGTAGCAGGTTTAAAACTAATAAAAGAAAGTTCTTCTTCACACAGCACATAGTCAACCTGTGGAACTCCTTGCCAGAGGAGGCTGTGAGGGCTAGGACTATAATAGAGTTTAAAGAGAAGCTAGATAATTTCATGGAGGTTAGGTCCATAAAAGGCTATTAGCCAGGGGATAAAATGGTGTCCTTGGCCTCTGTCAGAGGCGGGAGAGAGATGGCAGGAGACAAATCGCTTGATCATTGTCTTCGATCCACCCGCTCTGGGGCACCTGGTGCTGGCCACTGTCGGCAGACAGGCTACTGGGCTAGATGGACCTTTGGTCTGACCCAGTACGGCCGTTCTTATGTTTATGTTCTTATGTTCCCAGGCCAGCGAATGCACGGAGAGGAGTTAACGCCAAACAGCCTAGCACAGGGGAGGGCACTAAGGGGCCTGCGGGCTGTTCGCCAGGGTTAGCCCCTGGCAGGCCACCATATGCTTGATTTCCCTGTGTGTCTGGCCGCACGCAGCTCCCGTTGGCCGCGGATCGCCGTTCCCAGCCCATGGAAGCTGTGCAAAGCAGCACGGAGAGCTGCCATGGGCAGTAAATCAAGCGTGTGGCGGCCTGCCAGGGGCTAACCCTAGCCTGCGGGCCACTTACTGCCCACTCCCGGCCTCGTATCAACCACTGGGATGCTCCTGGAGGGAAGCTACATTTCTCCAGGGCAGAGTAGCCCAACCTACAGCTCTACCCCAGCACTGCCTCAAATATGCGTTGTTCTCACGTGTAGTCCACTGCCAGGAGATGGAAGGGAAGAAGCCTGCCGCATATTCCTCCGTCGCCTTGGCCACACAACCCTTGGCCTTGTCTCTAGATGCCGGGTGGCAGAGGGGAGGCAGGGCCGACCTTACCATGAGGCGAACTGAGGCGGCCACCTCAGGTGCCAGACTGTGGTGGGGTGCCACTAGGAGTGTAGAAAATTGTGTCTGCTGCTGGTGCCTATGTAGGTAGCAGAGCAGCACCACGAGAGGAATAGAACAGGAAGGAGGCAGAATTGAGACTTTTCAAAGCTTTGGCCCAAGCGAGGGCGCATCATTTGAGCTCCCTGCCTCATAGAATCATAGAATAATAGGACTGGAAGGGACCTCGAGAGGTCATTGAGTCCAGCCCCCCGCCCTCAAGGCAGGACCAAGCTCCGTCTACACCATCCCTGACAGATGTCTATCTAACCTGTTCTTAAATATCTCCAGAGAGGGAGATTCCACCACCTCCCTTGGCAATTTATTCCAATATTTGACCACCCTGACAGTTAGGAATTTTTTCCTAATGTCCAATCTAAACCTCCCCTGCTGCACTTTAAGCCCATTACTCCTTGTCCTGTCCTCAGAAACCAAGAGGAACAAATTTTCTCCTTCCTCCTTGTGACACCCTTTTAGATATTTGAAAGCCGCTATCATGTCCCCCCTTAATCTTCTTTTTTCCAAACTAAACAAGCCCAGTTCATGAAGCCTGGCTTCATAGGTCATGTTCTCTTCATAGGTCATGTGCCAAAGTGTTGCGGGCCGTCCCTGAGGGGAGCACCTAAGCCCAAGAGGGGACGATTTCTCCCCCCGCCCATAAGCCAAAAGAGCTTTTGCCTAGTCTTCCGCCAGGCCTTACCAAGCAGCCATGGCTACGGCTCCACTCTTCGCCTAGCAGCGCAAAGGGGATTTTGCACGCCTCGCAGGGTGGGAACAATGTTGCCTCATGCTTTGTAGTAGAAAAAAGGGGGAAGTAGCGCGCCACATGTGCAGTGGTAGGTGACAATGCCCGGCTGGATGGAAAATAATTGCCTAGTTCTTAGCTGCGCCACTAGCTATTTCCTGAAAGAGCAGTTAAGCAAAGAGCTGTCTCCCCCTCCCCTCAGCACCCGCCTCCAGAGTTCGTTTGTCCCCTCACTTGGCAATGGTTCCAAGCCAAAAACTCTTTGATTTAATTGAGTCAGCGTCCAGAATCGGTGTCAAAATCCAGGGGGAGAAAGAAGAGTTTGGAACGGCCTGGTGGAAGATGTTTTGTCTAACCCCATCCCATTCTGCTTGTTCCGGGTGGGGGGGGGGGAGAAGCGGGGGGAGAACGACAGCCAGTCACCTCACTGGCAAGAATTATTTAGAGGCACATGACATCATGAACACAAGCAAGTGCAACCCACATCAAAGCAACAAGCGCACTGGAGGTTTATTTACAGCTGACCTCATGGGCTATTTGTCTCTACAATATCTCAACTTCTGATAGCACGAAATATTGACAGCCCCCTTTGCCTCTTACAAAGGGCCTGATTCTGCCTCCTTCCCCACAGGCAGAGGTAGACGCACACAGTACTCATGGGGGGGTCAGCAATGACACAGCTACAACTCCAAGCGAGACGCATTCGGGGCCAGATTCATGTCTAAGTATTTGCACCAAGCATGGGTTTTCCCCTTAGGTTTGTAGCACTTAGCTCCCAGTCAGCACCCCTGGAGTAATGGTGAGATACAGTCTAAACAAGGTGAAAACCCTGCACAGTGGGTGGAAAATGCTACCAGACCAGAATAGTTCAGACTGGCTTCTGGTGTGAATCAGACATAGGAAGAGGGGAGGAATTCTTATGCAGAGACAAGAGACAGGGAACCTGAACAAGGTACTACAGGCTGAACCTCTCTAGTCTGGCAACATCCATGGTCCGGCATGATTTGAGTTCGCCAGATGGCCACTTATAATGAGCACAGCCAAGTTTCCTGCGGTCCCATAATGTTTCTTTACAGCCACCAGTCCTGGCTCTTAGTGTTCTGTGCTGTGATTTAGCTCTAATTTACCCCTCAATGTCTTTTAAGAGCCCAGTAAACAGTGGAAGGGTTGGTGATGCTGCTAGCCAATACTGACCTCCCGTGGTTTGGCAAATTCTCTGGTTCAACATTGCTCAGATCCCCAGGGTGCTGGACTAGAGAGGTTCAACCTGTAGAAACTAGGAACTCCCAGGTGCTAATCTTGGCTCTGTCACTGATTACCCATGTCACCTTGGGTAATTCCTTAGCCTCTGTATGGCCTCTCCTCCATCTGTAAAGTGAGGTGATATTTACCCATCTCCCAGAGATGCTGGGAGGATCCGCTATTTAATCATTATACGAGGTTTGGCCAGCTACTCAGCTGGCGCTACGCCCAATTGGAATTATTCTGTGTTCAGTCGTTAGGCAAAAGGGTTGAAAAATGGGGTTGTGAACATAGATGAACTGGTACAGGCAGCTTTACTTTTGTTAAAATTGATGTGGCATTGGCTACTTGGTGGATTGCAGCACCAGTGCAGTCTTGCTGTACACCCAGGAGTAAGTTGAACAAACGAGGGAAGTGATTAAGTGCAAGGTGAGAGGTGGGAGTATAGACAGAATAAATATATTTTTTAAAGTGCATCTGATAAGCACACTTGGCTCAATGTCTTGTGTTACGCTTACAGTCCCAGAGTGACCCTCAGTTTTACCACCGCTGGATGGCTCAAAAACAGATACGCAACAAAGCTCATGGAGCCATGCCAAGACAACTGACTAATGCCTCTCCTCTTTGCCAGCACCAGGTTGGCTGGCCACTCATGCCTCAATCCAAATCAGTCACCCAGTCACAAGCGCTGGGCTTGTCATACACATCCAGAGGCACTAGCCTTGTGGGTTTGGTCTACAAACTCTACCTTGACAGGTTAGGGACAGTGTGCAGATGCTGGGTGGTGTCGGCTGAACTCCTGTGTTGGACTAGTAAGAGAGATGACCTGTTTGTCCCTTCTGGCCTTATATTCTCTGATCGGGACTTTAACAGCTTACACATCCTACAGCCACACTTCAGTGCTCTGAAAAGCTGGTCTCCTATGTACTCCTGTCCCCCGGACGTGTATTGCCTATGCTGAAAGAGCCTGTGCATATGTGAAATTGTATCAGTCCCACTTATCTTCCCGCCCCCTCTCACACAAGTAAAGTCCAGCTCTTACAATATTCCAACTTACTTCTCCCGGTGTAAAAAGAAGAGACAAAGGCTGCTTAGCTGTTGCCTTCCTCTGTGCCCCCAAATGTGGTCCATGGACCTCGCATGTAATAAGGAAGCCATCTGTAATTCCTCAACAGGAATCACAAGCTTGATTCTCCATTCCCTTGCACCAATACAAACCGCAGGCCACTCCACTAAAGTCGATGGAGTGTCTCCTGACTTGCACCAGGGCAAGTGAAAGCAGAATCAGATCCTTATCCTGTATTCAATCCACTCAAATCTTTTGAGGTTCACTAAGCTCATCAGCTATTAAACCATCTTGTTAGTCTTTAAAGTGCTTTTACATGAAGTTAAAACAAAAGGAAAAACGAAGCAAAAAAGTCTCCCATTAGCTCTAGTTATGGGATAGGCCCCACAATGGAATACTGTAACACCTACTCTATTAAACATAGATACAGTCTCATTAATTAAGGGATTTCAGATGAGGCTGGAAGGTAAACCAGATGTCCCACCCTGGTTTATTTGAATAGGATGCGCTGTAATGCCAGGGATTTTCCTGACATGCACTGCATACCATGTAATCCAGGAGCAGAGAAAGGTTCTGAAGAGGTTTTTATGAAAAACAGAAAAAAAGAGACTTTATGCTCCAGCGCGATATGGGAGTAGGGGGGCAGTTTCTCCAAATCGGCTTACAAATTTAAAAAAATAATCAGAGCTTAACATGATTAGCAGGGCGTGGCCACCTGCAGGTAGATCCAACACAGCCCGTCAGCCTCAATTCCAAACACATTTTTATACTGTTAGAGGAAAGTTTCTGTTATTACAGGGCATGTTGACATACGGCTGTATTTGAAAGAGCTGTCCCATTACACTGAGCTTCCCTTATTCCCCTTGCATACTGAATGCAAGGGCTAAACCAGAACCAGCGTGGGGTGAAACTGTCTATGTCCTGTCTACCCAGGCCTGGGGAAGTGAGCTCACACAAAACGTATTCCCACTAAACTCTGTTTATACTCCTCCCGGATGTGTGCCATTATTTCGTATGTTGGAGCCCTCACCTGGTAGGCTTCAGGGCTTCCCCCAAAATAGCTCCTTGATCCAGTGAGCTTGCAAGTTAAGGACGAGTATTTCTAACTGATTTGGACAAGTCTGCACTGGAGTCCATGTGCGCTGCCGTGCAGAGATAGGATCTGGCTTTGGGTGAGCTTCACCTGTCTGTCCTCCGACCAGATACAGTGTTCCACCGATGCTCCCCTAGGTAGAGCAGAAGAGTCCAATCCAAAGTCCCAGAGCCACATACTCTGTAACTCTGAGGAACTGAGATACCATGCTGCTGGACTCAGGGACCGTCTTGTTATGGGTCTGTACAATATCCCGCACAAGAGAGGCCCCCTGAGCCCTGTGCGTCTGGTTGGCTCGTTTCTTCACCGGTCATAATAATGAAGAGCAGCTCCACCTGGCAGAGGCAAGACCTGTGGCTGAAACTGCAGGCTCCCTGCAGCTCAGCAGAATGCAGCCTGAGGAAAAAGGGAAATGAGCCCCCAGGTCTCATCTCTGTTTTGAGCGTTGCCATCATACACTGCCCCTCGTCCGTCAGTGCTACAGTCCCGGAGCCTCGATATCCCACCTGTTCCGCAGGGATTCGGTGCAAGGCAATGGAAGCCCCTTGTGGGAGGAGCGGCGGAACAGCAAGCCTCTGCGTCTATCGAGAGCTTTGGCCTGAATCCCCCTTTACACGCATGCGTGCGCCGTTCAGCTACCCTTGCCCTCGCCTTCAGGCTCTCCCCGGTTAAGGAGACTTGGACCGACAAACATGTCGCCTGGGCCGTGACTTTTTGCGCCACGCTTCCCAGTACGGTGGAAGGTGAGAAGCCCGTTCTGCACCCCGACAGGCCACCGAGGCTGCGGCGTGGCCGCGTGGCTCCACCAGGCACAGAGCAGCTGCAATCCATTTGCACTCAAGGGTGCTTCCAAGCAGGGGGTGAAAGGAATTTACATTTCTATTGCAACCTGGGTTCCTGCCAGCTTTTGAGATAACTCCCTGCCGACTTTTGCCGCAGCTCAACCAGCTCTTGCCAGAGGTGCGCACCAGGGTGCCCCCGCTTCCTGTCACCTCTGCTCCCAGGAAAAGGATGCCATTACGGCTTGGCTCAGTACCCCTGGAGGCGATCCTGGTTGTACTCCATGGGGAGCAGAGCGAAGCCCTTACAGAAAATGAACAGTCCCAGCTCATCCCACTCCTGTGCTGAATGAGAGTTGGGTGCTGGGCTGCTTGAAGATCACCCGTCCTGTACCCATTGCAGGGGGATAGGGTCACTGGGGTGGGATGGCTTCTCACCGCTGGCCCAAGGGAACACTCTGCAATAAGATACAGCCCATTTTGGGGGGCGGGAGGGGGGAAGAGACAGAATATTCCCAGGAACCATTCCAAGGCTGGCCTCCACCGGGCACTATGGACCATCTCACACCTCTCCACCACCTTCTGCTCCACAGGCCAGGCTCATTTCGGTTCCCTGCCTTCTCCATGACATACAGAGCAACATTTACAACCCTACCAAAACAAGACATCAAGCCGCTGGCAGTGCATGAACCACCCATTGAGGGAGGCCAGCCCCTGTCCCCACTCCTGCCCCCTCGCCACCTCCCCTCTCCTCTGCCAGAGCCCCCATCTCAGCTACCCACCCCCAGGCAGCTGGCCCCAGCTCCATGGTACTAGGTGGGCGCCCCCAGGCCCAGAGCAGCAGGCAGTGTGGTCCAGCACCAGGCAGCCCCAGTACCGGCCCCAAGTCCCGGACCCCAGGCCTGCCCATTCTTGCCCCAGCCTAAGCCCAGGCTACAGAGGTACAGTGGGTATTAGCAGGGGCTTCGGGGTGGAGTGGGGGCAGGGCCACATCTGGCTGCTTGCGGAGGCTCGGTGTCCCCCGGCCTGCGATACCCACCACCCATGCTGCACTCTGCCCCTGGAGAGAGCAAAAGTTATGGCAGATATTAATCTTGCTGCCCAACGCAAACTGGAAGGTGCTCAGATGACGAGGACACGCATGGGACAAGACAGTCATTGCCGTTTGTCCAGACCTGAGGTGGACCCAAGAGTGGAGCTGAAAGCAGGATCAAAAAAGGAACAGAAATGGATCTCTGGGCTACAGAGAACGAAGGCAGGAGAAAAAAGCTTCAGCGGGGCAGCCGAATCCGTCTGTAACTGGAAAAACTTAAACAGGAGAGATCCTGGAGACAAACCCTAGGAACACAAGAGAAGCTGTTGGAGTCACCCAGCCAGCCAACCCCAGTGTGAGCTCAGACACAGGCTCAGATTGGCAGCGTGGCCGTACTGCTACAGCTGTGCCGCTAGAAGATCGCCTGGGTAACCGTGTTGTGCCGAGGGGAAGAGAACTCTCCCTCCGGCATAATAAAACCAGCCCGATGAGCCGCGCTAGCTGTGCTGGGAGCAGGAGCGCGTTTCCCGCCAACACAGCGCTGCGCATGCGAGTGCTTATGCCGGCAAAACGGTTGTCCCTTAGCAGGGTGTTTTTTCACACCCCGAGCAACCAAAGTTTTGCTGACGTAAGTGCCGGTGTCGACGTGGCCTCAGCATGCTGGGTTGAAGACAGAGAAAGGCCTCACGCTTTTGACAGTCACGTTATGTGACACCCACTTTTGTATCCAGGAAAAGTGCAAACGGAGCCTGTGTTTGCATCTGATAGCCCGGTTGGTTAAAGTCTGAGGACAGTCTTTTGACATGATAAAAACAGGGGTAATAAAATCCCCCCCCCCCCCCCCCAGCACATACAACCTTGTGAAAAATACTCATTAGAAAGGGCCTGATTCGATCACCCTCGCTCCTGAAAAGTAGCATCTCTCCAGACAAAGGGCAAGCAGGGGCATGGAACTGGGTAAGAGACTCTTGGCTGCTCATAGCACCCTTGATATGGCTAGGGATGGGTTTTATCAGCGGCTTAATACGTGCATTGAATGAACGACCGGGCTGGCTTATTGCGCCATTCAGAGAGATATTAGCATTAGAACTGGGGCAAGCAGGAAGCAATTGGATGTAGAAATCTGTGCTCCGAGCCACCGAAGACTGAGAACCACTTCACCCTCCACAAGACGCTGAGTTTTGGGCAAAGCCTGTAAAAACCCTCCCCAAAATGTTGCCATTAAGCTCCCCCCTCCCCATTTATTTTCTATTAAAAGGCCTGGTTTTGTCTCAATGAATGTATTTACATTGGCGGTAAGTACCTGAAGTCAAGCTGTCAAACTGCCACTCTGTCACTCATGTTTTCATAGCGCCCCGTCACAACACCCAGACATCCCCCCCTTGACAGCTCCTTTGGACACAAGAGAATGCGTGACAGGAAGGAGTGCTGCTAAGAGCGCGTCTCATAATTACGCCATAGTGGGAAAGTGTTATTTGTCTGTTAATTCTGGCACGCCGGGCCATTATTGTCATTGGCGGCCAGCCAAGCATTCCCAGTACACAAAAAGTCACTTTATGTCAGGATTTTCATCCACTCCCTACCCTTTGCGCCTCATTTTTGGGGGGCAATTTGTTACAAAAGCCAGAGCTGGCCCTACGTGGAGTTTTCTTGTCACTATTCATCCTACTAACAGTAAGACAGAGTAGGAGACAAAATTACAACAGGCTGAGATTACAGGCACTTGTGAGAAATTACACATTATTAGTGGGGGACAATGTGACATTTGTCAGGACTCCTGGGAAGCCCTTGGCTTTCTTTTTGGAAAAAAAAATGTAAAACCTCCTTGGACCAAAAACAGATAATCAAACATCTGGAGACCATGACATCTGATGAGTGGAAATAATTTCCAAACTAAGACCAAGATTTACCACCTGCACTTAACCATGTAAAATGAAGCAACATTAGTGAGAAAAAAAAAAAGTGTTCTGCAAATGATCATGATTTGTGCTGTAGCAGAATATAGATGTCCAGGGCTCCATCATGCTAGGTGTTGCCTATACACGTGATAAGAGACAGTCCATGGTCTAAATAGCTAGGCCTGGTCTACACTGCGAGTTTTGGTCAAATTAGGGATGTGAAAGTGCAACAGATTACACAGTTACATGCGCCCCCCCCCCCGCCACCCCAACGCTGCTGCTTCTGTATCAGAGGTAGCAACATAGGGGGCAGGCAGGAGCTGATGCATGCAAGAAGCTTGCTTTTAAGCCAGCTACCCATGGACACTGGCTCCCACGGAGCTGCCTGCCCCCCACCTCCTGCTGCCTCTCAATCAGAGGCAGCAGCAGGAGGTCAGGGATAGGAGCCAGCGTGTAACCACTGAAATGTGTCCTCTCAAGACACTCCTCAGGCAGCCAGGGCAGCAGCGTGGAGGACAGCACAGATGAAGAAGAGGTGGATAAGGAGGATGGTCAGCAGGTGAGGGGGGCAACTCGTGTCACCAAGAACTTTTTATAACTTTGGAGACAATTCCCTCCTCCCAGGACATCTCACAGTCGGACCCTGACCCGAGGGAGGCCACTTCTGGTGAGTTCACCTTTTTTATCTTGCTAAAGATGGGTTAAAGCAACTGGGTGTGGCCCTTCTGCATATGCGTGGGGAACAGCGGGGGTGTCTCCAGAACAGCTGGTTAACATGTCAGGAGATGGAATGTGACCTCTTCTGAGAAGACTGAGATCTCGGCTTGACAAAGCCCTGGCTGGTTGATTTAGTTGGAATTGGTCCTGCCTAGAGCAGGGGGCTGGACTTGACGACCTTCTGAGGTCTCTTCCAGTTCTATGATTCTGCGACAACTTGGATGAAGCAGGGGAAGCTGTTAGCTGACGCCTCTGCAGTAAACTTCCACTTGCTTATCCCCATGTAAGCACAGCTTGAGCCCCTGCCCTGCCGCCACGCCCCAGACTCAGTCCCCACTCCCACCCACCTACTCCTGCAGGACGGGAAAGTTGCACTCTCCCGGTAAACAGGGGGTACCAAACATGGGAGCCTCTACCATGCTCAGATCCCCTCCACCCTCCCGCCTGCTCCTGCGGGAAGGGAAAGGTGCACTCGGAAAATGGGGGGTGCTGAACAGACAGGCGCTATGTGAGCACCTACCCACAGCAACCCAAGACCAGGCGTAAGGTGAAGGTCAGAAGGGGGAAGTGTGTGAAAGCAGCGACTGGCTGCTGGGAAGATAATCGGAGAGAAACGTGCCAGCAGCTGAAAGAGGACTAGGGATGTAACAGTGTAGTTGATTAACTGATAAGCAAAAGCTTAGAGTTAATACTGTAGACTATGCACAATCCCCTCCCCCACACACAATATACATTTTTTAGCAGGCTGGTCAGCAGCCTGACTCGGTCCTGGCTTGTGCTGGGTCTGGGACCTACCACCGCTGTGTGCCTCCGCATTTAAAGTGTATTAGGAGCCAGGCGGGCAGGCAACCTGGCACGAGCCAGAACTGAGCCAGGTCCGGGAGCTCAGAGCCCCACCCGGACAGAAGCTGCTGCCACCCCGCACTGCTGGGGTGTATCAGAGGCAGCAGTGTAGGGCAACAGGAAGCCGGTCCACAAGGGAGCTGGTTTTTAAACTGGCTCCTCTCATGGACCAGCTCTCACCTGGCATCCCACACTGCTGCCTCTGATACAGAGGCAGCAGTGGAGAGCGGCAGGGGGCTCCTCGGGAGTGGGGCTGGAGCACGCTGGCTGCCAGCCCTGCCCTCAGGGACTATAGAACAGTCCAGTAACTGATAAGAATGAATGAAGTTAATTGATTATTCAATTAACCGATATTTAACATCCCTGCAGAGGACGACTGTTGCTCGTGACACAGGTGAGCTGCTGGAGGTTCCCAGCATCCTCCGCATGCAGAGCGCCAAGGACTCTGGGTTGGGTCGCAGGAGCCAGGAACTGGAAGTCATCAGGAGAGCTCTCAGAGGCAGCTGGGCAGGAAAGACGTGAACTAACTCCCTGCCATCAAGGATGCCCACCAGCCTAGTCTGATGTCATTAGTAAATGGGGGGGCGGATGGATTGGAACAAGGAGAAAGCACAACTCTCGGCTCTGCCTGAAAGGCAGGTAACACCTGAGTGGCTGGAGGTCTCCACTATTCCAAACCCAACCTTGGGACATCTCTAGATAATGCTCAGGACACCCATCTGCTCCCCCTGGAGCCTTGGACCTCCGAAGCCAAGCAGAGGGCTGCAGCATTCCTCCCTGCCAACTCCCTCCCTGCCGCACCTCTAAGCCCCGGGAAAGATCTGCTGCTAGAGTAGCACAGAGGAGCAATGGAAAGTCTGGTCCAGGGCATGGGAGAAATCAGTGGGGGAGTACAATGGGTAACTGGCTTTTTTCCTGCTTGCACACTTTCCCCTCATCTCTGCTATGAAGGACAAATTCTTTGAAGAACAGTTAGGCAGCAGGGAGTTGTAAGGTAAGTGCTGACCCATGGCAGAGCCAACCTGAGAGCATTCAGAGACTTAGCTCCAGTTGGCAGTCAGGCCTCTCCCTCCTCCTCCTCAATCCCTCAAAAAAAAAAATCGATGCACATTAATCCAGTTTATGGTTCTATCTTTAGGATACTGTGTATGTGCATTTACAATTAGCCTGCTACGGCAAGTGCAGTATTGAGCAGCAAAATCCTTCCTACGCCACAAGCAGATATAAGGACACCACTGCAAAAAACACCCATCAGTAACAGCAAAGCCCAGAAAGAAAGACATGCAGCTTGGAACATGGGCTACTCTGGGCATTACGAGTGGTGAATGAACGGTAGAGACTTTCCAGAAGATGGGGATGCCTGCAACAGATCGTGCAAACAATCCAACAGGCAGAGACCATGAACTCTCATGTAGACACAGTGCAATGATCCTTATTGTTTTCTTATCGTTAGAAAAAGCGAGGCCAGATGCACAGCTGGGGCTAGAAGTGGCCTCAACAAGTCATCTCCAGCCCCCTATGTTAAGGCAGCACCCAGTAAACCTCCACCACCCCAAGAGATGTTTTTCTGACCTGTTCATGAAAGCTTCTAGTTGATGTGGACTCCATAACCTCCAGAGCTTAGTTACCCTTAGATTTGGAAAGGTTGTCGTCACATCTAATCGAAATCTCCCTTGTTGCAGATTAAGCCTAATGTTTCTTGCCCTACCTTTAGTGGGCGTGAACAACTGATCACCATCATCTTTGTAACATCCTTTACATATTTGGCCTTGGAACCCAAATGTTTCTGACTCTGCAGCTGAGGCAGGCTGCAGCACTCACTCCGGAACAGTGTTCCCTGTAAGCCGAGCACTGGGGCAGCCACCCAGAAGAGATTCAAATGCCGTCCAGCTGATTAACAGAGCACCCGCAATGCCCACAGCTGGCAGCATGTGTTTTTAATGGTGGTGCACATCCACACATGTCTCAGTGCATGTAACAAAATTTATTCCACACATGGATGGAAACTATTGAAGGAAGCATTGCCCCGGAATCCTCTTTAAAATAAAAAAAATGAGAGTGCTTCTGTAGGAAGAAATTGTAAACAGGACTGCTTTGTGCAACCAACTTGCCACTTCGATTACAAAGCTGTGAATGTAACATCACCTTAGAATGCAACAAATCTAGGACATCCTCTCAAATCTGCAACACCACCACAATAATTTATGGGAAGGATGTTTAGCTGACGAAAAGCAATTTATCTAGTAGTAGCCAATGCAAAATATTGCAATACCCAAAACGTCTACACCACAGGAATCCCAGCTACTGTGTGAAGGGAGGTTCTGAGCAGGATGGAAGCTGGCAGCCACACGCACAGAATGCAAGCACTGGGCACGAACAGAATGCAAACACTTCCCCTCACTCCCTTAGCATCCGGGAAATGGGATGAAGAGCTAGCTGTGTCCTAGAGGGCATGGCTGCTGGCCCCCCTCCCACCTCTACACACACCCTTTTGAAATGGCACCCATTGGTAAAAACCTCCCATGCTCCAGGGCATCGGTGAACCTATAACTACTGAGGATCAGGAGGAAACTTTAAGGGGACAGACTCTCTCAGAACTGCCCATTATCGTGGTTGTGTATCTTCCTCTGACGCATCTGGTGCTGTCAAAAACATAAGTGAACAAGCTGGACTTTAATGCTGATCCAATTTCGTATGTTTCTAGTGGACCCTGCTTGTTAAGTTTCTCAAATAAGAATTCTGTGGAGAATTTGTACAGCATTAAAGTATCATCAGCAGACAGCAGGGTGTGAGAACCACCACAAACCCAAGACCTGCTTAGCAAGAAAACCTCTACTCTTGCTACATTTCGAAAGCAGAAGCGCTGCAAGAACAGGGGACTCAAGTAGTCCCCCGGCCCCGTGCTCCCCGCGGCGCTTCTGCCTTTGAACTGTAGCAAGAACCAGCAGGGCTCTTGCTACATTTCAAAGGCGGAGGTGCCCTCTTCGACTAATCGATCTATATTGCATCCACTATTCAATTCGTTGATTAATCTAAATTTAACCGCCTTAATGAATTTTCCTCCATTTTAAAAATCTAATTGTTAAGCCACCAAGAAGGGGAAAAAATGCAACTTAGCCCCTCTCCTCCAAATCCCTTGCCAATCAACTGGAGCTGCCACAAGGATGAGCAAGAGCAATCAGCATCATTTTGCCTCCCTAGCAGCGGCAACAGCTGGACAAAACAAAGCCAAGAGGCAGACTCAGCACAAACATTCACGGCAGCCATCAGGAGAGAATACACTGTCTCCAAGCCACAGGAGTGCCTTTCGTCTGATGTGTTCTGAATTTTCCAGTGACTAATTGTGACAGACAAGGCGATCGCAATCATTATGCAGGAAAACAGACTCCGAACCTAGAGGCTCCTTGGCTGCTTTCTGTGGAACGATTCTAGACTTTCATCTCTAGGATACAGACACTTGCCCGATTTCCTCTCCCAAGTTCAGCCACAGAGTTTATTGATCATAGATTATGTACCGTATTTTCCGGCGTATAGGGCGACTGGGCGTATAAGACGACCCCCTAATTTTTTAATTAAAAGATAGGGTTTCATCTTATACCCCAGCGCCCCTCCGCCTCCTTTGCTCCCGGTGTCCCTGGTCTGCTGGAGACGGTCCCCAGCAGACCAGAGGCACTGGGAGCAAAGCCGCAGCAGCTTTGCAAAGCCTCGGGGGAAGCCGGCGGCGGGGCATCCCAGGCGTGCCTGGGATGTATACCCGGCATACAAGACGACCCCCGATTTTTGGGGGATGTTTTTTTAACATCAAAAGTAGTCTTGTACGCCGGAATATACGGTACTTAGTTTTGGACTATGAATAATCCACGTGGATTGCAAATGTTGTGGCAAGAGTTTCATACATTTCAGACCAGTATATTTTAAATGGGAAAAAAAATCATTGCAAAAGATGGATGGGGGGGGGGGGGGGTGTTGTTTAGAATGCAAATCCCAGGACAATTTTACCCTAGTTTTCAATTTAATGACTCCTATTGCTCCCTTCCTTCTCTAAATAGGATAGCTAACCCAAAGTGGCATTTTCTATCCCTTCTCCAATTAATCACCTGTCTGCCCATGAAAGATTTAGAATGTGTCTACATTTGCCATCCCAACAGATTTTAACATGACAAAACCCAGAACTGGAATTTAATTTTTTTTTTTTAAAGGCAGTATTCTACAGGCAGTCCCCGGGTTACGTACAAGATAGGGACTGTAGGTTTGTTCTTAAGTTGAATCTGTATGTAAGTCGGAACTGGCGTCCAGATTCAGCCGCTGCTGAAACTGACCGCCAGTTCTGACTTACATACAGATTCAACTTAAGAACCCCAAGCGTCCCCAAGTCAGCTGCTGCTGAAACTGATCAGCGGCTGATTCCAGGAAGCCCGGGGCAGAGCAACTCTGCCTCGGGCTTCCTGTAGTCAGCGCTGGTCAGTTTTAGCAGCGGCTGAATCAGGACGCCTGGGGCAAAGCAGCTGGGGTGCTGCCGGGTTGGTCCAGTAGTACCCAGAGCGGCGCTGCGGGACCAACCAGCAGCACCCCAGCTGCTCTGCCCCAGGGTCCACAACAAAAGCCTGGTCTGCTGGGGGGGCACACTAGCTGCGCCCCCCCCCCAGCAGACCAGGGACACGGGGAGCAAAGCCACAGCGGCAGCGGGGTGCTGCGCCTCTGAGGCTTTGCCCTGGCAAAGCCTCTGAGACGCGGGACCCCGCCGCGGCTGCGGCTTTGCTCCCCGTGTCCCTGGTCTGCCAGGGACCATCTCCAGCAGATCAGGGGCACCGGGAGCAGCTTTTCTCGCCCCGGAGGTCGAGGTGGCGGGACCGCTGCCTGCGAGCTCCGGGGCAAGAAAGCCCCGTTCGTAAGTGCGGATCCGACATAAGTCGGATCCGCGTAAGTCGGGGACTGCCTGTAGTTTATTCTCCCCTTACAGAAAGCCTACCCATACATTTTAGATTATCTTCTTTGTAACTCTAGTCATCGTCCTGGAAATGAAGAGGACATCCATACTTTGGTCCAGTGTTCTCTAAGCCATGTGCTTGTACGGCCACTCAGGAGAAATTCAGATGCCATCCAGCTGATTATCAGAGCCCCTGCAGCTATGTTTTTTGTTTCTACTGGTGGTGCACACACGACTCAGTGCACATAAAAATGCATTTTGCATGTGGACGGAAAGTCTGCACACGGATGGAAAAGACTAGAGGGAACACTGGTCAAGACTAGGGATGTGAACAGGTAATGGATTAACTGGTTACCCAGTAAGCATCACCCCTTAAGATTGATGGTAATGGTTAACTTACCTAGAAGCAGCCTGCCACAGGCGGAAGGCTGCTCCATCCCCACGGGGCTGCAGGCTCAAGTCAGCAGCCTCCCAGGGGGTTGGAAGCGGCAGCAGTGAGGGGGGAAGTGAGGGGGCGCAGCTGGCTAGCAACTCCCAGCCTGCAAAGGCTTGTGGGCTGGGAGGTGGCAGCCTTGTGCGGTGCCACAAGTGGCATCGGGTGGGAGGGCTGCCAGCTTCTTCTACAGCTGGATGCTATGGTTCAATATCAAGATACCATGTTCCTCCTGCAGTTCACAATGAAGATCCATGAATCACTGAGTTGCTCCACACACATGCTAACCAGAGATTTTAAAAACATGAATGGGGTTGTGCATATTCTCCACAGCTGACAAACTATCTATAAATACACACACAGTACAGTAATGTCTAGAGGCCCCAACCAAGACCACGGTGCTAGGCACTGTACAGACACATAGGAAGAGAGAGTGCCTGCCTTGCAAAGCTTGCATTCCAACAGACAAGACAAAAGCTGGGAGAACAAGTATTCTCATTTTACAGATAGAGCACTGGAACACAAGGAGATTACGCAATTGGCCCAAGATGACAGACAATGTGTGGCATAGTCAGGAATTGAACCCAGGTCTCCTGAGCGCCTAAGGCCTCAGCAGAAACCCAACCTTTTCAGAGATGAATCTTAAAAAGCAGGTTCTCAAGTCCATACTGATGCTTGTGCACCTGCAAATCCCGCTGTTTGGAAATCCAGCAGTGCCTCATCCAGCTACAGTTTGTTAGCACAGAGGGGATGAGTGTTTCTTCCGAGAGATAGGTTTTGGTTAAAATTTAATTTGATTCAAGCATCAAAGAAGCCGTGATGTGTTGCTTTGAGCCAAGATCCTAGGCACAACCTCAGGAGGTTCATTAATTTTTGGCCCCTGTTGTGTCCTTTCTGTCTGATATCACCTCACAATCCCTTACCTATCTCCGCACAAGTAACCTCATTTACACAAGCACCCTCTTTCTTTTGTTGTCTCTCTCTATATAGATATAGATATAGATATAGATATAGATATATACACCCACGCCTTTGTAACCACCAGTCCAATTCATCTGATGAAGTGCATTTTATCCACAAAAGCTTATGTCCTAATAAATCTGTTAGTCTCTGGTCTACAGCTTTATTTTGAAATCACTCCTCTGAGGTCGAATTTATAAGTCAAGCATCCACACTACCAAGCCCGTTATTTCAAAATAACGGGCCACTTATTTCAAAATCTGTACTCCTGCTTTCCCTTGAAGAATAATGCTAATTTTGAAATAGTTATTGCAAAAGAGCAGTAGTGTGGATGCTCCGGTGCTGCTATTTCGAAATAACGACTCCCCAGAATCATTCGAACTAATTACTCCGCAGTGCTTCCTGAGGCTCTAACTCTGAGGTAGCACGTCCACAATAACGGAGCCTGCCTTGGACTCATTTCGAGTGTGAGCATGTTAACTCCCGATTTTACAAATTTGAACTAAGTTGAATTTAGTTATTTTGAAATAGTTTCCTAGTGAAGACATGGCCTCAAGTGCCACAGGACTCCTTGGTATCTCCTCAGAGGAGGACATGAGCCTCTGGGTTTTATTTCTAGTGAGAGTTGCAGCCTCCATTTGATTTTCAGCTTTTCACACATTTTCCCCTTTGCCGACAATGACTCTGATCTTGCAGTGAACTCCTTGCACCTGCCTGGAGCTATTCATGAGTCCAGGGCTTGGGCCACAGGGAGCTCATATCACCACTGATGCAAGAAGCCCCTGACACCACAAGGGAAAACATGCTTAGCTCGCCACAAGGGAAAACATGCACACACCCTGGACTACAAATGGGAAGGGAAAACTGGCTAGAGAAGATTCCCTGGGGAAGTCAAGAGTATAGCCAAAGAGGAACTGTACAACCATTGCTGCAAAGCTTGAGCACGGTCTACACTGAAGGGGAAGGTTGAATCAGGATATGCAACTCCAGCTAGGTTAATTATGTAGCTGAAGTTGATGTACCTTGATTCGAATCTCCCCACTGTTCCCACAGCGGGAGGCCAACAGGAGCAAATGTTCCTGTCAGCCTTCCTTACTCCTCACAGGAGCAGGAGTACTGCCTGCCAACAGAGGCACCCTCTGAGTTCAATTGAGTAGGTCTTTACTAGACCCACTAAATCAAACTTCAGAAGATCAATTGTGGAAGCAGCCGTCTTTCTTGTAGCAAAGACATGGCCTTAATTACCAGTCAGCGACAACAGTGAGTCAAAGTGTTGCTATGATCAGCTCCTCCACTGAGCTCTCCTCTTTCTTTAGGGACGGGGGCCCAACCAGCATTGCTTGCATAGCTCAACTGCTGCTGCCTGACCCAAGATCAGATCCTGGGTTAGTCTTATTGATCATGTGCAACTCCCGCCCTTGTTTCTACTTTACCATCCCAGCTCCTTTTCGTCAGCAGGAATTCACTGCAGGAGAAAGAAAGAGAAACAGACCCTCCAAAAATCGACCTTTGCCTCCCACTATAAACTCGCGAATTGCCTCAACCCGCAAGAGCCTGTCTAACCCCGCATATGAAGTTAAAGAAAGATTCTTCCCCACACTCATTAAACTTCTCCAAATCTCATTAGCTTCAAACCAGGCTCACTTAAAAGAAATTCTTTTTTTTTTTATTTGAGCAAGAGACCGATTTGACCCCTGTGGAGGCCCTCTCTCTTTCCCCACCCTCTCTCTCAGGGCCTTAGGATCACAAATGAAAGACACAATCAGGACTTTCACTCCCACCCCTTTTATACATTTCCATGGGAAACCATGGTGAGCTAGATGGACTCCGCTGCTCTGGCCAAACAAAACGCCTCAGCACGCATTCTTGTCTCAGAGGGAACCGCCAAATGGGATGGAACAAAGGAACTGGACTTTCCTTCATAGCTGAGCATCATGGGACAGCGAGACTGAGGAGAGCTCAAGACCACAGCAGCTGTAACGATGGACTCTAACCGGCTGAGGAAAAGGAAATAAAGGAGCAGAACTAGGAGCTAGCATGGATCCTGAAACCTAAATTTCAGGCGGTTGTCAGGCATTAAAGAGAAACCTTCATAAGGATGCACGAGCGAGTGAGCTGGGCTCCAACCAGCTGCCCACACGGCTCCTTTGCTTTCAGGGCATTATAGCTGGATGTTAACATTTTCAAAAGCGGTCGCTGGCGTGGGGGCACCTCTCCTTGTAGGTTCCTGCGGTAAGACACTCCCCTCCCCAAAGCTCTCTCCAGGAATGCTGAGGACCCAGGATTCCACCTGATGTGAAGAGCAGCAGCAGGGACCCACTTCCAAGGGGGCGCCGGAGAATCAAGGCGGTCCAAAAAACCCCCCCAAAAAATATCAGAGACCAGGTTTCAAAATATCGGCCATCTTGTTCTTGGTGCAGTCCAAGGCAGGTTAGGATCTGGCTCAGTATTTTTTACTGGGGCAACGGTTTGCTATGAATGCAGCAGGTGTATGAAGAAAAGCTTTCACCTTCGCATTCTTGTGTCTTATTGTTACCATAATGATTTGTGTTGTGGTGGTGCCTAGGGGCCCCCTCAGAGAATGGGAACCCAGGGTCCTGGGAGCTGTATAAATGCAGTGGAACAGCCCCGCCCTAAAACGCTTAGACAGCATCAATGGACAAATCAAAGAGTGGCTCAGGAACACAGACACGCAGCCAGCGCCCTCTTGATTCAGTAGTACAAATTTAAAGGTTGGCTTATGGAAGGGGTGGTTTTTTACCCTGCCGCTAGGTTGTGTGGGAAGGGCTTCTGCCCAGTGAATTTCACCCCCATGGGAGGCACCTCCTGGGGGGCTGAGGGCTTCAGCAGGAGCATGGCTGACGTTCTAAGCCCTGGCAGGATCTCCCCTGCAGAGCTGAAGTCCCAAGAAATGTGCCATGGTCTTCCCCTGCCTCAGTTTCCCCATCTGTAAAAAGGAGACAACAATATTGACACCTCCTTTGAAAAGCACTTTGATTTCAATGAATAAGGAGGAAGTATTATGATGATCATCAAAGCCTTTTGAGGTCTGGAAGTACAGTCAGGAAGATTCCTTTAGGAGCAAAGAGGAGACCACGATGGGCAGTAAGGAAGAAACCCTGTGCCCTGATACAAGTCAGTCCCGAAAAAAGGCAAACCATGCCCAGGAAACACGTAACACAGGAGCAGTAAATGGACTTCAAATCCATTGGGGGGGGGGGGCGGTTCCTAAATATGAAAACCCCCGTTTCAGCCAAATACTTTGGAGCCTTTACTGACACAAAAGCATCTCTGGGAAGGGTCCCTGAGAACAGACTTGGCCTTTCAGGATTCAAACTCAGGAAGTTTCAGCAGTGACCATGTGCCCCCGGGGCTAGCCTGAGACAAAACAGCATCTGGGTAAACCTGTGCTTTGGTGCCCCAACCCGTGTGAGCACAGCACCACCCAGTTCCCCTAGCACCCATGAGCTCCAACTCCTGCACCCCCATCCTGTGCCCCCTTTTCCACTAACCCCTGCACAGTGCCCCCCCTCCATCCCCACCCCTGCACTTTCCTACTAGCAGTGTCCCCAACCCCAGCCCTGTGCTTCTAGCATGCCCCACCACACTGCCCAGGGCCTTCCACCCTTGTTGCCTCACAACACCCAGGCCCATTCACCCCTTGCCCTCTGCCTGTGGTACCCAGGGCTGGGCCAACTGGGCCTGTGTCCAAAGGCCGGCCCCGTGTGCCTTCGCTGGATTTTGGATTGAGCGCAATATTTGCACAACTGCCTTATTCAGCTGGTTTTCATTCACTTTAAGCCTTTTCATTCTGAACACGCCCAAAAGAAGGCAATGGAAATGTATTCCGTCCTGGCAAACACGGGTTGGTGAACATAAAAGATCAATGAAAATCTAGCCAGTGAAAGTAAAGAGTGACTCCACCCACTAGTGGCTACTGCTGAGATGAAAAGAGAGCCTCCCTCTCCAGCCAGTGAGCAGGGACCAGTCACCACGGCTGAAGAGACAGTCCACAACAATGTGCAACTCTGCAGTCCCTGAACTTTTTAAAAACCTCACAAAGAGCTGCTGTGAATGGAGCCTACACATAAGACAGTCTAAGTTCTCCTTATTGCTCCCTTCCCAACGGTTACACTTTCCTGGCTTCCTGTCTGGCATGACCTCTCACAGAAACAGAGCTGGAAGGGCCCTCAAGAGATCGAGTCCAGTCCCCTGCCCTCACGGCAGGACCAAGCACCATCTAGATCATCCCTGATAGATGTCTATCCAACCTGCTCTTAAATATCTCCAGTGATGGAGATTCCACAACCTCCTCAGGCAATTTATTCCAGTGTTTCACCACCCTGACAGTTAAGTTTTTCCCCTAATGTCCAACCTAAACCTCCCTTGCTGCGGTTTAAGCCCACTGCTTCTTGTCCTGCTCTTCCACCGGTCCCTCCAGAAACTCTTCCTTTCTCCTTCCCCTTCACTCACCTCGGCTCACTGTTGCTCCCCAGCACTGTTGGCGTTCTGGTCTGCCTTAGGGCCAGATTTTGCCCTCCTCACTCACCTGGACTGCGACTCTGCTACCAGTGGAGTGAGGAAATACACTGAGGAACGGCATTCACTGACTGGCCTCAGACTGCAAGTTCTTTGGGGCAGGGACTGCATCCGATTCTGTGTTTACAAAGCACCAGATAAGTTTGCCCTGCTGTGGAAATGTTTGTACATGAATCAATGACCATGTGGAACGTGAGCCTGCTGGCTTGATATTTTTAGTACTACACAGGACAATGCTGCATTCACCAGGCAATGGAGTAAATCTAATAAGTCTTCTCAGAATTAAATGCCTGACCTAAGCCACACTCGGTGGGAAAACATCATGTGCTTCCAAAATGAATAAGCACAGAAGCATGATGATCGAATGCAACTGGGAAGGAGACTGCAGGAAAGCATATATCCATGCACACGTCTCTCATTGCAAGCACTACCACTCGGTTACATGCCACCCGCCTCAAACTCTCTTCTTTGTGTGCCAGAATTGATCCTTGCTCTTAATTAGCGCGCTCAGTTGCAGCAAAATTTCATTTGTTTCTTCCAAACGTAGCCCGATCCATTGTCCCTCTGCCGTGACCTGTGAAAATTCCTCATTGAGCTCAGTGACAGTGGTAAGTGCAAAACGCAGCATCAAAGGGACATAATAGGGGCCTCTTAGGATGGACAAAGAAATGCCATTAATCAAGGAACACTCAGAGGTGCCAGTTTATTCAGGCCTGAGAGTCCCTACGGTGGGGAAAGTAGGCCCTCTAGAAGGAGGAGGAGAAGGGAGGCTTGTGGAGAAGAGCTATCCAGCCCTACGAAAGGAATTTCCCTGGCTCTTCAAGGAACACCAGTGCCAGTGTACAGGCATGTCCTCTTCTGTGCTGTCCAAGTGACGGGGAAGGAAACAATACCCAAATAGCATCCATTTCTGGAGCACAGAGTGGCTTATGTAGCTGTTCCCTTCAGACTTTGCCCATATATGGTACCTTTCCTCTAAGCGATTTACAGAAATAGTGTCAGTTCCCTCCCGCCGTTTCATAGACGGGGAAACTGAGTCACAAAAAGGTCACAACTTCACCCAGTGTGGGCAGCCTGTGCAGATTTTGTATCATACATGAGCAGGGGATGGAGGGAGGCGAAACTTAGAAATTGCCGCCTCCATATGTTCAAGAGTTCATGGTCAGTAAACTCTTCCTTCTCCCTTGTGTGTTAACTCTACACATCTGTTCCCTTTTGTTACCATGCTACCCTCCACCCCCACCCCTTTACATGGCATGGGCAGGGTTGACAGACACAAAACATTGCAGAAATGGGATGCAGTGGGATCGTGTGGACTGAAGAGACCTTCCCACACCAAGCCGCCACCAGCATCCCTTCCGTGTGCATTGGCGGGCGGCCTGGGGGGAAGGAGCCAGCTCCTCTGAGCACCATGTTCCCAGGAGAAAGGGTCTTAAAACTCCAGTGCAAGTCACAGCTTAGTTCAGTTTCAGTGCAAAAGCTGCTGCTCAGAGAGGAGCATGTGAACAGCCGGAGGAACAGGGCATGTCCATTCACTGTGCCCCTAGAGATGAGGCCGGGCTGGGGCAAGCATCACCCTGACAGGCCATTCATAGGACTTGGGCCAAAAAAGTTTTGCTTCAGACAGACTTCACCCCTGCCCTTATCTCTCTACCCATCGCCACTTGGCAGGGGGCTACACAGTGCAACAGCCGCGCAGATGAAACGTACGCAAGGTCCATTTTCACCTGCTGCTGCTTTGGCGAGAGAAAAGCAGCTTTTATGCTTCGAAAACCGCTCCCAGTGATGGAGAGCAAGGAGATTTTGAAGCCTTTTACAGACCAGCACACAGGGAAGCAGCTTTAAACCCTCTCCTGAGAACCCACGTCATTAAACAAAGTCAGCCAGACTCGGCAAATCCCAACCGACTCTCACTTTCAACGTCCTTCATTCAAAGCCGCACAAAAGAGAACAATGAAGGAGAGAAAAGGCTGAGGATCTTTAAGTTGCATTCAGGAGGCCATCTGGTCTGGCAGCCACAGCCAAGGCTGGGAACCGGGAGGGTCCTGGGTTCAGATTTAATCTGAGCCACTTATGGAGTGACCCCCGGCAAATCGTTTGACCTCCTTTTGCCTCAGTCAACCCAACTGTAAAATTGGGTTTAAAAGGAGGAACCTCCTGGAAAAGCATGTGCCGTATCTGGAGGGAGCAAGAGCATCTCCCACGCCCAGACAGAGGGCTGACATGGAGAGTTAAGTGCACTGTGAGGGGGGAAAAGGGATCATGCAACACTCCCTTCCCTGCTCTGACCTTTAAGTCCCCATTCCAGAGCAGGCTAGCACCTGTGCTCACAGCAGGGCTCACTCGGCAGCACTTTCCCCTAATGAAACCTGTTGCTTATCTTCAGCTAGTGGGTGAGTTCTCTGCTCCCTGCATCACTCTCAAGCTGTTCTGCATGCTCCTCTCTGGAGCAGAGAGGGACTAGCAGTTCTGGGTTCTATTCCCAGCCCTCCTCCCTAGGGCTATGTCTAGACTGCAAGCCTCTTTCGAAAGAGGCTCTTTCGAAAGAGCGTCTAGACTGCACGCAGAATTTCGAAAAAGCAAGCCGCTTTTTCGAAAGAAAGCACCCAGTGAGTCTGGATGCTCCCTTTCTAAAAAGCCTGTTTGCTTTCAAGAACGCCTTCTTTCGAAAGAGCACTTTTGAAAGAAGGCGTTCTTCCTCGTGGAATTAGGTTTACCACCGTCGAAAGAAAAGCCGCGTTCTTTCGATTTAATTTCGAAAGAACGCGGCTGCAGTCTAGACGCAGGTGAAGTTTTTTCGAAAAAAGGCTACTTTTTTCGAAAAAACCCCTGAGTCTGGACACAGCCTAGGAGACCATAAGAACGGCCATACTGAGTCAGACTAAAGGTCCAATCCAGCCCAGTACTCTGTCTGCCGACAGTAGCCAGTGCCAGGTGCCCCAGAGGGAGTGAACCGAACAAGTAATGATCAAGCCATCTCTCTCCTGCCATCCGTCTCCACCCTCAGACAAACAGAGGCAAGGGCACCATTCCTTACCCATCCTTACCCTAATAGCCATTAATGGACCTAACCTCCATGAATTTATCTAGTTCTCTTTTCAACCCTGTTACAGTCCTAGCCTTCACAACCTCCTCAGGCAAGGAGTTCCACAGATTGACTATGCGCTGTGTGAAGAACGTCCTTTTGTTTGTTTTAAACCTGCTGCCCATTAATTTCATTTGGTGGCTCCTAGTTCTTGTATAATGGGAACAAGTAAATAACTTTTCCGTATTCACTTTCTCCACACCACTCATGATTTTATAGACCTCTGTCATATCCCCCCTTAGTCTCCTCTTTTCCAGGCTGAAAAGTCCTAGTCTCTTTAATCTCCCTTCATATGGGACCTGTTCCAAACCCCTCATTTTAGTTGCCCTTCTCTGAACCTTTTCTATTGTCAATATATCTTTGAGATGAAAAAAGGTGTTTTAACCTTTCCGGGCCCAGCTTTGCCCACCTGAAAAGACAGGGAGCCTAGAGCTTGCTCCTCACAGAGGTGCATGAAGATTCATCAAGTAACACGGGCCCCAAAATCCTTTAGCCAGTTCCACTTTTTGCAGGGGGAACTCCTCCCATTGATTTCAAAGGAAGGAACACTAGACTTGAAGGGCAAAGTAGTCTTGTGATGGATCTGTTTTTCCAAAGGGCCTACCTGACTCAGCAGCCAGTCTCTTGTGAAACAGTATATACACACCAAAAAAAGGTTCAAACCCAGACCCGCGGGAGAGGTGGTGGGGAGGAGCTGTAATGGCAGCAGGCAGGTTAAAGATGCTTTTCAAGTGTCTTCTATTTCATCTCCTTTTTGTGGTCATTATTAATAGCCACAGGTCAGGCTCAGGATTATTAATGTACACTGTATCAAGCCAGGCATTTTTTAAGTTACAGAGAATCACTAGTTACCCACCAGACCAACAGTATTGATTTCCTGGGCTGAACAGTTCCAGAAAAAATAATTCCTACTCAGTCTTTCCAATAAACAGGTGAAGAAAAACAAAACAAAAACCACAAGTGTCCCTCTCATCAGGTCATGGTAGCCACCTCACTGCTTTGGCTACTATGAAGGGATGCAATAGTGCAGTCAATCAATAAGCAAAATCTTATAGGTTAATGCTACTGATGACACATTTCCCCCACTCTGCTGGCCAGCTTGTTGTTAATTTACTGGCAGACCGGTAAGCAGACCGTCTCAGTCCTGGCAGGGGACTTCTTGGGAGTGGGGCTGGAGCACACTGGCTGCCCGCCTCACCTCCAAGCACTATAGAATCGTTGAGTAACCGATAAGAATTCATTAGATTAATCTACTATTCAGTTAATCAGTATTTGACATCCCTAATACTATGTGCATGCGGATAGGCTCGCAAGAAAGCAAAGCTTAAGATTTAATGGCATCTCTAGATCCAAGGCAAAATAAATTCCCAGTCAATCATGTTGCCTAATTCTTTGCTCTTGTCACACGGACCTGTCCAGGTTCCCAAAGCACTTGGAGCATTAACGAATTAAGTCTCACAGTTTCCTGCTGCCCAGGGAAACACTATCCCCATTTTACAGATACCCTTAGAGCAGCTGAGGCCAGGTAAGTTATGTCTACACTACCGTCCTAATTCAAACTAGGAGGGTAATGTAGGCATACCGCACTTGCAAATGAAGCCCGGGATTTGAATTTCCCGGGCTTCATTTGCATGAAGCCGGCCGGCGCCATTTTAAAATGCTGGCAGTTCGAACCCCGTGCCGCGCGGCTACACGCGGCACGGAGTAGCTAGTTCGGATTAGGAAGCCTAATCCGAACTAGCTGTACTCCTCGTGCAAATCCCGGGCTTCATTTGCAAGTGCGGTATGCCTACATTACCCTCCTAGTTCGAATTAGGAGGGTAGTGTAGACATACCCTAGGTGATTTGCAAAGGTGTCACAGTGGTCATTAGCACAGCAATTCATGGCGGGGAAAAGAACCTAGGAAGTTACAACCTTAGACTCCTCACTGAAGTCCGTCTAAGCCAACCACAAGACCACATCAAATGAAATCAACTTAAGCTAACAAACTGTTCTAGGTGAAAGTAGAAAAGTTGTTCTGGGATACAGAATCTGGTCAAAAGATCAGTAAAGCTTCTAGAAACATCTCCCCAATTCCTACCTTCCCCCCACCCCCAGCTAGGACAGTCCTGCTATGAAGTAGCCAATAAACTTTTAATTTAATGGGCCAAGATGGGGGCTTGTATGTCTCAAAATGTTCTCTTGGATGTAGATATTTACAACCCTATAATTACATAGTTTCCCTGCACCTAACATGTGACGTTTTTTCAACCAACCCTTGCGTTTTGCACCACATGCAACTTCCCAGATAGTTTTGACAGACACGCCATATTCCCCTCCCCCCGCACATGTTTACCCTCAGACTGCAGCATGTATTTTACATGTGCAACAGACTCTCGCTGTGCTTGGTTCATCTGCCCAGAAGACCATGTGGAAGCAGGAATTAATGTACAAATCTAGAATTCCTGGCCTGGATTCAGCAAAGCATTTAAGCACAGGCCTCAGTCCCACAGACTTCCAAGACTGAAGCCCAGCAGGTGCCAACCTGCGGTGCCGAATGAGAGCTGCTGTGAAGATTTGGCCATTTGGGAGATTCCTGGCAACAAACGTTTATTCCGGGCTCTAAGGTTCCAAATGGAGGGCAGAAGTTAGAGACGCATTAGTTGGATTCCTGGATACCAGGTCACAGGAACGTGTTCCCTGTTGGTGCAGATAAAGCAACTTGTATTCACTGTGTAGGGTTGCCAGATACTTGCACAAAAAATACCAAACATGGTGGGGAAAAAAATTGGTTAAAAAAAAGCGCACCACACACACACACACACACACACAAAAGAGACACTGCACCTTTAAATCCCCATGCTCCTCGCTACCCACCCCCACCAGACATGGCGGGGGAAGAATGTCCCAAACAGCCTTCTGTCCAAGAAGGACAAACAGTCTGGTATTTTCTGGGTTTTTTTTAAACCAGACAGAGGCCGCAAATACTGGACACCTGACAACCCTATCACCATGTCTCCTGCCCCTTCAGCAGTAAAGGTTTCAAGCTGTCGAAAGACGACAGCACAACACACAGCAACTCGGGCTGTAAACCTAAAACCCAGCCCCCGGGGATGGAGGAGTCTACACTAAGGCTTCGTGGGCTCCTTTCCCCTATTAAAGGAGCTTTGTATTGAAAGGATCTGGCCTTCTGTCCCTTCTTAAAACGTATTTGGAACAATACCCAATTTTTCTTCTTGGAGTTATACCAGACCAAGCCAGTGGAATTCAGACTCTGAAACAGACAAACAGGGCTAACCCTCTGAAACCTGTCACTCTGCTAGAGATGGAACCAAGGCACAATGCCCGGAGATGGACACCGATTGTAATAGGAGGCAGAGGGGTCTGTCATAGGTCCAAACAGCCTCGCAGTTCAGACGTGCTGGTTCCCTTCTCTATTCCCTGCAGATAACTTGATCAGCTAGAAAATAGTTTTAGGTCATCTGATGTCTTGGAAAATGGTGGTACCAGTACAGTGGTTCTCAACCTGGGGCACACATACCCCTGAAATCTACCAGCAGTTCTCAACGTCTCTTCATCCGTATTTCTCTCAAGAAGTCATAGAATGGACTTTGAAGGTGCAGAGCTGGCATCCCAGGGTGCAAGCAAAGCAATTGCCTGGGGACCTGCACCACAGGGGACCCCAAGAAGTTACTTGTTTCAGCCCCGGTGTCCAGGGCTTGGGCTTCAGACAAGATTCAAGTAAAAACCAGGCTCAAGCATCACCCCCAAATGAAAGTGCAATGCGTCTATTCCAATTGATGTTTTATAATTCTACGGTAAAGACGAGAAGGCCAGCCATGTTTCACCACTAGGGTGGCTGCGACACGTGAGTATTTTTATGCCTGATTCTGTAAGCAAGTCCTGTTTTAAGTGAGGTGAGGGGGTACGCAAGACAAATTAGACTCCTGAAAGGGGTACAGTCATCCAGGAGGTTGAGAACCACCAATCCCGCAGATGAAAATGAAAATCCCCTGGCTCCACACACTAGGAACAGTGCTGCTGCAAACATAAGGAACGTCAGTACCCCACACTTGCCAAGCACAAGGGCCACCATCTTGGCAGATGTGCTGACATCATCACGCAGGGACAGAACAAAGAATCTGAAGCACAAGTGAACAGAACCGCAGCTGATGTAAATCAGCATTGCTCCACTGACTTCAGCGGAGACCTCAATTGTGCACCCATTTACACCAGTTGAGGATGTAGTCTTTAAAAAAAAATAAGCACCTTCAAATGGCTCTGGTTACGTCTAAAATTCAGTTATTTCGGTCCTGCTGACCTTAGAGATGTCAAAACTTCCTCAGCTTTGCAACAAAGGTTAAATGAGACAAATAACTCAGAGCTACCATTAATGAAACTCTTCTGATGTATTTCCCTGGAGCCTTCTGTAAACGACTAAGTGCCATTACTGCTCGAAGAGCAAACACTCCTAGGAGCGAGAAAACATTGCTGCAGCTAAGGCACGTCTTCCCTGCGTCAGACACTACAGGGAAGAGTGAGATTACATTTAAATGAACATCACGCTGCTACAAACCAGCGCCCTTTAACTAAAAAAAAAAAGAAAAAAAAAAAGGATGAAACAAGCACCGCATTTCAAGCTTTCAAAGGTACTGCAGGCACACGTTGAAATTTAATGAGAGTCGGGGAACTATTTTTAAATCTGCAAATCTAATAAAAAATCCAAACCGTGTGTCCCATTTTTCCTTAGACAATTGTTTGTTTCGTGTGGTTTTGCTGGGTCACAAGAACTTCGCAGGACTCCCCAAAGTGTTCTTGCTTTTTCCCCCACTGCAACCAATCCAACCATTCGGCTGATTTTATAACTAAAACATTGTTGGTTGTTCCGACCTCCCGCTCAAGACACATTGTACAGTAAATAGAATCTGCTCAGGGTTTACCAAGAATAGATGGACAGAGGAGAACAATGGGAGGAGCACAAATATGATTCAAGTTAGGAGTGTTAAAATGCATGTAATTAAGTAACAGTGTAACTGCTGAAAAATTCAGTGGTTACATGTGGGGCAGCAGTCGACTCCCCAGGAGCCAGTGTGCACTGGGAGCTGGCTTTTAAGCTATGAGAAGTCCTGTGGCACCTTGTAGACTAACAGATTTATTGGAGCATAAGCTCTTGTGGGAAGAGACCCACTTCATCAGATGCATGTGGGTCTTTGCCCGTGAAAGCTTATGCTCCAATAAATCTGTGTCTACAAGGTGCCACAGGACTTCTCGTTGTTTATGCAGATTCAGACTAATACGGCTACCTGGCTTTTAACCTGGCTCCCTGTGCGTACCGGGTCCCACCTGCTGCCTCTGTATCAGAGGCAGCAGTCAGCTCCCCAGGAGCTGGTGTGCACCAGGACCAGGAGCCCAGGCGCATTGGTTCACTGTTTAAACAGTTACATTTTCAAAGCAGTTCTGTTGCTCAAAGTGACACTATGCGGCATCTCTGGTCAGTGCGCATTTTGGACACCAAAGCCCCGAGTCAGAGATATGTAGGCACCTATCCCCCACTGAAATCAGTGGGCACTGGAGGCCTGAATTCACTGGAAAAGGTCTTCCTCCAGCAGTAGTCTGCTAGTGTCACTCTTGAGCCAGACGTTGGCCATAGCAACACCAAAGGAGCTATTTTAAACACGCTGTTGTCTTGTGCAAATATTTCATGCCTCGTAAAAGTGTCTCCACAAAAGACCCCAAAAGTTTTTAACTTTGGAAATGTGCTGACTTGATCTCAGCTTCCCACCCCAATGCAGAGAAGACGGTGCTCTACTGCGGCTTGAAAGAAACAACCCAACCAGGGACGTGGGTCTGAGGTTTGATTTTGGAGTTCTGAAGAGTGGTTTGCAAGCTGCAGCCAAAGGGCGGCACGGCCCAGGAAATACCTGGGTGACAACACTGGTGCCACCTTATTTCAGCCTTAATTTAACATGCTAACTTCATAATGAGTGGAACAAAACTGTGTAAAAACATTTCCCACTCTAATCCTGGCAGGATCCCTCCAATCCAGCCTTCTTTGGTAATTACAGCCCTTTGTGATCTCAACCTAATGCCTTGTATTGTGACCCATAAAATAATCAGCTCTCTGTCTCTGCTTAATCCTTTTAGACTTCCTTCTTGTCTCTCTCCCTCCCCCCCCCCCCCATCAATTCTCCCATTATCTGGACTCAGCCAGTTCTTCCCAACACCCCACAGAACTAAAGGGGCTGCCATTTAAATGGCCTGAATGCCTCCTATGCAGAGGAGTTGAAATGATGGGAAGATCTTTGCTGTTTTGAAAGAAAAAACACTCCTTCTCCAACCAAGTCGCCTAGAAGGCCAAAGGATATCCAGGCATGTGGGGACAGTACACTTTGCCAGTGACCTTGAGATCTTCACCCTCCAAGTCGCAGAGGCTGAGAGGTTAGTGGGGAAGGAGTGATGGCCTCGGGGTTCACAAGGGAAGAGGGTGCTGCTGACTGTCACAGACCATCAGTACACACAGGCAGAGTGGGAGGAAAGCAAGGGACTGGGGAGCTGCTCAAATAAGGGAAATGAGGTGGAGGCCTATAACCCTGGTAAGTGAGAGCCCTCTGGACAACAGGTGGTGGAGGAAACTCTTGCGGGACAGATAAGGCCTGGGCAGAGCCAAAGCATCAGGCCAGCACATTGCACCTGGCTTCAGGAAACCCACCTGGGATGAAGCATGGGTGGCAGGTGAAGACACATCTGGGGGAAAGCAGCTGAAGCCCCCCCCCTTCTGCCCAAAGCCACTCCCCTCCCCCGAGATAATGCCCCTTTACAACCTTTCCCCCTTGCCTCCCAGCTAAGCCCCAGCTTTTCCCAGCCTCCAGGAATACAGGTCTGGCCCCAACCCCTAAGGGAGTCTGGGCAGTGTCAGCCTGGGCAGTGTGGGTCATGCCTCTTCCCTTGCCTACATTACCAGCCACCCATAGAATGCAGCAATGCAACTGTCTTTTAATAGGACCAGATCAGACTCTGCAGCTCGCAAACATTGGGCCCGAGGTGTGCCGCACCTGACCCAGCCTCCAGTCGGACAGGGATTTCCAAATAGCGATGGAATCAATGGGTCCTCTATTCCACAGGCCAGGCTGTGATTTGAGGATGCAGGGCGGCGCTCTCAAATTACAGTGTAGCTGGAAAGGCTGCACCTCCTACAAGAAACCACTCTGATGCCAGATAAGCCCCAGATAAGACAAAGGGTGTTGGTTCCAAGTCTTAGAGCCATTTATCTTCCCTCTCCTGAGCAGGTCGGTGGGAGGAGAGAAAGTGGGCGGAGCCTGAGCTCCACCAATCAGCATGCTTACATGCCAGCAGAAGAAGCCAGCAGAAACTCCTCTTCCACAGGAAGGAGAAGGAAGCAGAGATAGATTTGTGCCTCGGAGAGGGTAGTGTTGATATGCTACAGTTTATGGACTAGCACTTGCTCAGGGCTGCGTCTACAGCAGGGGTGGCCAACCCATTTAACAGAGAGCCGAAACAGTGGCAGAAAAAATGCGACGAGTCGCACCAGAATTGTAGAGTCACCAAAAAAAAAAAAAAAAAAAAAAAAAGGAGGCTGCCCCTTTAAGAAACAAGCTTAGGCTTTTTGGTCAGGCGACAGCTGCATCTTCAGTGCCATTTTGAATCGCCATCCCAGTGAGCACAGAGGAGCCAAGGGCAGGGCGTTTGGGCCAGAGGAGAGTTTTGCGAACCACACTTCTGGGGAGAAGAGCCGCATGTGGCTCACGAGCCGTGGGTTGGTCATCCCTGGTCTACAGACACAATCAAGCCCTTTGCATCTCTTTTATCCCCAGAAAGGGACAGACAAAACAAAAAAAGTCACCCTTTTCATTAACTCCCAGGGATTAGATGGCATTTCCACCCATAGATTACAAAGCACTTTACAAAGCAGGTCAGTGTCATCATTCCCATTTCACAGATGGGGAAACTGAGGCACAGAAGGGGGGAGTAACTTGCTCTAGGTCACCCAGGAGTTCAGTGTCAGAACCAGGAACTGATTCCAAGTCTGACCAGTGGCCTGCCCATTGAACACTGCAACGTTAGTTAAACACAGCATCTGAAGGCCTGGAGGGGGAAGAGAGAAGCCAGTGTGAAATGAGCAATAAAAATGCCTGATCAAAGTGCCTCTAAATCAGCTTTTCCGGGGAGGCAAACTAAAGGTCTTTAATGCAGTCCAGCTGCTGGTGCACCTAGACAAGGATTCCTCTTCCTCCAGCCATAGCCAGACCTATACAGACACTCTCAGCCTCAGTGAGCCTTCCCTCAGGAGAACTATAGATATGTGAAGCTGACTTTAATTAAGAAAGAGGAGCGCTGAGAGAAGATACATTGTGGAACTGTTCTGTTACCCGTCAGAAAAAAAGATCTGTATTCAATACCATAATCCGATTATAAGAGAACATACTGTATGCTGCGACCTTTCAAACCCACAAGCTGAGATTGGGCAAAACAAAACAAACAAAAACAAAAAAGGGACCACTGGAAAGTTCTGAGCAAGGACAAGCAAAGAAGTTTGCTAGATGCAGGTACAAACATCAAAGGTCTCTATTTTAAAATCACATGTACTACTTGTTCAGAAATATGGTGCATTATTAAAACACTATTATCACCCGTGAGCATGTGTACTGAAAATCCACATAACAGAACAAGCCAGTTTTCCTCCAGGCAAAACTATTTTATGGCAATGCAAGTACACAAGAGAAGCCTACGTTTTATCACTGAGAATACATAGCAGTTATATAGTCCTTTTCACGAAGTAAATTTGATAGCCAAGAAGGTCCAAAGTACAGTTTATCCCCATTTTACAGATGAGGAAACTGAAGCAGAGAAATGACATGACTTGACCAAGTCTACAGGAGAAATCAGTGCCAGAGCTGGGATTTGAAATCCTGGCTGACTCAGGAATGTCTGGCCCCATTTCAATGTTCAAACCATGTGTGTCTATTAAAATTTCCCAAATCATGGCATCATGGAGATGTCTAAATATTGCCTATCCAAGACTAGCATAAATTTACCTTCCCTGAGATGTATGGCTCAAAATGCAAGTCTAGGAGTAGGGAAGTGATAGTGTATTCATGCATATGGTGAACTGATGAACCTGAGCTCATCAGCCTTCAAGGTTACACACAAACACCTCCCCGCCCGCTGCGTCTGTATCAGACCTAGCGGGAGAAGGGCAGGAGCCAATACACACAGGGAGCCAGCTTTTAAGCAGGCTCCCTGCAAGCACTGGCTCCCATGGAGCCGCCTGTCCCCCCCCCTCTTCTTCCCCCCCCCCCCCCATACACACACTGCTTCCTCTGGCTCCAGGGCATTGCCTCTCCCACACGTAACCCTATAACTGCTGAATTTTCAGCAGTTACATGTCCACATGAATAAACACTTTAACATCTCTATCTCTGAGGAATTCAAATCTGAGCATTCACACCAGGAAGACCCTGCATTATACGTGCATCATCTGGGATCAGTCTGTTTTTCCAGTTAAATTTTACCCAATGCCAATGTGTTGAAGTAAACGTGAAATTTTTTTTTTAAAGTGATATGCAACGACACTTCCTGAATGCAAGCACGGATGCTGCACAAAGCCAAGGAGATTATAGGCCAGGCAACATTACAAAGCCAGAGTCTGTAATAATGATTTGAGACGAACGGCATCCCTTTGAACAGAGAGAAACGTATAGCAGCACTCTCTGGGGATTCTGCTTTGTCAGATTCCTTTACTTCTCAGCAGTGCAGCCTTGATCAACGTGCAGGGTTTGTTTTTTGTTTTTTTGGTTTTTTTCCCCCATTTCTCCTCCGCTTTTCTGCTCAGCTGTCAGGACAGAGCAAAGGTCCTATCTGCTGGGAGAGCAGGATTTAGCCCCTAGATGTTTTTAACTCTTTCATGAAGGACTTATAAATTAAAAAAAAAAACCACACACACATTGTCATCTTTAAAGAAAAAGAGTGCCCAAGCTACACAACGTGCCCAAGATTACAAGCACTCACTAACAAGTAATGCGACTGGAATTTCCATGCTCAGTGCATGAGGCAGGCGACTTGCTGAAAACTGATGCTGTATGTTCCTCAAAGCAAGGACCCTTTTGGGGATGTGCTTGTACCACATCTAGCACAGTGGAGCCTTGACAGTGCAAATAACCAGTGGCCCTGGCACATGAAAGTCCCAGCAGAAGAGACTAGAAACCAATTTCTACCTTCTCAGAAAACTGCTTCTAAATAAGAGCTGGGCAAAATTGTTCCAACCTAAATTTTTTGGGGGGGCTGCAAAAAGGTTTCAAAAAAGCCACTGAACTGTTTCATGAATTCATGCCAATTTTATCTGTTTCAATTTAAAAAAAAAAAAAAAAAAAAATCTCAAAACACACCCGGATACCCAGTCATCCGGGATGCATTCTACATTGAAAAGAAAAAGCAAGTTGGGTGGGGAAGCTTTGAAGTCAGGGAGAACAGCTTCATCTTGATCAGAGAGGGCTGAACCTGAGACCTAGGCTACGTCTACACTACGAGTTCTCAGCAAAAAATATGCTAATGAGGGACTCATGTGCATGAGTTGTGATCTCATTTGCATATTTTCTGCTAATCCGTTTTCGCGCTGGGGTTTTTGCGCACGCACAACCAGTATGGATGTTTTCTTTTTGCACAAAAACCCTTTTCCTGCAAGATCTTTATGCCTGAAAAAGGAGGTTTACCCATCTTGCGGGAAAAGGGTTTTTTGCACAAAAAGAAAACGTCCACACTGCTTGTGTTTGCGCAAAAACCCCAGCGCAAAAATGGAGCGGCAGAAAATATGCAAATGAGATCGCGACTCATGCACGAGTCCCTCATTTTTTTTGCCTAGAAAAAAAAAAAACTCAGTGTAGACATAGCCCTAGAGAATAAGCCACCAAACAAAGTCCCTAGCATGCACCTGCGGCAGACGCATATTTGCTATGGATTGTCCAGGATGCGCAACAATTAACAGCAACTTACACTGGCCCAAGTACACATACACTGCTCCATGCACCACAACCCCCTGCAGGGACTCCCGTTACAGGTGGGATCTCATTGAACAGGGTGAAGGGAGGACAGTATATTCTGTACAGGGTTAACGGAGCACGGGAAGAAATTATGATGTTCCAAGCTCGAAGCTGGAATATGGTCCAGAGTATTTTCAATGCGATTCTCTTTTGTCGTTAAACCCTAGTTACTAAAGGAAATGCTACACAGCTCTTCACATCCATATTGACATGGCAGCCTAGATAACACTGTAGAGTAGGGGTGGGCGAAAGGGCAATGATCTGGCCCACGGAGGCCCTGCTGCTTCCCTGCCCCTTAGAAGCCCCCTGCCCCAAGCCCTGATTGGCCTGGGGGAACCTCGGGGGGGGGGGGAGGTTAGGCAAAGTTTTCACATGCTCCCCCCACTGCCAGACCAATCATGGTCTGTGGGTGGGGAACCAGGGAAGTAACCTGGCCCCGCCCCTTCCATCTGAGGCCCCACCCCTTCCGGTGCAGCCCAGGGCCACTTCAAAAATTTCTGAAGTTGCCCCCGGTAAAAAGTTATTGCCCACCCCTGCTATAGAGTGACAAATACCTCCAGCTCTTACATCTTCCACATACAAGTCCAAGAAGTCTGACGTGTTTATGCATCAGCCATCTCCCACCTCACGACAAAACCGGTTGCCAGAACTGCTGAGGTTTGTCCTCAAAGACCAACATGTGATAGATCTGGCTGCTTCCCTGGTCCAGACCCAAAACCCTTACTTCCTCGATACTGTGATTACTCACACAACTAAACAGCGAGGTTTACTGATGGCCTCTTAGTACACTCCGGAGCATGATGGCAGGGCATTCCCTTTAAGGGCAGGCAGCAAGCCAAAACCCCCAGCAGGAAGGGAAGGAGTGTAAGTGGTCGATTTTTCGGTGGCAATAAGGAGGGAAGTTCCTCACTCCTCATGGAAGCGGCACAAAAGCCCAGCCAGTATCTTCCGTAGAAGATCTTAAAACAACCAACAAAGGCAATGGAAGTGGGGTTATGGGACCACTCCAAGAGTGAGTAAAATGTGTTCTTGTAAAGGAGCTGGGGGTCTTTTCATAAGGGTGGTCCAGAATTTGTGAGGGACCTCAGCCAGGTGATAGGCGGGGGGGAGGTAATATCTTACTTGAACTGTACATCCAATACACACCTATATATATACACCCACTAGGACTGGCTGAATGCAAAAAGGACACTCCTGGACCTCAGGCAGCTGCAGGTATCCTACACCAGCGGTTTTCAAACTTTCATCATGACCCAGTTGAAGAAAATCATTGATGCTGTGAGCCAACATAATTTGACTGGCGTGTGGGCTCTGGATGGGAGCCTTGAGGTGTAGGAGGGGGCTCCGGCTTTGGGGTTTACCTTGAATGGCTCCCGGTCAGCGGTGCAGCAAGGGTGCTAAGGCAGCTTCCTGCCTCTCCTGGTACCGCAGACCATGCTGTGCCCAGAAGCAGCCTTCAGCAGCCTTCAGCAATGGAGTGTGGAGCTAGTGCTCAGGGCAGGGGCAGTGTGTGGAGCCCTGTGCACTCCCCCTTCCTCCACCTACGAACCAGGCCTGCTGCGGGACGCTTCTGGGGTGCAACAGAGTTTGCAGTGCCAGGACAGGCAGGCAGCTGCTTTACCACCCCACTGGTTACCTGATCCCTCTACAGCAGCGAGACCCAGCGCCCGACATTCCACCACCCAGTGCTAGGTCACCACTGCACTAGAGACAGAAAGGACAAGCCCTTTGTGCAAGGCAAACAGAAACCACAACTTGGGGGTCACCGGCTGCTCCTGTTATCTGGCCAAGCCTCAGAAGCAAGCCAACCATCAACACCCCCCCCCCACACACACACACACACACAGAGTTAGGAAAGCACATGCCACTCAAAGAACTAACATCAGGAGCAGCATTTCCCAATACAATGGGATAAATAAGAGAGCAGCTGCCTGTCTGCACAGGCAGGCCACGGAATCACAATCATGTGTCCTGCTCAGTAGTTTGTGTCTTCTTTTTAATTTCATTCACTCTTTGACATTTTCATTCCTCTCCCCCCCAGGCTCCAACAACAGAAAATCTGTCTTGTGTTGTTATCCTTGCCCCCAAAGGCAGAGCAATGCTGGGGACTAAATAAGAATTGCTGCCTCCGTGCTGCCTGCCTTAAATAACAAAGACACGGTGACCTTCAAAAGGCCTTTGCCTACTGTTGGAAGAGCGATGCCTTATGAACGGTACCTCGCAGCGACGAGAGGCAAGGAGGTTTCAAAACAGAACAGACGGGACATGAGTGATGGAGCATTTTGCCATGTGCCTGACCGGGACTCACTCCTTTGGGACCGGGGATTTACTACCATGAGGTCTCTCTAGTTTTCTCCTCCTTGGGCAAGGGCTGATTAGCTCTCCTTTTACATGAGTACAATTATTCTGAAGATTAGATCGCAGCGATAGCCCACATCTGCTCCCCACCCATCTTTTTCGCTCACTCTTAACCCCTCCTCCACCCCCCACTCATGTTTCCTGACAGAACCCTGCAAATGGCTCGGTTCTTACTGTTTAGCAATCCTGCCTATATTAATTTTCATCTCTCCAGCCATGCCCGTAAGATCTGCAGAAAAAGGAGCACCAGCACAAAGAGGCCATTGGCCACGCTCGTTGCGTGAGTAATGACAGCATCAAGGAGGCAGAGATCCGGGGTCTGTGCCAGCCAAACAGCCAGAGGAAAGTTCTGAAAGCACACCCAAATCACACCTTTATGCACCAGCTATAGGGAGGGCAGATAGTTTTCCCTGTGGCGCGTGACACTAGCCTTCCAAACACATTAGCTCTGGGACAGCTTGTGTGCCTGTGTAAGTTCTATAATCAAGGTGTGACAGGCACCCATATGATTTTCCTTACCCCCAGCTTTCCACAGTGCTGGTCCCCTCCCCAGTGCTCATATCACTTAGATCCCCGCAGACTTACAGCCAGAACAAGAGCTAGGCATCCCTGAAGGTGACCAGGGAACGAACGAACGAACGAACATGTCTGCTTCAAAATGAGACCACCCGCGGCTGGAATTTGGTAGCCCGGACAGGGTGAGCACAGTACTTACTGGCTGCTTGTATCCTCGCCTTGCGGCTGAGCACCAGCCCGAAGTGGTTTTGCGCCATGCAGTCATATTCGCCTTCATCCGACGATCCATCTCCCCTGACTTTCTGGAAGTGGGAGATGTACAGCGACCCATTGGCCAGCACAAAGGCGCTCTCATTGTCCACGATCATCGCCCCGTTCTTCCGCCAGGTGATGCTGATGGGTGGGATTCCTTCCACCTGGCAGGGTAACACCAGCGGCCGCTCTTGCACCGCGACCTCATCGCTGGGCTCCACAGTGAAGGCCAGCTCAGCGGAATGGCCAAAATCTACAATGTGGGGGGAGGAGGAAGAGGGAAAAAAAAAAAAAAAAAAAAAGTCACTTACTCAGCAAGAAACTTCCAGAGTTAAAGCTTTGGCTAAGAGCCGGGATTCAAAACACCTGTCTGGAAACAGGCTGCACTCTGTTGTTTGCAGACCGTGCCTTTCCTACGAAGTGGGCAGAAGCGTGTGCGCACACTTTGGTTGGTCAAGGGCTTCTGACACCCTGAAGGACCCCCAGAATGAAGTCTGCTTCCTGCTCACATGCAGCTCAGAGTCTGGGTTTCCCTGGAGTCAGCATGGAGCTGGCTGCGGGGGGAAAAAACCAGGATCCGCTACGCATCTTGGAACAAGGTTGCCAGCAAAGGGACTGAAACGAATGACAAATGGACAACCAAACCCTTGTGGCTTGGAAAAGCTCAGCCATGTTGTCCCACTTCCAGAGCGGCTATTGCCTGAGCCCCAGCCAGCAAGGCAGTATCTGTAAGAGGAGGATTCACTCGCACAATGGGCATCTGTTACTTTAGACCAGCTATTCTCCACCTCTCCCGCACCAAACGTTTCAGCTGCTCCTCTAGCCCTACAGAAAGGGGTGCCGGCCACAGCCCCCTGAGTTATCACAACAGCCCCTGAAGGTCATGACCTCAAGCTGCACGTTCCTGGCAACTTATTGTATCCAGGAAGCTAGCGGGGCCTCCAGAGGGAAACCTCTTACAGGGCAGAGTTAGATGGCAGTTGACTTTTACCTCATAATACATCAATGTGTCATTGGCCAATCTTGTGTTTTAGCAGTCACATGATGCCATTATTACATTGGTAACGAACAGTAAATTAGGCACGGTCATATTAACTCACCACCTGAAGGCGCAGAAACACGAACCCTCTCATGCAAGCCCATTAGACTAATTGACATAATTAGACTATCAGTTAACATGGGGTTTCTAACACGAAGTAAATCCACACTTCACACCACAAAGAGGCAGATTCCAAAAGTGTGTAAAGCTAATGTTCGAAATCAAGTTCACATTACACACGGGTTTAGAAGGAAAGGCACTGTACATCCAGGATCAAGCGTGGGTTATCAAGAACTACAAGACTTGGGTACAACCTTGACAAGATACATAATGAGTGTTGTCCCAGATTGAGGTGTGGGAGGATTGAAGCAGTACAGAATAGGTGTTTTCAGGTACACCACCCACAGGAAGTTTAATAGAGTCAGACATGGAACAGCACAAGTGTACATACGTGAGAACAAGCCCCTTCCATGAGCCCAGTGAACGGCCAGCACAAGCTTAAACCCACAGGCTGTGTCTAGATTGGCATGATTTTCCGGAAATGCTTTTAACGGAAAAGGTTTCCATTAAAAGCATTTTTGGAACAGAGCGCCTAGATTGGCATGGACACTTTTCCGCAAAAGCACTTTTTGCGGAAAAGCGTCCGTGCCAATCTAGACGCGCTTTTCCGCAAAAAAGCCCCGATCGCCATTTTCGCGATCGGGGCTTTTTTGCGCAAAACAAATCTGAGCTGTCTACACTGGCCCTCTTGCGCAACAGCTTTGCACAAAAGGGACTTTTGCCTGAACGGGAGCAGAATAGTATTTCCACAAGAAGCACTGATTTCTTACAGTAGGAAGTCAGTGCTTTTGCGGAAATTCAAGCGGCTAGTGTAGAGAGCTGGCAAGTTTTCCCAGAAAAGCGGCTGATTTTCCGGAAAAACTGGCCAGTCTAGACACAGCCACAATCTTGGTGTTATTAGCACCACATTCTAGCCAGCTGAGCTAGTCAACATGATCTTAGCCAAAAGGCACAAAAAAACACCCACAGCCCTTCTCATGCAAGCCCATTACACTAATTGACATCCTTAAAACATGCGTTAACATAGCATTGCTAACCATACAAAGCAAATCCACATCATGAAGATACATACTAATTTTCTCAGTGTCTCTAAACATTATGTCCTTTGTATTTCATGCTTCATTGAGTCCAGCACACCTTTTTAGGCTATCATTTGCAACACAGTGGTGATTACAGACTCAAAGGAAAGGTGGAAATGGGCCAGCACTTGAGAACAGCCCAAAGGAAGCATTTACATCAGCGTTTCTTAAACTGTGTTCCTCAGAACGCTGGTGTTCCATGAACAATTTGCAGGTGTGCCACAACCTCTTCTTTATTTTTGTCTTTTCGTCTGATTTTTTTTTTTGAAGAAAATTTTCATAGGGGGGGTCTACATAAAAAAATATTATGGTTTGGTGTTCAGTGGTCTCAGAAAGTTTAAGACACACTGGTTTACATGCAGACCTGAAGTGTAAAAGGTGAAAGAATAGGTGTCCTAATATAAACATTTGAAGGGTGTAAACACCGTGGCTAGGAAATATATTAGGAGAGTTAAGAGGAAGGATCACTAGAGGTACTGTCAAGACACTGAGAAAAGGAACATTTAAGATGAGTATCAGGAAAAGCCTTCCCAGCAATTATTTCATAACAGTCTCCCAAGAGCTGTGGGGAAGGCCTCCTCATGTGGGACATTCATCAAAGCCTGCTTTCAAGCACAAGGAGACATGCAGTCAAACAATCCTGCAGTTCCAGGAAGGTACCAGAACTTCCAACATGCCTCGTCCATCTGCACGTTCTAGTTTTCTGTAGGTTGCTAGCTGCAGGCGGCATGTGCAATCTCACTGGAAGCCCTGGGGGGGCTCTTGTACATTTCAAAAGCAGAATCGCAGCAGAAGTGGTGCAATCGGAGACTGCTTCAGAACTGCTCCCACTGTGCCTCTACGTCCCTTGCCTCCCCGCAGAAAGAGTGCTGGAGGGAACCAGCTTTTAAGCTGGCTCCCCACAGCACCGGATCCTGATCCCCATCCCCTCTCTCTGACAGAGGCGGCAAGGGGTGGGGGAAGCAACTAGTCTCTTACATCCCTAATGTCAATGGGAGGTTTGCCACAGATTTTAAATGCTCCTCTCTGGAGGGTATTTCCATTCAGTGTCACGCTCCACGTAAGACAAAGTACACTAAAAAAGCAGACCAAATCAAGTTAATAAATCTTTAACTGATAAGCCCTGGATGTTTGCATCCCTAGCCTCAACCCGGTCCTGGAAAGTCCCCTTCTAGAATGGAGAAGGGGATTTCGTCTTCAGGGACTCCACTGATGTGGTTACATTGCTGCAAATTCCCTGGATGCAGAAGAGATCCTACTGCCATGCTCATAGATACCATAGTGACCACGTAACGACTAAGCTGGTACTTTTCAGCTAACTTCTGCTACAAAACCATAAGCTACAAGTATCAGGCCAACGTTCATGCTGCCAACACGAGTGACAGGAACACCTTATCGAGTCGCTCCACTCAGGCCCACCACACTTTAGACACAAACACTAGGGAACGAAACAGGCCAGTAGCCAAACCCAACTCGGAACACTCCTGTCAGCCTGTATCAGGGTTGGCACTCACCTCCTGTGTAGGCCTCCATTTGGCCAAGTGCGGGTTCCTGCACTGCCCCAGTTCTAAAAAGCCTTGCAGCTACTCAGCCCTCCAGCTGAGTCACATAGCCTTGTGTGAAATCACAAAGCCCATCCAAGGTACATCTCTAACTGGGGCCCATCCTGGTGCCCTCTGTAAAGTGTCTCTTTAAATCCAGTCTTTCAATCTGTTTCCCCACTCAGTAGGAGAGTGGGGCGTTCCGGGCTTCTCCTGCTGGAGACAGTGCTCTAACAGCCCCCTACTCTGAGCTACCCTCAGTTCTCCCAACCAGCCCCTTGGACCTTCTCCCTTCCAGGTCTGGGCTGCAACTGACCTGGTGCTAGTCCTCCAGCTTCTTATATAGTCCCTCCTGGCTCCTGATTGGCTGGTTCCTCCACAGACACTCTAGCCTCCTGGAGGACTTCTCTATGGCCCTCGTGGCCTTAAGGCCTAGCCCCCTTAAGAAGCCAGATGCTAACTGTTGTATCATGCAAGCAAGGTACTAACAAACTTCAACAGGACTTTATTTACCAAAAGTGAAACCTCTTTACAAAGCTTCTGCACCCCTCTGTAGCTCTCACTCAGCCCCAGGCTAATCTTCTCTCCCCTCCTACCTGTTTCCTGTGCTTCCAGACTCCCAACAGCCAGTGCTCCCAGTTCTAATAATTGCAAGCAGCATCTAAAACACCACACCAACTTCCCCTTTATTCAGCTCCAGTGAGACCACATCTAGAATACTGTGTCCAGTTCTGGGCCCCCCCACTATAGAAAGGATGTGGACGCATTGGAGAGAATCCAGCGGAGGGCGACCAAAATGATTAGGGGGCTGGAGCGCATGACCTATGAGGAGAGACTGAAGGATTTGGGTTTGTTTAGTCTGCAGAAGAGAAGAGCGAGGGGGGATTTGATAGCAGCCTTCAACTTCCTGAAGGGAGGTTCCAAAGAAGATGGAGAGAGGCTGTTCACAGTGGTGATAGATGGCAGAACAAGAAGAAATGGTCTCAAGTTACAGTGGGGGAGGTCTAGGTTGGATATTAGGAAAAACTATTTCCCTTGGAGGCTGGTGAAGCACTGGAATGGGTTACGTAGGGAGATGGTGGAATCTCCATCCCTAGAGGTTTTTAAGTCTTGGCTTGACAAAGCCCTGGCTGGGTTGATTTAGTTGGAGTTAAAACAAAATCACCTTCTCTTCTGCTCTCTGAGCCCGGAATGCTTTCCCTCATTTTATATGTATAAAATTCCTATCTAGGGATGTTAAAATGCGTGTAATTGATGAGCAGTTACACATGGGATGGCAGCCAGCTCCCTGGGAGCCGGTGCATTCCAGGAACCTTCCCAGCGCGCACTGGCTCTCGCCTGCCACCCTACTCGCAGGGAGCCAGCTGCCACCCTGCACTTCTGCTTTTGATACAGAGGCAGCAGTGCAGGGCGGCAGGTGTCTCCCCAAGAGCCAGACCGGCAGCCACATGAAGCCGTTGGGTAACTGATAAATTCACGCTTATCATGCTCATGCTTATCGGTTACCAGTTTAAACAGCTACACCCTTACACCCCTATTGCCGTCACTTATCTACAGCAACTTAGACTGGATTACCGGGGATAGAAACTGAGTGTAACCGGAGAGAAGGCGCAGGGCAGGCAAAGGAGGCCATGGCATGTCAAAGGTGCTGCTCGAGATGGACTCACGTGCACAGGAAAGGGAGAGACTCCACTTAAGAGCAGACCCTTAAAATAAGTAATAAAGGGGTGTGTAGCATGGGGGGAGAGCGTGCTTGTCTCAGAACATCCTACACCGCAGCGACCGACTGGACCCTCCAGCTCCTTTGTAAGAGACAGCCCTGCAGCTCTCTCAGCAGGACAGAGTACAGTCGGCACAAACCATCAATTACATTTCCCCCCAAATTAAGGAATTAGACGAATGCTCAGCATTTTTCTGCAGCGCGGGCCAGAGTCTAAAGATCACCTCACACAACGGGGCCCCATTCTCCGCTGCAGACTTCTGGACTCAGAACAACATTCTCGCTCGTTCCTCTCTCAAGGAGTGGAGTGGGAATTTTGCCCGAGTAAAGACTGAATAAAGACTTCAGGATTTGGCCACCTCCTCCACCCCCCACCGCCAATGACTGAAGAGCTTAATGAAATAAATGCCCCATCTTCCCCCTTGTCTGTTGCATGAAATTGCTTATTATTATATGTACAATAAAGAGAAGAATCAGCATAATTACACCCCCTTTCCCCACAATCGCTGTCATTATAATAACCATCATTAGGGGCTGTGATTGGGGATAATCATGTTTACCTCCGTAAACATTCTGCCTTGATCCTGGCTGTGTGCAGCTTGAACAGGAAAAGGGCTGCAGTTCATCATTTTAAAAAGTCTGTTACTCTCAGGCCCATACTGGACGCTCCGCGATCATTGAGCTTCACTGTGTTTTTTTCTAGGGAGGTGCTGGATTGTGCCTTTGGGAGGGACTGTTCCCCCCCGCCGATGCATTGCAACTCGTAGACACTTCGCTGGGGCCTGAATCCTACTCCAGTTCCCTCTTCCTTTGGTGGACAGGGGACTAGATACCTCCTAACCTAGATCAGAAGCAAATTACACCTCCCCAGCCTTCTCTTGGCTTAACTCTGCTTATTGGCACCTTAGGCCTGGCTCTGCCCACCTGCCCCCTCCACTTGTTTACTCTGTGGGCATGTGGAATAGCAGGCACCCCACCACCCACCTGCTTATGGGCAGGATGGAGTTGAGGGTAGGACACTAGCCTAAGGATTTAGAAGACCGAAGTTCAGTTCCTTGTTCTGCCACAGACTTCTAGCATAACTCTTGTCAAGTCACTTAGGGCCAGATCTGTGAAGGTACTGAGGTGCCTAGAAATGTAGTGGGATGGCTAGTGGAACATTCAGAAGCTCTTAAGTGCCTATCTCCCATAGATTTCAATTGGAATTATGTACTTAGACCCTTTGGAAAATCCCACTGGGCATCTGTGTATGTTTTAAGTGCCTCAGTACCTTTAAAAACCCAGGCCTGGGTCTCTCTGGGCCTCAGTTCCCTGTCTGTGACATGGGGAGAACAACACTGACCTGCCTCCCACGTTAAGATGTTTACGGGGTGCTCAGAGACTAAAAATGAGGTCCTATAAGTACCTAAGCTAAACAGAGAGATTCCTGTGTGCTGACCTTCAGGAACGTCTCCATTTGTCCAGTAGTGAACACTCGGTGTAACAGCCAATCGCACCATGTAGGAAGTAACACTCTGAGTGCCCCTGGAACAAGCATACGACTGAGCATGAGTCAAATGTGGCGGAATCTGGCCACATTTTTTAATCAGACAAAACTTTCATTGAATGAGGCTCAGTTCCGCACCTCCTTGTTCACAAAATCAGTGGGGTTCTCCAGTAGGGATGTAACTGGTTAACTGGTTCCCTGGTTAGCATCACCCTTATGGGATGATGCTTACTAGTAACCAGTTTCACTGGCGCCCTGCCTGGCCAGGCTGCTCCAGCCTAGCTGGGCCCACTGTACCGCGCTCCTGGTATGGGGCTGCCCCGGCGGCTCCCTTGCCCCCGGTGCAATGCAGCAGGGCGGTTAACCGGCTCCCCATGCTCACCCTCAGTATTACTTTATTCTCCAAGCCATCGCATGACACAGGGAAGGGTGGCACTATCTGTCCCAGGAACAGCCTGATCTAAAGGCATTTTTGGCCCAGGAATTCTCTCTTTTGGTAAGATCTTTCAAAGGCACCAATGGGAGTTGATTTTCAAAGGGAGCAGGGCAGCGACCCTGCCTTTGTACCACAAGGGAGATTTTCAAAGGCCATCTGGCTTTACACATACCGGGAAATTCAAGTCCTCTAAAATGTGGAGGGGATTACTCCCATGAAGTAAAACCAAGGAATCCCTTATCAGATTCCGGATCTTAAAAGCAGATTCCAAACTCTGATCCCAGGCTTTCTCCATGACAGTCAAGATTATAGTAAAAAAGAATGATGACATTAGCACAATAATTCTCCCTGTGGGACTAGCAGCCTCCTTTTAGACAAAGGAATGTTTACGTTAGAAGTCAACCTGGATACAGTGAGAATGAACAGATTAGACAGACAGATGCAACAGATAAGGACCAAACAAATGTAAACTCATGTCTCATAAACAGCAGAGTAAATTGATCAGGAAGCCACCAGTTTGGTGCAAAGTGGAAATAAACTCCATTTTCTAGTCAAATGTAAACCATTGAACTTTGTAATTAATTGGGGTGGGGGGTAATTACTCAGGCCATATGCATTCATTAGAAAAGTCTGATTCCCTGATATGCCCGTCCACCTCTTGGCTGTATATCAAACCTAACATCATCCCATGCAAAGTCCCTGAAAAGAGGGATTTACAGAAATAGACTCTCTGAGTCAGTGTATGTTTTATTCACTGCCTGAAAAGATGCAAAACGTTTCTAAAACTACTCCACAGCCAGCTTGACTTATTACTCAGAGTAACCAAGCAGTGTTCACCCAATTAAACAAATGCATGTCTTAACTCCAGCTGCCTATGCCTTGGAATTTGTGAGGGAAAATTGCTTTACCTTCTATTAAAGGGAAGGGGGGTGAGTATTATTAGCACAGACACAAAAGAAAAGAGAAAATGACTTGGAGTCCTCACCCTACAACTCCCCGTTTGAGAAATATTTAACATCTGCCTGAACAACGTGTGTGAGGATGTTTATGATTAGTTCACAGAAGAGATCTAATATTGATCACACAGGAAAGCACACAGAGAAACCAATTAGCGCTAGCACTTTTGGAACCACAAGATTTACCTCATGCTAAAAGAGAACTAACTTTGAATTAATTAAAAGCTTAAGCGACACTTTCAAGTCATTTTTTATCATTTTAATATTTTTAAACTAAAGGTAGTCAGTGTGATTTCCTTTAGATGTTGACGTTTTCCATTTGGGAACCTTTTCCCCCTCCTGTGCTTTTCAAAATAGGCGACATTAAAAAGTCTTCTTTGACAAGAGTAATTATTGTTATTATCTGTATTGCTGTAACTTCTCTAGAGAGACCCCAGCTCAGATCAGGGCCCCATTGTACTATGCAAGGTACAACACAGAGAAAGAGAGCTCTTCCCTGCCTCAAAAAGCCTACAGTCTAAGACAGGGGTCTCATACTCAATTTACCACATGGCCAGTGCCAGCCCTCAAATCCTTTTAGTGGACCAGAGGGCACCCCCTTCTGGTAGGGCTCTAAGAGAGGGTGTCTCTATGTGTTCCCCCGCCCCCAGCTCTACCTGCTGGCCCTTGTGCTCCCCCACACGCTCCTGGGCCTTGCCTGCCACCTGCTGGCAATTTAACACACACACACATACACACACACACACGGGCCCCACAACTGGTAGCGTAGCAGAGCTAGAGCGGTTCCAGCTGCTAGTTCTAAACCACTGTGTCCCAGGGGAGATGTGTGCAGAGTTGTCCTGTACTTTGTGTTTTGGGGAACCCCGCGACGGCCACCTCAACCGTCCTATGGACAGGAGGGCGCCCCCCATACTCAGGTTAACCTGTGGGACCCTGGGGTCAGGCGCCCCTCACACACACACACTGCAGTGGTGGGAGCAGAGGCTGCTGCACTGCCCTGCTTCCCCATGGCTCCTATCACCATGGTGAGCACAGGAGATTTGACCCTTGCTGCTGCCTCATGCCAGGCCCCCCGTAATCCCCAAGGCCACGTCCCTCGGGGGAGGGAGATGGAGGGAAAGGGTGTGATGGGGGGGGGGGGACAGGGCAGGGGATGGACTTGGGGGAAGGAGACGGACACCCCCCTTCAAGGCCACAGGGACTCAAGGGACAACAGCCATGTGTGGACTGGATTGCAGAACTACACAAATGGCTGAGGGGCCATGAATTTGAGACCCTGGGTCTAAGCAGACCGAGCCAGTATTATGCGTTTTTCCAATTCACATGGGTAGGAATTGAGAAATTAAGCCCTGGCCTACACTAGGGAGTTATTTTGAAATAATCCCCCTTATGATTTCAAAATAGTAAGTGGAGCGTCCACACTACGAATAACTACTGTTATTTCCAAATAACGGGCTGGTTATTTTGAAATCTGAACTCCTGCTTTCCTCGGGGAATAAGCTTATTTCGAAATAGTTATTTCAGGAGTTATTTCGAGTTTAGTTATTTTGAAATAATTTCCTAGTGTAGACATGCTCTAATTCAGTGTTTCTCAACCTTTTGTTTATACAGTACTCCTTTAAAAAAAATTGTAAGTACCCCCAGTACCTACAGTTTTCAGACATGCAAATTTTTTCTACCATTGAAACACATTTGTTTAAACAAGTTAATCGTAGCTGGGCAGGCGATGAAATTTTTGGGTGTAAAAAGTACAAAAATAATTAAACGCTGTAAAACTTAAAACAAAAATTCAGTTTTCTCCAAATTTCAGTTGTGTTGACTTACCGCCCCCAGACTTCTCTTGAGTACCCCTAAGGGTACTCGTACTACTGGTGGAGAAATACTGCGCTAATTGACTTATTAAAGACACATAGCAAGTCAGTGGCAGAGCCAAAAACTGAAATAAGTTCCAGTCTAGCTCAGTTCCATCATGCCCCCTCCTGTCCTCACCTAGCCCTTGGTCCCTGTATGCTGTGGGAGGAGTGGCCACTGGCATATAACATGACCATACAGCCTTTGCCAGCTTTAGGCTCAAGAAAATCCCCTTTGACAGGGGGAATGTTCTGGTCATAAGAAGAACATAAGAACGGCCATACTGGGTCAGACCAAAGGTCCATCTAGCCCAGTAGCCTGTCTGACGACAGTGGCCAGCACCAGCTGCCCCAGAGGGGGTGGACCAAAGACAATGATCAAGCGATTTGTCTCCTGCCATCCTTCTCCAGCCTCTGACAAACAGAGGCCAGGGACACCATTTCTATCCCCTGGCTAATAGCCTTTTATGGACCTAACCTCCATGAAATTATCTAGCTTCTCTTTACACTCTGTTATAGTCCTAGCCTTCACAGCCTCCTCTGGCAAGGAGTTCCACAGGTTGACTACACGCTGTGTGAAGAAGAACTTTCTTTTATTAGTTTTAAACCTCTCCGGAAGGTTTAAATTTACCTTGGCACAACGCAAATTTGTCAGAGTACTGAATCCAGCCTCATAAATCCTATATAGAGATGTAAAATCCCATTTAATTAGTTAACCAGTAGTGGCTCCCAGCTTCCGCCCACCATGAAGCAGACCCGCTGGTAACCAATTAGCCTCACCAGGTAAGAAACACAATGAGGAGTTCAGCCCAAGGTGTATTACCCACAGAACTATCATTAACTCCAAAGCCAGCAAAATGACAAGTACAAACCTACTGGGTGCGTCTAGACTGGCAAGATTTTGCGCAAAAGCAGCCGCGAGTATTTGCGCAAGAAGACTGACTTTGTACTGTACAAAAATCAGTGGTTCTTGCGCAAATAATCCGACGCTCCCGCTCAGGGATAAGCCCTCTTGCACAAGTATTCTTGCACAAGAGGGCCAGTGTAGACAGCCAAGTTGATTTCTTGTGCAAGAAAGCCCGATGGCTAAAATGGCCATCAGAGCTTTCTTGTGCAAGAGAGCATCTACACTGGTATGGATGCTTTTGCGCAAAAGCACATCTTTTGCGCAAAGGCACATGCCAGTATCGACGCTCTCTTGCGCAAATACTTTTAACGGAAAAACTTTTCCGTTAAAAGTATTTGCACAAAATCATGCCAGTCTAGACGCAGCCACTGGGTTTTGTGAGGTCCTACAAAAAGTGGCTACTTTTTGCCTTCTAAATGATTCTGTAACACAGAGATATGTTTTAATAAAATGGGAGAGGGGGTCAACAAACATGTGGACAAGTGAATACAGTGTAACTGGACTTTCAGAAAGCCTTTGAGGAAGCCTTAAGCAAACTGAGAAATCATGGGATGAGAGGGAAGGTCGTTTCATGCATCAGTAGCTGGTTAAAAGACACGAAACAAAGGACGGGAATAAATGGTTAGTTTTCACAGTACACAGTGATAAATAACTAGGTCCCTCCTAGCGGTCTGTATTGGGACCAGGGCTGTGTAATATATTCATAACTTATCTGGAAGAAGGGGTAAAGAGTGAGGTGGCAAAGTTTGCAGATCATACAAAAGTACTCAAGATAAATGTTCAAAGCAGACTGCAAAGGGAGTTCACAAATCTGGGTGACTGGGCAACACAGTGGCAGATGAAATTCCGTGTTGATAACTGCCAAGTAATGAACACTGGAAAACATAAACCCAACTAGCCATACAAAATGATGGGTTCTGAATTAGCTGCTACCACTCAAGATATGATCCTGGCGTCATTGTAATAGATCTCTGAAAACATCCACTCAACATGCAGCAGCAATCAAAAAAGTTAACAGAATGTTAGGAACCATTAAGCAAGAGATAAGCTAATAAGACAGAAAATATCAGAATACAACTGTATAAAGCCATGGTAGACCCACACCTTGAATATGGCATGCAGTTGTCACTGCCTCATCTCAAAAAAACTATTTAGAACTGGACGAGGTACAGTGAAAATGATTAGGAGTATGGAACAGCTTCCACATGAGGAGAGATTTAAAAGACTGGGACTGTTCATCTTTGAAAAAAAGACAATAAAGGGGCAATATGATAAAGATCTATAAAATCATGAGTGGTGTGAAGAAAGTGAATAGGGACATGTTATTTACCCCTTCATACAACACAAGAAACAGGGTCACCCAGCAAATTTAATTGGCAGAAGGTTTAACACAAACAAAAAGAAACATTTAACACAACTCAGAATCAACCTGTGGAACTCCTTGCCAGAGGATCTCGTGACATGCAAAACTATAACTAGCTTCAAAAAATAATTACACAAGTCCATGGAAGACAGGTCTATAGTGGCTACTGGCCAAGATGATCACTGACATAACCCTATGCTCTGGGACTCCGAGTCTTTGCCTGCCAGATGCTAGGACAGACAAAAGAGGGTGGATCACTCAATTTCCCTGTTCTGTTCATTCTCTCTAAAGCATCCGGCATTGCTCACTGCAGGAAGTCAAGGTACCATGCTATATAGACCGTTGGGCTGACCCAATATGGTCATTCTTCAGTTCTTAGTAGAGATTCTTAAGTAGATTACAACTGTTCCAAGGCTAATGAAACTGGGGTGTTAAATATCTTGACAGAGTCTCTTCAAGTCTTCCTGAAGCTGACCGCATCACTGACTACACTGTAGTATACTGCACAACTGGCTCTTTCTGAATTCAGAAAAGTTACATTTAATGAAGAGAGCAGAATCTAGTGGTTCCTAGTAAAGTTTTCTTCCCTAATTTGACTTTCTCCCTCATTTTAAAAAAAACCACTAGCCTTTTCTCTCTTTACCATTCTTTCCCTTCTGGCTCCCACCTTGGTCCTCTCCACTTTCCCTTCGGGACCAAAGTGCAATTGCTCCTCCCACTCAAAATACAACTAAGTTGATAGCCTCATATGACATGTTAGAGACTCTTCCCAGCTCCCAAACATGGTACATTGTACGTAACCTTGTGTAACCCCCTGACCTTTCAGAAAGTGAATGGGATCCTTCCCCTACTGACTTCCAGGGATGCTGGGGAAAACCCGGCTGTCGGTGGGCTAGAACTGCTACCTTTAGGTATCTATGCTAACCAATGCCCAGAGATAGCAGTGGAATCCAAGCCACCATGGGGCAACCAGGTAAACCGTCTCAATGTGGCACCCCAGGGTGCCTGGTGCCTCACACAGAGAGTGTTCTTCTTTCGACTTCCTGCTGTGTAGACAGCACCAAAAGCCGAAATAAACTATTTCGAATTGAGCTATGCAATTGACTTAGTTCAAGTTGTGTAGCTTATTCCAACTTTCGCCCTGCTGTGTAGACATGCCTATGGAGACCTCACAATTCTCTCTAGCCTCACAACGTGTGAAGTCGACAGCCGACCCCGAGAGTCTCCCTACGCTGTCTTGGAAGGGAAGATGACTATATGATAGACACAGCTGGTTTCTTTGGAGTCAAAAATCCCCAGCGTATTTGTAATCTAATCTTTGAGTTGTTTTATTAATTTCCAGGGGATGTGAAAAATGAACGATACCGCACTAATACTTTCCAGACCCTTAGATTTTCTTTGCTTTATCATTTCTCATTCCACACCTTACTGAAAAGTAGGAAGGGCTGATTGATCAGTCCGGGCTCCACCTCCAGGGGGCATCAGTAGAGTGGGACACACATCAGGGCCTTTTATTTTTTGATGAAGTACCAACACTCTGCCCCTTCACACTCATTGCGTGGGTGTGAGAGGCAAAGATTTCTTTTGCAAAAGCACTGGTTTATGTAAGAGCTGCCCGACAGGGTCAAACCAACCGCCCCTCTAACCCAGCACCCAACACTGTGCCCGATGCTTCAGAGGAAAATCACAGGACAGGGCAATTATTGAGTGAGCCATCCCCTGTTGTCCAGTCCCACTGCTTCTGCTGAAGAAAGAAAAAAAAAAAAGCCCCAACTTTTGTTTTACGATTAGCTTCATCAAAACAATGAGCAAAAATGAAATTAATCCTGGCCTCTGCTATGAAACTCCGGTTTTAAATTACCAAAGCAGCAGCAGGTCTGGACTGTTAAGTGTCTAGGCTCCAGTCAAGTGCATGCTGCGGTGGAACCGTGACATCTGATATAATAGCAACGCCAGATTAGTAGTTATGTGCTTTCCCCAATATGTCAGCCTGTTTGCCTCACTCCTCTTTTAAAGTGCAATTATTGACATGTCCTCCCCTTAAACATTGGGTTTATATGCTTGCCAGTGACTCCCGGACATGTGTCAACAATTATTTTTATTTCCCTGAAAAACCAAAATGTTGCATATTCTTTTGGATAAAGTGACTTGGGTAGATTTTCATGAGCGCTGCTCTGTAATTTATTAGTCTCAAAACTCTGTAAAACGACAAGCCGCAGTAAAGTTTAAATAAGTTTGTGATTCCGAAGTAATTTTGAATTGACTATTTCCCCTCCCACCACATTTGGATTTAGGCTAATTTAATTTCTTTTTTTTTTAAATCTTAATCTGAACAAGCTTGGCTAGGCTTGTCAGGTAAGATCAAATAAAAGGGTGATATGATGGATCCAAAAAACACAAAGCGGCTCATGTTCTGAGGCTGCTGCAATCTACAAAATGAAATGCATGGCATGCCCTCTAATCAATGCAGAATTAGCTCTCTGCTTTTCAACAGGAGAAAGCCAGACGCTCAGCATGGCGCTATCCTGCCACGCTGCTCCTCACACAGAAACCACACGGTTGGGGCCCGATCCTGTTCCCGCTGAAGTCAATAAGAAAGCTCCATTGACTTCAAGGGAGCAGAAGCCAGCCTTTGAATGTCAGTGCTCCACCATGGTGAGAAAGACACGCTCTCTTGATCTCCACACGCCAGACAAAGGAGTTCCTTTGGGGCCCTGGGGAAGTGAAAGCATGGGGGGGGGGAAATAAAGGAGCACACACTGGATGGAACTACTTCTAAAGTATCTGCAGAGCATAGCTGTGCAGGGACTGGTACTGCACAGGGGCCGGAGCGATGCACTTAGCATGCTTCAAGCGGAAGAGAAGGAGAGAGAAATTCCAGGCGCAAAGAAGAAAATCCGAAAAGTAAAAAGTCAGTGCGAAGGAAAAAAGATAGTTCCTGGTTCGTACGAGTACGATAAAAGCCTCTGCTCCCCTCTTTGGCAATAGTTACTGCCAGGAGCCTGATTCTGCTCTCATATACACCAATAAAGGCAGTGGAATCAGGTGGGTGGGTGCAGAAATGGTGGGGCGGGGTCAGGATTGTAGTGTAGACCCTGGGCCCAAATCCATATTCTTTACACACGCTGAACTCCCAGTGGACTTTGCAGGGAGTTTTGGGTATAGACGAACAGGAGGGTGATAGGCAATATAGAACAGGTAGAAATTATTAGATAGATGTATAACATTTCTGTGTGTATTACCATTATTCTGAGAGTTATAGCTGCTCGAGTCGGGGACTGACTCTGTGTTTCTACAGCACCCAATGCAACGAAGCAATATCTGCCTTAGCCATTAGGTGCATCTGTAACCCACACACTGGGTATGTGGGTTACACATCTGAACATAAATATTAAATAATCATAAAACTAGGTACGCTGATGACATGGTGTTGGTAACAAAATTGTGTATTTACACAATGCAGAGGTGCAGGTACACTCGACACACTCTCTTTTCAGCCCTCTCATATTTTACATGCAACTTAGTTATTGCTAGACAACCCAGCCTGTCATTTTATTAACCATGAGATTTTGATTGTAAATGAAAACGGAGCAGCTCTTAGCACTTAAACACATTCTCAAGCTGAACTCCCGCCTGAAACAAAGGCTGAATGAGGGTTTGAATTTCATATATTGTCTTTGAGCTTTATTAGGGAAATGATACCAGATACCCTGTATGTATTTTAAGAGAAAAGACAGGTCTTATGCCAATTTAGGAGAAAGCAATCCTTTACCACATTAAGAACAAAACCCTAAAGCCATGTAGAGAATAGGAATTAGCAAAAGCTTATAGCTTCAATAATTTAAAAAGTTAAGCCTACTTAAATATAAATGACAGCATTTAATTCCAAGGCTGTTACTAAGCAGAACCTGGGTGCATCTCATATCCTGTGCCTTTCTTTGAATGCAGGGCTCAGCAATGACAGACAAAAGCTGTCCGTCACCCAGAACAAAGAACTCCAGGAAATTAAAAGAAGAGGAAATTCTGTCTTGGAGCAGAACCCGGCTCCCATGAACCGAGCCCCGAGTGGGTTCAGCTTTCACTTAGTTTATTTAAGAGGCAGCCTAATTTTGGAAAGTTTGAAAAAACAGGAGGATGGAACTCAAGCATTATGTAATGAGCAGAGAGAGCATCCTGAGAAAAAGAAAATCCAACATGACACAGTACCTCCTGTATGCAGAACCTCTGAGTCACAGATTTCCTCACCGTGGAAAAGGTTTCTATTGAGTTACTGATTGACATGCACATAGAATGTTTTATTAAATTCAGCAGAGCACAGAAACTTACACTCACTGTTTCTACTGTGTTGAAGCCTACGGAGGGAACAAAAAATCCTAGGAGGAGGAGGAGGGGGAGGTAACCTTTTAAACCGCAGCCAAATGTTCCTAAGAAAGACCAGGAAAGCATACCACAAAGTCGCCAATACAACTTACACACTGTAATACAAATAAAAACAAGATACAATCTAAAAGCTCAATAGACAATACATTAATAATGAGCTTGATTTTTGAAGGTTAAACTTTCAATAACTTGCCATAAAAAAGAGGTTAAAAACACCAGAAGTATTATTTCAATCACCTTAATTGCACTATTATCTATCCAGAAAGTATACGAGGCTGATTGTAATAAGGAGACCTGTCTCATTACTGCTCAGTTCATCATTCTTTTTATAATTTTCCAGTAGCTACACACACATCTTTTACTATTGGCTGCTAAGGACCACGCAGCAGGTTTATTACCCTCATAACCCAACAAGCTGATTTCCTAGACATTTTTCATACTCTCAGGTTAAGTGTAACACTGTTCCTCCCACTCTGAGAAGGCTGAGTGGTTTCTAAAACAACTCATACTGTATTTTGTTCAGGTTCCTCTATTAAGGGGGAGGAGGGGAGGAGTAAAGGGGAAAATCATCTTCCCACATCAGTATTTCCTCTTTTACCAAAGAAGATCATTGCCTTTCTTGGCTCTCTTTTTACATTGATTCTGTATTTTTAACAGCACCCCGAGTAGAGGAGAAAACGTTACACTTTATCAGCAGGGTTTGTGGTAGGTCCAGGGGAAAATCCCTTTGATGTTTTTGTAATTCAGTCTTAGACCTATGGGGGTGTTACTGGCAGTGCTGGCGTTTTTGTGTGAACTAAAGCCAAGCATTACATAAAAGCATAACACTTGTAGGTTTAAAATATTTTGCTATTTCCCTTGTAACTTTTACTATAACTCTTCTTCCCTTTTCAGCTATCATTTGCAATGACAAAGATGGTGCATTGTTATAGGGGAGGATTTCTCCCTCCCAAACACACACATACACACACACACTTTGTATATATTGTAGGTGTGATGCAAACAGCATTGCAATCCTCAGACCACTCAGTAACACCAACTTTCATTCCCGTCGGTGATCATGAATGCCATGGGGTCTGTTCTAAATCTATAGTCAAGGGGATTCTGTCCTTTCTTCCAATTAAACGTACAGCTTTTCCAAAACAGTAGGGACCGTTCCAATTAACCCGAATTAAACTGGTTTATCATTGACAGGCCAGCATAAAATTCTAGGGGAACAGCTGGGGGTGGGGGAAGGAGGAGACCCCCCCATTATTTCATTTAGACCCCTTCTCTCCATCTTACACAGCCCCACACCATCTTCCCCACTCAAGCCGAACTTCCCCAAACCTGTGCAGGGCACGTTTTAAACAGTTTGTAGCTTTTCAACCCTCCCCCACCCCCCTCTTCAAGGAGCCCACGGGAGAGAAGAAATCTTGCCGCACTTCGCAGCCATGCGGCGCGCTGGACTCCCATGCCTGGGTGCGTGATCGACAGAGGGTGTTTTGGAAAAAGTTTCCTCGCTGCCGACCTGCAGCCAGCTGGCCTAGTTTCAGGGGAGACGCGGATCCCAAGGATCGCAGGAGCCTAGCTGGGCTCCGAAAGGAGAGATCAGGCACCGTGTGTGTGTGTGTGAGTGTGTGTGTGTGTGTGTGTGTGTAGGGGGGATGATGATAACCCAGCGTGTGTGTGTGGAAAGAGAGAGCGCGCAGCAGCAGCATTCACGGCGGTTTGGCAAATTTCCCTGCTTGGAAAGTAGCTTGTTGACAGAGCCATGTGCTCCTCGCCGAGCAGCGAGGAAAATCAAAACACAGGCGGGGAGCGTGAGGCTGGATCGGCGCTGGCCAGCGCCCCCCTTCCCCTCCTCGGTCCCCTTTTAAAGCAAAAATAACCAGGCAGCCCACGCCCGGGGGGGTGCACGGGGCCCCTCCCCAGGAGCGGCTCAGCAGCCCGCCCGGAGCCGGGGAGGATGGGCTGGGGGGTCGCCCCGCTTACCTCCCGCGAAGGCGAGCAGAAGGAATCCGAGCACGCCGGCCGGCAGAGGCGAGTCCGGGGCAGCCATGGGGGCCACGTTCCCTGGTGCTGCTCCTTCTCCGGGGTGAAGACTCAGCCCCCTCCCAATGCACCCAAGCGCCGAGCTGGGAGCCCGGCTACACCCTCCCGGTGCGGAGGCGGCTGCCTACGACCATCGCTGGCTGGAGCTGCTGGCAGGAGCTCGCGCCATCTTGCACATCTATCAGGGATCTGTCAGCATCTCCCTGCAAGCGCGCAGGCATTAGCCCTCGCTACCCCCCGCCACACTCGCCGCCCTCTCTCCTGGAGGCCCCTTCTGGGGGGACAAAAGATCCAAGCGGCGCTTTATGCGGCTGGACATGGCCCGGCGAAGCAAGCGGATCCCCCCTTCCTTGCCCCAGCCGGCTTTGAACTGGAGCCGGGCTGCTGCCGGGGCAGATCAAAAGCCTCCTGCGCTTTCTTTTGTGCCCCGGCAGGGAGCGGCTTTCCCTCGCCCCAAAGCAAAGGCAGGGAGGGAAAGTGATGCTCGTGTTCGCACTGGAGTTTTAAACAATAATTAAAGGGGACACCCACACACACACACACACGGGGACACACACACACACACGGGGACACCCACACACACACACACACGGGGACACACACACACACGGGGACACACACACACACACACACACACGGGGACACACACACACACACACGGACACACACACACACACACACGGACACACACACACACACACACACGGACACACACACACACACACACGTGTTTTCATATGGCCCAACTTGCAAAGCCTCCCCCTTCCCGTTTATTTCCCTGTGCCAACGCGCACGCACACACACACCCACCCACACCCACACACACACACACACGTTTTCATATGGCCCAACTTGCAAAGCCTCCCCCTTCCCGTTTATTTCCCTGTGCCAACGCGCGCGCACACACACACACACACACACACACGTTTTCATATGGCCCAACTTGCAAAGCCTCCCCCTTCCCGTTTATTTCCCTGTGCCAACGCGCACACACACACACACACACACACACACGTTTTCATATGGCCCAACTTGCAAAGCCTCCCCCCTCCCCGTTTATTTCCCTGTGCCAACGCATCCCAGGCTGCAGCTCGGATCGCACACGCGGCTCCACAAAAGAGACTTTGCATTGTGTGTCCGTTGAATTCCTCCGGATTTATGCTGGGGTGTGTGACGGAGCAGGCGGGATGCAACGAGCCAGGGGGAAAAATCTCCCGTTTCATATGGTAAAACTTATCTACCGGGGGGGAGCAGAGGAAAGGAGTTGAAGAGTTAGGAGGCTGCAGGGGAAAGGATTCAAATATTCCCTCCTCCAGACCCTGGGAAAAAAGTCACCCAAGACCTATTCGGCGGCGTGTATTTGTGTTGTGCCTTGACTGGAGTCAATGCAGGTACATAACACGGATGAGTTTAGTCCTCTGGAAATTAATGAAAACAAACGTCTGCCATGTGACCCATGTTAACTTCGAGCTCTGCTCTCGAAATCAGGCAATTCCGAGAGAGCGGAATTACAGGAGGAAGTGTGTTATGCATTGACCTGCTGCATCTATGAGAAAGAGCTTCACTATGCAAGAAGCTGAAGCCTGATTTCTATGCTCGCTAAAACACAAAGCCATAGAGGGAGTTCTTCTCTAACTCCCAGGTGCCCCCACCCGCGACACTGTTTTACAGGATATAAACAACGTATCTGGCTATAATGGACTGATTTATTGCCCTGAAAGAAAAGTGACAATTGCTTTACATGCTAATTCTAGAGGATCAAATTAAGAGCAAACAAATGATTTTACACTCAAGAAAGGAGCGATTTGTCTTTCAGAGTTAAACATACCTTCTCAGGGGAAAGTTATTCTCCTTAATGACCCTCTATGGTCAGGATCTGAAGGAAATGGCTTTTTTTCCTATTGGCTTGGTGTCTTGGTTGGGATGTTTTTTAAATAGGGCAAAGAGTAGCCCTGTAGTACGTCTACACTGGACACTTATTTCGAAATAAGCTATTCGGGAAGATGTACTCTGAAATAGCTTATTTCAAAATAGCACGTCTACACTGCAGGCAAGCCTCAAAATTAGTCCATGGGGGGCTTCCCTAATATGGACATCTTACCTCGATTTAGAGCCCCAGGAAGCACTGGGCAGTAATTCATTTGAATGGCCCCGGGGAGGAGCTATTTCGAAATAGCAGCAGTAGAGCATCCATGCTACAGCTATTTAAAAATAGCTATTTCTGAATAGGCACTATTCCTCGTGGAATGAGGTTTACAGAAGTCAGAATAAGCCATCAGTTATTTCGAAATAACAGTATTGCTGTGTGGACGCCCACATTGTTATTTTGAAATAAAGTCAGTTATTTTGAAATAATTGTGCTGTGTAGATGCACTCCGAGGCTACGTCTACACTGCCGGTTTTGCAGGCAGTGAGTATGCAAAGGAGGCGTGGATTAGCATATTGTTTGCCTCATTTGCATAATTTATTCACACTTTTTTTGCCCACAGAGGAATGAGGATCTTGTGGAAAATGGGGGGGGAGGTTGTACAAAAAAACCCTGTCCACACTCCTTTTTCCCGCAAAAACCCTTGGCGCAAAAATGGTGTGCATAAATTATGTAAACGAGGCACAGTGATATGCTAATCCATGCCTCATTTGCATACTCACTGCCAGCAAAACCAGCAGTGTAGACGAAGCCCTAGACTAACAAGATCTAGATATATAGTATCATGAGAAAAATTCCACTCTGCTCATTTGAGAAAGTGGGATTTGCCTAAGAAAGCTCATCATACTATCGTTAGTCTACACTGCACTTTTACCTCAAAATAAGCTACGTAATTTGCACTATGCAAATTGAGTAGCTTATTTAGAGGTAATTTCAAAATACCTTATTTCGAAATTTGGCACTGTCTACACAGCACCAAATTTTGAACTAAGGCACTATTCCAAAACATCCCTTGTGCAATAAGGTTTATAGGAACATTGGAACAGCAAACCCGTTATATTTCAGTATAACAGGCTTGCTCTTAAGATGCAGAATAGCTATTTTCAGATACCAGACGTATCCTGAAATAGCTCCACAGTGTAGACATAGCCTAAGGTGCTACAGGACTACTTGGCTATCCCTCTAGGACTTTTGAATATGCCTTGAATGTTGTTCCCTTGAATTTAATTCACTGTGCCCAACAATCAGAAAGTTCACAAAGAACATGGGTCAGATGAGAAAAGAAGTAACTTTGGTCCCTTTTTTGGTAAGATGTACAAAGGGAAATTCAAAAAGTACCAGTGAAACACTTCGGGCTCGTCTACACTGGCCCCTTTTCACGTTGTCCTGCCTGGAATACACGTAAGTGCGGGAGGCTGTCAGATGACCAGTTGAGGTGCCTTCGCGTGCATCTACATTGCACCGTAGCTCAAACTAAGATACGCAACTTGTGCATCTTATTGCGATGCTATTTCAAAACAGCATATTTCGTCGACAGCGCCAAATTTCAAAATAAAGCGCGATTCCGAAACATCCTTTACTCCTTGTGGAAAGAGGTGTACAGGGATGTCAGGGTAGCAAGCCCAAAGTAACAGGCTTGCTGTGAAGACGTGGGATAGCTATTTCGGGATACTCACTAGGGCAGCGGTCACCAACTAGTTGATCGGGATCTACTGGTAGATCTTGGCACCTCTGACAGGTGTTGACTAGTTTGACCAAGAGGCTCTAGAACGTCAGATGTCTCTCCCCACTTCTGCAGTGCATTTCCTGCCCTTTGCCTTGGAGCTGTTTCCCTCTCCCACTCTGTAGTCTATCTCCACAGAACAGGGGTGGAGGGGCACAACAGGACTTGGTATGTAGGGAGTTTTCTGACTGCTTTGACAGGGGTGCAAGGCCAGAGCAGGGGTGAGCCTGCTTTTGCCCCACTGCACCACCACCCAGGTGGTGGTACCTGTGGTAAGCAGTGTCCAGCTGTAGCCTGCATCCCTGTCCCAGTCATGTACCTCTTCCTGCACCCCAAGCCTCTGCCCCAACCCTGAGCCCCCCTACACACAAAGGCTGTGACTACACTGGCAAGATTTTGCGCACAAGCGAATGCTTTTGTGCAAAATCTTGCCGCCTGTCTAGACTGGCAGTGAGTATTTGCGCAAGAACACTGACTTTGTACTGTACAAAATCAGTGGTTGCGCAAATATGCCGACGCTCCCGCTCAGGGATAAGCCCTCTTGCGCAAGTACTAGTGGTTGTTAAAGAACAGCCTTAGCCAGTTCATTACAGATGGAAACAAAGGGGCTATGTCTACACTGGCGCGATCTTGCGCCAGAAGTATGCAAATGAGGCTAAGCGTGGAATAACGGCATTGCGCGAGAGGGTTTTTCTTGCGCAAGAAGGGGCAGTGTAGATGCTCCTTCTGACGCAAGAGCCTCTTCCGCAAAAATGGCAGCTCATTAGATATGCAAATGAGGCTCGGCGATATTCCACGCTTAGCCTCATTTGCATACTTCTGACGCAAGATCGCGCCAGTGTAGACATAGCCAGGGTGTCCGGTGCCACTGTGCCTTGCTGTGCAAACAGCGGGAGATTTTGCATGGCCATTAGCTGTCTGAGCTGAGGAGGAGCTATATCGCCTCAGTTAATTGCAAGCAACTGCCCCGGTGAGCCTGCCGTTTTGCTGTCAGCGGAAATGAGCATGTGGCACCCGCACTAATGACTCCTTAGAGAAAAGAGAGGCACACGACTGAACATCCCATGCCAATGAGATGAGCCAGGAAAATCCAACAAAGTATCCTTCTGGCATAGACACTCTAGCTCCCCTGCCTCCTAGGAATGTGAAAGGTTAACCGCTGGGGGATGGAGCAGTCTCCACCTGCCACGGGCAGGGGGCTGCTCTAGCCCCATAGAGCCCGCCACAGACGGGCTGGACCAGCCCAGCCGGAACAGCTCCTGTCCACAGCTGGGGGTGCTGCAGGCAGGGGCTGCTGTGGTCAAACTGAAGCAACCGCTGTCTGTGGTGGGCCATGGGGGGGCTGCAAGCAGAGGCTTAACTACGTTTAACCTGTTAACCAATTAAATGGGATTTTACGTCCCTTCTTTCCTTTGCCCCTTTGCATTAGCGTCTCACTTAAGAGATGATGCGTTAATGCCGATGATCATCAGCTGCAGCACGACACACCAAGAATGCCTGTAGACTAACTTACCTGATCTGACTGAGATCTGAAGAGCTTGGCTGGGTGGGATTTGTAGTTCTTTTTTTTCCTGCTCTAACTAAACCCTGACAGCAGATCAGAATGCAGCTCAAGGAGCCCATGGTCAGCACTGGGTACCTGGCCGGAGTTCAACATCTGTTGAAGTCAATGGAACTAGTAGTAGGGTAAAATTTTCAAAAGTGCCTAATGCCCAGGTTGTCAGAGGCATTTAGGTGCCTAATGCTCATGTATTTCCCTTGGAGGATTTGAGATTACGTGATTTAGGAACCTAAGTCCCGTTTTCAGAAAGCGACTTGGGCATTTAGGAGACTAAATCCCTAGGATTTGCAATGAGATTTAGGCTCCTAAATCACTTGGTGCTTTAGAAAAGTTTGCCCATATTGACTTCTGTGAGCTTTGGCTCAGGCCAATAGAGTCTCATTTAGCCCACAGGTCAGATACTGCAAGGTGTGCCATGGCCTCAACTTTGATTGGAGTAGTTGGCAGCATATTTCAGGAATTGCTCAGAGCCATGCAGGATAGAGGCTCACATGGCAGTACTGTGCCTGTCAGGGAGTCAGGCTCTGACACCGACATACCCTGGGCCCTTGGGCAAGTCACTTAACCTGGATGAGCCTCTTTCCTCTCCCCCCTTCCAATCTAGAAAATAAGAATAATAGCTCATGCAGATAATATGCGGCTTAATTTTGGTTAAAGTGTGTAAAGTGGTTGGAGACTTTTGGGCTGGGGGATGCTGTGGAAATTCAACGTATATTCAGTTTCAGTTACCAATGGCGTATGCCATGCAATGGGACCTAGGCCCACGGCAGGGAAGGCACGTCATAAAAGCATTAATGATAATTCTGCTTCTCTAGATCACTGCACATGGTGGGTCAGCTCCCCAGCAGGAGGAAATCAATGTTGCTCTGTTGACCTCGGAGGACCGACACTGAAAATCTGGTTTGTCCAGTCCAAGGGGCACTCGGCCATCCTGCCGCAGAGGGTGTGCACGGAGACCACGGCTGGCCAGCAGATGCTGATTGACCCAAAGGAAAGTCTTATGCTGTCAGATAGATATCATCATTACACGTGCAATAACAGAATGAACATAAACACAGCGGCACTCGTTTTCTAAATCAGTCAATCAACCTTCAATACATTAATTGTATTGGTAGTAAACTGAGTTCTTGCCAATTTATGCTTGTCATTTTTACATCAAGAAAATATTACAGTCGTACCTTGTAGTTTATGCAGAAAATGTCAACCTGTCACTGTGTGAACAATGCAGCAGATTTGGCTTTTGTGTTCCTATTAACACATTAGGTACGATTATAATGGAACATTATAAAGTATATGCGTGGGAGATCAGAGGCACCCTGTGCTCCTGGGGCTCGCAATTTGAGTACTGCTGTTCCTGAGCAGGACCATGTGGACATTCATACGATGGTCTAAGTTGACTTTTTTTTTCCAATTCAACTGGTAGTTTAGGAGGAGTTCAAGCTACACCAACAAAACCATGCCGTCTAGAATAGGAATGCCTAACGCGATTGTTACACTGATATAACTATTGTGGTGTAATTATACAGCTGAAAAAAACCCCATGTAAACAACCCCTCAGAAAACCAGCCCTAGCTCTAGCATTAATTCACACCTTTGTTGATGAGCTGAGTCTTGTCACGGTTTAAATTCCTTCCTGCCCCTCGCTCCATGCTAAACTGGAAGGCTCCAACATCTTCTTTTCCTTGGAACCCAATTCCTCGCCACCACGACTCTGCCCTCTCCTCATTGAAGGCCCTTTGTGAAAATCACTTCTGGAGGAAGCTCACCCGTGCTGTCGATTCACTAGCTACAGAACCATTCTCCCTCTGCAAACAGAAGAGAGGACCCTATGCAACATTCACGTACACCGCCATCTTGTTTTCACCCTTCCTCTCTCTCCAGAAGCCTTTCTCCATGTAATGGCCTCCTGTTAGTCTCATTGTTCAGAGCTTTGGAAACGGACTGTTTTAATTCATTTTGTGCAACACTGTAGGCATCTATGGTGCCAGAGACAATGCACTGGGGGGTGTTGCAGGCAGAGTTGGATTAATTTTCCTGGGACCCAAGGCTATTAGATTTTGTAGGGTCTCTGGAGGTTTGGAGTGCAGGAGTGGGCTTAGGGGATTGAGGTGCAAGAGGGGATACATCTCCAGGTGGGAGGATGGGTCAAGGGTGAGATCCAGGGATGGGGTAGGAAGTTGGGGGGCAGGGTCTGGGAAGAGTTGGGGTGCAGAAGTGGGCTCCAGGCTGGGCTAGGGGGGTTGGGTGCAGGAAGGGTTGTGGGGTGCAGGCTCCAGCTGGTAAGCGCTAACATCTGGAGGCTCCCGGTCGGTGGTGTAGTCGGACTAAGGCAGGACCTCTGCCTGCCCTGGCTTTGTGTTGCTCTGCTACCCAAGGTGGCCGGCATGTCGTCCCGAGGCAGAGGGGTCAGGTCGTTCTGTGTGGTGCACGCTGCCCATGCCCTCCGGCCCAACCCCACAGCTCCCTCCGGCCATAACCAACAGGAGCTACAGAGCCAGCCCTGGAGGTGGAGACAGTGCACAGAGATCCCTGAACACCCCTCACCAAGGGACCGAAAGGGCAAGCTGGTGCTTGCAGCTCCAACCCCTTGGGCTCTGGGGCTGGTTTCCACGGTCACAGGCTGGATCAAAGGAAGCATTGGGCCCCATCCAGCCTGCGGTTTCCCCCCAGCCTTGCCTGAGGCCCTGGGCCCCTGTGTCAATACAGCTCTGTATGCAGGGTCACATCCTCCCACCCCGTCGGATTTGCTGCGTGGCTTGCACTGAGCATGCTCAGTAACACTGCTGAAGCTGGCTGACCTCACTCTGTGCCCCATTATCGGCAGGCAGGGGTCGTCGTCATATGAATCAGCAACCGCTAACGACTGTCTGCTGGCGCAGCAGCTCAGAGAACCCCTTCCCCCATCCCACAACCGGCTTTCACGGGCTACAAACAATCCCTCCGAATTTGCTTGGCTGGTCCCTGACTGGGCCATCTTGCACTGCAGCCAATTGAATCTCATTATATCACGCGCCAGAGCGCGGAGCTGTGTAATTCATTGCATGGGACAGCTACTGAATTACATCACGCCTCCGAGCCGATTAGCCCCACGCCTGTCATAGTATTGCCAGCTGTATTGTAACACAGAGCGTCTGGGGGTAATAAAAGATAGCAGAGAGAAGGAAATGCAAACGAATGACTCATTCAGATCCTGGCCTTTTGGAGGGCCCAGCTCCATGATGACAAATTATTGCAGATGTGCAGGCAGAGAAGTAAGGGAAGCTGCTAACCCTCTGAGGGCAAGAAAAAGAAGGAAGTCCCAGTCCTCTCTGTTAACATGGAGAGAAAGAGCCCCTGGCTGCCGATGAGAGAAGTGGAAGCTATCTTCTCTGGTAAAGACAGGGCTGCATCTTTCCACCCAGAGCGGGTCGCTGGATTTCGGGGCTCTAGGGATGTTCCAACTGGGTGTAGAAATCGGTCACTGTCAGGTATTTCTCTGTGCTGTTTTGTTTGTTTAGAAACCATGGCCAAGGTCTTGTGTCTCTGAACACACAAGAACAAAAGGAGCAGCTGCCTCGCTTGCACCCCAAGCCTCTTCAGCCAAGACACTCTCTAGCGTTTTCCAGCATTACACTCTGCTCTCACAGCCAGTGGGGCTAACAGCCTCACCAGGCCCCCGAGCAAGGTGGGAGAGGGCCCTGCTCTGCACCCCCAGTAGGGGCGGGGCCTCACGTGGGAGGGGCGGGGCTGCAAGTAGGCTGTGCCGCCCCCCAACTGCCCTCAGTGCTGCCTGGAGTGTGACACATGGTGCTCTGGCAGGGATTTAAAGGGGCTCCAGGACACAGGTCCAGTGTTCTGCTAATCACTCTGGCAGGCGTTGTCACTTGCAAGTTAACTAGATCCTCTCCGGAGGAAGCAGAGTCATAGAACAGGGCTAGGAAGAGGCAGATGGGTGGACGTTAGGACCCAACGGTGCCCCAAATTTTTGGCTGTCCTACACAGCTGCGTAATCTGTGTAAGGACGACCCTGCCTAGGTATGTACTACAAGGCTACAGGCAGAGGCCTGTAAGATTTCAGCTTGGCCATAGTAGGCCTCAAGGTTTTTGACACAACTAGATGAGCCAGGAGGAATCGTATGCCAGTCCGATGACAAGATTCCTGTCAAGCACGTGGCACTAAGTGACGCTCCAAGGAACCAGACTGCGAAGTGCCTGGCTAGCCCACACGAGGCACTTGAGGGTAGTGTCATGAAAAGTTCTGCTCTTATCGTGGGTTACCATGGGAACATGCCTCCGTAAATGTTTATAAGAATGAGGGGACAATCTGTGAAAAGTGGGGCACCCCAAAATAGATACAATATGGAAGCAGAGGTAAGGAACAGACGCTTTGAACCCTCGTACATAGGCATACGGTTGGACATGGTCATAAACACAGGGTTTCCTGGTCTGGCTAGCAAAGGAAGACCCTTGCGGGAACGTCCCCTCTATCAGCGACTACCTGTTGAGAGCCACCAGAGGCTAACACCTCAGCCAACGAGAGTATGAACACAGCAATTGCTATGGCATGAACTCTCGGGGTTTGTGCACTTGGTGGTAACTTCAATCATCTGCTTAGTACAACGTACCCGACAGTCAAGACTTCGTACGTGTGGCCGTATTTGTGGTTCTGTCGTCAGTCTCCGTGTGTTCCTAGCGCCTCCCGCGCTCATTGCATCGACCAGCGTGACTTTCAGCCCATCGATCTGACACCTGTGGCGCCCCAGGAGCAGAGTTCTCTCCCCAGGGACACTGCTTTATCACAGGACTAGCACGTCTCTTTCAAACAGAGGTCACAAGCCAGAACAAGGTTTCACTCCGCTCATGACGCAAGGCAGTTAAATCGCATGTGCTGCTCTGTGACCACGTGATTAGCTCAGGCAACTCAGAAACCAGGCTCTTGGATTCTGTTCCTAGCTCTGCTGATTTGCCTGGCTGGCATGTTCAGACACGTGATTTAAGGCTGAACATCAGAACAGCCACACTGTGTCAAACCAAAGGTCCATCTAGCCCAGTAGCCTGTCTCCTGACAGTGGCCAGCACCAGGTGCCCCAGAGGGAATGAACAGGACAGGTAACCATCAAGTGATCCATTCCAGCTTCTGACAAACAGTGGCTAGGGACACCATTCCTGCCCATCCCGGCTAATAGCCATTGATGCTCCACGAATTTATCTAGTTCTCTTTTGAACACAGTTATCATCTTCGCCTTCACAACATCCTCTGGCAAGAAAATCCACAGGCTGACTGTGCACCATGTGAAGAAGTACTTCCTTTAGTTTGTTTTAAACCTGCTGCCTATTCATTTCCTTTGGTGACCCCTAGTTCTTGTGTCATGAGAAGTAAATAGCACTTGTGAATATGCTTTCTCTACACCAGTCATGGTTTTATAGACCAGGGGTGGGGAACATTTTTTGGGGTCAGAAAAATCAGTAGGGGGCCGCCCAAAAGTGAGAAGCAAGAAAAAAACAAAACAAAAACAAACAACCTTCACCCCCCAAAAACACAAAAAAACAAACACCCCCCCAAAACAAAAAAAAAAACACATTCCCCCACACACATACAGAGCCCAGAGGGGTCCAAGCTAGTAGATTTTGTGGGTCTCCCTATGCTCTTGGGTGGGGCCAAAATGTGTGGGAGTGGGCTGCCGGGGAGTGGGCTTGGGGTCTGGGTGGGAGGAAGGGTGCAGGAGAGGGCTGAGGGTGGGAGAGCTGGGCTGGAGGTAGGTGCAGGAATGGAGTGGGGGTGCGGGATCTGGCAGGAGAGGGGCTGCCAGGCAGGAACGCCGGCTCCCCAGTGTTGCCCCATGGTTCTGCCTGTCTAACTGGCTCTGTACTAACTGGAAGCTTCTCATGGAGATCCTGGTCTTCTGTCTCTTACCTAGTGGCTTAATTTGGCCTGCAGACCTCTCTCCTATCCTTCCCTATGTCACTGGTACCTACATGTATCACGACCACCAGCTCCTCCCCAGCACTACACACAAGTCTATCTAGATCTCTCAAGAGAGCCACAACCTTTGTACTAGACAGCAAGTCACAATGAGGTTCTCCCGCTCATCGCCCGCCCAGCTAGCTGTGTTTCTAATGATCAAATCTCCCATATCTATGTAAGGGTGTTAAGGAACAGGTATGTTGCAAATTGTGTAGTGAATACAATTTGTATTGTCTACACTAGGGGTTCCCAAACTTTTTGATACGGGGACCAGTAAATCCATTCACAAGCTTTTGGAAGACCGGTAACATTCATTTGCATATTCATTAAGCAAATGATTAATATGCAAATAAGGTATTTCTGGTCCTCCCAAAGCCCCCAGTGCCAGCTTTAGCAAAGCTTTTGATACCGTCACCCACAATATTCTTGCCAGCAAGTTAAGGGAATATGAATTGGATACATGGACTGTAAGATGGATAGAAAGCTGGCTAGATCAGGGTTTCCCAAACTTTTTATTTTAGTTGGAACCTGTTTTTTCAGTACTGTTTTTTGCAGCCCAAAAATATAAACGCATATAAAAAAAGAATGAAAAACGAGTAAGTTTTCAGTTTTACCCGGCTGCATCCTCTGCCCAGCCCGGGCCAGGGCTTGGGGTAGCCGGTGCCGCACGGGCACTCTGGGAGGCAGGAGCAGATTGGGGTAGGGTATCTGGCTAGGAGGGAGGGTGCACGGAGGGGACTTGGGTAGGAGTTGGACCTCCCTGGTCTGGCACCCTCTGGACCTGACTGGTCCCAGATGAGGGATTTTTTGGATCAGGGGAGGCAATTTCAGGGCTCCTGGGTCCCCTCCCCCACTAGGCTTCTTTGCACCTCCCTGCTCTGCAACCCAGCTGAGCTGCCCACCCCCGCTAGTTCCCTGCACCTCGCGGAAAACCATCCCCAATCCAAGGGAGTGCAGCACCAGTTCCCTGCAGCCCCTCCCAGCCCAGCTGAGCTGCCCGTCTGTTCCCTCTGCCTTCCCCCATTCACCTCAGCCCAGCTGAGCCCTGCCCTGGTTCCCTGCATGCCTCCCCCACAGCCCAGCTGAGCCCCGTTTCCCTGCACCTCCCCCCAAACCGCGCAGACATACCGAGCCCAGCGCTGATTCCCTGCCCCTGCCTCCCTCCTCTGGAGTCCAGGGCTGGGTTCCCGGCACCTCCCCCTACTGCAGCCCAGCCTGGCGCCCCCCTAGTGCGGCACCTGGGGGCAACTGCCCCCCGCTACACCTCTGCCGGGAGCCTGGAACATCCAGCTGCATCCTCCCCCCAGCCCGGCCCAGGGCTTGGGGGACCAGCACTGCAAGGCACTCCAGGAGCCCGGAACATCCTGGCAGCCATGCCGAGGCCTGGTATTTTTTCCCGCGGACCGGTACCAGGCCGCAGCCCATAGTTTGGGAAACGCTGGTCTACACGATTAGTCGATAAGGGGAGGCTCGCTCTGGGCCACGGCGCCTCTGCATTTTAAATGTAGCAAGAGCCCGGCAGCCCTTACTACATTTGAAATGCAGAGGCGCAGCAGTCCCAGACCTGCGTGAGTGGGGACTGCTCGGTCTCCTCTCGCGCCGGGTCCAACAGCCCCTGTTTGCAGAGGCTCGGCTGGCCGCAGGCAGGTGTTGCTCCAGCAGACAATCCTCTGGATTTGAAATGTTGGAAACCAGGAATCTTGTGCAGCTCAACACATTTGAACCACAGAGCATAAGAGGGTTCTAAGGGCTTGGCTCCCATGGGGGGCAGGGCCTGGGCAGACGGGGAAGGGCTGGGGGCTTGCCTCCCCCAGCCTTACCTTCATCCACTGCCCCTAGTGGGTGTGTCTAAACTACATGGCTCCATCGATGGAGCCACGTAGATTAGGCTGATCGGCAGAGGGAAATGAAGCCGCGATTTAAATAATCGCAGCTTCATTTAAATTTAAATGGCTGCCGCGCTGAGCCGACAAACAGCTGATCAGCTGTTTGTCAGCTCAGCGCGCTAGTCTGGACGCTCCTGCGCCGACCTGAAAGCCCTTTATCGACCTCCCCGTTATGCCTTGTAGGATGAGGTTTACCGGGGAGGTCGATAAAGGGCTTTCGTGTCGGCAGGGGAACGTCCAGACTGCCCCGATCTGCCGACAAACAGCTGATCGGCAGAGCAGGGCAGCCATTTAAATTTAAATGAAGCCGCGATTATTTAAATCGCGGCTTCATTTCCCTTTGCCGAACAAACAAATCTACATGGCTCCGTCGACGCAGCCATGTAGTCTAGACGTACCCAGTAAGTGCCACTGTTTAATAGCAAAACTCCCACTGATTTCAACAACTCAGTAGCCCAAACACTGATAAGAAAGCCATCTCCCACCTGGAAAAGATTTTCCTTTAGAATTAGTTCTACATACAGAGTCACTCTGAAACTGGACTCTATCTTTTTTGTAAATATTTTATTAATAATACATTAGTTAAGGAATATAAGGACAATTTCTTCTTACATTTTAACACTAAAGAGTATTTGTGAAGTAAGAATAGTCTCTGAAGAAAGAAAGGTATAATTAAATACAGCATGGAACCAAATACAGACAATCTTTTAACACGGTCAAGTTCTGGTTACCCTTCCTTATGCATCGTGTAAAAAATAGTAAATTAAATTAAATTTTAAAATATTAGCAAGGGGAAAATGACACAAATAGAACTAGATAAAAGATTTTACTGGACTAAACTTCTCATTTCAAACAAGGATCCTGGTTAGAAAAGACACAGTCATCCTTGCAAAGGGATCAGTTTCTAATGAGAACAAAAATATATATATATATAGTGTTATATAAAAGCGGTCGCTTTCCTATGATACATCCTGTATGGGCTGATATCAGTTATTAATTATTTACTTTTCAAAAATCAGAAAACCTAGAAGGTTACAAATTAGCTCAGTTGTAACTATATAAACCAGAACTTTACACTCTGTTAAAAAAGAAAAGAAACCAAATCAACAAAATGAAAAAAAATGACAAACAGATTTTTGAGAACCAAATCATGTTTCACATAAGAAATTCAAAGAAAAGAATCAGAATTTTGACTTTCACGGCATCAAGGAAAATGTAGTTGCGTAACCCAATGATAACATTAACACTACAAAACTTAAGTTGGGGAGACAGATTTGATATTTAAGCAATGTAAAAACAATATACATAGGCAAAAAGTTGACTAGCAATAATCTTTAGTGTTACTGAAGGAAAAGAATGGGCGGGTAGAGGAAAAAATAATGCTAACTTTTAGTAAGATACATGAACTCTGATGTGTAAGTAAAGGTATCAACTTTTTTTGTATGTCTGTGAGAAAGGTGCAAGAAAGCTACTTCTCGAAACATTTCATGATAAAAAAATATATGCACTGGTTATTTCAGCTGTGTACACATAATGCATATTACCCCATTTCTTCAGCTTTTAGTCAACAAGGAAAACGTAAAAGCCCAATACATGTAGAATAAGTACAGAGGCAGGGAAACAGCCACATAAATTAGGTGACCAGACACTGGACATAATCCATTGTGTGCGCTAATGTGGAAGATCATGTTAAAAAGTGACTTCAGTACAGTTTTGGGTTCAGGTCCTCAGCCTCACGGGAATGACACTGGTTGACACCAATAGATTCGTTTGCTTTTATGGTTCTCACCAATCCCGGGTCACGGCCGTACTCTGATGTACCAAGTGCTGTACGTTTCATGCTCTGGAACAATTGGGTTTGGTGGAATAAGAGGAGAAGAAGAAGGCTGGATGCAAGGAAACAAAGTAGCCATGTGATGCAAGCTTTCTGCCTACACAGTAGCGGTCAGGAGCATAAAGAGAATCCTTCACACTTTTCATAGCATCTTTCCTCTGAGGATCGCAAAGCATTGAACTAAGCCGCACAAAACCCTGTGAGGTAGCTTTGTACAGATAGGGAAACCGAGGCACGGGCAGATTACATGACTTAACCAAGGTTACACAGCAAGTCAGTGTGGCAGAGGTGGGAAGCAGAAGCCACAACTCCTGGATGCTAGTTCTACACCCTAGTCTTGAAACTCAACTCCCTTCCTGAATGTGAATTAAACTACAGAGCAGAGAAGTGTGTCACTGGAAGGGTCAGATGGGACAGCGATTCAGCGACCAGCACCAATCATTTCTGTCTGGAAAAATGCACCCAACGATTACATATCAACTTACCATAGTTTTTCTCTTTGATTATATTTCCAGTTGTATAAGAATCGCCCCAGTGTTTGTTTCTAAGGGTGCACCTACACAGCAAAGTTCTTTTGGAATAATGGTTGTTATTCCGAAATAACTATGCGAGCATCTACACAGCCATTCCATTATTTCGAAATAGTTTCAAAATAATGGGCAGTCTATTCCGAAATCTGTAAACCTCATTCTACAAAGAATAACTCCTATTCCAAAATAGCTATTTCGAAATAAGGTGTGTACAGATGCTCCCCTTCTGCTATTTTGAAATAGCCCCTTACCAGAGCCATTCTAAGTTATTCCTCCCCAGGGCCTCCTGGAATGAGGTTTACCTGGGTGGTCGACAAATGCCTTTGATGTCGACACCCGCGCGTCCAGACTACCGTGCAGAGCCGACAAACAGCTGATTGGCTCAGCGCGGCAGCCATGTAAATTTAAATGAAGCGGCAATTATTTAAATCGCCGCTTCATTTTCCTATGCCTGGTAGCCTCATCTACATGCCTCTGTCGCCAGAGGCATGTAGTCTAGACGTAGCCTTAGACTTGTACTCTTTGGAGCAGAGCAGGGAGAAGGGTTAGTACAGTAACAGCCAATCAGGTCTCTCGATTCCATCAGGCCGGAGGAAATCAGCAATTGCTATTGGCTAGTGAGAAGAGAATGATGTATAAGTCAGTACTAGCATTTAAATGAGTCAAGATTTAAACAGAAAGCTGGTCTTTCCCTTAACTGCAGTGGGCCGGTCTAGTAGAGACTGATTTCGAGACGTGGCCTCTTTCTGTTTTGCGCCCACAATTTAGGAGGGACAAATAGGAACACTGCAAATGGTGAAATGGCTCATACCAGTGAATGATCCATATTGTCTGTGATCCCATCTCTGAGCCTGGCCACTACCAGATACTTTGGAGGAAGGCCCCGAAAGCCCCATAGAGGAATTATGGTGCATCTAAGCAAACTCCTTCTTAACCTCAGGCAGCTAGTAGTTGCCTTATGCACTAAAACAAAAGGGGCTATATCCCCAATGTATTTTATCCTATTTCATGTAATTGTGGGTTGATCTTATGGGCCATGGAATGTTTCATCTTTTAATGTTCCAGTCTGCTAAGCTCTTAGCAAAATGTCCTGCAGCACTGAGTTCCACAGCTGAATCATGCATTGTTGAGAACACATTTCCTTTCATCCACTTCAGACTGGGTGCTGTTACAGTTCTGTGTGTGTCCCGCTGCTCTGGTATTACATGAATAAATGAGGAGCTCCCAACTAACCATCTCTCCTCTGATCTGCCCATCATTAAATTATGGTGGTAGTCCTTAGGAAGGTGCCAGCGTTAATAAAGCCGTGTGTGAACAGGACTCCAATTCTGTACGTGTTCCTGTTCATTAGCCACCCCTCCACTGCCAGCCACAAATGGCCTTTCTTCAGCTGTTGCCACTCGGCAGGTCTACGTGGCTCCAGGTAGGGAAGGGATCGTTCAGAGCTTCCTTCATTGTCTGCAGCCTCACAAACCTGCCCATGGCGGAGGCCTTTCCTCCAGAAGCAGCTGCCAGTGAGTGGCGACGTGCTGCGGCCACTATCTGCATTCCCTTGACATTAAGATCAATAGGACGGGACTGGTTCCCAGCAAAACGGTAATCGCTGTTCGTAAGCGGCACTATCCTTTCCTAGTCCTAGCACGAGGAGTCCTGCAAGTACGGAGGTTAGTTCGCTGCCAATCTTAGTTATCGGTGGGAAACGGGACGCTTGTCCCCACAAGAGTATATTGCTCTATTTTATTCTAATCTCCTGCCTAAGCCTTTAATCCTGGCCGGTGCCTTCCCCTGCAGCCTTTCCATTTCTCCCAGAGGCTTTCGGAGCAGGGGAACCCACATTAAACACTGTCTCCGCACAGAGTTAGCATGTGCGAATTAGCCCATGGCACTCCGGGTTCCAGAATTGCTCTCTATCCCTTTCTTAAGTACGCCAAACATCTGGTTTGCTTTTATCCCCCCCCCCCCTTTGACTGCTGCAGCACACCGAACACGTGTTTCCACTGCAATGGCTGTATTGGCAGCCAGGGTTACTTCCTGAGTGGGTCCAGTGAATTTAAAACCCATCGACATGTAGGTAAAGAAATGTGGGCATGGATGAGGTCGTGAAGACACGAGGGGCAGCTGCGATCTCACAGGGCATGGCAGCCAGGTTGCACCTGCCCATACGTGCCCCACACAGAACGGTGAGAGTGTGAGCTCTCCACCCACGAAACAGGAGGCCCCGGGGAGACTCCCCCAGACCAGGCACAACCAGACCTCTCCAAAGGCTCTTTCGGAAGAGCAGAGCCGCTTTTTATTCTTTTAATGGAATTGTTGAGCTCAGCACTGACCCTTCCATCCCGTGGCAGAGGGGCAGGCGCGCCGGAGGGTCTCTCAGGCAATGGCGACAAACGACAGGCCCGGTCAAAGGGGACCGCAGCGCTCGCCTGTAGGGAGAGGCTGAGAGCAGTAGACTGGGGTGTCAATCTACAGAGCACGAGGCTGCCGTGCCGATGGCAAAGCCAGGTGGCAGGGCCCGCCTGGCGGCTAGCGTGCGGAAGGCTAGAGCGCCGTAGATTGGTACCCGATTTGCCGCTCTGTACAGACAAGCCCTTCCATTCGGTGCGGGGAGCCACTGGTGTCTGCCACTTTGTGGCAGCTCATGGACTGGTGCTCCAGAGCCTACTCTAGCTTCCCCCCGGGGCTGGGCAAGGGCGGGAAGGACAGAGCTGTGGCAGGGATCACTTACAATACTGGGGACAGAAGTTCTACGCCAGAGACAGGGAGCCCAATGGCAGGGGAAGCAAGATCCTTAAACGTGGGTTAGCTCATACAGGGCTTGACTGGGTGCTGGACACAGAGCCAGCCCAAGCTACGGGCTGACCGGGCGACAGCCTGGGGCGCCCGATTTTGAGGGGCGCCACGCGGTGCTGCCAGGCCGGGTGGGGGCGGAGCCGCACATGCGCTGCACGCCCAGGGTGCCAGAATGGCTTGGGCCAGCCCTGGCTGGACAGGGCCTTTTAGTTCAGCCTTATGGCTGGGCACACACATCGGGTTCCACCTGGAATCAAAGGGAGCCTCCCGGAAGAACCTGAGGCAGGACCGGCCTGCTCAAGAGGTATCTGATTGTTTCCGTGCCGTGCCCCAGGAAACGCCATTAACACGAATGGGAATGGCAAGCAGTACGGGAAGACTAGCCCTGCAGGATGGGAAGACCCTGCAAAACGTTTGCTGTAAGTGGCCTCTTGCACCAGGGGGAGCGACTCGGGCTGCCTGTGAGTACACGGTTCTCTGCTGCTCACCAGGGCTGGATCGAGATGGAGGAACCTTTCACAGATCAGCACGAAGGTCTCCAGGACATTTTTCTGGCCAGTTCCAATGGAAGCCAGGTTGGGACGGGTGGGGGCACGTCTGCTCAACACCCGCACTGTCCAATGCATTCAGACCCTCAGCACCTGTCCCGGTCTGGCACAGTCCGCAAGGTGCCCTATTCACACATGGCTGTTGAGAATCTGAAAGCGACCGGCGAACGACCAGGCGGCAAGTGACTCCTTTCTTTTCAGCGGGTCAAGCAGAGAGAAAAGACCCTCAGGAAACAGCATCAATAACGAAGAGCAGACGAGAGTCTTTCAAATCTGTCGGTGTGAACTCAAGGTGCTGTTTGAACAAGAACGCCCAATTTTTTTTTTTTTTTTCAAATCTCGGCACTGCCCTTTGCAGGGTAAATTCACACTCCGAGCAGCAGGTGCGAATCCCAGTGCGACGGGGCAGACTCATGCTCGTGCTCATGGACAGGGGCGGCCCGAGGCGGGCTGCCGGCAGCTGGTGCCCCAGGCGGAATGCGCGATCGGCGCCCCCACCTCCACAGCCCTCAATGGCGTGATGGCATCACTGGGCGCCCCGTTTAACGCGGCGCCCTAGGTGACGGCCGAGTCAGCCTATACACACGGGCCGCCCCTGCTGATGGACCCTGTGTGCTAAAAACAGCGCAGTGCAGGGCACGAGCAGCAGAACAGGCCAGCTGCGTGACTATGTGGCATCAGTCTTAGATGGGTCCGTAGTGGGGGAGGCTCGCCCCTTCCATGGCCACACTCTGTTTTCACACTTCATGCCAGCTGGTGTAAGCAGAGGTGACTTGCTGGGGGAGCCAAGTCCCCTCGCCCCGATTTGCAGCTCACATGGACGGAGCATGCTCAATAACACTGCTGAAGCCACCTGCTCTCGCTCTACCCCCCCTCTCTCGGTTGTCTCTGAGTAAGTCAGTCTCCTCCAACCCCTGCCCGCATGCTGGACCCAGCCTAACAATGCACTTGGGCCAATATTGCCAAATGACTTGTGATTTTGGCTGCTTAATTTGAGCCACTGGAAAGGGACCCGATTTTCTGAAACCCCTGGGTACCCACCCTCAGGCAATCCGGCTGCTTTAAAGTGTCGCACACTGAGCCCAAACAAAGTAACACCTCCAAACATCGCGGCACCATTCTCTTTACCGATACGAGCCCCTTAACAACATGCTGCTGAACATCTCCCCATCTGACATGACCTTTTTGCAAAGCACAGGCTTCTACGGCCACACACATCCGACACGCCAGTCCTAGGGCAGGTGGGCCTGCAGCAACATATTAAGAAGAAACAAAGCAAGACAGACGTCAGACCTGCAGCGCTATTCATTAAAAAATAGTCCACAACCAGTGCAAACATATTCTTTAGAAAAAGGCAGTATAAGAATAAGTTAAAAACTAAAATGGACTATAACAAAAGAGTAAATCTACGGCTTTTTTTTTTTTCTCTCCAACAGACATGAGGTAGTTGCGTTGTTAAGGAGGAAAAAATAAAGAGAGAAGTAGTAAAAATGCTACTCTATACCACACGCTACTCCACTTTATAAAATTAAATAATATAAAGATGCTCCAAGGAAATAAAAATACATTGTCGTACATTAAAAGGAGAGAGGCTGTACCTAAAATGATAGGTACAAGAACCTACGTGACACAAAGTCCAGCTCGGTGAAGTGACCGAGACGCTGGAAAAGGTTCTATATCGTACAAGTTGTTAGAAGCACTCGCAGAGTGTGTAATAAAAGGCCACTACGTCAGCCTGCTAGTAGTATCTACTGTGGTAGTGTACAAAGGGATCATTAAAATCATTTTAACCATGGGCGAGCGGAGAAGGCCACTGGCTATAGCTAGTTGCCTTTCGGCAGGGGGCTGGTTCAACTGCTTGGGTTGCTTGCTCCACAAAATGCATCACAAAGCTGCAGAGGGCAAGGTGAGGCAGCAGCCCTCTGCCCTGATGAACAGCAACACGGGAGAAGAGAAGCTTAATGTCATCTCCTTCTTGCCACCTGTAACAAGGTCCTGGCAGGCCTCCGCATGGAACAAATGGAAACCCCTGCACAGCTGAGGGCGGGAGGGTCTGTTTGAGTTCTGGGCTCACGCCAATCTACACGTTGATTTATTTAGGGTGGATTTAGGGCTGTTCGCCTGTCCAGGAACCTGACCCGTTAGGTGCTGAACACCCTCAGCCACACCGAACTGACTGTGAGGTGAGTTGTTCACAGCTCTCCCCCGGATCTGGCCCCCATCGTAGCTCGCGCCTCCCTCTTCCAGCTCTCCCGTGATCAAAATCAGATTAATTTCCTCTTTAATGGTTATGGACACGCGTCACGTTCTCAGATGCTGAGGATGAATTGATTAGCGCTGAGATACTACACAGAGGTGCGTCCTGTGGGCCTGTGGGAAAAGCTTGGCACTTGGCTGGCTGGACGTTCCCTCGGCCGGCTTGCAGACAGCCCGAATCTCCACTTTCCACAGAGTTCCCATTTTCTCCATGCCTGGGGAAGCCATTGGTGAGCCCACAAGTGCCGACGGCTTCCACTTTGTTCGTTTTTCTGTCAGTACTTAACGGGCTCTCCTGGGCGTGCCGCTCAGGCTGGCCAGGGCTGTCCACTATCGCTTTGCTGACATTCGACCTGGCGATCGGGGAGGCGTCCAGGAGTGGCTCGTCGGAGGGGAAGTTGTCTGGGCTGTGCTCCTCGGGCTCCGTTTCTTCAATGTCCAGCGGGTGAAGCCGAGAGCCACAGTCTCTGTCAGCGGCGGAGAAATCGGAATGGACGATGACTTCGGCCTCCACTTGATGGAGGCCGATGGGCGGTTGAGTTTTCACCACTTCGTTCTGTTGTGAAGCAGAAAGCAAAGGGATTAAAGTGACTAAACTCGGATCACGTCGCCCCTGGAGCCCGACAAACGGAGAAGCCCTTGTTTAACCGGAAGCACGTGTAGGCCCACTCATTTCAATGGGCCTACGCACATGCTTAAAATTAAGTGCAGCTTTATATGCCTTACTGGATTGGAATCTTAAACACGGCTCAGGCTGGGATACAAGCAACAGCCCAAGTCGCCCAGCAGACTGGCTTAAAGGCATGACAACTTTGGGCCGCTCAGGAACAAGAGTGTACGATACAGAGGCAGCAGTGCGGGGCGGCAGCAGCCCCTCTCTGCGGGGATCCGAGCTCCCCACGGACAGAGGCTTCTCCGCCTCACAAGGTGTCTTCCACAGTGTGTCCTTTCAGTCCCAGCCAGATTTTCCATCAGCGTTTGGCAATCAATGGTGGAAACAGAGCTCACTGTACGCCCAAAACTATATACGTCATTTAAAAAACAAACATTGGGCTATGTCATTTTAAAAGGTAAACACTCTAACAAAAGCCTGGGCAGATCAATAGCCCAAAGCATTTCCGGGCGTTTGTTCTTATGAGTTTAGACTGTCGTGAGCCCGGCAATGATTTCAGGGGGGAAATATTTCCTAAGGTCGGGGCTTGGCAAATGTGCGAGGTCGGAAGGGCTGTGTGGTCAAATGTATTTGCAACTCTGAAGTCAGCACACACAAGGTATTGCAGTCATCTCCCCAGTTTGGACGGCTGATCCCCAGGGCAGACACTGTGCACAGAGAAGGGACGTAAAACTCCATTTAAAAATGGAACCGTAGCACTGCTAAAAATCGTAGCTGTGACCCGGTTACACGCTGCAGGTAAATAAGCTTTATACAGCCTCTCCCAGAGAGCCAGAGTATAACCTGCAGCGGGGGCGGCGGGGGGTGCTCTGGCTGGAGCAGCCCCTGCCTATGGTGGTGGGGGCTGAACCCATGGGACTGGAGCAGCCCCTGCTTACGGTGGTGGGGGGGGGGGGTGGAGTGGACCCCATGGGGATGACGCAGCTGCTGCCTATGGTGGTGGGGATGGACCCCGTGGGGATGGAGCAACCCCTGCCTGTGGTGGTGGGGGGGGGGACCGACCCCATGGGGATGGAGCAGTCCCTTCCTGGGGAAGTAGGGAGCCGCTCCAGCCCCTATTGGTTAACCGGTTAGCTATTTACATCCCTGGTGCAGAGTGCCCGCTTGTGACAGCGAAAGCCCTCCCTTGGCAAGGAGTGCAGTGGATTCGCACTGAAAACGGGGCAGGAAGAGTGTGCCTGGATACCTGTCCTCTGCACTTATACACCACTTGCCACCACAGGGCCTCCGGATGCTTTAGAAGCCTCACAACCCACATAGCTACCCATGGGGAAACTGAGTCACAAAGCTGTGCAGAGACTTCCACGGGTTACCCAGCGGCAGAAAGGGGACTCCACTCCATGGTCCCAGCCAACTGTACCAGGAGGTGGCTTAAAGGTCCAGCCAATGGCGTACAGTGACATTAAGTGGCAGGAGAGAGGTACTGCCAATCCCCGCCTTCCCCCTCAGCATTCAAAGGTCATGACTCAGGTTCCAAAGACTGAGGAGAGTTTTAAAAGTGGCAAGTGCAGGATTTATTTGCCTTAGGGTGTTGAGCCTTGAGAATTCATGAGTTCGAGCAGCAGTAGCGGGGGGAGCAGGGGAGGCTGCCGCGAAGCAGCCTCTGTCCATGGTAGGCCTGAGCTCCCCAGACAGAGGCTGCTCCGCCTCCCACGGAGGCTTGCCGTGGACAGAGGCTGCTCTGTGGGAGATGGAGCAGCCTCTGTCTGCAGGGAGCTCGGACCCCCGGAGACAGGGGCTGCTGCCGCCCTGCACTGCTGCCTCTGTATCAGAGGCAGTAGTATGGAGTGGCAGGCAGCTCGTCCACGAGGGGAGCTGGTTTTTAAACTGGATCCCCTTGCAAACCAGCTCCCCTGCACCTCTGCCTCTGATACTGAGGCAGCAGCGTGGGGCATCGGGGGCTCCCTGGGTCTGGAGTGCACTGGCTGCTGGCCCCGCCCCCGGGGACTATAGAATAGTCAAGTAACCAATGAGAATTCATGTGATTACTCATCTATTCTACTACCCGATATCTGACCTCCCTAGTGAGAGCCAAGACTGGTGGCTGTAAACAAACTTTATGGGACTGTGGGAAACTTGCCCACACCCTGAGAAGTGGCCATCCAGCTCACTCAAATCATGGCAGACCACAGATGTTGCTGGACCAGACTAGAGAGGTTCGACCTGCATCGACACTAGAACATGTGCACTGCAATGATTCCGCGAGGCTCGCCCCCTCTAGAGACAAATGCTGAGATATTCAAAAATCCTAGTGATTTCAGGTGCTTAAAGGGACAGATTTTCAGAAGGCGTGTGTTTGGCACTGGCTAAATATCAGACCCCATTGTCACATCTGAAGCTGGCACATGAGGCAAAACACGAGGCACCGAATTTGTCTATTTGCTTCTGAAAACGTTGGCTTCAGTGTACAAGCAGAGCAAGATTTGCAGGTTACCTTAATCCTATTTTATAATTGGCTAACGCTGTTACCAAACAACGCACAAAGTGAGTTCGCTCACACAACATTTAAATAGTGCCCTGCCTACATGCATCGTCTGCTTTTATTTTTAAGCAGGCTATTACTAGATTCAACTACAATGTGTTAACGAAGCAGATTTCTCTATTTTGAAAGCCTATGCAGAGTCTCCTAGACAATTAGCTTTAACATCTTTTCAATGCTTATTGCCTTTGCTAGTTAACAACTTCGCTTACTAAAAGGAAACAATCCAAAACAAGGAAGTGAACCAACCTATGTGTAACTCGCCGGCTTCCTATTTAAACCAATTTTATGTAACATTTACAGGTTTTAACACTTCTCTCCTTTTGTTGACAAACTCTGGTGGGTAGCTAAAGTGTGATGTAACTGGCACACTATAATTCGGTTGTAAAACATTGTGTCAGCTCTCTACACAACATTAATTACATCCTGTGTATAACTGATTTTCACACTGCTATCTAGGAAGGAGACATGGGATATGTGGAGGTACTTATTAGACGAGACAAAACCTAAAAGCTACACCAGGCTTTATAGCATCAGTCTGAGTTTGTATCAAAGAGCTTGAATGGGGTATTGTCACAGAGTACGATCTTAGCCAATGCTTCGCTGGAACCGATCTGTATTCCCAAGGTTGAGAACACAACATCAGAAATGTACCTGTTAATTTTCAATACTAAGTCTTGGAACATGGGAGAAGTTCCAGATGACTAGAAGAAAGCAAATGTGCCAATATTTTTTAAAAAAGGGTAAAAAGGGTGATGCAGACCTGTCACCTTCATATCGATCCTGGGCAAGATAATGGAGCAGCTGATATGGGACATGATTAATAAAGAATTAAAGGAGGGTAATTTAATTAACACTTATCAACAAGCATTTATGGAAAATAGATCATGTCAAACAAACTTGATAGCTTTTTTTTTTTAATGAAATTACAGGTTTGGTTGCTAGGGTAATAATATTGATGTAATCCGCTGGATTTCTGTAAGGCATTTGAGAGTACCACACATTTTATTTAAAAATTAGAAAGATATAGAACCAGCGGTGAAAGTACAGATACCGTCCTATTGCAACGTGGGTATCTGCCAGCTCTTTCCGTAGCTCCCTACTGGCTTTTGCCACAGCTCATCCAGCTCTTGCTGGAGCAGCACACGAGGCGCACCTGCTTACTTTCTCCTCTAGGTAAAACTATATAAAATTAACACATTAATTGAATGAAAACCTGGCTAAGCGATAGGTAAGGCCCTACCAAATTCATGGCAATAAAAAACCATGTCATGGACCATGCAAATCTGGTCTTTGGGGAGCTTTTATCTTATGCTATACAGTCTCAGAGGGGTAGCTGTGTTAGTCTGTAACTTTAAAAACAAGTAGTTAGAGACTAACAAAATTATATAGAATCATGAGCTTTCGCGGTTAAAATCACTCCCCGCATCTTTGGTCAAACCTGCAGTGGGCCTTTCTGGGCTTGGAAATGAGGATGCCTGCGTTTTCTCCTGATCTGTAGATGATGGCTAATGGGAAGTGCTTTACACGCCCTTTCAGAGGAATTTAAAACAAGCCTTGCTTTTTGACTCTTAATAGAGGCAAAAATGCAATTCCTTCTCCATGCTGGGTATTGTAGATCCTAACTCATTTCACACGTTGTTTACAATACTGCTACATACAAAAAAAAAACCCAAGTCTGTTTTGGAGCGTCATTCCTGCTCCCCATATGAGAGTACTGATTCAAGACCTCTAGGGCTGGGGAAAGTAGAGGAGTGAGAACACGGGGTTTGCTGGACCTCAGAGATACAGAAAACTTCTTGAAAAATAGAACAACTTTACAATTAAATAACATGCAGTGTTATACTTGGGCAACAAAACAAAAACAACAATCAGCAAACCGACTAACACAAAGGGGAAAATATTTTCTCTCCCTCCAGAAGCAGGGGAAAGGACAAAAGACACATAACAAAGGTACCATAGCGCACAAGCTGCTTACACTAAAGAACCAAAGACACCCACCGTAACAGCATCGTAAACCAGGGCTTGTAGCAAAAGCTTTTGTCCGGCATTAGAAGGCGGCATCAGCGTTCCATTCACAGCAGTGGTAGGGCCTTTTGTAATGGCATCTCCAGATCTGGCTATGCTACTTGTCCAGTTCTGGTTAATTGATTTATTCCATGTAGACTGCATAATCAAAAGGGAAACAATGATCAGATTATTTCTGAGACACAGATCCTTATCTCTACAGGCCCGAAAGCACAGGCAGTTCAACACACACACACGTTGGAGAAATCCCATATTGCTTAAAGAGGTCGGTTCAATGCAGCAAACACACTTTCAATGATGTCAAAACAACGCTAACCCTATCAAACTGACATTATTACCAGAGGACTTGGGGGTTGACTGCAGTGATTTGTTATGGCCTGGTGGAGAGAAAGTGGACAATGGGGGTTTTCTTAGTTCTGACCCACTATTGCTAATACTGTTCTGTCTGTGTCACATTACAGTAAGAGCTCATGCTCCAAATCAGATCAAAGTTGATTCCAAGACCCACAGGATACAGTTGATCACATAGCCCCACACCGTAGGCATTTTCCTTTTGAAGGCCTAATTTAAAGCCCACTGAAGTTAGTGGGAAAATGTTTTTTAACTCCGTTAGTTTGGCATCAGATTCCACTGCATGTACAAGATGGCCGTGGGTCAGAGGCAGTGGGACTAACACTCTACACGTCCGTAGCTACTTCATACAATGATCTCAAAGCACTTTATACAGGTGAATAAAGATTATTATCTCCATGGAGAAACTCAGGTGCAGAGAAGCTACCTGACCTGCCTAATATCAAATAGTGTCTCAGTAGTAAAAAGTTAGGCTTATAAAGTCAGTTTCCAATACACCACTCTGCTTCTTTGTGCTAAGCTCCCCTGTAACAACTAGAATCTTCTAGCATTTTATCAGTTGAGCTTTTCCATTTTGCATGTTTTGTAGAAGGAAGGATCCCATTTCAGGTCAAATCTTCCGCTGAGCTTCTTTCACGCTTCCTTTTGAGTGTGCATAAGAAAACGCCACACTTGCCTCTATTCACCCACACTTTGCAGGCTCAAACACTGACATCTTGAAATGTTTAACACTTACGTACACGCACGAGTTAGAATGTGCACCTGCAAACTCCATTAAGGTGAAGGGGTTTTGCGGAGGCACATTTTAACCCTTGAGCATGCAGAGGTGTTCCACGGTGTAGGCAAATGTTTGACCCTGAAACTTGCAGCACACGCATGTGTGTGCACGTGCAATTTTGTATGTGCGCACATAGAGTCTGTGGGCTGAAAAATTAAGGTGCTTTCTATTAATGAATTCTGCTATGAATCTCATCCTAGGAAACCTAGCAGTAGCAACAGCAGACAAAGCAGGTAGGTTACTTTTGAAATGCACTGTAGTAGAAACTGGTGCACATGGGCCGATTTTTATTCACACACTTTGTTAGCAAAATGGTTAACCAAGTTCAGCAAAGCTACAATCGATACATATGCGGAGCAATGACAAATTAATTTCAGCATTACTGTGTATTATACTAAAATAGCAATGGCTAAACAAATCGGAGGGCAGGGACCCTGCACAGTTACTGACTCACTAATGGGCATGGTACTTGCACAGTATGCAAATTATTGCACTCTCATTGGCTACTGTCTTTAGAACTCACCACCCACATGCCCATAACAAACATGGTTGCCACAACTTCTCGTCTCATCCAACTGACAGAAAAAAAAACCAATTATGTCTCTCAAACATCTCTTTGTTAAACATTTCTGTATAATAACTGCAACTTGAGGTGCTTCTCTTGACCCAATAACAACAGTATTCTGGACTAACAAGCCACTTTTGACCTTGGAGTTACTCAGGCTACTCAGTTGTAACCTCATAAACAGGAAACACCTTCAACATTTTCTCTATTCAAGTTATTACACAATAACAACATAGTAACTCTCCTGGATGGAACAGAACAATTATTGGCTGTCTATGGGAATAAGCAATGTAACATTTTCATTTAGGACAATGAATGTTATTTGAGAAATAAACTGTACCATGACAATTATAGGCATTTATCCATAACTCACCAGCAAATTTGCCACACGCTTGTCTTGTATTATTCTAGCTATCCTAGTCTCTCTCGACACTTTAACTACAGGTTGAATCTCTCTGATCCAGCACTCTTTGATCCGGCAACATCCGTGGTCCAGCATGATTTTAGTGAGCCAGATGTCCACTTACCATGGGTGTGGCCAAGTTTCCCGTGGTTCCAAGTTTGTTTATAGCAATCTTTCCTGATCCTTAGTGTTCTGTGGATGTCTGTTCTGTGCTCTAATTTACCTCTACTTTTTTCTAAGACACTAGTAAGCATTGGAAGTGTTGGTAATGCTGCTAGACAATATTGACCTTCCGTAGTTCAGCAAACTCTCTCGTTTGGCACCCAGTCAAGTCCTAAGGGTGCTGAACTAGAGAGGTTCAACCTGCACCATACTTTCTGTGATGGAAGGATCTAAGTCAAAACTCAAGTTCTATCAGTACATCATTACTATTTATCTATCACTGTATGGGCACAGGACTGTGCAGTAAGAGAAAGTAATCAGTTGGCTCCGTCTTTACTTTAAGACCTAGAACAACTGGTTAGGAATTTATTGTCTTCCTTCATGAAACATATCACCAAAAATGACAATTTTTGGTCTCCACTGCAATTGGTCTTTGAAAGCTTTAATGGGATTTTGTAAGAGATCTATTTGATATGTATCAAACAAAAAACACGTTTTTACAATTTTTTTTAATGTTCCATTTTGTCAGAAAGCCAATTTTTTTATTCTAAAAAAGTTAAAAAGAATTTCGTTGCGGCAATTGGTTTGCCTAGAGCTGCTGCAGGACAGAATGAGGTAGGACAGTAAATGAGTTGCTGTGATAGCTATGACAATATCCCACAGTCTCTCTGGTTGATCTCAAGTGTATGTATCACTGCGGGCCAGGGATTATCTGTAATTCCAGGGGAGATGCGGACCACAAACTCCAGGAATTAAGATCAGTGAGGGGTGACTGGGTGCAAGTATAACACTTCCAGGCTACGTCTAGACTGGCATGATTTTCCAGAAATGCTTTTAACGGAAAAGTTTTCTGTTAAAAGCATTTTCAGAAAAGCGCGTCTAGATTGGCATGGACGCTTTTCCGCAAAAGCACTTTTTGCAGAAAAGCGTCCATGGCCAATCTAGACGCGCTTTTGCGCAAAAAATCACCATTTTCACGATCGGGGCTTTTCTGCGGAAAACAAATCTCAGCTGTCTACCCTGGCCCTTTTGCGCAAAAGTTTTGCGCAAAAGGGACTTTTGCCTGAACGGGAGCAGCATAGTATTTCCGCAAAAAGCACGGATTTCTTACAGTAGGAAGTCAGTGCTTTTGCGGAAATTCAAGCGGACAGTGTAGACAGCTGGCAAGTTTTTCCAGAAAAGGGGCTGATTTTCCGGAAAAACTGGCCAGTCTAGACACAGCCCCAGAGATGTACCACCACCTGAACAGGCTCACATATACTGGTTCAAACTGGATTCCTCAGAGACCAACAAACAAAGGAAAAAACTTTTGGACAAACAGCCTGGCTACGTCTACACTGGCACCCTTTTCCGGAAATGCTTAAAACGGAACAGTTTTCCGTTATAAGTATTTCCGGAAAAAGCGCGTCTACATTGGCAGGATGCTTTTCCGGAAAAGCACTTTTTCCGGAAAAGTGTCTGTGGCCAACGTAGACGCGCTTTTCCGGAAAAAAGCCCCGATCGTCATTTTCGCGATCGGGGCTTTTTTTTGCGGAAAAGACTACCGTGCTGTCTACACTGGCCCTTTTCCGGGGAAATTTTTTTCCGGAAAAGGACTTTTGCCCAAACGGGAGCAGCATAGTTTTTCCGGAAAAACCCTGACAATTTTACAGTAGATCGTCATTGCTTTTCCGGAAAGGCAAGTGGCCAGCGTAGACAGCTGGCAAGTTATTCCGGAAAAGCGGCTGCTTTTCCGGAATAAGTGGCCCAGTGTAGACACAGCCCCTAAGTTTGAACTGACTAAGGGATGTCTTTCTAATCTGTCACAGAGAGACCCCAGGCCTTCCTGGGACGGGTCGGAAGATCTTTGCCCACTGAGGACTAGGAATGTAAAAAGTCGGTGACAAAGGTAACCGTGTCACGGCTGAAAATCGCCGCGGCTCCACGCGCTGCAATATCAAACTTAAATAAGCAGAGCCTGCAGGGAAGCCTCCCCAGGAGTAGCTCGGGAGGAGGTGGCTTCTCTGCCACAGCAAAACTGCCTCCCTGGGAACCACGCCGGCGGGGAACTGCCAGCTCCGCCTCCCCACGGAGGAGGTTTCCCTGCCACAGTGAAGCCATTTCCCTGGAAGCATAGCAGGCAACAGCCACTCCAGGGGAGCCAGCGTGTAACCTGTTGGGGGGACGGGGCCTGCCACAGACAGGGGTTGCTCTGGAGCAGCCCCTGCTTGCGGTGGGCTGTATGGGGCTGGAGCAATCCTCCGCTTGAGGCGGTCAGAGAGCTGTTCCAGTACCCGTGGTTAACCGGAAGCGGTAAGCCATACCCGTTTAGGACGAGGCTTACCGCTTAACCTTTCACATCCCTACTGCGGGCCCATAAGACTGATCGGTGGCCTCTGGTAAGAGTTTAGCATGCGTCCAGGAACTTTTATTGTTATGATCTTTTCTCTGTAATGCTTTCATCTTAAAAATAAACTTGCCTGCTTAGCCCAGGTCTACACCATACATCACAACTACTTTCCTCAGGGTGTGAAAATCCACACCCCTGCGTGACACAGGTATACCCATCTAACCCCCAGCATAGACAGCGTTATGTAAACGGGAGAGTGGCATAGCTACGGCCTCTTGGGGAGGTGGATTAACTATTCCGATGGGAGACGTTCTACCATCGTTCACTAATGCACTACAGCGGCACAGGAACGAGTGATGGGAACAAGCTAGCAGTGACATTTGGGTTGAGCTAAGAGGGTGGGAGACCAGGCTTGAGAAAATCAGAGAGAGAGAAAGGGAGAAGCTGATACATGGGGTACCTTCCTGGTGGGAGAAAGGAAACACGTAGATTTTTATTGTGGGAGAATGTACCAACTCCCCACGCGGAGAAATGTGAGACCAGAAAGAAACCAGGAACAATTCTAGTCTGTTGAAAATTAATTCAGTGACAGAAACAAATGGCCCTTTTTGGGAAATAAATGGGTATTTCAGAGCTGTCTCCTGGCAGCATTTACTTTGGTGATTGGAGCAATCAGTATTCTGCACTAGGAGAAAGATTCCTCACACAAGCATGCTATCAAGGCGCAGTCACGTCCAGGTGTGAAGATGGCTTTTGGCTCATCACTCCTATATGAACGGATTGTCTGCTTCAAGTTCGAGCCCACCCAAGCAATGTGGTAGCCTCACCAATACAGCAGCACATTTTGGGGGAGATACTTTTTTTTTTTTTTAAGCAGACCACCAAGCTGTTCTTAGCTGTGCTTCAAATCCCTCCGGCAACCAGTGTTACCTTGTTTGTAGATCTAATTAAATTCTATGGGCTGAATGCAATTTGTTCTGGGTTCTCTTGCCTTCCCCTTGTAATAAACTGTTGAATGCACACCTTTGTGCACGGGAAATGTGTGCCTTTAAGAGCTCGGATTATTTCACAGCTCAGACTGTTAGTTCATGGGCAGAGGTAATTTCTTTTCAGGGCCTGATTTTACGGGGCAGCCTTGTGTTTATGCGGACTCACCTTATTACCAAAAGCTTAGCACGGCTAGAGCAACTCCACTTTCTGTCTTGGAGGGTGTCAAACAGAAACGTCACCCCATTTTTCTGTACAGGTCAATTTGTCCCACAAACAATACATTCCCTGAGAACAAGAGAAGAGCATGGGGGTGAGGAAGAAGGTGTAAGGTTTAAATGGAGGAACGTCTCTCTCCCTTTCTCCCTACAGCTAATGCTCAGTGAGCATATTACAGATCCTGTGTCTCGCTGCTGACCTTGTATGAGTCATTTGACCTCCTTGAGCCTCAGTCCATCTGGCTGGAAATGAGGCAGAAATGCAGCACCAGATGTGGCATGGAAGTCGAGCGTTTCAAAGTCAGTCCCTCACAAAAGTCGGACGTTAGACAGGCAGTGGGGACCGGCACCCGGAAAATAAAAACAAAATGCTCCTGGACACGCCTAGGAGGTGCTGAGTGCCCTCAGCCCACTCTGACATCCAACAGCAACTGAGGGTGCTGAGCATCTCCCAGGTCCACACCTCTCTAGATGCTAACAGCTTTGCACAAAGACCTCTAGGGCCAAACCTTGCTCCCGCTGAAGTCCCATTGCTACAGGCTAAGGCTTGAAGAGGCCAAATCTCACAGCTGTTTATGCAGAAGTGGGTTTCTGGGGTGGAGGGGGGTAAAAAAAAAAGAGTGTCAATCCAAAGTTGTGGATTTCAGGTGCCCATTTTCAATGCACGCAACGTGCTAATCCTGGAGTGAGCATCCCGGCTACGGCTCACTTCACATACTTTAACACCACAGCCTGTTCTGGACCAATACCCCTCGCTCCTCTCCTTTGTTTGGGTCAGTGATAATGAAGCTAACCGTAAATAATGCAAAACCAGATCAGTGATCACCAGCAGGGCTGACAGCCTGGCTGGGCTCCTGGGCAAGGTAGGGTGGACCCTGCTCTATGCCCTGGAAGAGGCGGGGCCTCAGACAGAAGGGGTGGAGCTGTGCAGCCTACAATGCTGCCCAGAGAATACCGCATGGTACTCCAGCGGAGATTTAAAGGCCCAGGGCTCCGACGGCCACCACTACTGCAGCTGCCCCTCCTCGGTCAGCGGGCCTGATGACCACAGATAGCTGGGTGGGATGAAACACAATAAGGAATATTAATAAATGGAACAGTACTTAATTACACTAATTGCTCCTGCTACCATCTGCGTGGCTTTCTGCTGATAGGTCAATGACTGGTGGATTAGGGACCTGTTCCAAAGATCCTACCATTACTGAGCAAACAAAAACTGGACATTTCAAATGAGACGGTACAGACACACATGCATGTGCAGACACACACGCGCACACTACCAGAGAGATCTGCACACACATAACACCCCCACAACCCTTGAATGCTCGCACACTCTTCTTGAAGGCTTCCTGTGCAAAGCAAACATGTGGAAAGAAACAGCCATCCCGGTGCAATTGCCACAGGAACAGCTGCTAGCGGAAACGTCAATCTGCCGTGTTTACATAGGTTTTGATGACTCTGGGAACGAACTGTTCAGCCCTGGCTGAAATTAGCTTGTGAGGAAAAGCAAAAAATTTTTAGTACCCGTTTTCTATTTTCAAACAAATTTAAAAAAAGCTGCATCGCCAGGCAACCATATACCGTGTTACTCAAAAAGGTTTCATTTACAAAAAAAACCTTCCTTGGGGATTAATATCTCCTAGGTCAAGCACTTACAATTAGCTCAGGTCTGTTTGTTATAGCTTAGTTTGAGAAGGCTGGGGGAGAGGTTGTAGGAAGTTTGGAAAAAGGTCTCTGGAGTTTTATAGTATATTAACTAGAGAAGGGAGTGTAAGTCTTAGATTTAATTTCGAGGGGGGGAAGTCACTCCCAATAATAAACTGTTCATGTCAAACAAGAGAATGAAAACGTAACCATCATCCAATAAAGGAATGCTAGCAAAGACATTTCAGTTTCAGTTAAACTCGTATAAAAGCAAACAGATCTTTTCATTGCAACTTCTTTGTAGTATCAGCTATGCTGATATTGGCTCATGTTTCCTTCATCAGCAACAGCTAGTGATTTCCCGCAACTCTGTTAGCTGGTGATCCACACTTCAAATACGTACACAGCCATTTATACCCCAAGTGCCAAAGGAGTCTAAAGAACACTGCCTCTCACATCATCAGCCCACCCTGAAACCTTATTTGCTCTGGGACCACATCTGCTTAGACTCAATTTAAACGCCGTGCAAGGCAACCCTGGGAAATTTCTGCCATGCCCAGTTGAAGTGCATCGTGCCGAAAAGAGTTGATTCATCACAGATTTTGTGCCTCCGTCTGTAGATGGGTACAGTGACCCCTTGTTACACAAACACACAGACCTCATGGTAGGCAGCAGGGAGACGATGTAGGAACATTGGACCCCAATACAGGGGCGGATGAGAGTGCTGCGGGGCCCAGGGCAGCGCCACGGGGCCCCGGGCAGCAAAATTTCGCAGGGCCCCCCCGTTGACACAGTGCATGCGCCGTGGTGCCAAGGCGCATGCGCGGGGCCTTGGGAAGCGCAGGGCCCAGGGTAGCCGCCCCGCCTGCCCTGCCCTAAATCCGCCGCTGCCCCAATATAAAACAAAGCTCTGGCCTCTACCACTTCAGATAAAGGAAATTTTCCATGAGTTGTCAGCAGGAGCAGGACGTCTACTGAGAGCTGGATGGAATATTCCCCATTACCACTACCGCATGCACACCAAATTTCAACTAAAATGAAAAACATCTCCCATGATGCACTACTTCCCACCCTCTTCCTGAGCCGCTGTGGTGTCTCATGGAAACTGTAGTCCACTGCTCTATCAAGAAAAAGAGGCATAAGGCAGCCGAACAACAACTCCCATGAGGCACTCCAAATAAAAAAACGTTGGGTGTTGGCCAAAAGTGCTGTCTGAGCATTCAGTTTTTGGACAAACACTTTCCATGGAAAGGGCCCACGTTTTACGAAAAAATTTTATTTAGTCCAAAACAGTTTCGACAGAAAGTGTGCGACCTACCCGGCCCACTAGAGGGAGACAGAGCTGCACCATCCTTAGCTGCTGGGTTCCAAACATCGTGTGTTGCCTGGATACCTAAGGCAGTGGAGTCTAGGAGGTGCATTTGGGAGGGCAAGGAAGCTGTGAGAAGTCAGCCTATTGGTGCATTCGTGACCAATGGAATCCAGCAGACAAAAAACGATCACAGAACAGGCACGAGCCTCCCCTGGCTCGCACTGCAGCTGGGTGGCTCAAATGTTTATTTCCTTCTAAGCACAAGATCAGGTTTTGAATTGAAGTTAACCCAGGATCCGCCTGCCTCCTTCACCATCCTTTCCCCTGCCCCACCCAGCTCGCTTTATGGAGATGAGGCACAGAGTTGGATGGAGAGGGACACCCTGACATCAGCACCTCCTTCCCAACCTCTCCCACCCTGCGCAGAAAGCAAGAGGCTCTCCAAGGCAGAGGGCAGAACAAGCAAGGCAGCAGAAGGGGGCGCAACTGAGGTGCCGACACTTGAAAGCCTCCCGGCCAAACTAGTCAGGATCCTGTCAGAGGGGATAGATGCCGATCTACGGGGTGGTGACCCCTGGTTTATTAATAAGCAAGGAGAAAGGATGGCTTTGTGGGAAAGGTGCTTGGCTGGAGAGGCCTGTTCAGTTCTTGGCTCTGCTAGACGCATCCTGTACACAGTCTTCTGTGCCTCAGTTTCCTCCTCGGTAGCCTGGATACGATAATACTATCTTCCTCCCTGTCTTAGACTGTAAGCTCTTTGGAGTAGAACTCTCTAAGATGCATTAACAGATGTGTTGCGAGCAAGACACGAGAAGTCATTCTTCCGCTCTACTCTGAGCTGATTAGGCCTCAGTTGGAGTGTTGTGTCCAGTTCTGGGCACCACATTTCAAGAAAGATGTGGAGAAACTGGAAAAGGTTCAGAGAAGAGCAACAAGAATGACGAAAGGTCTAGTGAAATGAGGAGTAACGGTAGTTCGGAATAGGAAGCCTAGTCCGAACTACCTAGTCCGTGCCGTGTGTAGCCGCGTGGCACGGAGTCCGCACTAGCAGACATTTAAAAATGGCGGCGCCCGGCAAGATGCAAATGAAGCCCAGGAAACTCAAATCCCGGGCTTCATTTGAAACTCCGGTTGCCTACATTACCACCCTAGTTCGAACTAGGGTGGTAATGTAGACATACCCTGGGATGCATTAACAGGTGTGTTGTGAGCAAGACACGAGAAGTCATTCTTCCGCTCTACTCTGCGCTGATAAGGCCTCAATTGGAGTATTGTGTCCAGTTCTGGGCACCACATTTCAAGAAAGATGTGGAGAAACTGGAAAAGGTTCAGAGAAGAGCAACAAGAATGACGAAAGGTCTAGAGAACATGACCTGTGAAGGAAGACTGAAAGAATTGGGCTTGTTTAGTTTGGAAAAGAGAAGATTGAGAGGGGACATGAGAGCGGTTTTCAGGTATCTAAAAGGGTGTCATAAGGAGGAGGGAGAAAACTTGTTCATCTTGGCCTCTGAGGATAGAACAAGAAGCAATGGGTTTAAACTGCAGCAATGGAGGTTTAGGTTGGACATTAGGAAAAAGTTCCTAACTGTCAGGGTGGTCAAACACTGGAATAAATTGCCCAGGGAGGTTGTGGAATCCCCATCTCTGGAGATATTTAAGAGCAGGTTAGATAAATGTCTATCAGGGATGGTCTAGACAGAGCTGGTTCCTGCCGTGAGGGCAGGGGACTGGATTCGATGACCTCTCGAGGTCCCTTCCTGTCCTAGTATTCTATGATTCTAATTGGGTGCTGATTAGGGATTTAAAATCCCGTGTAATTGGTTAACGCAGATAGCGGCTGTGCTGGCCGGACTGGAGTGCCTGTGCCCGCAGTGGGCCCTGTGGGGCTGGAACAGCCCCCTGCCTGCAGCGGATGGGGAGCTACTCCAGCCCCCCCGGTTAACCCTTCACTTCCCTAGAGCGGATATGGAACCTAGTGCAACAGTCTCAGTTGGGGCATAAAGACCAAAAGCCAGCCCAGAGCCTGAGCGTGAATTCATGGAGAGAGAGAGACCCCACAGTGCTGAAAGCTGCTCTTTGAACACGGCTGTGGCGCCCAGCACAAGGTGCTCACAGCACAGCAGATTTCTGGTTGAACGATTTCAAATCCAGATTGCTAGTTACAAACGTCTTGGCATCCCCACTACATCACACTGTGTAACGGTGATTGTACAGGCCACGTATGGTGGACCTTGAACTGCCAGGAGACCCTGATCCAGAATAATACCAGATTGCCTGTTTCAGTGGGGTCTCACAAGCATTTTAAATTGAGAAGGTCCTCTGATAACCCTGAGAGGCTGATAAATGCTATTAATTGCACAGTATTCATTTGACAGATGGAGGATTGTGGCAGAGAGAAGTGGCGTGATGTGTTTGCATCAGTGGTACAGCCGGAATTAGCTCCCCAGCATCCATGTGGCCAAGGGGGTGGTGCCCAGGATTGGTATTAAAGAGGCCCAGCTTCTGTTCCTGGCTCTGCTACTGCTGTTGGGGAACCTTGGTCAAGTCACCTCACAGCTCTGGGCATCAATCTTCCCATCTGCAAAAAGGCCCTAATGACACTGAGCTCCTTGAAGTCTACTGCTGAAAAGTCCCATGGAAGAATAGATCTTGTGACTGGCGCGCTTCTGTTCTAGCCATTAGGATGCACTGCCTTCCTGTTAATGTCAAAACCCAACAGGAAGAGGCTGGATAGTTCAGTGACCTCTCTCGTGACATGGTTTGAATGCAAACCCAGGACAGCGCAGTGAAAGGAGCTGTCTCATTCCAGTCCCGAGGAACAGGAACACCCTGCTGGGTGTGAATATCGGGTTGGCATTCACAGCACAGGTGGTCAGGAGTGACTGGGTCATGAAGACTGACCTGCTCTCCTTCCCCACACTCAGCTACCTGGTAACTAGGCCCTTCTTGAAAGCGCACAGGCACGCCAGGAAAGTCTGCCGTGCTGCTCCTGTTCCCGGAGAACGAGGGCATCTCAGTCCCTTCTGGCAATTGCTTTACTTTAATATCTTGCAGGCCATGGGTTGCAGGGATGGCTGGATGATGCAGCGGGCGAGAGTGTACCCCTCCACACACAGCCTGGAGCGCCCCACCATGCACAGACCAGGACGCCTCGTCACGCACAGCCTGGAGTGCCCCACCACACACAGCCTGGAGCGCCCCACCACACACAGCCTGGAGCGCCCCGCCACACACAGCCTGGAGCGCCCTGCCACACACAGACCAGGACGCCTCGTCACACACAGACCAGGGCGCCCCGCCACACACAGCCTGGAGCGCCCTGCCACACACAGCCTGGAGCGCCCCGCCACACACAGCCCGGAGTCCTCCGCCACACACAGACCAGGGCGCCCCACCACGCACAGCCAGGAATCCTCCGCCACACACAGACCAGGGCGCCCCGCCACGCACAGCCCGGAGTCCTCCGCCACACACAGACCAGGGCGCCCCGCCACACACAGACCAGGACGCCTTGCCACGCACAGCCCGGAGTCCTCCGCCACACACAGACCAGGGCGCCCCGCCACGCACAGCCCGGAGTCCTCCGCCACACACAGACCAGGGCACCCCGCCACGCACAGCCCGGACAACACAGACCAGGACGCCCCGTCACGCACAGCCCGGAGTCCTCCGCCACACACAGACCAGGGCGCCTCGTCACGCACAGCCCGGAGTCCTCCGCCACACACAGACCAGAGCGCCCCGCCACGCACAGCCCGGAGTCCTCCGCCACACACAGACCAGGGCGCCCCGCCACGCACAGCCCGGAGTCCTCCGCCACACACAGACCAGGGCGCCCCGTCACGCACAGCCCGGAGTCCTCCGCCACACACAGACCAGGGCGCCCCGCCACGCACAGCCCGGAGTCCTCCGCCACGCACAGACCAGGGCGCCCCGCCACGCACTGCCCGGAGTCCTCCGCCACACACAGACCAGGGCGCCCCGCCACACACAGCCCGGAGTCCTCCGCCACACACAGACCAGGGCGCCCCGCCACGCACAGCCCGGAGTCCTCCGCCACACACAGACCAGGGCGCCCCGTCACGCACAGCCCGGAGTCCTCCGCCACACACAGACCAGGGCGCCCCGTCACGCACAGCCCGGAGTCCTCCGCCACACACAGACCAGGGCGCCCCGCCACGCACAGCCCGGAGTCCTCCGCCACGCACAGACCAGGGCGCCCCGCCACGCACAGCCCGGAGTCCTCCGCCACACACAGACCAGGGCGCCCCGCCACACACAGCCCGGAGTCCTCCGCCACACACAGACCAGGGCGCCCCGTCACGCACAGCCCGGAGTCCTCCGCCACACACAGACCAGGGCGCCCCGTCACGCACAGCCCGGAGTCCTCCGCCACACACAGACCAGGGCGCCCCGCCACACACAGCCCGGAGTCCTCCGCCACACACAGACCAGGGCGCCCCGTCACGCACAGCCCGGAGTCCTCCGCCACACACAGACCAGGGCGCCCCGTCACGCACAGCCCGGAGTCCTCCGCCACACACAGACCAGGGCGCCCCGCCACGCACAGCCCGGAGTCCTCCGCCACACACAGACCAGGGCGCCCCGTCACGCACAGCCCGGAGTCCTCCGCCACACACAGACCAGGGCGCCCCGCCACGCACAGCCCGGAGTCCTCTGCCACACACAGACCAGGGCGCCCCGCCACGCACAGCCCGGAGTCCTCTGCCACACACAGACCAGGGCGCCCTGCCTCGCACAGACCCAGGTTGGGAGCAGCTGTGGGGATGTCACTCTAGGAAGGAGAGGAGGGCAGAGTGCAGCATGCACTGGGCTCCTGCCTGTCCTAGTGGCTGGCTACAGGCTTGGAAGAGGAAGAGGAGGAGGAAGAGGCCTGCCCTCCAGCCGCACTTTAATTCCACGGCTCGGAAGCCTTCTCCGCTCCACAGGCAAGTTACTGCCTGAGAAAGGGACAGCTCCCGGGGGCCTGCTGGGGTGCGCAGCATGTGGCTGGGCACACAGCAGGGACACAGGAGAGCCTTTCACCCCTGGGTCACCAGGCCTGCTCTGAGTCCAGCTGCTACCACCACATGGCTGTCTGGTGCCATGGGAATGGGACCACCAGACCAATGGGCAGCCTCCTCAGGACTCTTAGCAGACATGTCAGAGCAGGGGGTGGAGGAGGAATTAGTTCCTCACTGCCCGGGGTCAGTCTGGAGGGGCGGGGGTGGGGAAGGCAGGGAAGCCCAGGGCGGGGAGCTGTCGTGAGCGTTAGGGTGCGTCTACACGGCACCGTTACTCCGGAAAAGCAATCCTAGTGTTCACACAGCAACTGCGTTATTTTGAAAGAGAATCAAAATAACAGGGGGCTTTTTCCAGCCTTGGTAAGCCTCATTCCACGAGGAAGAACGCCTCTTCCAAAAAAGCTATTCAGGAGAGGGTGTGTGTGGATGCTCCGCTGCCGCTATGTCGAAACAGCTCCTCCCCCGGGCCGTTCTAAGTAATTGCTCCCCAGTGCCTCCTGGGGCTCTAAGTCGAGGTAGCGTGTGCTCATTAGGGGAGCCGGCCTCGCACTCATTTTGAGGCTTCCCTGTAGCCTATTTCGAAATAAGCTATTCCAGAAGATCTCTTCCAGAATAGCTTTTTCCGAAATAAGCGTGCAGTGTAGACGTGCCTTAGTCCTGTTCTGGGGGATGCTCCATCCATCTCGGGAGCGAGACTTGCCCACAGCGTCCCTCATTTGGAAAGACATCAGGCCACCCCACACAGCCAGCAGTACCCCTCTCCCAGCAGGCTTCAGACACAGGCTTGGAAAAGGTGAGCAACCTCCAAACTCCGGGGGATGGTGCAATTTCCTAAGTGAGGTCACTTTCCTAAGCCCCGCCCCCTGTCCTGCCCACTCCCCGCTCAGAGCCAAAAGCTCCTCAGCACAACAGAGCAACGCCCCCCAGCAATACTCCCCTCCTCCCCGCTCCCCGGGGTTCCCGGCCCATGTATTCACACTACCTGCAGCAGCAGCGTCTAGGCTAAGTGGTATGAAACAAGCTGCACAGAGGATGCTGCATGCAACCACCAATCAATTTGAGCTCCACCCCTTCCTGATCCATTCCCCATGTACATTCTAGACAGACGCAGAGCGCCTTCGCAACCATCCGCATGGGATTGCAGGGTGTCTGCCAGCCATGCCCCTCCATGCAGCTGTTCCCCGGAGTGCCAATGGATTTACAGATTAGCATCCGGGCCATGCTAATGTCCAAAGAATTTCTGTCATAGTCTGTTTGAGAAAGCTGAGAGAGAAAAAGGCAGGGAAGCCAGAAAGAAGGCTAATGCAGTCCAAGGGAGGCTTGCAAATCACTGTGCTGGGTAAGTCTGATAGCTCCCTTTAGTATTTACAGGACTCCCTTTCCTTAGGATGGGAAATGTGACAGCTACAGAGGAGACCACATCCTGGTTGTAATGACGACTGCTGTAGGAAAGTAGCATCATCACCATTTTATGGAGGAGGAAACCCAGGTGTGATACATTAAGTGACTTGACAAAGGCCACGTGAAGAATGTGTCAGAACTGCCAACAAAGTCATTCTCTGACACACAGCCCTGAGCTGCAGCCATAAGGCCATGCCTCCCGCCAGTGACCAAAGAGCAGAAAAAAGCAGCTGCTGGAAAGACCATTTTCTGCTAGTGTGCCCGGATGCACATGCTCCCGATTGCACGCAAAAAGCACCGGAGGCGTGCACACGACTGGAGGGTGAGTGCACGGGTTCCGTTTGGAATTTTAGAAGTGTCTGTATCGTTCACGCCGTGTCACGATGTCTCCCTCTGCTGCCCATGGCCAGCAACTACAACAGCCTGCTAAAGGAGTCTGCCTGCTGTGGCTTCATATGCTGCTCAAAGCTGTGGGGGCAAGCATGTCCCGGCATGGCCCCTGGGGGGAGGAGTGCAGAGGGTCTCTGAGCACTGTCCCCACCTGCAAGCCCTGTCCCTGCGGCTCCTCCCCCAAGGAGCATGCAGAGAAACACTTGCCCCAGCAGCCGGCAGCTTTGAGTAGCATATGGGGTCCCAGCAGGCAGACAGCTGGGCTGCAGGACATCCATGGCCTGGAGGGTCGTTGTGCGCCAGATCCAAATGTTCGGCAGGTTAGAAGCGCCCCACGGGCTGTATTTTGCCCACCCTTTAGGTAGGGCCCTCCCAAATTCATGGCCATGAAAAATGTGTCACAAGCCATGAAATCTGGTGTCCCCCCATGAAATCTGGTCTTTTGAGTGCTTAATTCATAGGGAATTTCTCAAATTGGGGGTTTTGACCCAAAAGGGAGTTGCAGGGAGTCCACGAGTTTATTTTCGGGGGTTGCAGTATTGCCACTGCAGAGCTGAGCAGCCGCTGCTGGCTAGGAGGTCTGAAGGCAGCGCCCGCCAGCAGCAGTACAGAAGTGAGGGTGTCAATACCCTACCATGCCATCCATATTCTGCCTGCAGAGCTGGATGGCAGGAGAGTGGTAGCTGCTAAGTGAGGGCCCAGCTCTGCAGGCAGCAGCACGGAAGGTGGGTGACTGCTTTGCTCTTAGTAACGGGGAAGCATTTGGAGAGGGGGCGCCTTGCTGAGAGCCACTGGACCAAACTGTAAATCCGCGTATGATGGAAACTTTCCCGTTACTAAGAGCAAAGCAGTCACCTTCCCATTCCCCGCTGTCCGGAACCGGGGAGCAGGAAATGTTACTGAGCCTTTGATCTCGCCTCTGTTACGTCAGTTGCACTAATCCTTCCTCTCTGGGTGTCCACTGGGTTTGCATCTCCTACTTTCTTCTTCCTGATGGTGGTCATGCCATTTAAATATCATGCAGTTCTGGCTCACTTTCCGGAAGTAACTCGACATTAGCCCATGAGATTACACTGGTGAAAAATCTATGGGAAGGAAAAATCGTGCTCATAAGTTATTAAAAAAATCCAGCCTTTTGTGGCCACGGGATTTTTACAGAAACACACTTATAGGGCACCTCTAGACTATGTTCTTTTTTTGAAAGGAGATATGCAGATTTGGTGGTAATTTGCATATCTTCTTGATCACTTTTTCAAAAGCGTTTTTTTCTAAAGCGAAAGCAGTTTAGATGGGGGGGTTTCGAAAGAACCGTTCTTCCCTAAAAAATGAGGTGTACAGGGTTCTTTCGAAAAAAAAAAGTCTAAACTGCTTTCACTTTTGAAAAAAACACTTTCAAAAAAGTGATCGGAAGAAGATATGCAAATTAGCAGAGCGCTCGCTTCTTCCCCCACAAAGCCACCAGGGGGAGCCTAGGGAGGGCAGGGCACTTACCCCAGGAAGGGCCCAGCCCAGAGGAGACATTGGGCAGAACGGTTACACTCGATCCCAACAGGGAGAGAGAGATCAGTAGGAGCTGAAAACAGCCGCCTAGTTCTGCTGGGGTCCCTCACTCTGAGCGGCATTGAATTCCCTCCACGAGACAGTGCAACTCAGACTAGTGGGTAAGGGCTGAGTATAGGGGGGGAAACCCGTCCTTGTCCCCAAGGGGGACCAGCTAGAGGCTTCTCCCGGGGGCTAGTGTCTGTGTTGATTCCAGACAGCAGAGACCACCCTCTGGCGACTGTCCAATCTGCACCCACAGGTCGACTGCCAGGGGCGAAGAGGGCGTAGCCTCTGGCGGAGGATAGACAGCCGTGCCCGCTCGCTCCGAGCAAGCACAGGGGAACGGCCACGTTGTGCACTGCAAAGGCCTTAACTCTCCGATTCCGGTCACAGCAGGGGCATGGGCTAGCTGTGTCGTTACGGCCACCCCGGCTTCTTGCCCTGAGTGGCAGAGGAGTGAAGGGTGGAGTGAGGGGGACAGTCCCAGGGACACTGCACCAGTGAGACGGAATCAATGGGCACTTTCAGAGACGTGTCTCACATCGTCCTTTCCCGGGGACTGCGCCCAGCGGCGGCGTGGGGAGGGAACAGAGCTCTCCCTGATCTCCAGACCATCCGGGTTAACCCCCACTTTTGGGGAGGCTGACTTGGGAAATGCCGAGTCTCCTCCAAGGGTCCCACGCGGATGCTCTGGAGAGTTGGCCGCTTGCCAGGAGGGGAGCACGGGAGAGATATGGGACTGTAGCATGGCCAACCCCAAACCTTCTAACACCAGGAATCGGATCCCTCCTCCCCACAGAGACTGTGACCTGGGTGTAGCAATGAACAGATGAGAAGACTTGCAAATCGTGCCGTTGTGCATCTCCCTTGCAGCTTCCCAGGGATCGGGGAGGTGACGGGAGGTTTCTTCCTTCAGTGACAGGAGCCGGGCAAGTGGCAAGTTCCTGAGTGTCTCCTCTGCTAGCTGAGTTCCAAGGGTCCGGGCGGGCAATGTGCCAACGTGGCAGTGAAGACGCATCCAGTGGAAACCCAGAGATGAATCAATATGGAGCTAAGACGACTCTGCACCGTGACTTCGTCCAGAGCCCAGTGGTGGCACGTCAGGCCTGCGCCCTAAAATCGGGCAAATAAATCACTTAAGAAACCCCCTTGCTGTTCTCTCTCTGTCGGTGCCCTTCACGGCGATCCAAGAGAGGGGAGTGGTTCCTCAGCCTCGGAAATCCCAGCTGCATTTGAGACGTGCGTCCCCGCCTGGCTCTCACTTCTGGTGCCCAATGCCTCCGGCGCTTCTGTGATTTTTGAGAGCGGTGCCTGTTTGTCTCACGCATGCACGGAACCCCCACGGGGCCTGTGTCCCGCACGGAGGCTCTATGCTGCTGCCCGGGCAGACGGGCCTCGCTTCACTGCGTGTGCACACGGGGACTGCAAAGCAGGGGAAGGAGGGTGGGTAACGGAGCCCCCACAGGGACACACACGGGGAAGTCCTCTCAGTGACTGCACCCAGCAAGTAGCCTCTTCTTCCGCTTTGAGAGTGACCCCATGGATAGGGCCCTACCAAATTCACAGCCATGAAAAACGCATCACAGATCATGAAATCTGTGCAATCTGGTCTGTTGAGCGCTTTGATCCTATCTGAAATTGATTCCATGGTGGAGACCAGATTGGGGGTCCTGACCCAAAAAGGAGATGTGGGGGGGGGGAGGGGGTCACAAGGTTATTTTAGAGGTTTTGCTTTATTGCTTCCCTTCTGTGCTGCCTTCAGAGCTGAGTGGCTGCTGCTGGCAGATGCCCAGCTCTGAAGGCAGCGCCAGCCGGCAGCAGCACAGCAGTGAGCGTGGCTGTGCCATACCATGCCATCCGTATTCCACCTGCAGAGCTGGACGGCAGGAGAGTGGCAGCTGCTGAGCAAGGGCCCAGCTCTACAGGCAGCAGCATGGAAGGTAGAGTGGCGATACCATGCCGGGCTTCTGTGCGGCTGCTGGCGGTGGCTCCTCCTTCAAAGCTTGACACCTGCTCAGCAGCTGCTGCCCTCCAGCCGCCCAGCATCTGCAGCAGCTCAGAAGGCAGGGTACCAGGACCGCTCCCAACCCTACTTTCTTCTCCCCCACTCCTTTTTGGGATACCTACAATTGCAACACGTGACATTTTAGGTTTCAATATCCTATGATCATGACATCGACTGGAATGGCTATGGATTTGGTAGGGCCCTATCTATAGGCTTCATCCCACATGCACTTTTGAAGACATGCTCCCTCACGTTTGTATCCCTTTCTTTGCCACAAACTCAGGGCCTGATTCTTCCCAAACACAAGCAGCGATATAATTTCTTTAGCATTCACTGGCCCCCCTACCTGATTTTGAAGTGCTCCATATGGGGACTGGGAGTGGTGGTAGCTGCTTCTCAGTGTGCACCACGGCACGATGGTGCAGAGTTACAGTTCTGCTAGGGAAGAGACTAGAGATATTCATGAAAAAAACCCAAACCAAGAAAAGGTTAACGAGTATTGTAATGACCACCACTCATATTTAGCCCCTCTCACCATTGCCTCATAGCACCTCACAGTCTTTATTCACGCCTGAGCACCAGTGCAATGTTCATATCCCCATTCTACAGAGAGAAAAACTGAGGCACGGGGAGGCTCAAGTGACTTGCTCACTGTCAAGCCATAGGTGATCAGGGAACCAAACCCAGGTCTCCCATATGGTCCAGTGCCCGAACCAGTGGGCAAGCCTTCCTCTGTTAAGAAATTGTCTCTTCTCAGCCACAGCTGGAGCTATAGGGATGTGCCCCATGTCAGCAGGAGCTCTATGCTTGGCCAGACTCAATGCCTCCTGAGACTCCAGAGTGCACTGCTGCTGTATGAGCCTTTTCAGGGGGTAGCCTCCCTTCCCTGCCCCGTGTGAGGCCAGTGCTGTGAGCCTTAATGTATCCCATCTGGTGGCAGATTTTGCCCCAAGCATGTGCACTTCTCCTTGGCACCCTCCAGGTTAAGACATACAGTTTGCTGACTAGCGGGTAACACAGATGCCCCAGAAATGCATTACTGATTGAATCCGTGTACAAGAAGAAAGTTTCTTCCTGTCTGAGTTCTGGGGTCCAGGTTCTTAGTAGGTTGTAAACTTCTGGCCTCCAGAAGCTAACTTTCACACATTTCTCCTGCTCGCTGAGTCCGGGAGGGTCTTCGCTATAATTTCACTGGGGAGTCTGGATTTCTGGAGACTGGGAATCAAAACCAGGGGCTGCAGAAGACATCACAGTGCTTGAATAGAACGTGTGCGTCTCCATAGCATAGACAGTTCCACCACGCAGGCGGCCAGGGCCGGCTGAGCTATGAGCAGCTCTAGCAGATGAGGAATGAAAGTGAAATGCTGGATGTAGGCACATTAGCCAGTCTCCTTCTCAGCAGATTCAATTATGGCCTGGCTGCCCACTTTGCAAACCTTTGATCCTTGATAATCCATCTGCCCAGCCACAAGATGGGACTCCAACACGGAGCTTTTGGGACCCTAAATTCTCCCCAGACAAATCCGGAACAGACTGGGATTGGCATTGCTGTAGCTGACGCTCCTTCGGGGAGCAGATCTTGTGTTTCTAGACATTAAATTCTGGGCCAGTATCTACGGAGAGGTCTGGATGGATTATCCCCAAAGGGCTGGAAAAAAAGTCGCTCAATCATGAGAGTTTTACCTGCAGGACCCCTGAATCAGAGCTTTGGGGCTACGTAACTCATTTCATAGAAAGGGCTGTTACCCAACCCTTAGATACTAACAGTGCCATGAGCTGTGCTCGCCACACTGGAAACCTCATGCTCTCTCTCCTGTTAGTCTTGATCCGATGGGACATCTGGGAAACCAAGATGAATCGCTCGGACCCTGGTGACGGTTAAGGCAGATAAGGAGGTGAGGTAGCCAACAGAATGTGTCTGCGCATTCTCCCCTGGAGAGGCAAATTCTCCAAGGCTGGGCTGCAGAACTAGCTTCTCGCACATCTCCTTTATTTGGCACTTAGATCTGATTAAAGTTTGATCTCGTGAATACACCTTAACACCAGTGACATACAAGCGTATGATTGATGCAAACATGAGATCCCAGGTGCTCACAATGCGCCTGTTTTACTCAACCTACTAATTACCTTACACACTCTCCCCGGGCTACAAAGAAAGACATAAACAGATTAACTAAATTAGGCCAATTAAAGGTTCCCTAATGGAATGAAATGCTTCAGACAAGCTTGAGAGAGAAAGGGGGGGGTAGGGAGACGAGAAAGATGAGGCAATGTCAGGCAAATTACACAATGCTCAGAGAATGCCTCCGAACACATAGCTCCACAAATAAAAACACAAGCTCCCTTCAACTACATTCGCCCGATGCTAGAGAATGCCATTTTTATATAAACGGCCCATTTTAAATGAATACTGGAGAGCGTATTGTAGAAAGCACACTTAAATTCATTAACACAAATATTTGCATTGGAAATCCAATTGTTAATCTGTGGTATTCATGGCCGCAAGATCTCACGGAGGTTGAGATTTTAGCAAGATTCACAAAAGGGATTGGCTCCGGAGAGCATCCACAATATCAAACAGGTCAAACCAATTTCCTCTATAAAAAGCCTCAGATATGTCTCAGTACAAATGCTCAGACCCAGCATTCTGGCTTTGCTCCCAATGCTCTCCCTTTTGAGCGTCATTGTCTGTGTTTTTAACTAACTGGAGACTCTTATCGCTTCAATCCAAAGAGAAACTGCCAGCATCGTCTGATTCTAAGGCCAGAAGAGACCATTATGATCAAACTTCTGCCTAACACCGGCCCTACAATCTCACCCCATCATTTCTGCATCAAGCCCATCATGTCTGCTTCAGGTAGAGTATCACACTTTTCATTTACAGATTGCCACAAGATCCTGGTACAGTTATTAGTCTTAAGACTAATAGTCTTAGTCAAGAGGAAAGTCAAGTTTCTTGGTCAAGGTGATGAAATTGCACCCGGTTTGCAAAGGAACCAGAGTAATGACCAGACAGACAACAAAGTGGAGTCCACCAAAAGGCTGGAGGAAATTCTCCTTCGTAGAATCGCAATATGATACTGCGGGGTCTTCTGAGAGACGTACTTTACAGAAGAGCTCACGGAGCTAAGAAGGAACCTCCTTCAAATTCTACAGAAGCCGAAGGGGAGCCTTTATATTGACTTATTGGCCTTTGGAGAAGGGGAATCCCTCTGCACAATTTGCACGGCTGGCTGATGCAGGACAGTAAGGTCTGGCTTTCAGCAGAACCCTTATGGGAAAGTCCAAAATTAGGTCATTGGGACCTTCCTATACAGTATTTTTAACCATCTCATAGAATATAGTGGAGATTGAAATCTCTCCTATGTCCTCATTCCACAGGATGGAAAAAGCTAAAGAAAGCCTATTATGTCTCTTTTAAATGCTGTAGGTTTAATTTCTAAAAATCCCTAATTGTTTCCTACAGAACTCGGTTAGTCTCAACCCTATGAAATTCTAGGGGCCGATCATGGTTTGGTCCGAGCGGACTCATGATGGTGCTGAGTAGATTGAGAAGGTGAGACATTTTCCCCTTGTCTCTCCCCTTGGTTCTCTAGCTGCGAAGGCCACTGGGACATTTGGACTGGATACAGAAGCCTGGAACAAACCCTGACCCTCCTCCATTTTGGGCACGAAGGACCTGGATGGAGCAGAAGAACTGCACTTCTGCGAGGCCAGACTCTCTGCTCTAGCCCCAGAGTTGTGCTCCAGTGAGGAGGTGGAGCTGAACTGAGGCAGAAGAAGCCACAAGTCACGAATCTATAACTATGAAGCTCCAGCCACTATTCCGTCCCTCCTCAAGACGGTATCCTGGCAGCCAGAGGATCTACCCCGTCTGGAAGCTACAACAGCATCTATGGATCAGCGTCACAGGAGTGTAGCAGACTGAGCTCCGGGACTCTCCCCTGCTTTTCTGTTGGGTCTCTCCAGCACACAGGAGACTGGATGTGACCCTAAGAGCAGGTGGCAAAGGGCCCTCTAGCCTGAAATCCTAAAACTCACCTGGATGGAGCAGCTCAATACACCTCACTCTCTCTTGTCATGATACTTATTTAAAAGGTGCCTTGAGATTGAACCCCACTTTGGCCGTTAAACTCAACACTAAGTGTACGAATGTGATGCTGTACGTGACATTCTGGATACTCTCTGCCTTGGAGCTGGTAAACAAACCAAGGAGGCAAAGCAGGTTTTTCTAAAGGAGAATGGCCAGCACCTCTTGGAGGCAACCACAAAGCAAGAACGTCCATTTACTTCGGGGACCACAGGCATACCATTTGCATTGCAAACTCCCAGGGGACTGCCAAAACTAACACGGCATCAGCTCCCTGGAGAACACAGCGAGCAAAACCCCCAGCAGGGCTTCCAAACAGACATGAACCTTGAGGATATCAGGACCTGCTGAGAGACTTGATGCGTCCAAAGACTTGAGGTGTCCACCACTGCAGGACAATGGGGTACAGCACCCTTCAAGCCTTGAGAGCTGCATTCTCTTAGCCTGGAAGGCCAGAGTTGCTGGACACATAATATGAGTGAGAAACCTCCTTGGACTAAAGGTGTAAGGGGCTGAGAGGGAGGTTTTGTCAGCAGAAAGGGTGCTTTGTTTGGTTGGACTTGGAACCACATCTGCGTCTTCTATGCTTGCTTGCCTATCACTTACATCGCTGCCCTTTGCTAACAGACATAGGCCAGGTCTATACTAGACTTGGCAGCTTGGTTTAAATGTACGCAACTCCAGCTACACCAGCTTGGCGGCAACCCCACAGAAGGAGGCCGATGGGGGAAAAACGCTCCCGTTGGCTTCCATTACTCCTCACAAGAGCAGGAGTACCGGCTGCCAGCCAGCAGGGGCGCCCTCTGAGTTTGATTTAGCGAGTCTTAACTAGACTCGCTAAATCGAGCTCCGGAAGATCGATCGTGGCAACTTCCACGGAGTGAAGACAAGGCCTTACTCTTTTATTACTCTCAGTATTTTGTATTGAGCCTAAGGGCAGCAGCTTCTGCTCTTCTAGAAGGTTGGCATGCACGCTGTCTCTCTGGAGTCAGTGAACATGGTAACTCCTGTGAGGGGGGCTGGATGCTGCAAGGGAGATGGTTTGCAGTGACTCAGGACTGGAAGGGCTGTTGATGTCACCTGGCAAGGCGGAATCAGGCTGGTGGAGGCCATGGGGAGGTCGTTGTGCTGAGAGCGGCTGCTGGTGGTGGAGATCTGAGTCAAAACTGCCCAGCACAGAAGCATCCAGAGCTACAGGGCAGGTGGTGACTCACCCCCTTAATAGTCTGGGTGGACCCCCAAAGCATCGCAGGGGTATGTCACCGGTGAGGAGATGGTCTCTCTGTAGGAACTGGGGAATTTTTACCACAGCTGGATAGGAAAAGCAGCGTGTTGGGGGGGGGGGGGATAGCTCAGGATAGCCACACGAGAGGACATACTCTCTAGTGATGGATACTCGTTTGATTCCGGAGCCCGCCTTGCTAGCATGGCATTCAGGCCAGCACTTTCCAGAGCCAGAGGGGAAATCAGACCCTGACTCGGTGCACCACAGCGTGGCTCCGTGGTGCCGCTCCAGGCTACGAGGCCTATCTGAGCCAGGCGACGGGGAGCGTTTGCACGGGCAATACCTTTCTTATCCCGCGAACGCCATCATCGGGGAGGCCGGCATGGATGAGGCTGTGCACTTCTGTCAGCTCCGTGATGTCCAGCAGGGGCAAGGGCGCCTCTTCAGACAGCGGGGACATGAGCGATTCCAGCTCATGAGAATCGGACTTGGCGCTGGGCCCGGGCGGTCCCTGCCTGCCCCGGTGATAGGAGGGGTGGTTCCCGGCTGCTTGAGAATCTAGGCCCGGCAGAGCCTCCCTGCAGGGGACAGGAAACAAACAAAGGTTTGCACCTCGGAGGGCTGACAGCTCTGTGCTCTCCTGGCCAGCCAATCAGAGCTCAAGGTGCTTCCTGTCCCAGCTTGTGAGCATTTGGTAGCTGCTGGACCAAAGTGCCCCTCTCTGCTTGGGCTGTTCGCACCAGCTCTGGACCTGTTCGGCTGTGGTCTGCTCCGCGGGGTGCAGGGCTCAGGGTTCAGACCCAATGCCTGCGCCCTGTGCCAATACACCCTGAGCCAGGGCACTGTCGCCAGCACAGTGCAGTCTCTACAAGCTGCCCCCGGCCAGCGGATCCCACCGGCTGGTGCTTCGTGCCCTGTAACGTGAGCAAAACGGCTAGAATTCACCTCTCACGATGAGTGCGCCCGCGGGGAGCTGACACGTTTCGTCATCCCCATGTCAGAGGCTGTGGGAGGGGGTGGGTTGGGGCAGAGCCCGAATGAGACTTCGGGAGCTCCTAGTTCCCAGCCCTGTGCTCAATCCACCCGCTCACAATTAGGGAGGTGATAGTGTGCACATTTAAATGGGCTCATGGTTAAACTTCCTGGTTACACACATGCCCCCCACCCCTCGCTGCCTCTGATACAGCACCACGGTAAACGTGTAAACGGTGAAAATGTCAGGGGTTACACGTTTACTGAAAAAAACAAACGCTTTTTAACATCCCTACTCACAAGGCCTCTCTCGACAACCACAGCTGATGTCAAAAGTTGGACTTCAAATGGTTTCCTTTCTCGGCACCTCCAGGCAGGTGCTGGCACAGAGAGTAGAACTTGGCTCGGCCAACATACCCCCACTGAGGATCTGGTCTGACCCTGCTGACACGCTCCGTTACGTCAGGAAGAAAGGGAATCCTGTACTAGACTTCCCAGCAAGAAGCTCGGGGCCTGTCTTTAATGATCAGCCGGGCACCCAAACACATCAGAGCCGTACTGCGCGTCCATAGACACGAGGAAAAGACAATGTTCTTTGCTGGCAATTAGCGTTCTATTTTAGTCCAAAGATAATTACTCTAACAATACTAATTAAAGAGAAGCAACTGCAACAGCATGCAACACCAGCAGAGGAGACGACATTCACTAGAAAGCGCTCCTTGGCAGGCACGCCCCTCAAAGCAACATTACGGAGAAGGAATTTTATACTGAATGGCCTAGATTATTCTTACAGCCTGCATCTGTAAGAGCCTGATATGCAATTGTTCTCTCTCAATGTGGGAAAGAAACTGCAAGGTACTTGCTGTCCAGAAATGCAATGCATACCTTTGCTTGCTGCTGCGGAAGCTGGCACACATACAGAAGAGTATGCAGAGGAGACCTAAGCAGACTCCCACGATGATCCCGGTGACCGAGTGGATGTCCAGAACATCTAGTAGGTGAAGGACAGAGATGATCAGTGTCTCGCGCTCTAATAGGAAAGGGACGCAGTGCATCTGACGCGATCAACTTTGGGAGTGTTTATTATAGGCACCGATTACTGATTCGGATCTATTGGAGCATAAGCTTTTGTGCTTTTTATGCTCCAATAAATCTGTTAGTCTATAAGGTACCACAGGACTTTTCGTTGTTCATGCAAATTCAGACTAACACGGCCGCCTCTCTGATACTTGATTGAGATCTAGTATTCCCCAAAGCCCAGAGGAAATGGGACGAGTGGACCTCCAGCGGGACCCGTAAAACACACACCAATATGCACACTATTAGAAGAAGTACTTGGCAGTGACCGCAGAAGCAGATACAAACCGGCACCTGTCTAAAATACAGCGGCCTTAACGCTACGTGAGCTAACGTGGCTGCCACAAAGTGGGGAATTAGAACCAAATCCTGCCCCGAGACACATAAAGGCAACTGCCACCAGGAGCTGTGTGCACTGAATTTGTCTCGATCCCCTGCACTGGTGTAAGCATGTTCATACCGTGTGCAGCACATGGCGGGATCAGGTGGTTTCACGCATTCGCCTGCACACACAGCTACCTGGCACGACTAACTAAGGGCACGCAAGGAGCGTGGCTCAACGCTCAGCGTGACTCCTCGAGGCTGTGCCGTGGGTAGCAGACACTGGAATACCTGACAGCTTCTCGCGGAGGGTGTGCACGTCCTTTACGTTCGAGTACGGCCCAGATCCTGCCACTGTCTTCGCTCCCATCTTAAAGTAATACCTGGTGTCGCTCTCCAAGCCATGTACCTCCGTGCTGAAAATATTTCCTGTTCAAAAAGGCAGGCAAGAAGGTTTAATGGTTAGAGTTTAAATGCTGGGGGAGGGGGGTTTCAGAACTGTGTTCCGCTCTCTTTGCTACACCATAAGGAGCACACCGTAAGGAGGTACCTTCTCTACCCCAGGGCAGTTAAGTTTTCGCTAACGACTACGCTTGCTAGCAGCCAGGTCCAGCATGTGTGAAACTTCACTCATGTACTACTATAAGGTGGGTGCATAACTGTTCGGATAAGCATTCTCAGAGAGTAGCTATTAACAGTTCACAATCAGGACAAGAAGCAATCGGCTTACATTGCAGCAAGGGAGAATGCACCACGTCCCTTGGCAAGCGACTCCAATCGTTAGTTACCATCACGATGAAAAACATGTGCCACATTTCCAGTCTGAATGGATCTAGTTTCAAAGGCCGGCCATTGGAGATGGTTCTAGTCTGTGTTTCCCAATTTTATGTGGCCACGGAACCCTTTCAATCTTGAAAGAGTTTTGCAAACCCCCTAATAACAGTTTTATATACAGAGCTGAAAAAGTACACTACAAATAAGTAAGGAGAATAATAAGCAACCAGTTTGACAGCTGAAGCTTCGACTTTGTCCGACGCGGTGCTAGTATATTCGTATTCGATCACCCACGGGGTCCACTCTCCCTGAGAGTGAGTAGGGGGATTTATGGGGGTATATAACAGGTGATCGCACCACTGACTGACTGAGTAGTGACATCATGGTCTCCAGTCTCTGGCTAGGTTGGCATTACACAGGGACGCTTATGGAAAAACATACATGGAAATTGTTTTCAATAACATTCATAAATGCTTAAATATAATTTTTTTTTAAATCATAAAAAGTTATTGTAATGGAATTTTCTCGTGGAACCCTTATTTGGGGTTCCGTGGAACACCATTTGGGAAACACAGTTCTAGTCTCACGTTTCTGTTCCCCGTGGAAGTGCTCAACAACTGCAGCCAAGTCACCCCGCAACCTGCCTGGGACGCTAAACTGACTGAGCTACATGTGTCTCTCGCTGAAAGGCAGGTTTCCCCCTTTATGTCCTTTACTCACTCTCGTGGCTCAGCTCTGAACCCAGAGCCGTCCTTGCCAAGATGCAGAAGACTCAGTTGTGTAGGGCACCTGAAATTTTGGGGCAGCACTGGGTCTTTGTGTCCACCCACCTGCCTCTTCCTAGCCCTGTTCTGAGGCTCTACCTCCTCCAGAGAGGATCTGGCTAACTTAAAAGCGAAGACGCCTGCCAGAGCTATTAGCAGAACATCAAACCTGTGAAAGAGCCAGTCTAGGTGTAATGAAGGCATTTAACAGGCATTTGCCAACCCCAGGTATATGCTGTCAGTTTCCTAATGTACTGTGTTAGTCGACAGGACCTGAGTTTAAAATCTGTTTTAAAAATAGGTCATTAGCGTGTTGCTGAAGATCATAAAATCACATCTTTGAAAAACTGTCATCTGCTATGGGCTGCCATCGGACATAGGGCCACCAGTTTAACAGCACTGCGCAGGGCCCTTTAAATCCTAAGGACAGCCCTGGCCGAACCCTCTCCATTTATCAGTATCCCTCCTTGGGCATCCAAGGACGGCATTAGGCCTTTTGGCCACAGTGGTCAGCTGACTATCCAACAGCTGATTGGCACAGTGTTGTTGGGGTCCATGCCCAGGGCTCCTGGGCATTAGGGTAATCCACAGCAATAGTAATACAGACATACGTCCCTGCTGCCCAGACTCGTGCCCCCCAGCTGGTAAGCAGGCCCCCAGTCTTTGTTCCTAGCTATCTACCTTAGCGTTGGGCCGTGCTAAATGCAGATTGATTGTCTGCATCCAGCTTATCAAGCAATCCAGATCGCTCTCTCCCGGACTTATCCTCTTCCTTACTTACCCCTCCCCCACGCTCTGGGTCGTCTCTCCCCCTCCTCAGTAGCGGTTCTTTTCTTCCAGGTCACGGACACACAGAGTAAGGCTGAGAACCGATCCCACTAGAAATACCCCCGCTGGAAGCGGATTCCCCACTGGAGTTACACCCGGAGACCCAGCTGTAGGTTAGGCAGGCTGTAACTCGTGCAGTGTGCGCCCTGTTGATGTCGTACCCGCCCAGCTTATTGAAAAGTGCGGTCCCTCTTCAGGCCAGTGGGTGAACGAACCGCAAGAAACGAGCAGGGGAGCTCTTAACTTTTCACTGCCCTTTGCATGGAGCAGACCCGCCGACCTGTGTCACTGGCAGGAGCTTCACCCCCCGCCAGCGGCTTTGCCCCAGCACTGTTTGCGGTCAGTGAAAACTGATACACCCGGGCGCGACCTTGTTTGGCGGGGGGCTTTCTGGATGATCTCAGGAAGCCGAAGTGCTCACAGCCTCTAGCTCGCAGAGCCTCGCTTCTGAGCAACTGCGAACGTGCCCGACCCTGCAGCTTTCATCGCCTCTCTTATCTCTGAGCCACAGCCCAGGCGCTCTGTCAATGGAAATTTCCACGTGCAGTGGGCTCTTGTTTCTCCGCAGTTCCGATCCGGAGAGCACTCGAGCCTGGCTAAAGAGGCGGCTGGCAAGCGAAGCCAGCTCTCTCTCAACCCATCTCCTCTCCCACAAGAGTCTCTTCTCAGTGCTCATGCTTCGCTCTCCGTGGCGGGGCTCCCTTGCGGCTGGTATTTCTAATTCACCTGCAGCTTAGCTCAGCCTTGTCTGACGTTATCTGCCCGCCAGCTCATTAGATGTCTCTGGACAGCAGACACACGACCCCACCCCTCCGATAGAAAGCAGACAGGGGAGGGCAAAGGGGGGATTTTGAACTGACATTTAATAGGATTGGCACATGTGCCCACCTGGGATCAAAGTCAACGCACCTCTGCTGTGGACAGGACCCAACGGACACACTCCTGAGCTACGCCGGGGGCTCACCTTCTTTCCTCAGCAGCGTCCACATGTCGTCGGGCTGCGTGTCATTCGCATTGTACAGGATGACGTACTCCACGATGATGCCGTTGGGCTCGACCGGGGGACACCAGTGCACCTGTACGGCGTACGGGTTGATTGGATGCAGCCTGAGGTCAGAGGGGGGTGTCGACGGCCCTGAAGAGGGAGAGAAAGGGCGTGCCGATAGCAAAAGGGGGAACGGTGACAACGCCGCTCCTTGGGCAACCCTCCAAGTTGGTACCCCAGAAGCAGGCATGTGCCAACGCTGCCTTTGCCCATGGGAGCTGGGCGGCCGGACGTGACCTGCACGTGCCAGGGAGACACGGACCTACTTTGGTGGATGCGAATGGTGCCCAAACAGGGCTGCTCACTGTTCGCTTCGGAGTGAATGGAAGGGCTTGCTCTCGGCAGCACAAACAAGAGGGGGAGGAGGTTGGCTGTCTCGCCCAGCGAGCAAAGGCACAGCAGGAAAACGCGGGTGCAGCAGCACAGCTCAGTAACAGATACTGGATAAAAAATATGCGGATACCTTTCTCATCCTCTGCACCTCATGCATCCTTCTGGATTTGAATTTCCCCTCCCATCAAGCTCTCCTGGCACCACAGCTGGCTTAGGAATGCTAGCTGGGGAGGCCACCCTGGCGGTAAACTCATTCCCAAAGCAGCCTCTGGAGGTAGCTACTGGACAAGAAAGGCTGTCCCTGGACTTCCTGGAGCTAGCAGTGCTTCTCAGGGCACGTCTACACTAGGAAACTAGTTCGAAATTACTTAAATCGACTTTACTCCCGATTTAACAAAATCGAACTAGCGTGTCCACACTACAGGGAAGCCTCGAAATGAGTTCGAGGCAGGTTCCATTAATGTGGACGCGCTACCTCGACATAGAGCCCCAGGAAGCACTGGGAAGTAATTCGTTCGAATGACTCTGGGGCGTTATTTTGAAATAGCAGCACCAGAGCGACCAGACCGCCGCTGTTTTGTAATAACTATTTTAAAATTAGCACTATTCCCCGAGGAAAACAGGGGTACAGATTTCAAAATAACTGGCCCCTTATTGCAAAACAACAGGCTTGGGAGTGTGGATGCTCCACTTCTTAATTCGACCTACAAGGGATTATTTCAAAAGAAAAGCCCTAGTGTAGGCCAGAGCCAAGGGAGCTCAGCCGCTGGCAGCCTTAGGGTGGAGCAGGAGGTCTGAACGCCTGCCACGGTCTCTATCCCATCATGCTGGGCTCAGCTACTCTCTTTTTGACATTGGTCAGCATTCACCACATTAACCCATCGCTCCAAGCCGCCCTCGGGCAGCTCAATTTCTCACTAGAAGCCGGATTCCTCTGGGGGGAACCTTGCCCCCAAATAAAAGAAAACCCAAATCTGAACTAAGCACGTTTGCCCTGATTCGTATCAGTCGCTCCTCTTGAGTTCTGATTCTTTTCTCCTGGGCTCACCATGCCCAGAGGCAGCCTCTCTTCCTTGTGCTTTGGAATGGCTCACGTGTTTTCAAACGCCTCTAAGCAGAAGAGGACCAAGGGGCGACAAGTGACAGGGAAGAGGACACCCGAGCCTTTCACTGCACACGTACGCTCCATCTGCCCCCTGAGTGCACCGTGGGAACAAAAGAATTGGCAGCTGAGAATAGTCATTAGAGAGGCCACTGGCGGGCAAGGCACATGGGTGGGACTGGCCTTCTCCATGAGTCTGGGGATCTATTTTTTCCCAATTATGGCGGTACGTACGGTCAGGCAGGGTGAAACTCTCCACCACGCTGCTGAACGGCCCGTCAATCCCAACTCCGTTCGACTGGACTGCAAACTCATACTTGGTGTAGGGTTTCAAGCCGCTGATGAGAATCCCTTCATCAGAACTGCCAAGGCACACAGACACACAGAGCAGATTAAAACTGGCCGGGGCGGCCCATCGCCAGCTGCCTCCGCAGCTTGCCTGGAGCCCACAACAGCAATGGAGCGGATCCAAGCGGGAGTGCTCCCATCTCTCACGAGCCTATCACAAGTCTCACAACCTTTCCGATGTTTCTTAAAGCCCAAGCTCCAGGAGTCATGGGATTATGTGAGACTCAGCCTCCATTCACAAAAATACAACATTTCTAGTCTTTGTGGTTATTCTTTTATGTACGGATTGTTGCAGAGAAAAATTTGGACAACGTGAACCCACAAAAGCATCGAAACTTGGAAGGTAAATCTACAAGACACCAAAAATACACGCGCACATGTGTGCGCGCGCGCACACACACACACACACACACACACACACACACACACACACACACACACACACACACACACACACACACACACACACACACACACACACCCCCCCACCAGGATTTTTAAAGCAAAGCTCCATTTTGGAGAAACCTGGCATTACCACAGATGGCTTTATCCTTAATATAAAAACATGGGAATTACAAATCCCAGCAGGCAACCTGGTCCCTGTAAATAAAGATGAAAAACGTGTTTTCTCCTAAGCCCACACTATGGCTGTGTCTACATTGGCACCCCTTTCCGGAAAAGGGAAGCTAATGAGACCAGTCGGAATTGCAAATGCCCCGGGGGATTTAAATATCCCCCGCGGCATTTGCATTTACATGGCTGCCGCTTTTTTCCGGCTCGGGGTTAAGCCGGAGAAAAGCGCCAGTCTAGACGCGATTTTCCGGAAAATAAACCCTTTTCCGGAAGATCCCTTATTCCTACTTTCAAGCGTAGGAATAAGGGATCTTTCGGAAAAGGGTTTATTTTCCGGAAAATCGCGTCTAGACTGGCGCTTTTCTCCGGCTTAACCCCGAGCCGAAAAATAGCGGCAGCCATGTAAATGCAAATGCCGCGGGGGATATTTAAATCCCCCGCGGATTTGCAATTCCGAAGTGTCTCATTAGCATCCCTTTTCTGGAAAGGGGTGCCAATGTAGACACAGCCTACGTGTTTCAGATATGGATGGTTCTCCCGGAGCCACTTTTTGCCTGACTCAGAAATTAAGTGAACAGACACAAATCAGAGACATGTGCATCCTGGACACAAAAAGGCACAGGGTCTACTAATGCCCCAAGCTCCAAGGTTCCCTTGCATTTCTCCTGCATGCCTCTTTGCTTTCCAACAGGACAGCCGTTGTCTGTCTTGGCCTATTGTGCGACACTCTTACCTTGTGTAATAAGTGACGAGAGAGGCATTTTTCAGCCCCCAAGGGCTGAAACGCACGGTATAATTGACAATCTTGACAGTTGTGAAGTCTGGTTTCTTCCATCTGAGCCAAATTGAGGTTGAACTGTTGGACTCTGCATAGACATGGGCTGGGGGTAGTGGGGGGCCCTTCTGAACTGGCGGGTCTATGGTACAGAAAGAAGAAAGAAATACGCAAGTATCAGAGGCATGGGAGACAAATATTCATGCTTATGAATCAAGAGGAAGAGGGGCCCAGTGGTTAGAGCACTAGCCTGGGACATGGGAGAAATTCTCTGTTCCGCCACAGGCTTCCTTTGTGACCTTGGGCAAGTCACTTCGTTACCTTCTACCTCAGTTTCCCATCTGTGTAATGGGGATAACAGCCCTGCCTGTCAGCGGTGTGGGAGAAATCCACTAAAGGTTGTCAGGTGATCAGATAAAATAGTGTTGGGCCACACAATCATCATGAATAGACACACAAGATGCTTTGGGGATTGCAAGAATAGCCTAATTTCACCACGAAGGGAAAGAAATAATAAGAACGCAAGAATGACCACACTGGGTCAGACCAAAGGTCCATCTAGCCCTGTATCCTGTCTTCTGACAGTGGTCAATCCCAGGTGCTCCAGAGGGAGGGAACACAACAGCTAATCCACACATGATCCCTCTCCTGTCACCCATTTCCAGACAAACAAACTGGTGCATGTCTGTATTATTATGTATCTGTATTATCCTAATGCCCAAGAGCCCTAGTCTTGAACCAGGACAACATGGTGCTAGGCACTGTACAAATGAGACCACCAAATTTGTAGTTTTGGCACATTTAGAAACAAATTTGTATTACACTTCAAAAACTCGGCCTGGTAGCTGCATTTGATTTATGTGTTGCAGGACAACAGCCACGAGAGGCCCCACCGTGCTAGGGTGAGGTACCAACATGGAATACGAAAAAGTTCCTCCCCAAAGAGCTTAAACTCTAAACAGACAAAGGGCAGGAGCAGAGAGAGAGGCCCAAGGAGCAGGATTAAAGGGCCTGCTACAACAGATTGGTGTCAGACCTGGGAATAGAACCCAGGTCCCCAGAGGGCCACTCCTGGGCCTCTGCTGCCAGCTGGACCTTCCCTGCACAATGGGTGGAACCTAGAGCTAGCTTGCATTTCCAGCACAGCTCCCCCTGAGTTTCTGGGAAAGGGCTACAGGGGCGGGAGAGGGACCAGAAGGGATGCAGACCATCTAAGTGCAGTGGCAACCAATTGTAGTAACACAGAGGGGAGACATTCCCTGCTCTAAGATGCTTTACTCTGAATAATTAAGGTTGATCCCATAACATGCTGAACTCTTCAGCCGCCGCCCAAGAAACAATTTTTGGCTAGAGCTCAACAGCCGTCTCTTGGTCTGCCTCCGTTTCTGTGTCCTGTTCGCGCCATCAGAACCAGGGGCAGAGCAGAAGAGAGCTGGACATGCGGGCAGAAGGTTGCGAGTGAAACAGCTCAGAAGTCACGGGGATATTTCTTACCTACGGCCGTCACGGGTGCCTTTTCTGTTTTGCCCTTCCATACAGCCGCATAGCCGTCTTCGTGCTTATTGAACGCCACCAGCTTCACCTCATAAAGTCTCCCGGGGGCTGGAAAAAATAACAAGGTTTTGGGCTGCAAACATCGCTTTTTGGAATAAATACGCCGCAGAAGTTAATCTTCGGCCAGGCATCTCCACAGAGCGGCCCTGGTTTACCGCCATTCGGTTCAGTTACCAGCTAAGTCGATAGGATACACACAGCCTACACCGTGTTATTGTCCCCTTGCTACTGATGGAGAAGCCAAGGCCAAGAGAGGCAAAGGGACTAGCTCAGGGTCACAGGCCGAGTCAGTGGCAAAGCCGGTAGGGTAAGAACACGCGATTTCCTGCCCCCAAGCCCATGTGCCTGCCTCGCTTACTGAAAGGAGCATCATGTTGCCTTAACGTTTCATCATGACCTGTAGGGATGTTAGACAGCGATGAACTGAATAGTCATGTAACTGGACAAAACAGTAGCGGTGACACGACTATTCAATAGTCCCCAGGAGCGGGCCCCGCAGCCAGTGCGCTCCCAGCCCCACTCCCGGGGAGCCACCCTGCACTGCCACCTCTGTATCAGAGCCAGAAGCCTCTATCTGCGGGGGGCCCTAGCTCCCCAGGTGCAGAAGCTGCACCAGCATCACACAGAGCTGTCTCTGAGCCTGGGCCCGCTGCGGACAGAGGCTGCTCTGCAGCAGTCTTCCCTGTCCCCCCTCCCCAAGAGGAATGTGAGGAGAGCTGGCTTAAAAGCTGGCTCCCCATGTGTATTGGCTCCTCCGTCTCCCCCACCTCGCACAGCCGCCTCTGATATAGAAGCAACAATGGGGTGGGGGGAAGGGGAAAGTGGCTCGTGGCAGCTGATAGGCACAGGGAGCTAGCTTGAAAGCCGGCTTCCCACGTGGACTGGCTCCTGCCTGCTCCCCTCATCCTCTGAGGCGCTGCCTCTCTATCAGAGGCAGCAGCACTGGGGTGGGGGAGGGGCTGACACCTCCACAGATCCAGTGCTTGTGAAGAGCTGGCTTAAAAGCTGGTCCCCCCCCGCCCACACACACACACTTTCTGCCTCTCATGCGGAGGCAAGGGAGGGGGGGAGTGCGTGTAGTCGATAAGATTAACCGATTAGCCCAGGCGTATCGGTTAATCGTGTACTCAACTACATGTTGACATCCCTAATGACCTGCTCCCACAGTGCAAGAGGACTGTGTTTAAGAGGACCTGGAGTTGACAGGGGAGCTAGGAATGATCTGCAAGCACTGGAGTTGGATTATCCTGAGAAAACCAGGATAATCCTGGGAAAACCTGGATGGGTGGTAGGTGCCCAGTGGCTTCTCCAAAGCTAGGTGAAACATTCACACTCTGGTCCAGCTACTCTACCCAGGAATTTAGAGCCTGGTCCTCAGATTATTTGCTTAGATAACACACTAACGAGCTTCTAAGAAATCTCTTAGCTCTTACTAACTTTGCATCCCTCCAAGACTGACCTCCAGCGGAACAGGGGCGTGTTTATTTCTCTCTCCCACACGCACACACGGGCGTGTAACAAAGCTGACCGCTCAAAGCATGCAAAAGGGTTGCACTGAGTTGATCCTTTGAACTCAACCACACCCCCATGAATCTACAAAACGCTGCGGGCCCCACTGCCCAACGGCCCTCTGATTATGGAGAGGGCCCCTAGCGTGATGGCAGAACCTCCCTCTAAGCGATTCATGGTGTGACTGTGCCAGTCATCCACCCTCAGGGACAGCCCAGTTCACGTATCCCGATCGGAAGGACACACAGCCCCATGGGGGAACAACTAAACACATGGCTGCTGGATCCTGCAATTCCTCACACCCTGAAAATTTCTAGTGACGCCAACAAGAGTTTTTGGGACCAAAAGAAATGCGGGATCAGTCCCCACTTGTCTGACCTGCCGACCAAGATTCTTACACTCATAGAAACTCAGGGGTGCCCCCCGACCCACGGAGCCTCCAGCTGCTTTCATCAGGCAACTTGGGAAAGGAAACAGAGGGCCCCGTTTCAAGGGCAGCTCTTCCACTCAGCCCAAACGGGGTTGCAGGTCTCCCAGCAGCATTAGCTGCGCGTTAGTCAGTCCTACAGCAGACACCAAACTTCGCTCGTGCAGTCCAAAAGGCTGCTGCAAAAGCTCGCCTGCTCTTTCTTCTCGTCTTTCACAAAGGAGAACTCTCGCCTGCCATGTTGGGGGACATTTTAGCCGAGATGTTTATTCAAGGAAACTACTTAAAAGATTCAAAGTTTTGAAATAGAGAGAAACTGCTAATTCTCTCTCTGGGCATCTAGTCCCTTGTCCTGAAATGCATTGAAAGCAGCCCACTGTCTCTTTGGTTCCCCCGGCTGCATTTAGTTGATGAAGTTTGTTAATTAGGGATATGCTTATTCATTTCCTGCCCCCACGGCTCACCGGCTCCCTCGCCGTGCCAACGTAAGCAGCACAAAGCCTGTCTCATTGATGCCAATTTTATTATTACTGCTCCAATTATGCTCCCTGGGCCTGTTGGTGCCAATTACCCAACGAGTGCTCGGAAGGCGGCCCCGGCTTCACAATGCGTGTTCACGTTCGGAATCTAAAAACAGGTCAGCCGCATTTTTCTTGCTGAAAGGCTTTCCCAAAGCAAACACCCTTTTGTCTCCTCCAGAAGCCGCCTGGGTGTTGCGCTACGATGAAAACAGACTGCTTGACCTGCATTCATGCCTCCATGGAGCAAAGGAGAGCCACTCAAATTCACCGAGGCAAGGGCTATCGTTGGTGGACTGTGCCGTCACCAGGTTCCCAGGCTCAGTGCAACGTAACTGATCCGTGGCCTGGCTCAGCTTCACTCTGGGCCCTGTTTCTTCAGCTGCACGAAAGCGTCAGAGGGAAATGAGTCTGGTTCGGGTGCGGGAGAGTCAGGGCAAAAGACGCTGGTGACCGTAGCGGACAGCCTGCCTTGGGAGAAACAGCATGAAGACGGGCTGGAAAGGCCAGGCCTCACTCTGCCCACATGCTGTTCACAGAGGAACTTTTTCCTTCCAAACCTCATTGCCAACATTTTACAGTGATGAGAGTCAGGCTCCTAAATCCCCCATTTAGGCACTCAAATCCATGGCTCATTTCCAGACATGAAGTATCCAGCGGATCCCATGGACACCAGAAGTTGCCACCGGGGGCTCAGTACTGATACAGGAATTGCTAGACTGGACCAGATCTGAGGTCCATTTCGCCCAGTCGGGGACAGTGGCCAATGCCATATGCTTCAGCAAGGGGCAGGAAACCCCACAGCCAGCCGAAGTGGGACAATCTGCCCCCATCTCCCTAACAGCTGCGAAATGTCAGGTTTCCCACTGCAACTTTTCTACCGGGGCGGCCGATCTAACGTTAGAGATTCCTAGCATCAATCTGTGCCACTTACGCCAGCTAGCAGGTGAGATTTGAACCTGTGACCTTGGCACACGAACCCAGATAATTTCCACGGCACAACCAAGCCACCGCACTCCTGAAAACCAGGCCACGTGGGCTGGCTTTGCGCTCCTGTTTCTTATCATCTAGGCCCAGAAGGTCCGGGTCTGAAAGCAAACAGACTTGAACTTTTATCAGCCTGCTAAGAGGTGCCAGCAAAGCTAGCAGGCAGAGTGAAAACCGACAGGTTTTGCTGCATCCCCTCATGTATGTGTATGCCTATATTAAACAGACCCAGAATAAGCCAGGCTAGAGCCCTACAAAACTGCAGATATCCGCTTTATAGGTGCGGGTATCCACAGCTGCAGATATGGATGCAGATATCCGCGGCTCATTTTTGCGGCTGTGGATACAAATTTTGTATCTAGAACCCTGCAAATGTGTAGATATCCGCTTTATATCCGGATGGACGTAGATATCTGAGTATCGGTTTTTTGGATGCAGATGTGGATACCAATTTTGTAGCCACGCAAGGCTCTGTTGTAGACTGTATCATTTCAAATACGGGGTCTGGATAAATATTTCCAATGCACGAATATATATTGTGGCATTCATTTTTTAAAGGCTTGTTTGGGTGTTGCTTCTCCCACTCTGGCTCAGGCCCAGAGGTACCTGGTACCACCCCAAAGTGTGATACCACTCACCAGCTGTCAGAGTGTGAGGGAATCACTCAGCCCTACACCCCCATCTACCAGCCAGCAGGAAGAACAGAAGATTTATTTGCTGACAGGGGCACAAAGTAGCACAGACTTGTTGTTACAGGAACCATCAGTACAATCCATCTTGAGGACAGGGGGACCCAGACCCCTGGCTCTGGCCCTTGCCCGGCCCCCCAACCCAGCTAGACTCCCTTCTCCCTAAGCCAGCCGAAAAACTGAACTCACACACCCAGCAACTGGTCTCAGCCCTCTAGGCAGCCCCTCCCACTCCTCTGTCCTGTTTCCTGGGCCCAAGGTGTTATCTGCTGTCACCTGGTCCTCAGGACATGAGAGACTGAACATACTTCCACAGTGAGTCCTGCTCAGCCTTCCCCTCCTCATCCAGATAATGTTGCAGTGCCCAGGGAAACTGAGGCAGGCACACACACACACAGAGTTACTACAGAACACCACAGCCCTTCAACATCACAGCCCTTCAACACAACAAAGCAAACAGAGCGAATATAAGAGAGTGAATACAAGGATTTCATTAATGCATACAGTCCCCATTATATCACACCAGCCATTAACATCAATGACAGAATCAGGACCTCAATGATCCCTCTAATTTTTTTCCATCCAAGCGCAGAATAAATTTTGTTACATGCACCAAGGCATGTGCTGATGTGCACCGCTACCAGAAACACACGCTGCGGGCGCTCTGCTAATCAACTGGGTGGCATTTTCTCCTGCCCAAGTGCTCAGCTTGGAGGGAACACTGGCCCTCGGTGTTTATTTTTCTCCTAAATCATGGCCGTGGCTGTTGCATTGTTAGTGGTGGTGATTAATTGCTAGTGTCAGAGCTAGGATGTCCACTGAGAGTTGCTGGTGCTCAGCACGTCTCAGGGTTAAGCCCAGAATGACAGACGTGGGTTGATTACAATGGCCTGTTTCCAATTCCTGTACGATGACTTTCCCAACTCTGTTCCCTTTTTAATACGTTGCAGTTCCTCATCATCCCACCCCTCATCTCAACTGTATCGCAACGGCAATAACCTCACCACATGCCCACGGTCCACGTCGTGCACTCCTGACTCGCACATATAACCTCGCCGAAAGCTACGTCCGCTCGTGCGAGCGGGCATGCCCCAGTGCGTGGGCTGCACAGCCCAGCCCTAAACGAGCAAGCTCCTGCTTCAAAGGGGATGGATTTTCACACTCCTGCCTTCTCGGCTTGCTCTAGGCGCTTCTATTCCTTCCCTTCTCCAGGCATCCAGGAGCACGTCATTCCAAAGAAAAGGGAAAGAGGAAACCCCCCTGGCAGAAATTTCAGCCTCCTCGTGGAGTTACGCTAGTTAATCCACAGCAGCCCAGGCATAAGGAAACCATCCAGAGAGGACTGTTGTTCATCCGTAATTACTTCCCTACATTCGGGCAAGTGATGTTCTGAGCATTTGGAACCAATTCACACCATCCTCGCAGGGTTGATGTACAGATGTGGGCTTCCTCAGTGCAGTAATTCCAGACCTAAATTCTTCAGCACGACGTGTAACTGTTAACACCGTCTCAATGCTCCGAGGAGACCCAGCTGTACTGCCATTCTGGAGGGGAAGTTTATTTCGTGGTGACACAAGTCAGCCTCTCCGGTGCTGTATTCAGACTGTTAAACCATCCACTCGCGATGCTAGGTGTGTACATCACACACCGGCTGCTGTTTGAACTGCTGGCCTTTGGCAACAAAGCAAAATGCTGGATTATATGGGGCTAGATCAGTGGTTTCCAACCTTTTCCAGCTGGGGACCCATTGTGACAATTCAGGAAGGCTTGGTGACCCAAGGCAATTCAAAAACGGGGGGTGGGGGGAGCAGGGCCACCTGGGGAGACACTTGGCAACCCTTTTGAAATGTAATGGTGACCCACATTTGGGTCGCGACCCATAGCTTGGGAAACCCTGGGCTAGATCCTTAGCTCCTGAAAACCAGCACAACTGTGTTGACTTCAAGGGAATAACGTTGATTTTATATCAGCCGAAGTTCACACCCATAGAGCCCATATACTGTAAGTCTGAGTCTAGTAATTAACCAACTACTTACAGGATGTGACAACCACACAGAGAGGTGGTTGGAGGGAGCAGAGGACGGAAACAGACGAAGGAAGAGAGTCCTGTTTCCAGAGTACATGTGGCGTGTCTGATTTCTTATCAGTTGCTTAATTAACTAATTAGGATAATCAGATGCGATACAAATAGTCTGTTGTTATAAATGGTTACAAGCATCTTGTTAGCTAAAGTTTAGCTAAAGATCTAATTGCAGCTGATCCCAGACTCATTCTCTGACCGGCCAACTCTGAAGCTTTTTGCATCTGTAAAACGGGGGAAATAATACCCCAAGAGGGGGTGGGTGAGGGTTAATTCAGGGTTGTATTTTAATTTGGGGCAGACATCTCAGGAGCTTTAGTACCGTAAGTAACATACAAGCTTGGCTGCATTAGAGAAGTTCTTACAATGATATAGGTCGGAGATAGGTGATTGTTCTGCCCGGAGTTATGAGATAAGAATGTAGGGACACTCCCACCATTTCAAGGTGTCTGTCACCAGTTATAAGGTAATCGCTGGTTAAAGAACAATCTGCTCCTACGTTCACGGCCAGGATTTTCTACATTTTAAAAACATTTACTGAAAATAAGGCAGCGCTTGGATCCTGCACCGACAGGGGGTCTTACGAGAAGCTGAAAGAGACAGAGATTAATGTCTGCCCCTTACGCTCTCAGAACACTCCACCTTGGAACAGTCGGCTAAAAAACGATCCATGGGAGGAGCTTAGAACGCGGGTACATTTTGTAGACTCTGTAAGATGCAATGGTACATCCAGGGCTGGATTAAGGCACGGGCTAGCTGGGCAGCTGTCCAGGGTGCCAACCTATGGGGGGGCACCTGATGGCAGCTGTAAGGGGCGGGCAGCGCCCCTTACAGCTGCCATCAGGCACTGTGCACCTGGCCCCCAGATCGCAGGCTGCAGCAGCTCCCAGCGGCCTCCCTGCAGCGCTGGCCAGCAGCACCCTTCCCCCCCGTGGCCACGGGGCCCTGCACGGCCTGGCTCAGCCCGCCCCGGGTGCACGCCAGTGGTGGTAGCCGGGCTGGGCCGAGTCAGGCACGTGCATCCTGCTGCCACCAGCTCTGTGTGCCCTCCCCCACACGCCGGCGTGGGGGCAGAGCCGCGCATACGCCCTCCCCCAACCTGGGGCGCAATTAAACTATCTGCCCGGGGCGCTGGAATGGCTCAGTCCAGCCCCGGGTACATCTGAAGGTCTTACAGCCAAAAAACCTTGCCCTTTTGTAGAAATTCTTGATCACAACCTCCTGGCACGGCCAGGTGGAACCGCAGCACCAGCACACCTTAGGAAGTAGACTTAACCAGCTCACCTAGGCGAGTTAACTCATACTGCTTCACTTTCTTCTTGAGCTTTATGGGCCCCACGTCCCAGCTCTCCTCTTCTGTGCCATCGGACGGGCTCTCGTCGCTTGCCTCCTCTGTGCCCACTTCCCGATAGTACAGCTTGTAGCCTGAAATCTGGCCATGGTTGGCTGGGGGCTGCCACGTGAGCAAGAGGGATTCCATTTTCGCTCGGACTTTTAATTCCGTCGGGGCAAATGGAACTAGAAAAACAAGAGGAAAGAAACCCACATTTCAGCAACTGCTCAGTGCACGTTAGACCTCCCTGGTCTGGAACCTCTGGGACCTCACCGGTCCTGAAGGGAGGAGTTTGCCAGATCAGGGGAGTTGGGCCCCTCTGCCGATGCACGGTCTCTGCCAGCAAATTGTCAGGCTTCCCTGTCCCCAGATCACTGCCCCAGAGACTCAGCCCAGGGCCACTGGGGTTCCGCAGCCAACTGCTCTTCTGGGGCTTTCTGCTGCCGGGCTTCTCAGAGTCCCAGACCAGAGAGGTTAGCAATTTCCTTGCTTTGCTAAGGGGCTTCCTTCTCTCCACCTCAGAAGGATCTGTCCACCCCTGGTGGAGAGGCGCTGTGATGAGTCTATCCCTGAATGGGCCAAGCAGCTAAACACAGACGAATGCAACTGATGTTCATCTACATACAAGGCGGTGCAATCTAGCAGGCAGAGCTAGAGACTGGGAGCTACAGAGGCGGGGGAGGGTTTGCCCGCCCTAGTCTGAGTCAGCTGCAGTGCTCCCTTGCCTGGCTGGTAGCCGTTGGTGCTGCGTTCATCTCTGCACGTCCGTTTTGCCTCCCCACCTCCAAACATCCCCATGCTCATTTGTCATGAGTCTTTGTTTTTAATCCTGCAGCCTGAACAGATCTGGGAGGTGGGGGAAGGACCCATCAGCAAGGCACATGGAGAAACAATTCTGGTTCTCTACCAGAAATGGGAAACTAGGGGAGGAGTTCTGGTGCAACCGCGACCCTGCGCGGCAATTCCCTCAGGTAGACACAAGCCATGTGAGGTTGAGTGAGTCATCTAGTCTGCCTGCCTCCGCATCCCCGGCTGTGAAATGGGCACCAGGGGACTGATCTCCCCCCTTCACCGGGAAGCTGCTACAAGCCCCAGCTCAGAGAAACGAGGGAGGCTGCCCGCGCCCACCCCTCTACCGTGGGTTTGGTTGTCCCTGTCCGGAGTACGATGCTGCGTCCACTCCGACGGGGCTCCGTAGCCCGCACTGGTGCTGGCCGCAATGCGCACTTTATAGACTTTATTGGGATGCAGCGACTCCAGGGTGATTTGCGTCTCGTTCGCGCCCACCTCGGTGGAGGAGATCTGATCTGCGAAAGCCAAGGGAACGCCAGTGAGACGTCTCCATTCCAAGCAGGGCGCACGTGCCCTGGGGCGCAGAGCCAGCAGCGCAAGCTCCATGCTGCACGTTCGGAGGAGGAGGGACTCGCATGGTGCTCTGCCCAGCGGCCAACGTCCCTCCACGCCACACGGTCAGGCAACAGCGCAAGGCTGATTTCTAATGAGAAAGGGGCCCGTGTGGGAACTGGGACTCGGGAATCCCTTTCCTGCTGTGACTCAGGGTCGCACTCCGCACTGGAAGGGGTCTGTGCTCCACAACGCACTCCTCCCTCCCCACCGTTCCTAGCTGGAGACAGCCGGAATCTCACCGGAACAGCTGAGGGGGTGAAATTTCCATCATTCAAGCTGCCAGACATCGCAATGTCTTGGGACAAATCTCAGAAGAGCTCCTCCTGAGATTTCAGCGCCATCAACCCTGCAGCCAAAGGCTTGTCGTAATTAACCGATACGAACCAAGGGCCTTAGCCCTGAGTCGTGGCCCTTCAAATCCAGACCCAGATCTGAACACGGTCTCCTCAGATCATCCCTGCTATAAGGTGCCATTAGCTAAAGCTTTAAACAGAGCCTGGTTGGCAGTTTCCACTGGAGCGACATGACATCCTGCCTGCGCACCCGGGGGCATTCTGCCCTTAACGTTAAGGCAGGGTCTACGCTGCAGCCGGGAGGCGTCCCCCAGCGTGCGTAGACAGATGCAGGCTAGTTCTGCTCACGCTATTGCACTAAAAACAGCGCTATCGAAGCAGCAGGTCTGGCAGTAGCTTCCCAAGTCCATGGCCACCTGATCCCGTAGGTCTGAGCTGGGAAGCTAGAGGAGCCGCCCATCAGGCTGCCAAATCCACACTGCTATTTTTGGCACGCTAGCAGGAGCAGAGCTCCTCTGGCCATGCTGGGAATCCCACCTCCCGGCAGCAGTGCAGACACCACGCCCACATGCCGCGGCGCAGACGTTTCAAATGCTGCCCGCTGGTCCATCAGGTTGTGAGCCGCCACCTCTGAGCACCAAGAAGCAGGCGTCGCGGCACAGAACATAAACACAGCGCAAACCCAGGGGAATGTGACACTTTGCCGCCTTCTCTAGCCCCTCCCCACAGCCATGGGGCGCGGGCGCAGAGCTAGGAACGCGATAGGGGCTGGGACGCCGGCCCTGAGGAGAAAGCATCCACGACCCCACTGAAGGGTTAGTGTACGAACTCCACAAATAAAGCCAGACAAAGCTGAAACCTGGCAATGGTGGTTACATGGGCTTGCCAGGACACCATGCTCTGAGGTAATTCCAATTCCAGTTCATCCACTGCACTTCCCCATCTACCCCCGAAACATTAAACCCCTGCCAAACCACCCGCCAATTACCCTCTGATGCTGGCCTGCATGAAATGCAACGCTCAGTCCAGCTCCCACGTGGCCACAGGCCCACGGGGCAAAATCCACAGCCACGGGTTGGCTCTGGGGTTTGAATTCCTGCCTCACCCTTTCAGGGGCGGATTGAGACACGTCCGTGGGGCAGTATAGGAAGGCCTGTGGCACGGCTCTCTAAGCTGTGCATCTCCTGTGGATAAAAAGAGGCGTCTGCTCCCAAAGGGCCCAGCCCAGCTCCTTGGCCAGCATTAAAGGCATCCACTCCTGAGAACTGCCCTCATGCACCCCCCCTCGGCTTCCCACAGAGCCCCTTTCCTCCTCACCTTCCTTCACGGTACAGTAGTCAATTTTGTATTTCGTGATCTTCCCGTTGCTCAGTTCCGGTGGAAGCGGCAGCCATGTCACTCTGATATCGGCAGGGGTGGTGCTCGACAGAGACAGCTGAGGAGCAGCACTGGGAACTAGGACAGGAGCAACACACGGAGGAGATTTCGCCTCACACCCAAACCAAGAGCCACACGCTGCTTCCGGAGGAGGGACTAGCTCCACTTTGGAGCGCATAGGTCTGAGCCAAAGGGCTTCAGGGGTTCTGGCATCAGCTTTAGTATTGCCCAAGCTGGACCCCTCCTCCTGGCATTTCGCTTATCCGTTTGCTTCCCGAATGTAAACACAGATTACCCTGCCGACGCTCAGAAATGCTCCCGCTTCCACTCCGGATGGGGAAGTTGGACTCAGACAGGCCTGCCTGCTTTCAGTTTTTTGCCACGGAAACAGAAAGATTGAAGGCCACGGGGGAAGGCTCACGGATCTAAGCATCGGGTCTGAAAAAACACAAGACTCCCTGGAACTACAGATTTGTATTCCAGACAGCCGTTCCTACTCCGAGGCAGGATGTGATGGGGAGTGCGCTCCATGCCAGCCCTGACGGGGTTACGGTGGCTCATGAGGGGCCAATTAACCTTCTACTGCACCTCAGGGGGAGTCCATCTCGACTGGGTAAGTCTAACGGAACACGAGGACCAGCTGGACAGGAGCAGGCAGGGCTTGCATAGACAGCGCCAAAAGCTGAGTTAAACTATTTCGACTTCAGCTACGCAACCGATGTAGCTCAAGTTGCCTAGATTAATTTGACTTTAGCCCTGCCGTGTAGACGTGCCCTATATGAGTGGATTTCAGATTAAACTTTACAAGTCATGTGTGGACTTGACAGATCCCATAACCGAAGGGGTTTGCCTGGTATGTGGCCCAAAACTCCCCTTAATGCCACTATCATATAGCATGTTGTGGGATGGCTGGCCTGTGCCCTCTATGCCTGGGTGGGTGCCTTTTGGTAGCATTCTGTCTATACTGTGCATAAATTGCTTTGGAAAGAAAGGGGATAGAAATGCTAAATGTTATTTTTTACATAAACTTGACTGCAGGCCTGATCCCAAACCACTGCTGTCAATGGGAGTCGTTTCATTTACTTTAATGGGCTTTGGATCAAGTTCACGCAGAGTGAAATCACTGATGCCTAAGTAAAATCCAGAATGGCTGACTGCAATGCAAGTAACGGTGCCTGTGTGGCAACTGAACCAGGATCAGAAGCCAGCAAGATAACATCTAAAGCCTTCTGCTGCTCACGCAGATCACTAGTCCCCCCTCCATGAACAAAAAGCCTAAATAAATACCCAGATGCAACAAGCCACATTAGCAATTCACCTTGATTTCTGCAAGTTGATGCCATTCTGTGTAGGGCATTTTGTGATGTCTCTATTTGTGGAAGCATAACGATTTCTTGACCTACCTAGTCATTCAACTGTGCACGTACAAATAGCCAATCTTCTACAAAGGAATTTCACCAGCCAGTTACAGAGAGAAATTGCAGAACTGGAATTCATCTACAAATTTGACCCTGTTACCCTAGGCTTGAATAAAGACATTAACTAGCTAACGCACTACAAAGCCAATTTCCCCTGACTTTAAAATCTGCATTTTCACATGAATATGCAGAATTGCTATGGATATGCTATGAATTGGAAACATCTAACCCACTTAATTAGCTTCATTAACACAGGTCCTAAATTTGACAGGTACAGGTTGGACCTCCCTCCTCGGGCACCCTTGGAACCTGACTGCTCCCAAACAAGGGGAGGTCCCTCCCAACATGGCCCGTGCTGCCCCTAGCTAGGACTCCAGCCCAGCTCCACTGCTTCCTACCCAGCTGTGGCTCCCCAGGCCGGAGCTCAGCAGCTGCCACTCCTGGGGCCAGAGCTCCACAGCTGCTGCTGCCAGGACCGGAGCGCTACAGCTGGATCTCTGTGGCTGCAGCGGCAGGCCCTCGGACTCTGTGGCTGGGGCCGGTGCTCTGCAGTTGCTGCTGGCCCTCCCCCTACCACCTGGCTGCAGGGCGCTGCCTGCCCCTCCCTCAACACAAGGCTCCTGGCTGAGTTGTTGCTCCTCCCCCAACTCCTGCCCCGTAGCCCGACTTCCTTATACCCGGGCTCTCTGGTCCCAGACAGACCATGGATGTTGCCTAACTGGAGAGCCTCGGTAACGGAGGTACAATCTGTAATTCTTTTGTGTTATCTCTCTCTCTCTCTCTCTCGGATTCAGTTATTTCCACTCCAAGGGTATGTCTACACTGCCACCCTAGTTCGAACTAGGGTGGCTAATGTAGGCATTCGAACTTGCAAATGAAGCCCAGGATTTAAATATACCTTGTAGGAGGAATAATGGTAGATCGAATTAGGAGCTTTAATTGGAACTACCTAGCCCGGGCCGCGTGTAACTGCAGGCAGATAGTTCGAACTACAGGGCATTTAAAAACGGCAGCGCCCGGGAATATGCAAATGAAGCCCGGGATATTTAAATCCTGGGCTTCATTTGCAAGTTCGAATGCCTACATTAGCCACCCTAGTTCGAACTACGGTGGCAGTGTAGACATACCCCAACTCATCTGATGAAGTGGGTCTTACCCATGAAAGCTCAAGATTCTATATGCTGGTAGTCTCTAAAGTGCCACAGGACTACTCGTTGATTTATTGGTTGTTTGAAAACATTTTCAGAAACCCCAGTCAGTGCAGGTCTACTCAACGCACCATCCTCCAGCGTCCGCACGATAACGGAAGAGGACGTCCGACTGGCTCCTAGCTGGGAGTATGCAACCATGTAGAAAACGTAATTGGTGTCGGGTTCCAGGTCTTTTACTTGAAGCTCAGTGGTATCATTATTGACAGCAAACTGGTATTCCACATTGTCGGTTCCTGGAGACAAGGCACAAACCCATCATCAGTACAGCAAGTAGGAAGCAAGACACCTGTCAAGTTCAAAATTGGCTCGTCCACAAGGCCAACACACTGTAGCTTTCCCTCTTTGAAACCATTATGGCTTGACTCTGGTCCTTCCTCTGCCACCCTCCCTGGTGTCTACCACCTTCTTCTGTCACGTTCCATCATATCTTAAGCACTGAGCTCTCTGCACTGGGACATTAGATGCCCACGTGCGAACATTTTGGCCACAGTTAACTGACACCTAAATCCATATTAAGGCACCTACACCAGACACTTGATTTTTCAGCTGAGTTCTTGCTTCCCACCGACATCCACAGAAGTGGGAAGTTCTGCGAGAAATTCTCTGAACGCCAGACCCTCAACTGTAGATTTTGATGCCTCGCTTTTGGGACCTGAGTTTGACCATTTTAGCCATTGTCGTTGCCTCTTGGCACCAAGAATTTTTCTGGTGTTTCAGAGGTTCATCGGTCATAATAAATGTGGTACAGAAAATCAAAAGCACACCAGGGTCAGAACAGAATACAGGCTAACAGCAACGTTTTCAGAAGTGCCTATATCTATGGGATTTAAGCGCCTATAAATCTCACAGAGTAAAATTTTCAGGAGTGTCTGAGTGAGCACGTTGTAGAGGTTCACGTACTCATCGCTCAGTTTTTCACAGCCATCCGGAGGACGTAGCAGAGGTGTGGAAGGTGGGAGATTGCTTAGTCTGGCTGGGATGCCAGATAAGAATCCCAACATGGTTGTTTCTTCATTGCATCTGTGGGGTTCAGCAGGGCCTGTTTCGAACATGCACCCCCCAGAGACGCTCAAACTCAAATTTTCATTCCAGGCTTCCACTTGTGCACAGCCCATTCTGCTCAGGCAACCAACTGTATTGCAAAAGCAGAATGGGGAGATGGGCACCCAAACACCCAATATGCACGTGCAAAACTGGCGGGTGCAATGAACTGCATGTGCAAAAGTGGGCATGCAACGACAGAGATGGTCTTCAGGCTCCGAATCCTACGCTCCATCCCATGAGTATCACACCAGTGTTAACAAGTGTGCACGGGAGAGTTGGGGAGCAACTACAAATCTGCCATACAAATTGAGCTTCCAAAACACTGCTGCACTATAGACCTTTGAAACCCCTTTGAATCATTAGATTATCGGCCCCTAGCAGGGAGAAGACAATAGCACGAGAGACAAGCAAAGAAAAGGCTGCAAACGCCAGAATGCCACTGCCTCCAGGCTGCGGCTGAACACACCCAGTTTGGTCACACCCTGTCTGACGTGATAAGAACACGCAAACAGCCCTTCTGTCTGGACACGATCTTGCTACAAAATAAAGAACGAAGTGCAAGCCCCAAAAGGGGCGTGCAGGACGTGGGTTGGTGCTATCGCTGCTGTTCTACCGTGGGGGTGACGAACCCCAATGACGCAAACCGCGAGCACATACCCAGGGCCTTCTGATAATGCAGGGAAAAGCCAATGATCTGTTCACTGTTGTACTCGGGGCGCTCCCAGGACACTAAGACGGTGGTGCTGGAGAGGGAGACAGCCGACACCTTTTTGGGAGCACTGGGTAAGCCCTCTCGCACGATGACCGAGAGCTTGGCTGTGGCGCACGCCATGCCTAGCCTGTTCTCTGCCACGCACTGGTAATAGCCGGCATCCTCCAGCCCGATCTGGTTGATCACCAAGCTGCCGCTGCTCTGAATTTTCACACGGCCGTTGGAGAGGAGGGGTTCGCCGTTTTTCAGCCAATGGATGACGGGGGCTGGCTCCCCTTCTGCTTTGCAGACAAACCGGGCCGTGCTGGCGCGGGTGCGGGAAATGGTTTCGGGGGACTGGGTGATGCTGGGAGGCGCTGAAGGAAGAGCAGAGAAACGAACATGTAAAAGAAAAAGCCAAGACAAGCCCTTTCCTCCCAGGCCACATAGTGTCAGAAACAGCTGCCAGTACACCGTAGGGTAGACCAGTGGTTTTCAAACGATGGGTCACCACCCTGGACTGGGGGATGGGATGTTGGGCACTAGGTCTCGTTTCTGCAGGGGGATCAGGTGAGCAGTGGGGGGGGCTAAGGCAGCTCCCTGCCTGTCTTGCACCACAGACTGCGCTGCGCCCCAGAAGTGGCTGGCAACAGGCCTGGCTTGGAGGGGGTGGAGGGAATAGAGCTTGCCCTGAGCACTAGCTCCGCACTCCCATTGGCTGGGAACCTGCTGCCGGCTGCTTCTGGGGCGCAGCCTGGTCTGCGGTGCCAGGAGAGGCAGGAAGCGGCCTTAGCACCCCTGCTGCACCGCTGACTGGGAGCTGCTCAAGGTAAGCCCCACCTGGCCTGCCCCAGCCCTGGCCCCCTCCTATGCCCCAAAGCTCTCCTCAGCCCCACCCCGGAGCCCACACTCCAGTCAAACTATGTTGGGTTGTGACATCCACAATTTTCTTCTGAGAAAAAAAGTTTGAAACCTGCTGGGCTAGACTAGCCCCCCCCAAATCTATATCTACTCGCAGCCTCCGTTCCCTGTCCCTAGTCTTGGCTGTTAGTTGCGCATTCTGATTTTTACAGGGGAACTCTGCAAAAAGAAATAAAAATGCCTCAGTACGTTAAAAAACAATGAAATGGTAATAATGCCACCGAGAACTATTCCACGCACCGATTGAATAATTGGAACCGGAGGGCTTTCTTCTAATTACGTTCCCCTCTTAGACACAGCCAGGGAGCTGCGAGCATCGCTTCTGGGGGAGCCTCTGAGCGGGAGTCTAAGAGAAAAGCAATTATCCGGAGAGGGGCTTACATCTGCAATGTTTATTCTGTCAACTCACCGAGGACACTCAGCTCTGCCGCCGCCGTAACAAACTGCCTGGTCTGGGGTTTGTTCGCCCGACAGACGTACACACCGGAGTGATGGGGCTGTGCTTGAGGAATGAGGAGGTTTGTCCGACCTAACACAATCACTTCCGTGGAAATAGGCTTCCCGTCTGTGGAGAACAAAAACACAGGCCGTGGATGGAACAGCTACATCAGGGATCCCAGTTTTTAAACTCATAACCCTCACAAAAGGTTCCTTTCCCAACTCTACCTCTGACTTTATGTGTGATATTGAGCGAGTCTCTCTTGGCCTCAGTTTCCCATCTGTGAAATGGGAATGAAGAGCACTTATTTCTCACCCGTTCTGTGTCTTGACTGTTGAGGCAGGAAGATCAGCACAGGATCTCACTGCATGTCTGTGCAGCACAACACGGCCCTGATTTGATTGAGGCCTTGAGGGACGACTGTAATATAATTAATAATGACATGGCTTCCCTTCCAAGCTCTGCCACTGACATCCTGCATGTGTAGCCTCAATCAAGTCACTTAATCACGCTGAACCTCGGTGTTTTCCTTTGAATGTGGAGAGTATTACTTCCCTGCCTCTCTGAATGGCTAGCAAGAGTCTGCAATGTCCGTGAGGTGTTTTGATGCTATGGACAAGGAGCGCCCTGGAAAAACCTTTCAAAAAATAAATGAAACAGCAATAAAAGGCAGTTTTTAACTATTATTAAAAGATGGGTAATTCAGCTGAATAACTAAGGAGAATGGAGGAAAAAGCAGAAACCATTTTTTATTTTAATTCACTGCCTATCGCAAAATCAACCAGGAGAAAAATGTGGCACCCAAGCAATTTTTAATAGTCTCTTTGAGAAAAAAATAAATGTCCCAAATGTCATTAACAAAGAGGAAAAGTTTGCCCACCCCAGACCACCTTTCCAGGATATGGAGAGTGGCTGACGCAAACCTCTGAAAACCAGGGTATATACAGATAATACCCCCACAAAATAACCTTAACTGTGCCCTCTTTGTGCTAAGCTCCCAGGTCCATGCTAGCACTCTACCCAACCTTAACTGGAGCAGAGCAGGTGCTCCACCCCAGTGAAAGTACAAGCTGTCCTGCAGCTAAGCAACGGGTGGCACCTTCCAGATGTAGAGCCGTGGTGTAGATTCAATCCCAGAGTTAATGCACACCCCAGCACGTCCCAAGAAGAACCTATATTGCTGGCAAGGAGAGAGCCTGTTCTTGTCATTTTCACCCTTGTGTGTTTCCAAGGGTTGGACCCTGAGCCTAACTGATCCCAAGTTCGGATTTGAGGTTAGCCCATTAGTGCCAAAGTTCTGACTTGGGGCCAAACTGCTCCGGGATGTCTGGATTCGGACCACACCTGCCGACCTCTGTGCAGAAGAGGCTTGCTACCTTGCAGGATGGACTCCAGCATGTATCTGTCTGCTAACGCCCCACTCAGACATTGGGCTTGACAAGGAGCCAGTCCCCTGAATCACCACGAAGGGAAAGAGATTTTCTCCTGCCGGCTCCTGGGAGCTGGACTGAATGCACCGGGGATGCAATGAATTTGCCAAAGCCGCTAATAAAGTTTTATGGGCCTGCTCTGGTTACTGACCTGTAACGTATTACCCAGTTTGATTACACGGGAATTTACTGGACGGGTTTTGAAACCTAACCCTGTCACCAACCGCAAAGGATGAATTTTCCACATGAGCCTTTCGCTCGGAACCGGCCAAGATTTGTCAAATCGGCTACATCTGAAGACTTGGGGGCAGCGTCTTGCTGCGGAGAGGACCCTGCCACGCACTGTGCTGTCACTTCAAAAACAGGATAGCCCAGGGGTGCTACCGTTCTCTGGACATGAGACATTTCAGCAAAGAGACTGAGTTCTTGGAGAAAGTAACGAAGGGCTTCCCGGCCTGATCCTGGGAGGCAGTGAGCTATCTCCGCTTCCCCCAAAAGGCAGGAGGAGTTGGGTTGGCCTTGCCTCGTTTTGCCAGAGGGCCTCTCGGGGCATGGGAGAAAGAGGCACGATGCCCAACGTCTGTTCCTTCCCAGAACACTGTAAACAGTGATGTCACCGCTCCAAAGCTGAAGGCGCGGTTCTGGGCCAAAGGCCCGGCTATTCCGCACAGCTGAGAGCAGGAAGCAACACGGGGTGAGGTGGGGAGGGAGCCTGATTCAGGGGTGGTCACGAATCAAAATGGCCCAAGTGTGATTTAAAGCAACCCTTGGCCCCTCTGCCAACCAGGGATTAGATGGATCGCCACGCAGGCCTCCCCGGCCGCTCCTGCCACCCTCCTTGCTCCCAACAGAGCCCAGAGGAAGTTCACTCTCTGCCACCCAAGTCTCTCCTCTCTTGGGGAATCCCCAGACTGATCCGTGTCAAGGCTTAAGCAAAGCCGGGGGACTTGGGGCGAGATTGAGTTGGTGGGTGAATGTGCTGGGAGGAGGCGGGGCTTCTCTGGGCACTCGTAATCCAGCCTGCCTGCTGTCGGGCTGAGCTGCACAGGGCTGGGGGCTCAGGTTTTGCACTCACGCACGATTTACTATGGTAGAACTTTGGCTTAGGTTTTAAAAATAACCCACCAGCTTCCAGCGCACGGTGAGAAACCATGTTATTTGCTACCCCTTGCTTTCCACCGATACTGGCGCTAGCATCCCTGCTGCTGCTGTAAGGTCTCCTCCTTGCTGTGATCCACAGCAAACAACGACAAAAACACCAGCAGGGAGCTCTGCCATTGCCCCCCTCCCAAGCACATGGCACTAGAGTGAGGCCAAAACGCCTGGCTAGCTCCACACCCCACTGCTGGCTGCATTCAGCTAGATGTGGAGACTGAGACAAGCTTCCTGCCTTCCAGGGGTGGGCAGATGCATCCTCCACTGAGTGGTGACTTGTTGATTCCCCTGGTCCCCAGAGGGGCCCACAATTCAGGAACCAGGTGTTCAATTCAGAAGCACAACTTGCACACACCCCTGACCATAATTGACTTGAAAATCTGATCCCCAGTGGAACTGACTGACAGTCCATACCAACCATGGGAGAATTTGAACCGGCAACCTACAGGTGAAATCCTCAATGATACTGGCGTTTACTCCTGCATGGAGACTCTCAGTCCTGCTTTTTACTGCATTTTTGGAAGCAAATCTAGTTAAATAACCACACGAAGTTTGGAGAGACCCATCCACACTTCGCCAAGGACCTCCGGACAGAAAAACCGAGGGCACGGAGCAAATATTGAAAACACAGAGCATGAAAGAGGAGGCAACACTCATTTAATAAAAAAAATACGCACTCTAACGTTACACTCTAATGGTGCTAATTGACTCTGATTATAAATACTCTGGGCTCCTACCACTCTCAGTGTTGCAATGAATAAATTATTTAGCATGGGAAAGCTGGGCATTGCTAATTATGTCTTAAATACACCGGATGAAATGCAAGCTTCCAGCTCTGCTTAAATGATTCATCCTCCCTGTTTTGCTTCCCTACACTAAGTCCTGCAAGCTTTTTTGTTCTGGGGAGGAAATCTTAGCGTGTCCAAAAACACTGCCATTAACGAAGAGTTACGGAAGCTGGCAAGCTACAACTAAAGACTGATTTGATTATATGGTTATAAAGGCGGGGAAAGAATTTTATGTCATAACGTAGATTTTTGAAAGCCAATTCAATATGTTTTTTGAGAAATGATTCCTGGGCCGAGAACCCACGTGGCAAGCTTCAATATTTAACAGCTCACATGACACATGGGACACGAGCTCAGTGACACCAGCCCTACTGATTTCAGCTGATCAGCCCTTGATGCATGAAAGTCAGTCTGGCTCGTTTATAGGCCCTAAATAAAAGATATCTTGACTGTTTCTCAGACCTTCATTCATTTTGAAGCGCCGTCTTGACCACAAGAGGATTTACTTCTGAAAACAAGGCCCCTTAAATGCCTAAAGGATCTTTATCGCATTTTATAACCCTGCAAGATAGCACACGTTATTTTTACAAAGCAACTGCAGATGTGTTAGAATTCCCGCAAACCTTTCTGGACCACTACAAAAGAAGTGTCATAAACCCGACCCCTCTAGGGTGACCCTCAATGGCTTTGGCTCATACAATACTGCCATGACTAATTTAGATCAAAAGGCATCCAGCAACCAGAATTTCATGTAGTTTACAGATCAAACAGCTATCAAATAAGTTGCATGCTTTATAGCATTGTAGATTCAATTAGTAATCCCAGCTCCGAGAGGATGCTCCAGATCACCAGGTCCGCCGCCCCTATGCATATAAGCAATTTAAAAAAGTGCCCTCTCTTGAACAGCGCTTTCCCTTTTAATAGATTTTAAAAACAAAGTGTCCATAGACTCCTCTCAACATCAAAAGAATAATTATCTTCATTTACCCTGTCGTATCCAAGAGACAAATGGGGTAGGATCTGCAGAGGCCATGCACTCCATCACCGCACTCTCTCCGACTACCACAGTGGTGTTTTCTGGAGCAGCAAATATAGCGACATCCCGCGTCACTGCTGGTTGGGAACCTAATACACACCGGGAGGGCGGGGGAGGAGAGAGAGGGATAAAACAATCTCTTTAAAGCAGTGTGGGCCACATTCCATTTATATTAAAAACCAACCATTTTTACCTTCATCTCAAACCATCACAGAAAACAGACTTTTCTTCCTCACGGTTTGTTTACCTCTTCTGCAGGTCACTCAACCAGTCTGGTCAATTTCACCTTTCTTTCTGGTTACTTTCACTTCCTGGTTTCCAGGTAAGAGTGCCATATGGCTGGGTTTGGAATGGACACAGGAGACTTCCGGGGATCGAGTTTCTATTTCAGGACAATGCTTCAAGGCTTGAATTGCAAGCCCAAAACCACATGCTGTGAGACCCAGGTTATGGCTACACTACAGAGTTTTTTTGGAAAAATGGCCATTTTTCCAAAAAAACGTCACTTATGTCCACACTGCAATTGCGTTCTTTTGAAACAAAATCGAAAGAACGGAGGGGTTTTTCCGACATTGGAAAGAAGAAGCCTTTTTGCAAAAGAGCTTTTTCAGAAAAAGGCGCGTGTGGAGGGGGAAGAGGGAGTTCTTTCGGAAGAAGAGGAAAGAGGAGAAAGCACAGGTGCCCTGGTGGCCATTCCGCCCATAGTAATCACAGCTGACATGCGAGAGAGCGCCCATTCAGCATCCATTCAGCGTGGACGCTATCTGTCGAAATGGCAAATCGCTTTTTCAATGCGCTTTTTCAGTGTGCACACTCTCTTTCTGAAGAAGCTTTTTCGGAAGATCTCTTCAGGAAAAGCTTCTTCCAAAAGAAGCCTGCAGTCTAGAAGTAGCCCCAGAGAGGTCAGAACCTGATCTGCCCCGATCCTTCAAATCAGATCCACGAGAGTGGAAGAGGATGCATGCATGGAACCCTACTGAAGTTCTGCTCTAGCCACAGATCCCATTCACACAGCCCCAAGAGAAAGATCAAAATTGTATCCGCATCTGTCCTTGAAAAAATGAGCCATGGGTATCTGCATCCACATCCACGGATGCAGCTACCCTTGGTTATAAAGCAGATATCCACAAATTTGCAGGGTTCTAGATACAAATTATGTATCCGCATCCGTATCCACAAAACAAGCCGCCGATATCGGCGTCCACATCCACGAGTGCAGATACACGTAGATAAAAAGGAGCTCTCCTCAAATTTGCAGGGCTCTAAAGATCAGGCACTTTGTGGTTCAGCACCTCTATAGTGAACCAAACCAGAAGCCCAGATCTGAATATGCCCAATCTTAGAGGAATTCCTATGCAACATCTGATCTGGAATCTACATCTTAGGTGCATCTAATTTCTTATCACATTAAATCTGGGAACCAACCTGCATCGCCATTATTTTTGTCTTCAGGACAAAAAGTTCAATTTAATTACTTAAAATTGTGAAATCTCAAACTTACTCTAATTGACAGCATTCCTAGCAAGCACAAAGGGCCAGAATTTTAAGGGGTTTTTAGCTCAAATGCTCTGTGCACAAAATGAGGGACCAACAATTCCACAGGTGTTTAAACTGGCAAAGTTTTGCACCGAACTGTGGTCAGAAAAGGCTTTTCTAAGGCTTCTCAGCAAGCGACCGACTAAAATACTAGAAATCCTTTGTTTGCATTCACCTGCTAACAGCTGAATCACATCTTGAAGCAGAAAAGAGGCCCTCTTTTTTAATATGAAAATTTTAAAAATGACACTTGGAGAACCAGCTAGTAGGTTTTAAAGCGGCAACCGGTGGACCACGGGAGTTCTATGTGTGGCCCATGAGACCACACAGGGTGGTCAGATTCTGATGGAGTCCATCTGCATAGTTCTTTCCCTACCAGTGACACACATGTAAAGCGAGGCCATGTGAAGCGAGGTGGGTGCGGATTGCACACAACACTGACTGTGAGAGCCGGCTCTCCCTCTGCATCCAATCAGAGCGCTGCTACGGCTCTGTCGTCACCCCGCAAACTCTAGGTACGCAAGGACCATTAGCAAAACTGCCCTAGCCTAGGAGACCATCCCAGTTACAACAATCTTGCAGCCCACGGAGATGGAGGGTTCCTCATGGAGCCCACTCACTAGCGTAAGTTGCCCATCACTGCTATAAAGAAAATCACCGAGGTATCAGTTCTCTGCACATGGCACCTTCTTCACCTTCGTGCATGTAAAACAAGTCCTATTCAGGAGGCCCCAGACTTGCGACCGCCCAAGTTCTGACCCCCCCGTACTTACAAAAATGGTTGTAAGTGGGGAAGGGGCTAGAAACCCCTGACTTACATCCTCTGCCCGCATTTACGACAGCGCACGGCGCCTATCGTAAACGAGGGTTTGAGTTACGACGCCCCGACTTGCGATGCTTCCCGCAGAACCAATCGCGTCACAAGTCAGGGGCTTCCTGTACATTACATTACACACAATGCACACAGTATAGATGTATATATAGATAATGCATAGTGTTTATGTATTGAGACTGTGCAATATGTTTCCCTTCTTCCAGACACTCAGAAGTGGGGATTTGTTTGTTTGTCTGAAGTGGGCCGTCTGACTCTCTCGGCCAAGTTTATAAGGAGAGGTTAGGGAGACAGGAAATGTCTTTGATGAGATAGATTTTTTTTCCCCAGTTGACAGCAGCTTTGCCACTAGGAAGCCTGTTCTCTCTGCAGCTAATGAAGGATGCTTTCTGAAGGATGCTGTTATTGTCTTCACCAGGTAGGCGATCTGCAGTGCTGCACACTAGAAGTAATTACAGCCTCCCTTAAGGTTGCTCCGGGTGCTCTCATTCCTGACAAAGGCTACTGGGTGCCTTCGAGGATGCTGTCATTCTTTTAGATCCTGCTTGCTGAAGTCATTGAAGCTGCACATCTTTTTGCTGGGAGGCACAGCCCTCATACAAGAGGGAACGTTCTTTGTCAGCCCGGTGCATTGCAAAACGCACCCATTAACATCAGTACTTTGCTGATAGGTACAGCAGCGTTTAATCCATAGATCTCAAAGCACTTGATAAAGATAGGTAAGTAATCTCTCCACTTTACCTCCATCCCTGCCCCCTTCAGCAGAGGAGTGAGAACGCCAAACAGACCATGGGGAGGGATAGTGGAAGAATTCCTGGCTCCTAATCCTGAAGCAGCAGCTTCCCACTAGCAATGAAAATGCACCTTCCGGACCCATCCACGACTGGCAGGGGAAAGGGTCACGTAACCATGTTTAGGGCAAAGAGAGGGAGGGAATGATCTGGGTGAAACTGTGATCTCAATGAAATCAAAGGAAGTTTTGCTATGGACCCCAAAAAGGTCAGGATCTATCCCCGCCCCCAAGTCTCTCAACACTCTAAGGGTACGTCTAGATCAGGGGTCTCCAAACTGCGGCCCGCGAGGCCCTCTCATCCGGCCCGTGGAGACCGTCCCTGGGGCGCCGCCGAACGGGCCCTTCTTGCCGCGGGGGGGGGGGGGGGGCCCTGTCAGGGGTGTGCGGCGTGTACTCACGCCGCGCCGAGGCAGGAGAAGCGGGCCGCTCTGCTGACAAGCGGCCGCGCGGCGGCAAACGGCGCAGGGGGCGGGGGTTAGCACGGGCGGCGTTCCCCCGCCCAGACTGACAGGGCAGCCGGCCAATCAGGGGGCAGGATGGGCGGTGGTGGTAACGCCCGCCCGGCGACGTGCGGGGGAACGTGAACCCCGGCGGGAACTTTAAAAAGGTGACCCCTTCCGCCCAGGGGGGGGGAAGGAGTGAGCGGTGGCAAGCAGGAGGGGAGGACAGCATGCAGAGGAAGGGGAGAGCAGGGGGAAAAGCCCCCCCCCCCCCCTTCCGGGAGAAACGGATTCGCAAAGCCAGAAATGTCTGCTATTTTGGCATCCAGGAAACAATTTCACCATTCACACTAATACAGGTGTTCATGTGTAGTGTATCAATGTGTTATTAAATAATAACTGAATAAAATAATATTAAATAAATAATTAAAAACAACATCCATGTTTTGATTGTTTTTTATTTGGACCTCAAGTGTGTAGTCGGCCCCCGAACTGCTGTTTGATAGTTAATGCGGCCCTCGGGCTGAAAAGTTTGGAGACCCCTGGTCTAGATTATAGGCTTTTGTTGACAGAGGCTTTTGTTTGTTTGAAGTGGACCGTCTGACTCTCTCAGCCAAGTTTATAAGGAGAGGTTAGGGAGACAGGAAATACTGTCAACAAAGCTTCTGTCGACAAAGAGCGTCTAGACTACAGCCAGTTCTGTCGACAAAGAGCGTCTAGACTACAGTCAGTTCTGTCGACAAAGAGCGTCTAGACTACAGCCAGTTCTGTCGACAGAGCAAGCCGCTTTGTCAACATGAGAGTGTAGACGCAAAGGACAGTGTAGATGCAATAACGCCTTCTGTTGACAGAAGGCGTTATTCCTTGTAGAATAAGGTTTACCACCGTCGACAAAACTGCCGAGTTCTGTCGATGTTATGTTGACAGAACTCGGCAGTAGTGTAGACACAGGTATAGTTTTGACGACAAAAGTCCATTTTTGTCGACAAAACCCTGTAGTCTAGACACACCCTAAGGCTATGTCTAGACTGCAGGCTTCTTTCGAAAGAGGCTCTTTCGAAAGCATCTTTCGAAAGAGCCTCTTTCGAAAGAGAGCGTCTAGACTGCACGGAGAAATTTCGAAAAACCGGCTTGCTTTTTCGAAAGAAAGCATCCAGTGAGTCTGGATGCTCTCTTTTGAAGAAGCCCTATTTACATTGAAGAACGCCTTCTTTCGAAAGAGGAACTTTCGAAAGAAGGCGTTCTTCCTCATGAAATGAGGTTTACCGCCATCGAAAGAAAAGCCGCGTTCTTTCGAATTAATTTCGAAAGAACGCGGCTTGAGTCTGGACGCAGGGGAAGTTTTTTCGAAAAAAGGCTACTTTTTTCGAAAAAAACCCTGAGTCTGGACACAGCCTAAGTTACTGGTTTTCATCACAATGCATCACCACTTTTGGAACAAACCAGCCAACAAAGCCACATGCAGCACGAGAGGAGAGTCTGCCCCTGCCTAACACAAGCTAAAACAAGGGGAATTGAATCTTATGCTTTAAAGGGTAAAGTGATCAGGTGGGGGACAGGAAGGAACTGCATACAGACGTGCACTTCGCACGCTTTCCAGCTCTCCTACAGGTACAGCACTGCAGAGCTACAAGCTGTACTAGCAGGGGGAGAGGGCTGTACTAGCAGGAGGGGGCTCTGAAGTATGAAACCTGGGTCCCGATCAGCAGCGGAACAATGGATGCTCTGGGCTAGTGCCTCTGTTATGGCAATGCATGTGCTCCTAAGGATTAGCTGGGGCATTGTCCACATGGTGACTCAGGGGTAAATATGCAGCGTGGTTGTAGCTGGGACAGTCCCAGAATATTAGACACACAAGGTGGGTGAGGTGATATCTTTTATTAGACCAACGTCGGCTGGTGAAAGAGACTGCTCCCTAACAGAAGATGGTCCTTTAAAAGATGAGATCCAGTCCAATGGCTCCTCTGAGGGCAGGGCCAGCCCCCCCAACCATTTCACCCTGAGTCAGCAAAACACCTTCATGTTTCTAGCTCCCTGACAATGGTGCACAGAGTCACAGCTCTGCAGACAGCCATGTGCCAGAAACTGGTCTCAGCCCAGAAATTCTCTCAGACCAAGACATGACACAGGCCGGCGGAAGTGGCGCATCAACTCCGGAGCAGGCAGGAGGGCAAAGCACATAAGCATTAGGACAGTCTGTGGATTTCTCAGTCTTCCTGGATGGCAGCTGGCATCAAAGCCAGATTGCCTCTCACAGCTGAGTTCTGCCTCTTTGCTGGGATCTGACTGTATCAAGTGATGTTAGCCCCCCTCTCTGCCCCCCCCCACATTTTAGTCCAGGGTTGCTAACCATAAGTAAATTCATGGGCAGTCCATAAAAAGAGCGAAAATTGAACTTGTCTGTAAAAATATTTAGATATCAGAGCTTTGTAGAGGAGGTGAGGAGCCATAAGAACATAAGAACAACCACACTGGGTCAGCCCAAATGTCTATCTAGCCCAGTATCCTGCCTTCTGACAGTGGCCAATGCCAGGTGCCACACAGGGAATGATCTGGCACAGGGAATCATCAAATGACACCTCCCCTGTCACCCATTTCCAGCCTCTCACGAACAGGGGCTAGCACTGATGGACCTATGCTCCATGAATTTATGGTCTTTTTTGAACTCTGTTAAAGTCCTGGTCTTCACCGCATCCTCTGGCAAGGAGTTCCACAGGCTGATTATGTTTTGTGGGAGGAAATACTTCCCTTTTGTTTGTTTTAAACCTGCTATCTATTAATTTCATGTGGTGACCCCTAGCTCGTATGTTATGGGAGCAAGTAAATATTTTTTCCTTATTGATTTTCTCCACACCTGTCATGATTTTATAGACCTCTAGCATATCCCCCCTTAATCTCTGCTTTTCTAAGCTGAAAAGTCAAGCTCTGTATTGCAGGGCTGCTCCAGAGAGTCTACAATTCCTGGGGCAGGGACAGAGAGGGGGATTCTCCTAGTGGGGACTCCTTCCAACCTGCTGCTGGTCGGTGAGAGCTCAGACTCATAGGCTACGTCTACATTGGCCCCTTCTCTGGAAGAGGCATGTTAATTTTCAACTTCAGAATAGGGAAGTACTTTGAAGTAGGAATGAGAGATCCTCCGGAAAAGGGCTTTATTCCGGAGGATCGCGCCAGTCTAGACGCTTTTTTCCGGCTTTTCCCCAAGTCGGAAAAAAGCGGCGGACATGTTTATTTAAATCCCGTGGGGGATATTTAAATCCCCCGCGGATTTCCCTATTCTGAAGTTGGAAATTAACATGCCTCTTCCGGAGAAGGGGCCAATGTAGACGTAGCCATAGACTTTAAGGTCAGAAGGGACCATTACGATCATCTAGTCTGACCCTCTGCACAGTGCAGGCCACAGAATCTCACCCACCCCTCCTAGAATAATCCTCTCACCTATATCTCAGATATTGAAGCCTTCAAATAGTTTGAAGACCCCAAGATGCAGAGAATCCTCCAGCTGTGATCTGTACCCCATGCTACAGAGGAAGGCGAAAAACCTCCAGGGCCTCTGCCAATCTACCCCGGAGGAAAATTCCTTCCCGACCCCAAATATGGCAATCAGCTAAACCCTGAGCATGTGGGCAAGACTCACCAGCCAGACACCCAGAAAGTTCTCTATAGTAACTCCTATCATCCCTCCATTGACCTATTTCCCACTGATATTGAATGGTCAATTAGTTACCAAAATCATGTTATCTCATCAAACCATCCCCTTCATAAACCCATCTAGTTTAATCTTGAAACCAGATAGATCTTTTGCCCCCACTACTTCCCTTGGAAGGCCGTTCCAGAACCTCACTCCTCTAATGGTTAGAAACCTTCGTCTAATCTCAAGTCTAAACTTCCTACTAGCCAGCTTATATCCATTTGTTCTTGTGTCCACATTGGTATTGAGCTTAAATAATTCCTCTCCCTCCCTGGTATTTATCCCTCTAATATATTTAAAGAGTGCAATCATGTCCCCCCTCAGCCTTCTTTTGGTTAATGTAAACAAGCCAAGCTCCTTAAGTCTCCTTTCACAAGACAGGTTTTCCATTCCTCGGATCATCCTAGTGGCCCTTCTTTGTACCTGTTCCAGTTTGAATTCATCCTTCTTATACATGGGAGACCAGAACTGCACACAGTATTCCAAATGGGGTCTCACCAATGCCTTGTATAACGGCACTAACACCTCCTTATCCCTACTGGAAATACCTCGCCTAATACATCCCAAGACCGTATTAGCCTTTTTCACGGCCATGTCACAATGGCGGCTCATAGTCTTCCTATAAGCAACGAGGACTCCGAGGTCCTTCTCCTCCTCCGTTACTTCCAACTGATGTGTCCCCAGCTTATAACTAAAATTCTTGTTATTAATCCCTAAATGCATAACCTTACACTTCTCACTATTAAATTTCATCCTATTGCTATCACTCCAATTTACAAGATCATCCAGATCTTCCTGTATGATATCCCGATCCTTTTCTGAATTGGCAATAGCTCCCAACTTTGTGTCATCCGCAAATTTTATCAGGACACTTCCACTTTTGGTGCCAAGGTCAGTGATAAAAAGATTAAATAAAATTGGCCCCAAAACTGATCCCTGAGGAACTCCGCTAGTAACCTTCCTCCAACCTGACAGTTCACCTTTCAGTATGACCTGCTGTAGTCTCCCCTTTAACCAGTTGCTTATCCACCTCTCAACTTTCATATTAATCCCTATTTTTTTCAATTTAAACAGTAATTCCCCATGTGGTACTGTATCAAATGCCTTACTGCAGTCGAGGTAGATTAGATCCACTGCATTTCCTTTATCTAAAAAATCTGTTACTTTCTCAAAAAAGGAGATCAGGTTGGTTTGGCACAATCTACCTTTTGTAAAACCATGTTGTAATTTGTCCCAATTGCCATTAGCCTCAATGTCTCTAACTACTTTCTCCTTCAAAAATTTTTCCAAGATCTTGCATACTACAGATGTCAAACTAACAGGCCTATAGTTACCCGGGTCGCTTTTTTTCCCTTTCTTAAAAATAGGAACTATATTAGCAATTCTCCAGTCAAATGGTACAACCCCTGAGTTTAGAGATGTATTAAAAAATTTTGCTAATGGACTTGCGAGTTCATGTGCCAGTTCCTTTAATATTCATGGATGAAGATTATCTGGGCCCCCCGATTTACTCCCATTAAGCTGTTCAAGTTTGGCTTTTACCTCGGATATGGTAATATCTACCTCCACATCCTTAGTCCCATTTGTTATGTTACCATTATCCCTAAGCTCTTCATTAGCCTCATTAAAGACAGAAGCAAATTATTTGTTTAGATATTGGGCCATTCCTAGATTATCCTTAACCTCCACTCCATCCTTAGTAATTAGCGGTCCTACTTCTTCTTTTTTTGTTTTTTTCCTATTTATATGACTATAAAACCTTTTACTATTGGTTTTAATTCCCTTTGCAAGGTCCAACTCCACCTGACTTTTAGCCTTTCTCACTTTGTCCCTGCTCTAACCTCAATAAGGTAGCTTTCTTTAATGATCCTTCCCATTTTCCACTCCTTATATGCTTTCTGCTTTTTCTTAATCACCTCTCTGAGATGCTTGCTCATCCAGCTTGGTCTAACACACCTGCCTATAATTTTTTTCCCTTTTCTTGGGATACAGGCTTCTGACAGCTTCTGCAACTTTAACTTAAAATAATTCCAGGCCTCCTCCACCTCAAGATCCATAATTTCTTTAGTCCAATCAACTTCCCTAACTAATTTCTTTAATTTATTAAAGTCAGCCCTTTTGAAATCAAAAACCCTAGTCTCAGATTTATTTTTGTTTATCCTTCCATTTAATTTGAACTGAATTAGCTCATGATCACTCGAGCCAAGGTTGTCCCCTACAACCATTTCATCTATGAGGTCCTCGCTACTCACCAAAACCAAATCTAAAATAGCATCCCCCCTTGTTGGTTCAGCAACTACTTGATGAAGGAATTTGTCAGCTATCACATCTAGGAAAATCTGAGCCCTATTATTATCACTAGCACTTGTTCTCCAGTCTATATCTGGAAAGTTGAAATCTCCCATGATCACGCAGTTTCCATGAGTATTTACTTCATTAAAAACATTAAAGAGGTCTCTATCCATATCCAAATTGGATCCTGGTGGTCTATAATACACCCCATGCACTATCCCAGGGGAGGATCTGATAGTTTTCTTTCCCAATGTGATTTTTGCCCAAACAGACTCTGTCTTCTCCATTCCATCACTTTTTATTTCTTTACAATCTACCTCATCTTTGATATACAATGCGACTCCACCACCTTTACCACCTTTACCCTTATTTCTGTCTAAACAGCACGTACCCTTCAATACCTGTACTCCAGTCATGCCTAGTATTCCACCATGTTTCTGTTATTCCTATAATATCTGGTTTCACTTCCTGAACCAATAGCTCTAGTTCCTCCTTTTTGTTACCTAGGCTCCTCGCATTGGTGTACAAACATCTTAATTTTTGCTGTTTGGCCTCATTCACATTCTTTACCCAATTTGGCCCGGACATTGTACCTCCAATATGACCTATTAGACTAGTATCCACCCTACCCTTCCTCATGTACATTCTCCTACCCCCAGCTATATCCTTTCTTACTTTGTTTTCCTCCCTCTCAGTGTTAAAATCCGGCGTAGAGATTACCTGGACATCTCCCAACCGTCTCCCCCAAATACCTAGTTTAAAACTCTCTTAACCAGTTGAGCCAGCCTCCATCCTAGAAGTCTATTTCCCTCCCTACTTAGGTGAAGTCCATCCCGAGAGAACAGTCCTCTGTCCATAAATGAAGAGCTGCTCTTCTCCGCCTCCAACTTTGAACTCTTCTTTGGCATCGCTAGCATCAGCACAGCAGCAACTTTTGGTAGGTGTGTGTGCAGAACATACCCTTACCAGGCTCCCACAGCTGCAGAAGGGGAGGGGACAGAGGACAGCAGGCTGGCCACAACAACCTCCCACAGCCACCCCACCAGTAAGCAAGGGTTCCTTCTAATTTTTTCCATCCAAAGACGGAATAAGTTTTGTTATGTGCACCAAGATGTGTGGATGTGCACCACCAGTAGCCGGCTGTGGGCACTCTGCTAATCACTGGGCAGCATTTCGGTCTCTCCTCAGTGCATTTAGCATACAGGGGACACTGCCACAGTGGGGTGGTCATTTAAGTATTAGAAAAGCTGTCCACTGCTGGGAGGATTATTGACAGTCAAAAATGGACTGGAAAAAATTGCTAAAGCAACATTGACAGTGAGGCTGCTACTATGTGTGATCACAAACTGGCGAATCCAGAGGGTGCCGATGTTGCTAATAAGTAGGTTAAATTAGCAGAATAACATTGCTGTTGTGATCTATGAATAAAAATCATTTTCAGCAATTGGCCACCCTTCATTGGTCTAATTAGAATCCCTTCATTTGCATGTACAATGACAGCAAAAAATCTCATCCCTGTAACCCTATTAGAGAAATATCAGGTGCAGGTTTTATGAGTGGCATGTCAGATTTAAAAAATCTTCCAGGAGACACCATATTAGCAGAATAAGCATGTATCTACAGTTTACTAACTAGCACAGCCCTCTAGCTTTCTGGTTCTTATGCCGGTGCCTAGCCCAATGGTATCAAAGTGCCTAATTAACCTCTTTCTTGGTGTTAACACAAACTCCAAGGCAAGCAAGGAAACATGGAATCTTATGCACAAGTAAACACTCAATCTAGAAATTACACAAATTATGTTAGTGTAGAGTGGGAGGATTATTGACAAGGAAGTTTGGGATTAGGAAATTCAACCCATTGGCACGTCAGCTTCAAACTCTAAGATAGAAGATTTTCCTGCAGTGTTAGAGAGTGGACTTCCAGAAACACAGGCTGCTTCTGCAGTCTCCTACCCTCTAGCCCAACAAGGCACCAAGTTTACACACTGTATGAAATCCATTCTACCCACCATACTGCAAAATGAATATGGACTTTTACTAGAGTCGTGTCCAAATCTGGATCCAAATTTTGATGAAGTCCCAGGTGAGTTTGTATGAAGGTCTCTTTTCTAGAATTCGGCAGGAACGTCCTCTAACAGAGGACTGCGGGAAATCCCTGAGTCAGGACCCTGTTCAGCAAAAGACCAGCAACCAGCATTTGTCCACCAGATGGAGGCAGAGATACAAAGAACATTTATATGGGATGGTCTTACGATTTAACCTCCAAACGCTTTCCAAACACCCAAGCAAAGGGGCAACAAAGTTCACAGAAAAAAGTAGGTATTTCAGCTAGGTCTGAGTGCATATCATCACTTCACACATGAGAAGGAACGGCTGATGGACAAAGGAACATAAGTGATCTGGTTTCATGCTGATAATATGCTGGGAGCTGAACAGGATTTTGCTACATTCAATTACATTAGCTTTTCAGGCCAACGTCTATCACACACAGCGTTACAAACCCCTTTGGATTAACAGCCAAAGGGCTGATCACGCTACAGCAGTATTCAAGAGATACTTGGATTAGCATCCTGGCTAGGATACCTTGTACGGTCAGACATTCTATTCCCATGGTCACCAACCAGTAGATCGTGATCTACCGGTAGATCTCAGAGGCTCTCAGAGTAGCTCTTGAGCCCTCTCCGAACTGCACGCCTGCGCAGTACATTTATTAGATTTCCTCATTTGAGGAGCAGCTACTCACCAAGCAATAGCACAGGTGAGTAGCTGCGAGAAATGGTGGGAATTTTTTTTTAAAGTAGCAGTATAAGGATTGGGGATAGCAAGTGATGGAGAGGAGGAGAATAGAGAGGGTGGGGCTTCAAGGAAGGGGCGGGGCGGTAGATCTTGGCTTGGTCTGTCATTTAAAAAGTGATCTTGGGTGTAAAAAGGCTGGAGACCACTGTATTCCTTGCTATACCCACTGAGCCAAATACCGATTTCAGTAGAGTTACGCCAGCCAAAAATCTGGCCTCCAGGAGATTGAATCTCTACCTTGAAGTCACTGGGGTTTCCCCTTGTATGCTGCTTGGGTATCAGGCACTAAGGACCACACTTGCTCTGTTACTCGGGTATGTGTTAGAAAACATCAGCGATAAGCGTGCCAATGCAACGGAGACACTGCCTGTCACTCCGAGCAAAGCCCTCGGGTTTGCTACTTGTAACACCCAATTGCAGTTGTTCTTGGCCACGGATTTCCTTGAAATACGCGGGAGGCATTTAACATAAAAATGTACGTGGAGCGTTAAAAAGAGCCATGTTGGCTGAAGTATCAAATCGAGATGACTGTTCTGAACAGCATCTTTCTTCAAAACTACAGCTTCAGGACAGCCCATGAGCAACGCTATCTCTGTTCACTGACACAACTGAGCACGTTGGGGAAATGTTACTCCCAGACACGTGCTGGGTTGAATGGGGGCCTATATCCCAACCGTGCTTTTGATCAAGAAATAACACCGCAACAAAAGGAAAGACATGGAGAAATTGGAGAGGGTCCAGAAAAGAGCCACAAAAATGATTAAAGATCTAGAAAACATCACCTGTGAGGGAAGACTGAAAGAATCGGGCTTGTTTTGTTTGCAAAACTGAGAGGGGACATGATAACCTCGGAGGCTAGGACAAGAAGCAATGGGCTTAAATTGCAGCAAGGGAGGTTTAGGTTGGGCATTAGGAAAAACTTCTGTCAGGTGGTTAAGCACTGGCATGAACTGCCTAGGGAGGTTGTGGAATCTCCATCACTGGAGGGATTTAAGGGCAGGTTAGATAAATGTCTCAGGAATGATTCCAGATCAGTGGTCACCAATCAGTAGATCCGGATCTACTGGTGGATTTTGGAGTCTCTGACAGGTGATCCTGACTGGTTTGGCCAAAAGGTTATCAAGCCCAGCACTTCAGCTGCCCCGCCCTCAGACTGCTGTGCACCTCCTACCCTTTGCCTTGGAGCTGACCTTTGGGAGCCTCTGCTTTCTGTGCAGTGCAGGGGAGATAGAGGAGGGGGTGCTGATGTCCAGGTGCCCCCCTCCAATCCTGTGTCCTATCTCCACAGAGCAGAGAGGGGACACAGCAGGATTTGGGATGGAGCTTGCTGGCTGCACCACCACCCAGGAGCCACCTGAGGGAAGCAGTGCCCAGCTGGTGCTCACATCCCAAAACCCTATCCCAGTCATGAACCCCATCCTGCACTCCAAACTGCCTGCATCTTCCCAGAGCCTGCACCTAGAACTCCCTCTGGCACTCCAGCAGGGCTCAGAGCTCCTCTCACACTCCAAATCCTTTAATCCAAGACCTGAGCCCGCACCCCAACCCTCTTCCCCAGACTAGTGAAAATGAGGGATGGTGCAGGAGGAAGGGAGGATGGAGTGAGCTGGGGCGTGGGGCCTCGGAGAAGGGGCAAGGTTATTCAGGTTTGAGGTAGATCTTGCATTGCACTTAAATTAAAAAAGTGATCTTGTCCTTGGAAAGGTTGGAGACCACTGTTCTAGACGGTGCCTGGTCCTGCCATGAAGGCAGGGGACTAGGTCCTTTCCAGTTCTAGTGTTCCATGAAAGGAGAAACGGTGCAGAGTGGAGGTTTTGTAGGAGAGCAGGAGAGGGAGGTTTGCAGCCCAGATTTGAAAGGAAATGCTCCAGTGGCGAGACACAGGGAGGCTGCCCCTGCTGCAGATTAAAAAGCTTCTGCACCAGGGTGGGCATTTTCCACGGAGGGCAAAGAGGCTCCTTCTAAATGAGCCAACTGGGAAGGAGGTGACGTAAGGTCAAGGACGGAGCTCTCAACAAATGGAAAGTGGGAGGGTAGTTTTGAGATGGAACCAGAAGGGAACCGGGGACAGGGGGAAGGAGGGAGGGAGGGAGTAAGGGAGACAGTGGAGGACACCAGAGTGGGTCACTATGCTGCAAACATGCAAGCAGATCTAGGGCAGAGTCACCTGGTGGGCACATCCTCAGGTGTCTGTGCATGCATGCAGGGGGACATCTGCTCTGGCCGTGTGACGGGGTCGGGGAGTTGTTATTATTTATGTTCCCGTTACCCTGGGAAGCCGCTAGCCACGGAGTTCCCAGTCCACCCTCTGAATCTAACACACCTGTGAGCTGCACGGGCACCCACACTCCTCCTGCACCCCTCCCAGGGAGAACTGGGCCTCT